>NW_025764289.1:0-1200000 GCF_021365285.1 Talaromyces proteolyticus | reverse complement strand
GAATTTCAAGTTAATGATATTACAATGCCTAGTAGAGAGACGCAACTTGCTTGGGTATACTATATACTACTACTAATAGTACTAAGGAGTAAAATAATACTGCAAGTAGTAATACTCCACCGCAGTACTATGTTCTATGCAGTGTAAATCGATCGGTCAAGAAGAATAATAATAGTATGAAGCGTATTGAGCTCCGAACTTGACACTCGCTAATTTATGTACTACTACCCGCCATCATCCGGCCCATCACCGAACCATACCCGGCCCGAATCGCATATGCGAAAAAGGGGTATTGACTGGTATCGCAGATCCTAGTTTGGCGGAGATCGCCTGCCGTTAGATATACTAAATTCGTGGCCGTCGGGGACTTAGCTGGGGAGAATTACTAGTGTAACTAACCAATACTTTAGTGTTTAGTTTTTTACCTTCAATTTGACTTTGGTATTTCCCGTATTTCTTTGTGGCTGAGTTAGGTCAGGGCGAATCTTAGATTGTGTGTTCAACTCGACAATGACATGAATTATCGCATTCACCATGTATGTACTATGTGCTAAGTATGTTAGTGGGTTTCGAAGTTATTGACAAATTACAACTATGAAACTCTGCTGGCTCTGCTCCTGGTGGCTAAGCTGGTCTCGTGCGTACGCAGGGGAAAAGAAGCAAAGAAAAGAAAAGCAAATATCAAAATCACAAGTAAATGCGCAACATCAATCTCAACCTCGGCTCATCTGATTGCGGGGGAGGCCACGGCCGCACAGAGTTAAAAGGAGGGGGAGTGTGGAGGCGAGCCTGACTCGCAACGAATCAGAAAACTTTGGTGCTGCAAAAGACCAAGAATGTATGGAAACTTTGTTGTAGAACTATATTAGTATATAACTTTCTATACAAAAAATGATTAAATGATGTATTTCATGCCTGGTGACGTTAAATCATCACCAATCAGAGGCTAGCGCAACGTCTTTTTTCTTTTTCCTCCCTAACTGAGCTCCTTCCAAAACAGGATTATCGTCTTTTTTTTTGCACTGGTTGGTGGTGATCAGACCCCGTTTCAACACGAAGGATTTGCGGCGTCAGGTTGTGACGGCCGTTGTTCCGGTATCTCCCGAGGATGGTTGTTTTTGTCTGGAGTTGTTATTAGCAGTCCTAGTACTAGTACTGCTACTACCACTGTTTGGGGTAATAGTATCAGTCAGTTCCTTGGTTGTGCTGTCGCGATCGACAGCCGCAGCAACGTCGTGGAAATTGATTCCACTAACAAACGTCTCGCTCACGAATTCCAGCCCTGCAACAAAGAAACACAACACATTGGCAATAACAAAGTGACTAATTGTCGTTCCAATCTCCAGCCACGACCCGTCGTCACGCACCATGTAGAAGAAGTTGAGCGTTGAGATGTCGGAGATGGTCATGACCACCATGAACAGCGCGCTGGGCGCAACCTCTAATCGCCTATTCAGTATGCCTAGATTGGCGCTGATGATCGCGAATGGAATCATCAGTTTGAGAATTAGGAGGGCACCCTGGGTGAATGGGTTGAACACGGGGATCAATCGATAAACGCTGTCCAGCGAGAATGACGACACCGAAGCAATATTTCCCGTGCTGAAGAAGGCTGATTGTAGCAGGAAGAAGAAGAACAGCGCTACCCGTGCATCTGAAACACTCAGAGCGCGATATTTGTAGGTTTTGCCGTCAACAATTGTCGTCTTTGCGGTGCTCCCGGACGTATTGATTTGTGCTGGCTGCTGCTTTGCATACGCGTACAGAGCATGCTCTAGGTGCACCCAGGTGGCCAGCGTCATACAGAAAACAAAGTAGAACAGCCCTTCGTAGGAGATGGTGAGGATTACGAATGTCGGCGAGAATGTCAAGTATATCATCACCAGTCGGTGTAAATAGGAACTATTCGGATACATTCGGTGTGCGAAAGGAAGAACGAGTGACGACACTACACGATATTCAGCCAACGAAACTTTATATTGGACGCAATGAGAGTGTCGAGAGAATTCTTACCCAATACGGCCCAGCCAACAACCTGATTGCCCAGCGGAAGGCCTGCCTTGGCCTGCAATGACAGCGCACTTGATCGTGTAACAATTGTAGCCAACAAGATCATACCAATCTATATCCCATTAGCGATTCTGAAGGTAAGCGGTTTCCTGATTAGGCAGTTGGCTATATACCTGTGCACCCATGATGGTGCGAGCCCCGGACGCGCTTATTGTATGTCCGGTTCCCCTTGCAAAGGTTTCCTCGAAAATAAGGTAAAGGATACCGGCAACGAACATAAGCATTCCACCGATAGTACTGTAGAGAAATTAGTAAGTTATACACGGCTGGAATCTGGCATACGCACATCGCCGTAGTGCTCTCAACCTTCATAGCCGGCAAGAGTGTAAAGGTGCTCATTAGCAAACAACCCACCGCCCATGTCCCTGAAAGCAAACGATGCTGTGACAAGAATCCAATACCAGAAAACAAAGGCCAGAAGGCAGCGATAACAAAACAAACGGTGTATATTTCCCGATCAAAGTATGATTGTACCTGCCCAGGAATTAGTATCGACGTATGTTATCGGCAAAGTACCACTCACAAGTGCTTCTAATACACCAAGAAAGAGTACACTTTGTAGAGCAAATGTAATGTAGCCTCCAATGGACCGCACATGGCTCAACAAAATCTCACGACCTGCTATCAGCGCTCTCCTTCGAGCGAATACCTCCTCCCAAAAGAAAACAGGAAATGCCCCATATGCATAGTATCTCCACGAGGAACGTTGATACAAGAAGGTGGAGAACAGCCCAATAAGAATGGAGACGAAAACCGAGGTGCTGAACCAAGTTCTGTGCGGCTCGGATGACCCATGTAGGACATGCAGATCAATAACGGTTGTAATAGCATAGGCAATCCAGCCCAAGTACCCCGCAGAAACGATCGTTCGTAGGAAAAGCCAATCGTATGTCTGCAGATACCGGAGGCCTTCAAGTGCCGTTGTTAAGAGCTCTGCCGATGCCTCAATGGAATCTACGAATTTGCCTTCCGAGAGCAGTTGTTCGATTTCTGACACACGGCTAGCAAGCCTTTCCTGGCCCAATGGCGCAAAGTGCTTGAATTTGAGTTGGTTTTGGCTCTTTTGGGTTTCCTTGACTCGATACATTTCTAGAACTTCCTGGGTGTTAGCCCAAGACGCTAGTGCTTTTTCGCGCGGCGTAGCGTTGATATACTCTAGTGGCAGTCGACCGACCGAGTTCACAGGAAAGTCTACTCCGACCAGATAGGCCATAAGGGCAGCAACATCGGCTTGATCCACATCGTGTCTTTGAATATGGTCGAATCCCCAGTCAGAGGAGAATCCGTCTTCGTGCCCGGTCCGCTGGCCTTCCTTTACAGGTTTCGGCTGTGCGACACCGGAGCCCCAGACTACCAGCGGCGTGCGTGTATTGTCGGGATGTCCATCGCCATGACTACCCCAATCACTCATGCCATGATCAGCTGTGAAGACATAGGCGGTTTTTCCATCGTTGTAAAAATTATCAATCAACTGAGTGATCTGCTCCACGCCCTTATCAACAATCTTGATGTTATCCAGGTACTCTTTTGAATAAGGCCGATAAGAGTGGCCAGTAGTATCCAGTCCAAGCAGATGGAGGAAAAAGACATTCTTGTCTTCTCTCAGCTTGGAATTGAGCTCTGGGTTCTTCTTCGCTTCAGCAAATAAACCATTGACTTTATCAAATACCCAGGAGTCAAGAAGAGTGGCATCCTTGGTATAATCCTCATCCTCTTCATCATACATGTCTGCGTCCACACGGCCCGGAACTGCGCCTTCTTTAAACATTGCAAGGATATCCGGGCTACCCCAACTCCACGTATGCCGACTGCGATTGAAAACACTGTCGAAGTTTACCGGATTCAGCTTCCATCCCGTCATCACAGCAGATACATCTTCGTATAAACCAGCAATGAGCGCAACGTGACCAGGTCGAGACTCTGTGGGAACACGGGTATGCGAGACGCCGAAGGTGCCGTGGTTTAGCACACGCGACCGAACAAAAGGCGCAAGACGAATCGGTACGTTATCCTTGGGGTCTAGACCAGCCGGAGGGGAAGGATCTGGGAACGATTGGAAAGCTTTGTCGGCACGAAGGCCATCGCCGACGAAAAGAACGAGACGTTTTGCGGGTGCTTCTGTTCCGGGATCTCGCGCGACGGCGTGTGATCGCATGCCATTGACGATAGGACTGACGAAGTAGATATCAAAAATGGAATATAGGTACATCAGATGGAAAGCCGCCGCAATGATCAAGAAACCGGCACGGCCGACGCGCGCCATGATTGGGGATGGCGGAGCTCTCCTGGCCCCTGAGGCGGAACAGCTATATTGAAGATCAAGGACGGAGGGACGGATTGAAGACTCGAATAATGATGGGTGGTTAAGGCAAAGAGAAATAGATAAAAGGTAAGGCAGACAATAATCGTCGCATCGTTATATCAGAGCGCAATTGAGAACCGTCCACAGCGCAGCGAATTGAGGAACCTGGTGGCTGTTCCTGTCCTTCTTGTTGTTATTATTCATCCCGGCAGAAATAATCGATCTCTTTGGTAGTTTTCTGATTGGGTGTGATGTCCACCGCCTGCCGTTCTAGGAACCCGACCGGTGGGGCTGAAGATTGACTGTGGCCAATTATCACTGTCATAACACCCACGATCTAGATTCATCTGACCGTAAATGGTATAGCCTGGTCTTTTAATTAGAGGGCGGATTATATTGTAACCCTAAAATACGCATGTTTTGAGTATAAACTTGCTGTTATTTTATGTATTTGGTTCTTAGACTTTTAGGACCTTAATAGCATCAATTCCACCTTTGTATCGTTGCATCTTACGCCATGGCCAATTTCCAACATTGATAGCAGGTCACGTGCAGGCTTATCCGGCCAATCAAGTTCGAGCGAGCTTTTCAAGGGCCGAGCTGGAGTAGTTACCACTATTATTATTGTGAGATTGCACTAAGGAATCTAGTGAGTCTACTAGATGGCTGCATGCATGTCTCCAATACTTGGGTTTTAGATACATGCTATCGAGTGGTATGTTGTGGGCTATTAGGGAGTACGAGGCACTTAAATTCTTGGTGGAGCGTGGTGCTGATCCTACAGCACTGGATGACCGAGGAGATTTTATATATTTGCCGATTCCACAAGAAATAAATTGAGATGTACGAAGCAAGATTAATAAAGTTTCTCTAAGAAAGTGATACGATAAATTGCTGGTTAGGGTTGACTTTGTTGGGAGTCTTGATTCCTCCGAGGACTCCTTAGCATGATGAGACAGGCCTAGTCTTGCTATTCTCTATTATATAAAGCTGATGGATCCTGTGTTTCTAGGGCCACTGTAAGGGCCAATGAACCGGAAGTAATGTGTGTAATTTTTTGAAAGATGGCTGATTGGTGTTGCGGACTGAGGCAGTGCGTTAAGAAGAGGGAGCGACGAGCCGCACATGCTAATTTGGAAATATTGACCGGCGATCTTGCGATGGATATATATGTAATCAGTGGCCGATCGATAAACTGATTCATATATGTAGCGGTAACATCAAGATACATTGGAATAAATGAGGACATGGGCGTTCTCTCAGAGCCATAGTGCTTCGTGCTTATAATGGCTAGAGCAAACTAGCGGACCGCACCGTGCCAAATAACAGCACTGGAGGCACCTCAGGCGTTTTACTGGTCCGTTGGCCTTACTAGATGAGCCCTAGCCCCTCACCCACAGCCCAGCTGAAGCTCTTGCCCTATGCACCATGTCAGATTTATAATAATAAACGTTCAGGCAATGTCATCATTCGGCAACAATATCCGAAGGCGACGACAGTCCTACTTGTAGAGGGCAGTCGCATGGTCGTTTCACTCTTCCCCCCTTCTTATCCTGCTATATGACCAGGCAGGTCACATATACAGCGAAGAGGAGCTAAGCAGCAATGGATCCTCTCTCCATAATCGCTGGGGTGACCGGGGTGATAGGATTTACCTTGACCTCAGCACAGTCTGTGTTTGACACAATCGACAGTGTGAAAGACGCCCCCAAAGAGCTGCAGAGTATTTCACGGACAGCTCACGATATTGCAGGCGTCCTATCCAGTCTAGATACTATTATCAGCGAAGACAGATTGTCTATTGCCAAGGATGGCAGTATCACCGATGTTCTGCAGCCGTTGATCAGAACTATTGACGGATGCCATGCAGACCTGGCAGAGCTCAGCACGAATCTGAACGGGTTCGGTGATGGCAGGTCGCTTTCGAAATGGCGTCGTCTCACTTGGCCGTTCAAAGAGAAGAAGATTTTGGGACTGGCTGACAAGGTTGAGTCAGCGAAAACGACCCTGGGGATTGCGTTGGGTACTATTACAGTGTATTTATTATCTCCCGTTGTCTGTTTCTCTTTGTGGGTATGGACAATGTACTAATTCGAAGATATTTTGGGCGGGAAAGTCTTAATAATGCACGAGTTGACAACACCACGTCTCAGATAAGCCGGCAAATTGAAGAGATGCGACTGGAAATCCAAGCCCAATTTCAAGACATGCAGATCCAAAACCAGAGTGTAGATACTACCTCCGACACTTTGGTTCAAGGGAATGATAAAGAGCTCGGTTTTACAATGCAGCGTTTTCTCGACGATGCGGTTAGTGTAATGGCAGAAATCGACCCTACAATTGTGGATTCGGATCATTTGTGGAGTCCTACTGTTGAAGATAATGATTCAACGACTTTGGAACTGAATCCGTAAGTTTTCAAGATAGTAAGGACACTGGAGCATACTAACTGGAAAAGTCTTTCCCAACGTAGCCACCATTCTTCCGAACAAACCATGTCTGTGTGGCAACGACTGGAGAAAAATGACCCTATAAACCCGTCTGATCTTCACATTAGTACTCAAATGGGAAATCTATCACTGATGGGAAGAGTCCTTGACGCAGGCTGTGACATTAACTGTCAGTGGACGGAACAAAGAACACCTCTCATGACAGCGGCCTGGGAAAGGCAGGTTTCCGCGGTGAAGTTCTTGTTGGAAAATGGCGCAGATGTCCACGCAGTCGACGACTGTGAACTGACTGCGCTCCATTATTCAGCACAGCGAGGGCCCACTGCAATCGTCCGGCTGCTTCTCGATGCAGGAGCTAATTTAGAAGCAAGAGACGTCGATGGATGGACCCCATTGCATGGTTCAATCTATTGCGGTCGACCTGATACTACTAGGGTACTTCTCGAACGAGGCTCGGATGTATTTGCAAGAACCTACGAAAGACTGGCCGCCATTCATATTGCCGCATCCGCTACAGAAATGGCTGTAAAAGAATCGTCTCTCGAATTAGTGAAGATATTAATCGACCACGACGCAAACCAGTTGGAGTTTGCAGATACGGAACACGGGTTTACTCCGCTCCATCATGCAGTGGCTAGTGGTAACCGTCCCACGACTATCTTTCTATTAGAAAAAAAAGTGGATATCAACGCACAGGACAAGACCGGTGCCACTCCACTTCTCCTTGCCGCTGATGAAGGACATGAAGATATAGTGCGCTTGCTGATCCAGAGCGGAGCAGACGTATTAAGTGCCAATGACGCCGGAGAGACTGCTATGCACAAAGCAGCCAAGAAGGGTAGGTTGCAAGTAGGCAAGATCATCCTTGATATGGGAAAGTTTCCTATTGAGTACAGAGAAAATAGTTTCACTCCTTTATCCACCGCAGCTGCTGAAGGCCAGCGGGATTTCGTTGAGTTCTTGTATAACCGAGGCGGAGATATTGAAGCAAAGGACAGAATGGACTACACACCACTTCATCGCAGCATTTTACATCAGCGTGACGATGTTGTGTCTTATCTTTTAAAGATAGGCGCCGATATCGAGGCGCGTACTACGCTGGGATGGACCCCCCTACATCAATGTGGCTACATTGGCCAGGAAGTGGCCGCGATAATTTTGCTTGAACGTGGTGCCGACCTCGAAGCAAGAGATAAGCAAGGCAACACTCCTCTTCTTGTTGCAGCGGATGAAGGAGAAACTGCCGTTATCTCGGTATTTATTCAGCATGGCGCTGCTATCTTGGCTACCGATAATGCCGGCATCACAGCGTTCGAAATGGCGGCGGATCGCGATCGGTATGGTTCTCTAGAATTGCTTATAGAAGGCATGAAAAAGGTAACGGCGCAAGAAGAGATGCGCGGGATTTTTGATTCTATTCTTCTAAGGAGTTGTGCAAAGGGAAATTTACAGGTAGTATCGCTCATGGTTAAGAATAGCGCCAATATCGAGGTTAGAAACAGCTGGAAAGCAACCCCTTTTCTACTTGCATGCCTGGAAGGACACCTTGATGTTATTAGGTTTCTTGTGGAAGAAAACAGGGCTAATTGGAAAGCTCGAGATCATAATGACAAAAACGGTATTCATATTGCCGCGGAGAGAGGCAACCTTAGGGTTGTGCAATTCTTGGTCAGAAATTACCCAAGTTTGGTGAACGAACTAGATGTTTGGGATGAGACACCCTGTCATTATGCCAGCGAGAATTCGCATTATGATGTTGTCCGTGACTTGATTCGTGCTGGTACAGATCTGACTGTGATCGATCAACACGGTCGATCAATATGGGATTGTGTCAACGATCAAGAGGTGAAGGTTGAGTTACAGTTGTTGGTGGACAAAATAACGAGTGATGAAAACAATTCAGAAAAGGCTGATCATATAGTCACCGACCGGAAAGATTCGCCAGAGGTATTGGATAACATTCGCGAGATTCAGATGAAACGGCTGCTGTCTAAGAATGTCGAGCGGCATATAACGAGTCGCCCGACGTGGTGACGGCATCGTGAATTGCATTTCCTGTAATATTAAAACATCGAGAAAGAAAAGAAACGATCGAATATATCCACCAATGGCAACTCTCTTCATTACATTGTCCCATAGTAAACACGCAAGCTACCAGGGTAGCTTGCGTATCCCCCACTTGATAACTTCGACACGCTTCATCAACTGGTACAAGCCCACTTAGTCAAAACCGAGAAATAGATCGATAAACATAACCTCAATAAACCTGAGAAAATCAGTACAGTGAACTCTATTCTTCCGTGAATCTTTGGTGTCTTTATTGGCAGCAAATAGAAAACGAGTTTATCGATGAGTGTTTCGGCGCAGTTTCTCGATTGGGTCTTAGGATGGAGATGTATAAATTAAAGATTTTTAGACTTGATTTTAGCGGCACGCCACTTTCTGCATGATACCTCAACTAGCGTACGCATATTGAGAAAATGGAGCATTTTAGTCTTTTTCATTTACCGCCTTCTGCCCGGCTGATAAGGGGGTGAGGTATAAATTGGCCGATTCCTAAGTTTCGGAACATAAAGCGTATATATCGGTTGTTGTCCTGGATTTGCTCCAAAATGGGTGCATTCTCGAGGCTTGTTCCTTTTAGTCTCCTAGCTGCTCTGGCTACTGCCTCGTCGGTCAAAAGTTTCCACCGGCGAGGAACGATTGCTAGTGATGAGATTGTCGGCTTTCCCGAGACAGTCCCAAGTGGCACCACCGGCGACGTTTATTTGGCCTACAAGCCCTATCTTTATGTCGTGAATGGTTGTGTTCCATTCCCAGCTGTCAACGCAGAAGGTGACACGAAGTAGGCTGATCCAATTTGCCAATGTACAAATATTTTTCGGATTGCTGATTCTTTTGTAGCGCTGGTCTCGCGCCGACAGGCGCAAGCGACGGTGACTGCTCTAGTAGCGCTGGCCAAGTGTACGTCCGAAGTGACACATACAATGGCTACTACGCCCTGCTTTACTCATGGTACATGCCCAAGGACGAGCCTTCGGATGGTCTTGGCCACCGCCACGATTGGGAAGGGGTTATTGTCTGGTTATCATCTGTGACTTCAACCGACGCCAGCAATGTCGTGGCCGTATGCCCTTCTGCGCATGGAAAGTGGGATTGCACGACTTCCAGCTACACATTGTCGGATTCACACCCCTTGATCAAATATGAAAGTGTCTGGCCACTTGATCACTCGTGTGGACTTACTACCACTGTCGGCGGAATGCAGCCTCTGATTGCCTGGGAATCACTGCCTAGCGTTGCTCAGACGGCTCTTGATGACACTGACTTTGGAGCTGCCAATGTACCTTTTAAAGAAGATCATTTTGCTTCGAATCTTGCTGCGGCTACTTTTTGATACCGTTGAACTCTCCTTGTCACATGTCGCGACCACAAATGAAAATAGCATGTTTTTCAGCGATTGTATGGGATAATAGGTTGATAATTGCAGTCATAATAGTCAGAGCCGATATAGCACATGCGTCTTTAAGCACTATTTGGAGGTGAATCGAAATAATATAATACCTGCATCTTCACTTTAAAGCTTAGCCTTCGATGGATCTGGAGACGTGATGTGCCGTATCAATGCTTCCAATTTCTCATCTAAAACCCTGGCTGCATTTCTCAATCTGTCATCAGTGTTAACCCCAGCAATTAGACTGCTAGGCAGCACATAGAGCACTTCTGTCCCTCTACGCTCTGGCGATTCCTTCACGAGCACCTCAACTGGTACAAACAGCCCCGCGTCCAAATCTTGCCTCAGCATCGTAATCGCAATAAGTGGATTTCCCAACAGAATCCGACGAATCCGCAAGCCACGAGCCACACCGAAGAGCTGGACCCATGAATGATCGATGCTAGCGAATTTCATGAATCCGAATGCACCGACTCGGCTCAGGCACAATTTAACAAATGCATCTTTACCGCCGCGACGGACCGCTGCAGTCACATCCTCCTGATTGAAGCCGGCGTCCGACTCTATTTCGGCGTTGAGTTTGGCTGTCACTGTGTCGAAGGAGGTGGGTGTGGTGAAAGTGATGCGTGACCCGCTGAAAGCATGAGTTTGTTTAACTGTCATTATTTTTTGACCAGGGATTGGTATTGCTTTATGAACCACCACTAATTTTATAATTACAAATCAAAATTGCGGTGAATTGTCGGTTTGTTAGATCAGTGCAGTGGAAAGAGAGTTGTGCTGGTAGATCTTGCGACGTGGGGCAGATCAATGGGCAATTTTTGACGTGGCCCAACGCCCTTGCTTTATTTGCTTTAGAGCCACACTGGGGCATAGTAATTCTTAATGAATGAGATTTATTTAAAGATTTATTAAAACACAAAAGCATACAGTGAGAGACATTTAAAACAATTATTGTATGTCATTCGTGTACCAGACCGACGTCAATTGATTACCCTGTAGTTAATGGATATCAATTGATCCTATTTGATGGAGTGTAAACTTTCCATCAATGCCAACATAACAACGTAATGTTACATTTTTGAAGTCAATCGACATAAGCTGCATGCATGTTTAAAGTGATCATCTGAACATTTTGGTTCGATGTCATGCAACATTTACCGTTTAAGTACTAGATCAAGTTAGCGGTTTTTCGTTCGATGCGTTTTGCTTTATTTCTGATCGTGCAGCTTATAGTTAGCACTTGTTGATAGCGAGGAATCCAATCGTCTAAGGACGAAGTATAACTATCAGGATGTCCTCGACAGGGTTCCGAGAACGCAATATAATGCCGCTAATACGAATAACTATACCGACTCTAGATGTCCTTACCATAATTGGCGCAAACCCCTGTAGATTGATTAGAAATACTCACCAAAATCAAATAATTATACCGAGGGAGCATGTGGAACTTGCATTCAAATGCGGGGCCCCGCAATCAAGATGTATTATAATAAGACATTATTACGCATCCTACATGAGTATCAGTTGATGATTTTATTAAAGGCAAGGATGAATATCTACATACATAGGGCTTCTCGGTACATATAGACATACAGTGTTGTATCCGATTCCGTGGTATGTAGGAAGCTGGCTTGGAGAAGAGTTCAAATTAAATACAACCATTTTTGACTACCCAAATCTGGAGTACGGGAGCAGATCACTCGGAATAACAGAATAGCTCAGCCAGCTAGCCTATCAGACATGGCGGTTGGAAGCTAAGCTGAGCTCGCTTAAATGAACTCTCGCAGAGAGCCTCGGTCGTTCTAGCTAGGGCTATGATCACGGCAGGTGCATTCTTATTGCATGTGCCATATCCTTAATACCTATTCAATTCTTTTGCATGGAAGTTTTGGTGAATTCATGGATTGTCTGTGCTGAGCATGATGAACAGACCTGTATGTTTCCGTAGACTACTAGACTGCCAGAGGCTTCTCATGCTTAGATACATTGCAAATAACGCGATTAATACCCAAACTATGAGGGCTTTGTCCGGTTTGAGGAATTCAAGAGAATGTATAAAATACTAAAGAGTTTACCCATTGCAAATCGCAACCCCCTTCTCCATGCGAATAGCTCCAAAGCTTGATCTCCACAGTTTGTTGGTAAATTAGCCTAGAACGGCAAAAGCTTGCGTTCTATAGTGCCGATTGCGGGGGCCATCTTCTGCAAAAACAACGGTTCAAGAGCAAGCTAGTTTTGATTAATACCAGGGGGAATATGGTGGCCTTGTAGCTAGTGGCCACCGCTCTTCTAGGCTAAAATATACTTACCATTTCTTACCCAATCGTTCAATGTTGTCAATTGTCTTGTGATCTCCAGAGACGGATCTATCGGAGAGCTGCACGTGTTGACCGGTGTAATTTATCTTATTGTGATGATCTGCCCATATATATAATGGGAGCCATCCCAGGTCTCTCGCCTTGGCTGTCAACTGGTCATCCCAGCGCAGCCTCAATACGGACATCAATTGGTAAAGTGTGGCTTCAAGCATAAACACTTGGATATCCAAAATGATCATAAAGTCATTGATTGTCGGTTGGCTTTGGCTGGCATCCTCAGCTTTATCTCTACCGGCCGAATCAGCCCGCCGGGCTACGCCATCCCAACCCACAGCAGATCCCTGGTATACCCCCCAGCCGGATACGAATCCGAGGCTCCAGGGACTATTCTTGCCTACAGGGCACCCCCAGGTGGAATAGCTGCTTTTTCAGCCGCTACTGTCAATCTAGACGCCGCCTGGCAGGTCTTGTACCGGACAACTGACAGTTTCGGAAACGCTTCCGCGACCGTTACAACGATTTTGATACCGCACAACGCGGATTACACAAAATTATTGTCCTATCAAGTCGCTGAGGATGCTGCAGATCCTAACTGTGCGCCATCTTACGCCTTCCAAAAATCCGCAGCGACCGATGGTGCTTTGGGATTAATACTGCCCCAGGCGGAACTACTTTTGATCGAGACTGCGCTCGCACGGGGATGGGTAGTGACAGTGCCAGACCACCTGGGACCAAAGTCTACCTTCCTGGCCAACAATCTATCTGGCCATGCAGTACTGGATAACGTGCGCGCCGCATTGGCTTCTTCAAAATTCACGAAAATCTCGACAGATCCCACCATCACACTATGGGGATACTCAGGAGGGAGTCTAGCTAGCGGATTCGCTGCGGAATTGCACGCTTCGTATGCGCCAGAGCTTAAAATAGCTGGAGCTGCCCTGGGAGGAACTGTTCCTTTGATCTTGCCCGTCATTAATCAAACAAACAAGGGAGCATTTACAGGTTTGATTCCTGCAGGAATCATGGGTCTGTCCAACGAGTACCCTTCAATTGCGCAACTGCTTCAGGAATACCTGCTCCCAGCCAAGAAAGCCGAATTTAACAAAGCCGCTAGCAAATGCCTCACTGGAGATATAATCGAGTACCTTGGACAAGATGTGTATTCATATGTGTCAGATCCGGGTATTTTCGAAACCCCAGCTGCCCTCCAAGTCCTCAACGCAAATAATATGGGACAGCACGCCCCAACAATTCCACTGCTAGTGTATAAATCTATCAATGACGAAATCAGCAACGTGACTTACACAGATGACCTGGTGTCATATTACTGCAATGCCGGCACCTCTGTTGAATATAAGAAAGATTACCTTTCTGAACACGGCACCATGGCCGTACTTGGTGCTCCAGATGCAATCATGTGGCTCGAGGATCGGATGCGAGGAGTACCTGTTGACAGCAAATGCACGACTTCATCCACGTTTACTAGTCTGTTGGATCCGAACACTCTCGTGCTCTTGGGTGAGGTGCTTGTCAATTCTCTCCTTGACTTGCTAGGAGCGCCGGTGGGTCCTATTATGATCGGATAATGGCCTATGATGAGTCTTTAATGTTGGTCGTATTTACGCGACATATACTGGGGATGATAATTTAAGGGGAAAAAGAGTTTAACAATGCAGTTAGTGTCCAAGAATCGATGTCGACGTCATTGATTATTTTTTGAGTGCTTCCTTAATAAATACATAGTATCAACTAATCAATGAGATGTGATTATACAAGCTTAAATATTTCCTATTCAGAAGCCTTACTTATTTATATTTAGTCTTCAAATTTTTCACAGCAAGAGACTAGGTGTAAAATTAGACTGTTAGAATATAACATAAGACGCCACAATTCCTCCACTGTTGAGAAATCATATTTTCAAAATGTTAATAGACTCCAGTTTTACTTACTACAGTTTGTAGCTGTAATATTTAGATTAAAACTCATTTGAGTATTCAGTTTTTACCGCTACGTGCTTCCATATTATGCTCAAACATGTGTCAACCTATCAGCACACAAACACCTCGTGATGGAATAGCTGCATAGGGGGGCTCAAAGCCATTTCAGGTAATCACGGAACAATTATGGGTAACTCAAGCAAAGATTACCACCATCAGGTTGATTTTAATTTCTATGTAGATCGTTCCCCTTGTGCCCTAATTGTTGTATAAGTTTTCTTATTGCATTGTATAATTACCTGTAATACAGTGGGTTTACATTGATGATCAGCAGTCTACTGAGATTGGTCGACAAATGAAGCCAAGCCGACGAGGAAAATAATAATAGTAATGATTATTATATTCAGGTTTTAACGATTATACCCAGCCTCCAGGCTATGACAATGACGATTTACTGGGCGCCAAGGGGGTCGTTAGGGGTCTAAGCCCTAAATCTCCACAACGCCTGCCCCATTTGGTGCCTATAAACAACTAAGCTCTTGCACAATCTTGCACCAAGCTGCTTATCTATGCAGGGCTATTCGGGGGCATTATAGGGGTTGGCGGATCCCCGGAATCCCTCCTGTGGGCGTCACCTACTCTTACCCTTCTCACCTCCGGATAATGATTCCTCGATCTCTGATATCATCATCGTCGTCAATTATGTGGGAATATTGATCAAAGTTTTCAAGAAAACATACCGGATTTCTCTCTTTTATGCATAGTTGTGGAACCAGTTCATATAAGTTGCTGCTCCCTCAACCGAGATTCGGCACATCGCCGGCCTTAGTTTGCAATCAATGAATCAATGTTGTTTTGTTACTCGCAGTGGGTCTCGCATTTAACCCCGGATGAAAAGTGCGTTTTGTATGGGTCGGGTAATTAAATTAAGTTCAATCATTCAGTGCGGGGTTGTTCTTATAAAGACACCTCTATGCAGATGATAACAGTGTCGGTACTATTCCTAACCTCCCTTTTTCAGTGCCAATTGAACTCAAATACGAGCTCACCGTGAGATATTACTCAAAGAGCGAGGTGATTTGAAAACCGGACACTAGGAAGATCGCTATTCAGACCTAGTGTCCGACCTAGTAAAAGCCCGCGAGCTAGAATATCCCTCGCACTGCAGTCCGGCCAACATGATCCGCCCCATGATGTAACATGCGGTACCAAACTATTTCTGGACCGGCGGCGTAATATTATACTAGTTGCGTGCTCGGCACGAGCCTGATTCTCTGTTCCACTTTGTCTGGTCCGAACTCGATAAAGATGGTTATGGAGCTCTCATGGCAGGCTCAAGTGAACCAGCGGGGGCGCCTGCTAGGTAACTCATCAAGGAAAAGGACGGCAAAGGCATGTGATGGCTGCTTCAGATCCAGGACCCGGTGCGATGGAAAGTCTCCATGGTCAGTATATCCCAACCTACCAACAAATCGGGTGATGGTTAGTAACTCTCAGCTTGTGTGTAAAGCGGGCACTGTGCAGGTAAGAGGTATTCTAATTGAGGGCGCATTAACGGGGCTGACGGCTTTACTGCCAAAGATCGAGGCCGATCATGTCGCTACACCAGACTAAGCAAAAAACGTGGTCGCATACCCTTGTCTCAAAAGATAGCCAACGGAGCCTCCTCATTGCAGTCCAGCACTGACGATACGCCTTCTGAGGAGCGTTCAGAGTTACCAGATGTAGTACAAGCCTGGCCAAGCACATCTACAGCTACTCGATCGTTAAGCAGCGCTGTCGTAGACGATCAAGCTGCTCATCGATTGCCTGAGAACGCTAGGGGCTCGTCGATATCCGAAGCTGGTGCTTTATGTAGCCCATTTTTTAATCAACTAGATGGTGCTAATCTGCCTCATTCCCAGTCAAGAGGGAATCGAATCCATTATAATCTGGCGGAGGATGTCGAGCAAACCACATATTCCTTACAGCAAAGTCCAAATGACCCATACCCCCCCAGGATCTCTCGAAGCAACATTAGTGTTCGCTCTACTACAGACAATGCTGAAGTCTCACCCAACTCAAGGATAGCTTCCTCATGGGATGGCTCTTCATCAGCCTGTCGGTATAGCTGCCTGGAGCCTCTTTTACCTTATATTAGCGACATTGTCTCCCCATCTCTTGCTTGTGATTTACTCGATGTCTATTTCATTGAACCACGAACTTCGATTTTTTCTTGTGCTTCTTCATACGTCCTGGTCCCAATTATTCGTAAAAAGTCTCTTCTTCGGCTCTCGAACCCGCGTCCAACGACGCGCGCGCTTTTGTGCACCATGTTATGGTGCGCGTCTCAATCGGCGGATATCGCCACTCTCCACATGCCTGGCTCTCGATCATGGATATCGAATCATTTGTTTGAAGTGGTAACAGCACTGATCGCAGACAGAGACCCAGATCGTTTGCGAAGAGTTCCCGGTTTGGCTCCGTGTTACAATTCATGGCAATATCACTAGCTAAGTTGAAATAGACGGTTTGCGAGTTGAAAACACACGACTGGTGTATTATGGTACTGAGAAATCACAGCTGGCAACTCCTATTGTTACCAACGAACCTGCTGGAGAGATTGATGATGTACTGACGTTCACATTGCTATCTATTGCAATCTCTGGAGGTGACTTCAAGTCTGACAGTTTAAAATGGTGGAATAAAGCTGTCAGGCTTGCCTTTGCCTTGGGATTTAATATTGAAGATAAACTTGATGACCCGTCAAGTTCGTCTTTTCCAAGTGTACACGAGTCTTACAAAGCGGGAAAACCTGTTAATCTATTGTTAGAAACGGAGGTAAAAGAGGAGCGCCGCAGGGTTTTCTGGTTATTATATTGCCTTGACCGACACCTTGCTATATCCTTTAATTTGGTTTTGAAGATACCTGATGAAGTTTGCTCAGTATTTGGTGAGTGCGTAAAGTGAGAAGAATCAAGGTATGGCTACAAAGAGCTCATGATTTTCCTATAGTTCCGCTCCCAGATAGTACTTGGGAAAATCTGGACACCACAGCACTGGATAGTCTACCACCGCGGGTACCCGGGCCGCTTACAGTCATTCAAGGCACATGTTTCTTCGAATACTTTCTTCCTTTGATGGCAATTCTGGGAGACATTATTGATTTGCATCACCGAAGAAATCACCCTCGCTTTGGTGGTCTGAATGAGAGTCAAGAGGTGACAGTTGTCCTCGATCTGCTGCACAAATGTGGAGCAAGTCTGGTTAAAATGGCGAGAAACAGCCACATAACATACTCTAGCGCACTTGAAGCATATGCTGTCAATTTAGGCGACCTCCCAACGCCGATTTCTGGATCCCTAGAGACACTTCCGGCCGACCTACAAGGTTCACATCCTCCCAAAGCCATGGTTAGAACACAGTTGGTTATTGCCTACAGTACCCATATCCTCCATGTTCTATATGTGCTACTATACGGGAAGTGGGACGTTATTTGTATGCTCGACTGCGAGGATGACTGGATTACCTCATCGAGATTTGTAGAAGCCGCATCTCATGCGATATCCGCGTCTCACGCCCTATCCGAAATTCTAAAACTAGACCCAGATCTGACATTCATGCCGTATCTATTTGGCATATACCTCCTCCATGGAAGTTTCATCCTTCTTCTATTTGCAGACCGTATGCCTCAACTAGGTGCCAATGACTCTGTGGAAGAGGCGTGCGAGACGATCATACGAGCGCACGAAATATGTGTGGTGACGCTGAGTACCGAGTTTCAGGTGAGTGCTGTAAGCGAGGAATTGACACTCTATGCATGACCAAACATTTATACTGAGAAACTGGAACTGATATAATTTTCTTAGAGGAACTTCCGCAAAGTTTTACGGTCTACAATGAATAGCGTTCGAGGCTTTACGGTAGATCGTGAAGAGGAATCTAGAGCGAGACGGAAAGCCTTATCACTTTATCGGTGGACCAAGGGTGCCAGGGGGCTCTGTTTGTAATTGTCAAATGCTCTTAATAGCTTCAGCCCTCCAATTTTCACAGCTAATGCATATTTCCATTTTATAAATTCTCGAACCTCCAAGCTTACACAACAAGAATAATAATAAATGCCAGTATTCTTTAAATAGAACTACCAAGGTATCGTCTAATATTCAGTCTGCATTTCTACTTCTATGCTGGAGAATCATGATAGATTATTTGTCTCCAACAAGAAAAGAAGAGACTATGAAACATTGCAACCCGGCTCATGCCAATGTCTCATAAACTTCCGCTATTTCCATGACGGAAACAGTTATAATTTGGGCTTGATCATTCTCTGTTGCTCCACGTCCCAGTTTTCCTCAGGGCTTGTGAAACTGAAGTTCAGCCAGGTCCCCAATATATCCTGAATCTTGTTCCATAGCGGTATATCCCTTTCCACCTGATCCAAGTTGATGGGCGATCCATCATAGCATCGGAGGGGTGATTGAAGGATTTGATTGACCGCTGACATGTTCTCGACCAATTCATTGATAGAACTGATGCCCGTTATCGTGCTCACCTGGAAGTCACTCGTAGAAGACGCGACATGTGCCCGCCAAATCGCATATCGTAGAGCGAGAGCAGCTAAACTCTTTCCTTGTATCGTTACATACTCAGCAGCACGATGTGCAGCAGCCCGTAACCCAGCCGGCGCCGGGTGAAAATCTCCCAAGCTTCCAACAGGGACTCCACCAGATCGCAACAGACCCAAGGTAAGGGGACTAGCATTGCAAACACAAGAAACGCCCAAGTCCCTGAAACCAGCAAGGCCGTCGGTTTCGAGTCGATTGTTTTGCAATGTCATCTGCGCCCAGTTTTGTACCACATCCAGTGGTCGGTCATAACGTTCTAGTACACTCCTTGCAAGTCGCAATAGCAAGTCGATCCTATAGCTAGAAGCTCCAATATAACGTACTTTCCCCTCGCGGACCATCTCTAGGAGAGCGCCTATCGCCTCAAGTGCAGCCTCCTCAGTCACATACTCGATATCATGACAAAAGACGACGTCCAGGTAAGACGTGTGCAACCTTTCTAGCGAACGATTCACTGAGAACTGGACCCAAGACGGCGAGTAATCAAACCTGTCTGGCGCAATACGACCAACTTTTGTCATAAGAATATATTTGTCCCGAGGGTACCGCTTTGAGAAAACCGACTCGCTCAATGCTTGGCCTAATAACTGCTCTGACGGCTCATAATATGATGAAGTATCAATAGCACGCATGCCGAGATCGAACGCATGTTGTAAGACTTGTCGGACCTGAGAGATATTTGGGTCAGGATATACCTGATAACTGAACCCAGCACCCCCCAGAATGACGGGCGGCAGAATATTAGCCAAGGATGCTGGCTTGTCAAGGACCTTCATCATTGTGAGGCGGCCACTCATCCTGCAGAATTATTTCAGAGGGCAAAGCTGGGAGTCAACGTTACAGCAAGTTAAAAATTAAAACAACTGGATCGAATACATACGCCGGGTAGTCTCAATTAGAAGGCATATATATTTTAAGCTTTTTGCTCGAGACAAAGCCAGATAGTCTTGACATACTAGAATATTCCCTTGACTGGGTAGGGGCGAATTAAAAGGTTTCTATCGAACCCATTGGATAGATTGAAGGTCTTGCTCACCCGCGCTATACAAATCTAGAAACATATTTTGCTATAGACGATGGCTTACTAGGGGCACGCTTTTAACACACTAAGTCTACCTTTGTTAAGTGAACCATCGGATAATTAACACCACCCCCGAAATGGGGTGTATTGATTGATAGATACTAGACTGTATTGTGGATGGTCAAACCGGAAGCTACTTTTAAAGCCTCCGACTTTATATAATGTACTATATTACATCTTACTACACTTCTGGACGTCTATTTTCCAACTTTATGTTATTGGTGCAATGCAAAAGATGAAACCCCAGAGAATAGTAAATTGTTGAATTCCAAGAAATTTGATCAAGTATGTGAAATATATCTAGAGTCAGCTTGCAGGTAAGCACCACTGACAAACGGTATTTACAAGTATGGCAGGAAACCTTACCATGCCGATTTCCCACCTAAAAAATTATTTCCGTACAGGCTCTTATTTTGCCGCATTATACCAGATTGGAATAATTGCCGTTTGGGGCCTGTTTAACCTTTCCAACTTAATTGGGTGGAGCAATTAAGTTTTTCCCGACAAAAATCCCCGTCGGATAATACCATCGGAGAGGAATAATTCAGTTATTATCCGTTTTCGTCTAGGAGAAAAGTAAACTTCCCTATTGGTCACAATGTTCCGTATTCTGTAATATACCTCGAGAAGAGTAATTTGCTTGAACCCAACCACAGCGGTTCGACACTAGTTGTCGTTTAATCAAGACGGTCCCGTTCTGGAAATAGAAATATTCTCAGACAAACAATGAAATCCCCAAAAATGTAGATTTGGGAGAAAGGGTCACAAAGACTGATCTGGAACTGTATTTTTCTACTTCTCCTTCAGATCATCCATCGCCTATTGATTGCAACCAGTACTATATTCGCCTACGTAGATTAGCAAATGTAACATCCAGGAAGTTGAAGTGTCATCCGCCAGCAGCGGCATACCCCAGTATAATTAACACCGGAACGTATTATAGCATGGTAGACATCCACTTTGTTAAAGAATTAACGGCTATTGTGAATTTCCACATTAACCGACACATAAATCGCATTATTACAGGCAAAAGCGTCTACTGATTATCGGTATGGGTTGTCGGAAAAGAAGCAGAGCTAGGGCTATGAAGCCGTAACCTAACAGGACATCTGCAGCCTAGTATAACACTTGGAAATAGTTGCACAGAGAACCAATGTAGACAGTAAGTGACCGTACAGTCAACATGATGATGAGAAATGCAGTGCAAGGTATTTAGACAACAATTACCACGGTTTACTCGCTTCTATCGCGTCTCTTCCTGCTTGCGAAGTCCACCAGCTAAGCCCCTCCGCTCCAGGGAATAAATATTTGTCAATAATCTCCGGCCTCATTTGTACACTATATCCAGGTTCCATCGGGGTGACGTAAAACCCCTGCTCTATTCTCGCTGGGGTCAGGAAATGTTCATGGAGATGATCGACATATTCAAGGATGCTCTTTTTTCCACTGATAACAACAAAGTCGATGGTGCTTAAATGTTGGGTATACTCCGGAAGACCTACGCCACCAGAATGAGGAACGATCGGCACTCTGAATTTGCGAGCCAAGAGGAGGATTGCAAGGACTTCATTGACACCTCCAACTCGACAGGCGTCTGGTTGGAGAACGTCTACCGCACCTGCTTGCAGAAGTTGCTTGAACATGATTCGATTCTGGACCATTTCCCCAGTTGCAACTCCAACCCTCCCATTTAATGACTTTCTAATGGTGGCATGACCGAGAATGTCATCCGGAGATGTTGGCTCCTCAATAAACCACGGTCGAAACTCGACAAGAGAATCCATGTATTCAGCAGCCTCTGGAACAGACCAGACCTGATTTGCGTCGATCATGAGTGTATTACCCTTGTCATAGCCAATGATCTCTCTTGCAATGGTCAATCTCCTCCGATCTTCGTCGATATTGGCTCCGACCTTCAGTTTGAAATACTTAAACCCTTGCTTGAGTGAGTCCCGTAACAACTCCTTCATTTTATTTTCACTATAACCCAACCAGCCTGCGCTAGTTGTGTACGCAGGAACTGCCTGGTTTCGCTCCGCTTCGGCTATTCGCTCTGCCTTTCCACTCTCTACATCCTTCAAGAGCCGAATTGCTTCCTCTGGGGTCAGCGCGTCCGTAATATATCGAAAGTCGATGCAGCGTACGACTTCTTCAGGGCTCATGTCTGCCACAACCTTCCATAATGGCTTTCCCAGATATTTGGCCCAGAGGTCCCAGGCTGCGTTGACAACTGCACCAAGTGCCATGTGGATAACGCCTTTCTCTGGGCCAACCCAACGCAGTTGAGAATCGGACGTTAATTGCCTCCAAGTTCGACCCCAATCAGCTGTGATTTCCTGCAGATTCTTTCCGACAAGCATGGCAGCTATTGCATCAATGGCGGCGCAAACTAACTCATTGCCTCGACCAATCGTGAACGTCTGTTAGTGTGAGCAATATAACAAACCTGTAGGCATCGCACGCGTATCATACCAGTCCATGACCCGAATGTTCGGTGTCTGTATGCAAAATGCAGTAGGCAGCCGAGTAGTTTGGATTGGTGTTCATGCCATCCGACCCTGTCTGATCTAATGATGTCTTCTATTATAAATATGGTTTCCCGCTGGCGGGCTCAAGAGATGACGTACCGGAAATCTCACATCACGAGAAATAAAGCTCGTGATGGTAACCATTTTCATACCCTTGAAACCATATAACACCAGATGCGGCGAAGTTTGTGCTCTTTTCAGGTTCTCACGCTCATAGATTCAATGCATCATCTTGACAGGGCATGTAGCATCGACTTATAGAAATCACATTTAAATAATCTGGTTCTAATGAATGGTAATCTCGGCACTTCTCCGATGCTATAGCTATACAGGTATTGCTAGCTCCAAGGTATGCCAGGATCAACTCCAAGATGGATTGGGTAGGCTCTGTTCGGTTCGGATAATTTAATCGGATGGTAAATACATATGTTGTGAATTATCGACCGGATTTTCAACCCCCGTTTTCCTGTAGGCTGTCTCTCGACTACTGATAATGCGATGTGTCCAAAGGATTGATACATGCCTATTTCCAGTCTAGGTAAACCGCCGTCCTAGACAGTGGTAATAGAAACGGTACTTATTTAGCTAGGTTCTTGCTATCAGCCTCTTGAAACCATCGTATTCTAAACAGTGAAGCAGAACTGTTAATCCGGGCAATTTTTTTGATGGCAGAATATTCATTGGATTGGCTGAGCCATGTATACATGTATCGTTCTTTACGTATGATCGCGTTTTTCCAAACGAAAATCCCCATCGGATAATATCATTGGAGAATAATACATTCAGCTATTATCCGATTTAGTTTAGATCACAGCATTCTGTAATTTGTAATTGATTACACCAACACTATTATAAACTGTAAGGTGGGACGGAACGCCAAATCGGCGAGCTGTGTTGACGGACACCTTTCATGCTATCATGCTATAGTCCTCCAGTATGATTTTACAGAAAATACAATAATGACATCATTCTCGGTATCCGAGATGTTCAATATTGATGTAAATATGAATCTATACATAGATAAACAAGCAGATAAATCTTGACTTTTCTTTTTATCCGAAAATCATCTTCTCTAGCACATCCTTCTCCCCACTGTTCTCTACCAGATTCTTAAACAACCCCCCATTGATACCCATCAAGTCCTTCGGAGGACCAAATTCGACCGCCTTGCCAGCATCCATCACGAGAATCTGGTCGAAATCCGCAATAGTACTTAATCGGTGCGCGATAACCAGTAGTGTGGTGGCGTTGCGTCCAAACTCCGTGCGAATAGACTGTTGGATCAGGGCATCGGTGTCCATGTCGACGGCAGAGGTGGCTTCGTCTAGCACCATGATCTTGGGACGCGAGACGATAGCCCGGGCAAGGCACAGGAGTTGCCGCTGTCCCTGTGAGAGATTGAGACCGCCCTCAGAGATTGTGGCACTGAGAGAGGTAAAGATATTAGCGTTGGCGGTTGCTGTCGCTGTCGCTGTGTCTGGGGTCGTTGCACCGGTGCTCTCTTGGTGCTGCGACGTAGTAGAATGCGTACTGAGAATATCGTCATCGTCAGAAATCAAGTGTACGCGTGTCAATGCGTCATACAGGTCTTGGTCATTGTATTCGCTGAACGGGTCCAAGTTTGAGCGAATTGTCCCGGAAAAAAGGACTGGGTCTTGCGGAATGATGGCCAACCGGCTGCGCAGATCATGAAGCTTGATCTTAGCCACGTCGAGGCCGTCAATCAGGATTTGGCCTTCGCGCGCTTCAAGAAAACGGAACAGTGCAAGAGTCAACGAAGACTTGCCGGCACCCGTGCGGCCGACGACGCCGACGCGCTGGTTTTTCTCGATGGCGAAACTTAGTCCATTCAGCACGGGAGGCTGATCTGGCGCATACCCAACCACCAGGTTGTTTACTTCTAGTCGTCCTTCTGTGGGCCAGGCGGCAGGTGCATCGGCGCCTCCCTGATTTTCAAGCTCGATATTGGAGTACTCGATAACACGCTCGGTAGCGTTCATGTTCAGCTCGGTACTAGCATATTGGCGTAGCGCCATTGAGACTGCAGAGTTAAATTGTAGGGCAAAGCTGAGCGCAAATCCTGCGAGAGAGGCCGTGATGCCGGGCACATAAACCACAAGGGCAGCGGTGAAAGTTGCGAATATGGCGCCAATGAGGCTCATGCGGAACCCAAGCCAGCGGTTGAACAGCCACATATTACACCAGGCCTGGGCATGGCCATTGATTTTGTTGTAGATAATTCCGATGTAAGTATCACTCTTGCTGAAGGCGCGGATGGTTACTAATCCCGCTAGACTCGACCCGAATTGCTCAAACACGGGGCTCTTGGAGACTGACTCGATACGCTTAATCTCTCGTGCCCCGGGAAAGTAGGTCATAGCCACCTTTAGGGAGACTAAAAGAAGGGCCATGGCAAAGATAGCCACCACGGGCGAGACGAGAACCCCGGCTACCAGGATTCCGAGCACCTCCAGGACCTTGCTAGCTGTGAATCCGATATCGTATCCCAGTCTGGAGTCAATCATGTGGAAGTCTGCGGTGAATCTGTTGAGAATTCGTCCAAGGGGAACAGTATCAAGCCATCGGAGCGGAGCGCGAAGCACGGCGTAAACTAGCCCATTGAACAGGCCTCTCGCTCCCTTGACGGCAGCGTTGAGCGTGAAATAGTATCGGGCTGTTCCAATAACACAGGACAGGACTGAAATACCGACATACACGCTTAGATACATCGCGAGGTCATCGTCTTGATGAGCTGGTATTGTTCTATTCATTGAATGCTGCAAGAGAGCAGGGAACAGCTCGGGATGCGCCTGGGTGCTGGATGAAGAACTAGTCCAGATATTGACCCACCAAGCCTGTTGGGAGGAATAATTAGATGTGAAATGCATTCAATAGACTCATTTTACTTACTCGCCCTATCACGAGCATAGAATTGCTGAGATAGACCACACACGCTAGCAGCCAATACGTCCAATGGCCACCCTTGGAAAGATAAGCCGCGTACACGGATAGCTTAACCCGGCCAGTCTCGCGCCTCTCCTCCTCAATAAACTTCTTGGGGGGTTTGATTTTCGTGGGCTCAGCAAAAGCACCAATTGTTCCCGTACTCGGATGCTGATGAGGGGTATTCGATATAGCCTTGTGAAGGTTTGTTTCCTCGTCATTGAGAACCTCGTCGACCTTGTCAGCCACATGGTCCTCCTCTTCCGCAGCATTTTCTTCGCGCAAGATATCTTCCAGGTGATTGGACTTAGTGAGCTCGTCGATAGTACCCGCATACTTGACACGGCCGTTCTCCAGTAGCACCGAGTAGTCCGTACGAGGAAGACACAGAGCGACATGATGAGTAACCAGAATTCGGGTGCGGTTTTGACCGAGATCTCCAGTAAGGGCATGCTCATAGACATGGCGGCCCGTGTGCGCATCTAAGGCGCTGAAAATATCGTCCATAATGAGAATCCCAGCGCGAGAATACAATGCTCGTGCGAACGATACGCGCCATCGCTGGCCACCGCTCAGGTTGACACCATTGGCACCGATATCCGTCAGTTCGCCATCGGGAAGCATATCGAAATCTTTTTGCAATGCACATGCGAATAGCACCTTCCGATAGCGCTCTTCTTCGAATTCCAGCCCGAACAGGATGTTATCTTTGATCGTTGCATTTTCAACCCACGGAATCTGGGCAACATATGCAATGGCAGAGTCGATGATCCAGTTGCTTGGGGTCGCCAAGTGATCGAAACGGTCACTGATAGGAGGTGGAACGGGGACTTTGATAGTCCCCTCAAGAACGTCACATTCCCCTAATAGAGATGAAAGCAGTAGACTTTTTCCAGATCCAGTTCGACCGGACACCACACTGAGGCCCTTCGTGGGGAAAGCCACATCCAAATTACGAAGAGTAAACCGGTCCTCATCACTTGCCTGGCCCTCTGTCTGATCTGCGGGCCAGGCCACCGTGGCATTCTCAAAGGCGATATTCTCAGCAGGGACAGTGTTAATGATTTTATCGGGGGTCCTCATGTACTTGTCAATACGGTCTGCGCTGACCATGGCTTCCAGGCCGTTGGCCATCATTTCTGGGACGATAGCCAGCGATAATTCCAGGGAACCGAAGACCGACATGGCTGTGAAAGCCACAGACGCCTCGAGGCCACCATGAATCATAGCATACACTGTGAGAGATATAGCTGACAGCCCCACAGGCCCGAGAATCCAGATCGAGATCAGGCCGATATTATAGAGGAACGCGGTCCACAAAGCTATCAGCTCTGTCTCGCGCACTTCCGCAATCCGATTCTGCCACTGCTTCTCTAGAGCGGAGAACTTAATCTGCCGGATACCCTGGAGCACCTCTGTCACAACGGCCATCTTCTGGTCTCGGGCCTTCATCAGTCGGTCCTGGGCACTGGTATACTTCTTGGCAGCGTAGATATTAAAAGGCGTGATGAGAACCGAAACACCCAGACCTGCAAGGGCGCTGCGCCATCCAAGAATCTTGATTAAGAAGCCGCAGCCCAGAAGTACTTTCATTATCGCAAGAGGGATGAGATAACTAAACGTAGCAAAGTCAGAAATCCGCCTGGCGTCCACGGCAACGAGATTAATGATGCTCTGTCGGTTCTTCTTCAAGGCCTCTTCGTCGTCTTCCTCTTCCTCCTCTTTCAACAGTACCTTTGACGAGGCGTCAGGTGTATCCGCATCTTTGGATTTCTTCGTATGCTTGGCATCTTTTCTTCGCATAGACTTGGCAAAGATCGTGGCGGATAGTGCTTGATAGATGGGAAGACCAAGATAGTAGCATCTCACCCAGAACAGCCATGACTCCACGCTGGAAGCAGCCAGTATCAGGATGCCCAAGGCGAGTACCCAAAACCAAGACTGGAGAGCAGCCCACGAATCCGTCCCACGAGCTTCCATTGAGTTCAAAATGTTATACAAAGCGACCTGTGGACCTAAACTCAAAATGCAGGTTACTATAGTCAACATCATCTGCAGGATAATAGGCTTGAGGTGAGCAAATATGATCGCTTTCCAGATCTTTCGCGACCCAATTGCTCGCTCAAAGTTAGCTCGCAGAATGTGTGCGCGTGTGGGTAACGGCAACTTTGGAAGGCTGCCGGGATCCAGTTTCCTGTTTTTGACTGCATACTGAAGGAGGGTGCCCGCCCACGTAAAGGTGAATCGGCTGAGCACGGAGACGGTGAATTGCTGGTCCACCAGTTGGCCCTCGAAATATACGTCCGGCCGGCGCGGTAGGATGATGCAGTACAAGGCTCGCAAGAGGGCACTGGCAATTTACAGGATCGTCAGAACGACCCAGGCGCGGTCATGAGGAAGTGCTTTGCCGTCATAAGATGCCAGCGCGATATGCGCACAGGGAAGTGCTACAGCAATGAAACTGCCCCATAGTGCATAGAAGGCGTGGTCGAACCGGCGTGTCGGGCGCGGCTCTGTGAAGAAGACAACCGCTTGACTAGACAGAAAGACCTATATTTATATAAGACCCGTGTTCACTGGCATTTAATTGTCGGTCTGCAAACATACCCAGACACTGAATTGCAGCCATACGAGCGCTGTGTAGTCGGTACTGTATTTCAACGTTGTGATAACGGCCAAAGCCAGAGTTACTAAGAGCCCGCTAAAGGAAGATACGACAATTGAGACCCGTTGCCATTTATCCGAGAAAGCTCGCAGCGACTCCTCGGTTGCTTCGCCGTCTTCATCGCGATAGGCGGCCTTGGCCAGTGATTGCTCATCTTCCCGAGCCGCCTGGCGCGCGACTCGACTGGTAATACTTTTGATGGCAGGAATACAGTCCAGCCCAGACAGGAACACGGCCAGGCAGCCTATCGCGAAGGAGGTCACCTGCGAATCAAGCATTCTCCATATCGTCCTAGAGTGGGATGTTGTTTAACGAAGGGAGGTAGAGAATTCACCATTCTCCCAGCTAAACTAGCAAGGCTCTCATGGGTCACCACGGCGACTATTTGCGTCTTAAGGCCAGAATTCGTAATCTTACAATCTTACATATTGACACAGTAAAATTCAATATTACCACATATTAAAAATTATTATATAGCATTTTTATATAATAGAATCCTATATAATATTTCTAAATTAATATTAACCCATATAAAAATACCATATATCCATTTTCAAAATGTGGAAACATCGAAATACGCGTGTCAATAAAGCTTACTAGTGGATTGGCAATTTTGGCCCTAAAGGGCGAATAGTCGCCGTAGCCACATGCATTTTGCTAAACCCAACACACCTGTACGCTCCAAAAGGCGGTCTTCCCCAGCAGTGGACAGACTCCTCTATGTGGTGCTGGGGAATATTGCTCGAGAACTAGACCGACTGGTTCTTTGTTTGACGAAGCCAAGATTTGCCTAAGGAGGGGCTGGTAGAGATGTGAAGTTTGGGCACTTGACGCACTTACTATCCTTGGAATTGACCATAAAGGTTCTTGGAGCTAGCTAATTGAGTTTTACGGGATGCTTCTGAGGTTTGTTCCCCCAGGGCCTTCCTTAGTTCCTGATACCCGTCTCGAAAATCTGGAAGAAGGCTGGAAGTCCAATGTCGGGTATTTAGTTATCTATCTATATATATTGGCGGATAATCAACACCCAATTCAACATTTGAATAATTGAATATTGAATAGATTTATATTTATCTATACCATTGCGTTCTGAGTATTGGTCATATTGGCTAGGAGACCCCGCGGGGGCTCCGGGGGGGAAGGGTGACAGCTCTGGGCAGCCTATCATTGGCAGACGCCAGCGCGTTTGGCTTCCAGGAGGATGGCCGGGTCCCATCCCCTCTATAAGGCACCCGAATAACCCTGCGCAGATAAGCGGATTGAGGCGAGGAATGCGTAAGGAAATTTGAACATATTGGCACCAGTTCGGGGCCAATGACTCAGAGAATTAGGCGCTTAGACCCCTAAATACCCCCTACTGCCCACTAAAACAAGACCTTCATAGCATAGAACTGGGTAAGGTCGTAAGACTTGAATAAATAAATAAATATTGGGCTTGGAAGTGGATGGAGGTATTTGAAGTAAGCATTGACTAAGCTCAAACGCCTGTAACTTATAAATTGAGAAAAAGTCTTTTATAAGTCTTTACTAAACGTACCTGCCGTTACGAATATGATCAGGCTGTGGACATCAATTAATCACACCATGAAAATGACAAAGATCAACAAAACAAGAAATTACACATAATAACAAGACTAGGTAGTGTAAACACTGACAAATTTAGATTTGAAGCGTTGTATTAACAAGATTCTCATTCGTGGATCGCACACTGAAGTCAGTACCGAGTTTTACAAGCTCTAAGTCTAGACATATCTGGCGAAACTTCTGAAAATTAACTATTTAGGCAATATAGAGGCTCAATTAGCGCTATAATTGCAATTAAGCACGCTACCTATTGCCTACACCTCACCAGCCTTCGTCGATGTTTCCTCCACCCCAGCGACAGTTTCCACGTGTGTCAGTTCTGTGGCTTTACCAGAATCGAAAGCCGTAAGCGCTTGACCATGGGCCATATCGCGTTCGAAAATGGCACCGATTTTTTTAGCCTCGGGGTCCCGGAACACCCAAGGGGTTCTATCTTTGGTAAAGAGGAAATCCATTTCTTCCAGTGTTTTGCCTGCAGATTCCTTTCCTAGTGTAAGCCTATGGTGATGTAAATAGGGTACCAAATACGAACTGGGTAGAAAAAATAGACAACCGTGGCCATGACGTAGCAGAGGGCCATGAAAATTATATAGAGTTTCCATCTTTTTAATTTTGTTAGTAGTTTATTCCGATGTGTAACTCAGCCGTTCTAACGTGAAGGAATCACTCACGAGATTTTGTCCATTGCAGTCGGGATATACAGCGCGAACCAGAAATTCTAAAATCATGCGATCATTATGTATCTGAGAAACTATATTTGCCAAAACAAGTATATACTTACCACAAACCAGTTTGTCGCTGAAGAAAGCGATGTGCCTCGTCCACGCATATTCATACTGAACAATTCTGGGGGGTAAACCCATGCAACACATGCCCAGGTTAATGCGAAAACCATAACGTAGATATAAACAAATGCAATACAGGCGTTAGATGCATTCTGGTCCGCGAAATGAAAATTTGTCTTTTTCGTTAAAGAGTCGTAGATCGGGTCGCCTATAATCAAGTGAATGGTTGGTAACTGTCTCACGATTGAAGGGTAGGAGGTATGTGAAGAAGAGATATATACCCGTTGTCTTCATAATAACTCCAATCAACATCATGGCCACGCCCATTCCGAACCCTCCAATAATCATGGGAATTCGTCTACCCCATTTGTCCATGAAATACATGTCAGGCAGAGTGAATATATTTAAGATAACACCTTGGAGGCCATTCGCAAGGAGAGAGGAAGAGGTGGAGCCTAATCCTGCTTGCTGGAATAGAAATACGGCATAATACATAATGCTAATTCCAGGTTAACGATATAATGATCACGTCGAGATTTGAATACTGACACATTGATGCCCGTTACTTGTTGCCAGAGTTGCTGGTTTTAGAAGAAAGTCATTAGCAAAGATTCTGATTGTAACTGGCTTATATTGACCTACCACACCAATTGCTAACCATGTTCGGCGTGCCTCTAAGCCAAACAGCATTGCGGCGTATGTAATAGGTGGATTACGCTTCTCCCATTCAATTTTAGCAACGATTTCCGCCATCTCAGCTTTCACATAAGGATCACTGGTATCTCCTCTTGAATGCACCTTTGCCAAAGCTTGAAGTGCATCTTGCAGTCTATCTTGCTGGACAAGCCATCGAGGAGATTCTGGCATGAAGTAAAAAGTGATATGTAGGATGATAGTAGGAACCATCTGGATGCCAATAGGGATACGCCATGCAGCTTGCCCATCAATGTGGCTAGTACCATATTGGATCCAGAACGCCACAAGAATACCGAAATTGATAAAACACTGCTGGACAGAGATAATGCGACCCCGGATTCTGTAAAAATTAGACTGGAGAGTAGGAAAAAGGTGGTATTTGTGCGTACTCTCGTGGAGCAATCTCGCTCTGATAGTTCGGCACCATCATCGCCAGGCAACCATTTCCTAATCCATTGATTACACGACCAGCCACTAGCGCGGCGACACCATTTGCCACAGTTGAGATAATTATCCCAATCGTGAAAAGTGCAGAGCCAAAAAGGATGGTTTTCCTCCGCCCTATTTTATCAGCCAAGAAGGCTCCGGTCAGGAGGGATCCAGCGAATGCGCCAGCCTGAATGGAAGCTGTCATTCCACCTTGGAGAAAGTTGGAAGGGTTGTCCATGTAATTCAGGAACTGGGGCATGGCCAAGATTCCACTCATAGATCCTGTATCCTATAGTATTTTGTTAATAAGTTGTAATACTGCGTATGATAACCACATTATCGTTCGGTAGAAATTTCTTACATAGCCGAATGCTAGACCACCCATACATGGCGCAATGCCGTAAAGGTACACTGTCTATAGGAAACATCCTTGTCAGCTAGATGTTGCTGCGTTCTGCGCCGTTAAATGAACAGGCAGGTCCCTGTCTTACCCAATGAATCCCCATTTCAGACTTCTTTTGTTTCTTAACACGTTACAATGGGGAATTTGCCCAAAACAAATTTGCTAAAAATTGAAATCAGACGCCGGGCTTAGCACCTTCTAATGTCCTCCAGATTTTCAAGAATCTCCATAGATAGCCTTTTAACTTTCCAAAACATCGCTTGGAGCTCGAGCGGGGAAAAGCTGGGGAAAAAGTGGAAATGAAGTCCTTCCGTCGGAAATATCGAAAAATGGAACGGATATTTTGTTGCTTGTTGCCCACGAAAATTGTCCGATATACATTTCCGGTATTTTGGACTGCCGATCAAAATGACCTGCAATAATCCCAAAATTTACTTGTCTGTATCGGGGGGTTTTCAACTAATCGTTTAATTTGAATCTCCAACGAAATTTCCATACCAAGTCCATCGCAGCCATGTCACTCTACAAGGACAGTCAGCCGTATCACGGGGGCTTCTTCCACTTCCTATAATCGTCTTAATATTACCAAGAGTTTAAGAGTTCTATGGTAACTACTCTCCATATGGTGATATACCACAGAAAAGTAGTATAATGAAGAATTAGAAATGCCCAACAACAGGTTTCGGAACATATGGCTCTTCCAGAAACTCGATTTCCTGGACTGTAAATGATTTCCCTTCAAGTCAAACAGCATCGTCGACCCTCGCTACAGAATTGCAGCCGACAATCGGCACAGCACCTTCACTCCTAAGTCAACCAACGCTACATACACCATCTTCCAACCTTTCTCATTCACGGTCTGCTCAACTCTCTGAATAATCGCTTCATCTGCTGTCGTAATAGCGGTGCCAAAGGGAGTTGGCATTTTTGAGCGTTCTGACTCTGTCACCCCAAACAGCCTAGCCAATAATCCTCAGGATAAGTGTGACCTGGGAATAATACCAACCCCGGTGTCCTTACAGACCCGATTCATCTCGCGGTATCCTTCTCGGTGACAGAGGTTATAGTAATTCTGCATTGATATAAACTTGGTCCAGCCATGTAATCCTCCTACATGCTGCAAACGAGCGAATTGGGTGGCTTATATCGAACTAGAGTCAATATACCGCACTTTGCCCTCTTAGATTAGGTCGTGAGGTGCTTTCATGGTTTCCTCAGGTGGTGTGGATGGGTCGTAGCGTTGGATTTGGAGTACGTCAAGGTAACTTGTTCCTAATAGAGCGCGAGAGGCGTCAACCTGATTGAAACTGAGGTAGGAGAAAGACCTATTTTATCCATAATTAGTATCCACAACACCTTTTCAAGTAACAAAAGTAAAAGTGACAACGTACTATTTGCTCTTACCCATGTACTCTTCATGTATCGGACTCACTATTTCAAGATACGTAGACCAGAAGATCCGAGGCGTAGTCCATTTTTGTTTCGTCTAAGCTCCTTTTGTAAAGAGGGAAGAGGCCTGGTAGTCACGTTCAAACTAACAATGATGAGAGTAGTAGGTATTAGACGGCTTACGTCAATTAATCTCTGAGTACCTTATTATCCGATCTGATGGAAAGAACTTAGGACTGGTGCAGTACCTGGAAACTTCTAGGAAAATGGAGCGGGATTGACCACATATTTATATGCATCCCTGATCGAATACACGGAACTTCATCCTGACTTGCCCCCCTAAACATCGAAAGCTGATTTGTAAGACCATAAAATGCTCAAACATCAACATTGTCCTCGAGTAAATCTTTTGGACAGGGCCCTGATCTATAAAAACTATAGAGACGCTAGTATACATTTTGCGAGCGGGCCAATCAGCGACGCCGATGTGATTACTAACTATAATGTATAACCTGATAGTAGTTCGTTTTCCTCTATATTATGAGGGCTAGTTTGGTCGTTTCGTTTCTTTGTCCTTGGAGCTTACGTCCAAGGGATTGCCGAGATATACCGAAATATGGAGATGGCGTAGGGAAAGCTGTAGAAATGGCTGGCTCAACATAACATGGTTTGGTGTAATTATTCAGAAATATAGTATCGAAGCCGTAGCGACATCTGAACATCTAGAGGAGTGGTAGATTCATTCTTTTCTGAAGTAGTCATCAATTGGTTGAATCCACCGCATCGATGCCGGCCTAAGTTGTAGATGCTGCTAAGGGTGCTTTATGGACGCCTAGTTAAGAAACTGAGGAATGTAACCTCATACATATCAATTGATGTATCTTATAAAAAGAGATTAACGAATAGTGACGTGTGTGTGCATGCATATATACGTCAAATGATATATACATGTATACATCAATTAATGTGAACGCCTATTATGAAACCGCTGTCCAGTATCCAAATGAATACCATTCAAAACCCAAATCAATATCCAACCGTATAAAGAGAAAAATAGTTGAAAGAATATATAAAGGGGCTCGCACGCCCAAAGCAAAACGCCAAGCACGGATATCTCGATCAATGGTATTATTCTTCAGGATCAATTCGACGTTTTGTCAACGAGTCCATTACTCTCGTGTAGAATTTCGAGGCGTTTTGTCGTGAGAATGTGATATCAACTGTGAGATATTCGGGTAGTAGGCTGATTAGGGCTGCGTCACGAGTAGGGTCTAATTGTGGCATGTATTGGAACTCGGCTGTGTCGAGGCTGGCTGTGGTTTTGTTTCCCCTCTCATGAGCAACAGCAAGTTTGAATTGAAGAGCTGAATGGGTGAGATGTGAGTTTTTGCAAGTATTGTTTGTGTATAACAATAAGACGGCACTTACTTCCGTTGACACCTGTTTGAATACAGTCATACATATGATCTGCTTCGTTCTCTTTGACACTTCGAATGATAAGCCCGGTCAAATCACCGTATAGGTCCTCCTTGAGTTGTGCTAGTTGCGCAACCTGCAGTGCCTCGGTATTAGTAGCTCCCGCGGCACGGCGAACAGAGGTGTTTTTAACTGCACTTCCAGGCGCTTCGACGTTCAGTGTTTTAGCACTGGCAACATTGTTCCGGGCCGCAGCGAGCCTAGTCTGCAATGTTTTGATTTCCGTCTGCGCTGTTGAAAGCTGCGCGGAAAGATCATGGACTTGGGATTGAAGTTTATTTGATTCTTTTTCACGATCACGCAGTTGCTTGTGAAGATCGCTAGATTCCTTGCCGAGAGCTTTTTGGGCAGCGAGCTCTTCCTTTAATGATGCTATAAGTTTATTCGAGGCTGGAGAACCGTTGTTAGCTGTGAACATTATTGTCAAAATGAAAATGGATGGAATATACCGTTTGTGACAGTTTCACATTGCTTCTTAATCTTTTCCACGTTGCTGTTGGCTTCTACAACGCCGATGTCTCGCAGAGTACGATACTTTGATTCTAACGTCTCATATTTCTTTGTCATATCGCCTAATCTTCGCCTCAAATCAGGATCTGATGAGGTCTTCTCCGTATCTGCAAACGTCACCGTTGGACGTTTTCGACCGCGATCTTGTTGGCCATTGGTTAGATTTTTCGCTGGGGATATTGTGGTCATGGTTGTCTCGAGGACTTCCCCATCGAGCAGCTCTTGGTCCTCTGCGGCCGCAGGAGCCTGGCTGTCTGGAATGATTTCTGCTATTTGTTCAAGAACAGATAGCCCAACACGTTTTTGAATATTTGAAGATGAAATAGTCTTCAATTGTCGGGATCCTGTTGGTGTATACTCGAATTCCCCGTCTTCCGTGACCTGTTTCGCCATACTCCCTGTCTTCCGACCTCGACCTCTTTTCGCCCTTCCTGGTCGCGCTTCAGATGCGTCGGCCGGCTGATCAACGGCATCCGATAATACATCTGCAAGAAATTGACTTTGCTGGGCTGCAGGTTCCACAGCTTCCTCTTGCTCAATTGTGGCGCCACGCGGTCGGCCGCGGCCTGAGGTCTTCTTTGCAACGGCGTCGGGCTTGCCAATTCCGGCGGATGAGGAGCGACGATGCCTGGTAGCTGCGCTCTGTTCCTCAATCTTAGCTCCTGACGATTTTGGCCGGCCTCTTGCTTTCTTCGCAGGACGCTCTTCGACGGTCTCTGGTTGCGACGCGACGGCGTTGTCGCTATCGGAGTCTACCAGTCCTGATATGTTGGAGACGGCTTTTCGCTTCGGCGGCATGATTCCTCGAATAAAATAAACTTTAATTGGCTGCTTCTCAATATACTGTTCGCGTGGTAAAGTGGCGGATGGAGGGGTCGTCGCAAAGAAGTAAATAAGTTATAACCATCAAGTATGGCAGCTCGTGTCTACCAGGGCTTGGCGCGCGCCACTCTCCATTTTCGCGACAGCGCGCGCTAACAGCCCAGGAGAGGCGCCAGAGCATGTGATCCGAGCGCGGGCCAATCCAGACAAGGCCGCGGCAGAGCCACATCACTCTTCTGCCACAGCCGGCTACAGTGGCTAGATTTTGCATACCCATCGCTGTCGTTGCGGCCCAGCATCAGTTGTTTTCGACTCGCGTTCTCCTGGGCTGATTACTATCCTACCCTTTATCACCAACCATGGCTTCTGGTGGTGGCCGAAGATGGCAACAGTTCTTGCAGGAGCTGGTGATGATAGCCGGCACGGTAAGTCGAGCTCTACGTTTCGGGTCACGAGTGTAACTCATCTAATCACTATCTATAGTCTGCATCTGCGTACTTTTTAATCCGTTATCTTTTATCGCGCATCGACTTGGATCCAGATAGCCAGAAGAAGGAAGAACAGAGGCGAAAGTCTGCGGCGATTCTCCGAAGATTGGACGCCCCCGATTCTGACGAGGGAGCCCCTGGGGGAAGTGGTTCAGGGCGGCGGCGCAGGGAGAAGAAAGAAGATCTCGTACTGAATCAATATGAGCAGTCAATTTCCATGGATGTTGTGGCTCCCGAAGACATTCCGGTGTCCTTCGAAGATATCGGAGGCTTAGACGATATTATTGAAGAGTTGAAAGAATCGGTGATATACCCCTTGACTATGCCTCATCTCTACGCTTCCACGTCCTCGTTACTGTCTGCGCCTTCTGGGGTATTGCTTTATGGCCCTCCAGGATGCGGTAAAACCATGCTTGCCAAAGCATTGGCCCACGAAAGCGGAGCTTGCTTTATCAATTTACACATATCAACGTTAACCGAGAAATGGTATGGTGACTCGAATAAATTAGTCAATGCAGTCTTTTCTCTGGCTAGGAAACTACAGCCAGCCATTGTTTTCATCGACGAAATTGATGCTGTTTTGGGTACGCGGAGGAGTGGTGAACATGAAGCCAGCGGTATGGTCAAAGCCGAGTTCATGACGCATTGGGACGGATTGACCTCGGCGAATTCCGTGGGGGAGCCACAGCGTGTTGTTGTATTAGGAGCTACCAATCGAATACAAGACATAGATGAGGCCATCTTGAGGCGAATGCCCAAGAAGTTCCCCGTCAGCTTACCTCCAGCTGCGCAGCGGCTTCGTATCCTGGCCCTGGTGCTCAAGGATACAAAGATTGATCGCGAGAACTTCGATCTTGAATACCTTGTCAGCGCCATGGCCGGAATGTCAGGTAGCGATATCAAAGAAGCCTGCAGGGATGCCGCCATGGTTCCTATGCGAGAGCTCATCCGCCAAAAGAAAGCTGCTGGCATTCACATGACGACGGTAGAGCCATGGGAAGTCCGTGGCCTGCGGACAGAAGATTTTTATAACCGGACTGGAAGTGGCCTAAAAATCATTCCCAAACCCCCATCAACAAAACGGCCTGAAACCAAAGCTTCAACCGAGAAGGACGAGAAGGAGTGGAGTACCGACTCTGAAGTCGCAGAGGGCGACAACCGGCCGGAGGCTTCGATACCTACTACCATTTCTGAGCCGCCAGAGTGATATTATATTATCTATCACTTGAATGCCGTGTTGTCCCATGTTGACCGTGCATGCAAGGCGTTTTGGACATTTGGACTGCATGTGTAAACATCTCTCTCTCTATTAATGACGCTTCTTTTGCTGGTTCACAAGAGACGATGATTACTTTCTCTATATGTATACACTCCTCTTAATTAGACCCATTTACATCGACGTTTCCAGTTGGCTCTGTATTGGTTTCCAGATGATCAAAAGTGGTGATTAAATAATATTATTATAATATCAAGTACAACCAAAAGAAAGAAATGCAGGGAGCCTCTTGGCCGCGTGGCGGGCAGCGGACCCCGGCTAGTGCGACTGCTCCGGATGGAGAGCCTTCCTCCTATCATGAATGCCCTTATCCTACTAATACTCATTAATTTTCAGCCAGACAGACACCGCTGCCAGAGAAGCCTGCTCGTGCATGCTCGTTGCTGGCAAACAAACAAACACCCTGTTCGCATAGAAACATAGCAGAGCGATCGATACACGCACCTTTCCTCCTTCCGTCGAGCGCCAAGGCGACTCGTCATCGCTTTCGACCCTGGCCCCGATTACGCTTCCGTGTCCATTACCACCTCTACTCCCTGCACTTATACTCAAGCCCGCCATTTCAGAACCAGGTTCAGCCTTACACGAGAGAAACACTTATTTTCCGTCGAATCCCCGAACAGGAATGAATCAGCGCTACAGCTCGTGAGCGATTACCACTTGGTTTAGTGGGGGAGTCGTCCGTCGCCTCGGAGGCTGGATGTCGAATGGTTCGAGGCCATCCCGCCCTGGCCTTATCTGACGGCCTCGCTCAGCGCTGTGCGCTCGACCCTGATCCGAAGTAGCGGAGGAAAGAGACCAGATAGGACAGATATCGTGCCCTTGTCATTGTATCAGGAATGAGCTCCCATACCGAGTCTCCTGACTTTCTCGATCCGGCGATCTCTAGTGCCAGTTCCAGTCGGAGGGTGAACACGTCCATCAGGCCGCGTAACAGACGATTGATAACGGTGAATGATGATGAGGAGGACGATCGATCCCGGACCTGGAGCTCTCGGCTATCCAACATATCAAATGGCCTAACCCCTCCTCAATCGCGTGGCACTACACCCTCACCTTATGCATCACGAAGGGGATCGCCCCTGCCCCAAAAGCACCCCTCTCGAGCAACCGAGAGAGAATTTGGCGACAGATATAGGAGTAGCGATGACGAATATGGGGTTGGAAATTCCTCGAGGGCATACAACACATCACATAGTTCAGCAGGCTTTTTGGAATCGTCATGGTCCTCTATTCAGAGTTTAGCATCATCAGTGTTAGGGAATGAAATTTCTTGGGGTAAACCGCCGTCTTCTTCCACGTCGAATGCGAAAAGGCGCAAACCTTCAAGTTCCGATATTCTCTTTCATCTACCGAAACCGAGTGGGCCAACGTCATGGGGTCCTTCAACTCCTTCAACCTCACATATTGGGACTGGGACAATGGAAGAAAGACAAGCTCTGGTGCAAGCAAAGAAAAGAGAAGTATTGCTTCTCGCCAATGGTGACTCTGTATCAGATCTCAAGGGTCGTTACAAGCGAAAGGATTCAATGGACAGGGGAGACACCAATACAACAGAAGCGGAGCAAAACGAAGAGGCGTTAGTTTATATTCACCCCGTTCAACCAAGCGATACGATGACCGGAATTTCAATTAAGTATGGCTGTCAGCTTGCGATCTTTAGGAAGGCAAACGGGTTCTGGCCAAGTGACAGCATACAAGCCAGAAAGATCGTGCTTTTACCGGCTGAGGCCTGCTCCGTCAAAGGACGAAGAATAAACAAAACACAGAATCTAGATCTTTTGGGAGACGAACCACCCGGGAGACTTTCGATTGAAGATCCTAATGGAAGCTCTATTGCACCTGTCGACTCGCAACTGCAGGAAGACAGTGGAAACGCCGCAGAAGGTGAACAGACGTGGAAGCACGAAGCATGGGTTCAAATGGAGGGTTTTACAGGTCCTGTGGAAATTGGCCGTGTGCTTCGTAAATCGTTAGGATTTTTCCCACGCTCCCGACGAAGATCGATTTCTGTCCCGTATTCCGATATTGAGCCTTCAAGCCCACCATCCGAGTTCTTGACAACGATCAGACAGGCGGATGTTCCGACAATTAGCCGACGTGACAGCTCTCCACAACGATTTAACCCATCACCACGCTTAACATCAGCTACCAATTCCCCAGCCACTAGCATTCGAACACATCACAAACGCTCTGGCAGCATAACATTGTCTGGTCCACGAGGCGTAGGAACGCTTGGACGTGACGTGCACGCCCCAGGTCCGGCGCCGGATGGACTGAACAAATTCTTCTCACAGCACCTTCCTCATCTCACCGCACCTCCTCCACCAATCCCCACGTCACGAAAAGCCTCTTTCGATTCCACGTCGAGCGTGCCTTCATCCGCATCATATTCCGGTCTCGAGAACGTCGGCGGAGCAATCGAAGGATGGATGAGAAAAGTAGCTATTCGCGCAAAGTCCGGCCTGAGCGAATTACAGCAAGGATCGCAGACAACGCACGGCCAAACCCTCGGCATTAGCGGGATGGGCGACTTGATTGAGTTGGACGACGGGCTTGAAGGAACAACGCCTCCATTGAACAGTCGTATCGGTCCACAAGATTTTATTCGTGCCCAAAACCAGCAAACCGCGCTCGGTAGGTCGCAATACGAGCGCTTCTCAAGTTCATCAGCCGCGACGAACAGGGCTCGGTCCGGAGCTCGTGCCATTGACGATCCGCATAAAAACGACTGATAGTGTATAAATAGATCCCGATCCTCTTGTGTGCTTCTCATTACTTTTCCTTTTTGAGTTTCTCATGTCTTCTGTTTTTTATGAAGCAAGATACCTTTTTGTTATCCCACATTTTACGCCTTTTCCCCATCCTGCGTTCACAACAGCATGCATATTAGGATCATTGTATGGCATTCTTGCAGAATTATCTTTCCCTTGTCACGCCGTATTTTTGTCGCTCCTTCTCTGTTCTGATGTCATCAGAGGTGCAATTGTTTCCCTTTTCTTGAAGTGAGATGTTAGCGCAGTTTATATATACAGATATAGAATCGAATCACGAGTTAGTGTTTCTACAGACGGATATTTTCTACTTCTATTAATTAGAATTAGACTTGATTATAGGTGCAGGGTAGATCAGTTCATTAATCACAATATTGAATGCATATGTAATAGTTCGGGCATCAATCGAAGATCGATTTAGAGACCCTTTGCAGACACCACTTTGAGCCTAGATCTGACATTGCATTCTGACCTTGAACTACAGGCGCCTCTTCTTCACGCACAGACTATAAACCAAATACCAAAAAAGTGAAGAAAATCTTAACAATGAATGTATACTGATATAATCACGATAGTATCTGAACAATCGAAAGTCTTCTTCCAAGCCATAATTCCCGATTCCTCCTCCTTCCTTTTTATTTTGCTTTTCCCAATTTAGATAAGTCCAGGATAAGTCCAGTTGATATATAAAGAATAGAAAAGTAAAAAGTTGAATAGATTTAGATTTCTGGGGACATTCTGAAAATCTTGCGTTCATCACATTCTACGCAGAAAAGATAATATCAGGTTGTATACAAAAGGGGTAGCTGTAGCCGGAAATTAAAGACTAGCAGGTCCCTTTTTTGTTGTTTTTGTTTGGTTTTGGTTCGGTTTGTTGTACTTTTTCTTTTTGGATCGAGCGATGTTCCATGGCCTTAAGGTAAGGTGATGTCGGGCCGATTTCATTTAGGCTTTCTTGCCGTTGATCTCGATCAGTTTAACCTGGCTGTGTTTAAAATGTTAGTGATAAGGAATCAAAAGAATGGAGTAGTGCATCACGCGACAGAAATGAAAAATCAGTAATAGTAAATATTAAATACGTGCATGCAAGCCACAAGCTGCCGACGCTGCTTATCATTGGATCGATAAGTAGCTGTGACAATGCGTTGGGCATCATTCCAACAGGCAGGAGGTAGCCGTAAACTAGACGATAATGCTAAGGGGAAAGCGAAACAGACAGGACAGATGTAAGATAATAGTGTAAAAAAGCAAGTCCACTTACAAGATCAGGTCCGAGTTGGGCGGGATGACGCCGGGGAAGCCCCTGTTGATAATACCTAGTTGTCAGCCAACCGTTGCTTTTCTCGTAATTATCCGAGATAATGTGTTGTTGCTTTTGCCTGCTGCCACACCACAAACTTTATTGCTTTATTTATATATATATCGCATGCGGTGCTTTCGCGCATTGTTGGCAAGCTGGCTAGTTGTAATAAGGACGTTGATGAGGGGCATCGGAGGGGTGCGGGGAATGGAGAAGAAAAAAAGGAAGCCATCTGCACGCACTGTGTTCCATAGGCATAGGTCCTGCAAGTAGATCAAAGTCCGTCAGTATTATTATCACCTTCAGAATAGTAGTATTTTTTGGCCCATAAAAAAAGCCGTCTCGCATAATACGACCAATAAATCATACTGGCACAGTGAGAGCAACTTACGAATCGATAGTCAAAATGGCCTCTTCGCCGAGCGACATGGACAACACACCCTCGTCCCAGCCTGTTGTATAGCGGATGATATTCCTCCGTCAGCTATAATTCCGGTTCGCCACCAGCAGGTAATAATAATAATAATAACAATGCCAATTGGGCCTTGTTAACGACATGAACTATTAACTAACCCTTGATAACCCGGCCTTTACCGATCGGAGTCGCCAATGCACCGCGCCCCTTGGAAGAGTCGAATCTGATGCGGGAAAATTCGGTTAGTTTAGAAATGAACTGTTCCTTGGATTTGGGCTTGTTTAGACCAGGGTTCATTGCTTACTCCGTGCCCTTCTGGTGGTCTGGGTTGCTGGGGTTTCTCAGCCAGCCAGTATAGTCGATCTTAACATTGGCTCCCACAGCAGGCATGTCGACGCCATTGCCGTTTTTGAGGATAGTCTTTTCCCAGCTCATTGTGGAGGATTTGAAAATTATCGATGTGCTTATTCAAAAAGTGCAGGTTTTGATTGAGGTGGTTTCGCGGAGTAAAGAAATATTTACAGGTTGAACAAGGTTGTGGTGGGGGGGGCTCTCTTTTAAAGCAGAGCAGAACTGATCCGCTTTTTGACAACTTGAACCTCGACGTGAATACGGTCTACCCCGACACCGGCGCAAACTATGTAGTCATTTCTCATATTTTAACTTCTTTGTTTCAAACTAGCAACCCCCGCGTGGACGACAAGCCCAGTTAACCAGGATTTCTTCGTTATGGGGTCTTGCTGGGGCAGCAGCACCGTATATGCCCATACCCAGACCATGCTCCATCTACAGCTACAGCTTGCTTTGGAGTCGACAATCTGATCAACAAAAGCTAACCCCACACAAGTACTGGTCCGGAAACGATGCTGGATAGCTACCAACTAACTTAATGATACATTGATATGCGTTGTCACACTCTGATCCGCAAGCTGAACACCACTTGACCAATACATTCTCCATGTGTAGAGCTCGTCCCCAATGATGCCATGGTGGGCAGGGAACACGCCAACAAAGTGGGCAGAGACCAGTGACTCGCAGATCCGCCAATTGAAGATAACAAAACGCGGGAGAAGAGCAAGCTAACTCAGCTTAGCCGTCCAGAGGCTGGAAGACTAGACTGGGGGAGTGGTACTAGACTCTAGCCAAGATACTAGGATCGTCAGTGTTTAGGGAGGCCGATAACTCACACGATTCCCAGCAAAGCCGCAAGCATGACCAATCGCCCTACTGTCACGCGGCGATGGCTTCGAAGCAGCCTGCGAGAGAAGAGTCGAGAATGGCAGAGGGTGGTTGGTGTCTTGCTCGGAAGTGATTGAGCAGTGGGATATCGTCTGATCTAAAAGCCCAACCGAATTCACCAACCCATATGCTAGCCCCCAGCAACATTATTATTCATATTATAATTGCCCCCCATCCCCACCCCCGTCTACTAACTACTACCAGGTACGCTTAAAGTTACAATGACCCCGCGCCTGACGGCCTTTGCGGAAGCGGGGAACAAATTAATTATGTTTTCTGGCTGGAACGAACAGGAATGAAGAAAAGGGATATACCGCGATCGTGACTGTGTTCATGGAACGGTCAGTTGCTTATCTATGTGTTGCTTTTGACGCATCAGCCGCGCCAATTGCCGTGTTACACTATCTACGACATAAGGACGCTTATTGATACATCACATGTAACTTAGTAGTTCGTAGTGATAAGGATAGATGGATTGACTGATCCTACGACGAAGATTGGCCTTTGAAGCCTCGTATTGATTTTTTTATTTCTTTTCGTTTTCCACGTCAATTCCCCCGAAGCATCATCTGGGAAATGTCCAATTGTCAGATGATCTAAAGCCAGAATGAGGCTTTGTTCTTTACTTCTTCCACGGACAAGGAGCAAACTTTCGTGGATGGGAACCGCGTGTCTGGAGCGTCTCCGTCTTGGGTCAATTCAAGATAATGTATGGCCGTGATGCCTGTACGGTCGATGAAGTCTAGAACTTCTCGGTAGCCAAATCCTACTTGATCAATACCATGACTATCATCAGACAGGCAGAAACGGCCACCCATTGATAAAAATTCCTAGTTCAAAGAGTCAACATCCGCTGTCTCTCACTACTAATACAGACTTTGTGGCCAGCGCTGTTTACGCACCTTGCAAATTTCTGCTTTCGGATACGGCTCGCTCATTCCTTTCCTTAGCGCAGCCGAGTTGAGTTCTAGCATGCCACCATAGCTGGCCACAAACTGGAGATTGCGCCGGATCTTCTCCCAGACTCTAGGGTATTTAGTGAAAGTAGCATTTGGATCGTCGCTCTTCAGCCGAACTAGGTCAAAATGTCCAACGACTGGAGGTTTTAGTTTTTGCAACATATCTAACTGGCTGTCGTAGTAGTCCTCAAATAACCGCTCGTCCGTTCCGCCGGCAGCTTCCCGTGCTTGGCCATACATGGCGGCATCATAATCAATCGGGATAGTGTGTACATGATGTACTGAGCCAACCAAGAGCTCAAACGGGAAACGAGACAATGATGTTTCAATTAACGTTAAAGACTCTGGGCGAATCCAATCGATCTCAAATCCTATTAGAAGCTTGATCTGAGATGCATACTTTTCACGTAGTCGTAATGCTTCTGCAAAAAAAGCTGCCTCATTCTCGGCATGCCATGCCTCCGTGGCGTGGAGATCGGCTTTCTATATAGCAAGTTTTAGCTCTGGAATGTCAATTCGAAGCCGCAATTGCAAATGTACCTCCTCGGGATAGAAATCTTCTTGCCCACGGGGCATATGCTCTGTTAAACAGAATACTTGCATTCCCTGCTTGATTGCTGTCTGGATGACTTCTTCGAGGGAATTCTTTGCATGGCCAGGACAGAACTGGCCAGAATGGCTATGATGAGAGAAAGGCATAGCTTGTCTCAGTTGGTTTCTTTCTAGTGTGCATCATTAGCCAAAATTGTGACAATGATACGATATAAAGTATTTAGCGCAAAGCCTAGAGCAGAACACGAATACATCTTGCGCTTGCTCTGAATCGACGTTGCGGCCAGAAAGGCTAAAAAACCAACTCATGTGGGGTTAGAAGCAGGCACAACGCTTGTCGTACCTGATTTTCACGTCTCTATATGGACTTTAGACGTACAATCGATAAAAATATAAAGATATCAGACAAGTTTCTTCTTCGGCTAAAATAAGTGGCATGCGATTCGAAAAGATGGAGAAATGTACAGCGTCGCGAACAATTCCGATGGAAGTTGTGGACCCCGCTCTGATAGAGCTCTGCCCGTGTCGACTGTTGTTCGCACCTTCTCATGCTTTCGTTTGATAAGACCTGGCGAAGGTGAATTGGGTGTGTTTTATTGTTGCCTGGCCATATTTTCTTGATCTATTGTCGGGGTCTGTCACATAAAGTTCCCATGGTTGTCGAAACGCTCTTTCGTAGAAATTATACCCAACAAATGTATTGCATATAAAGGAACATCCAGCACTTGGGCTTGCTATTATATAGAATCAAACGTGCCTGTCGAAACATCACCTGTCATCAGCTGCAAGGACCGTGGCTACGATGTATTCACCATCATGCGAGATGGACAGCTTTCCGACGCGACTTTCTACCCCCAGATAAACAACTTCTGGCCGTCCACTACCGGCAGCCGTAGATGGAGCTGCTCTAACTAGAACATCTTTCCAACCGATAGAAGAAGCGCCCCCAGGCGCAGCTTTGCGTGCGGCCTCCTTGGCAGCAAACCGTCCAGCCAGCCAACGCGCCATATCAGGCGTCACCTTTGAGGGACTGTCAGCATGATTATGCACTGCAAACCGAGTACGAAAGTCTTGTTGTTCTTGCTGGCATAGTATACGACGCGTAAATTTGTCGAGGTAGTTTTCCTTGCTTCTGGCACCGCGCTGGCCTATCAGACGAAGAATGCGAGGAAGATGGACCACATCGGTGCCAATGTTCAGAGCGTATGGGAATGGTAGTGGTTGCATGAGGATCAACTTTCAGGGCCAAGAAATGCTTTAGAGCGACGATCTGAGCCAAGGGATTGTGGTATATGTGGGCTAAGTGGATGAGAAATGTACGCATCGGCTCTGCAAAGAGCGGATAGCATCAGCTTTACGTTCCGGCCAATCACAAACAGCTATACATGAAGAGGTAGTAAAACTATCGCTTAAAGAGCAGATTTGGCTATGTTTGACAGAGAATATTACGTTCCTCCATACAGATGATTTCACTGAACACTTCATTTCTATCTTCACAAATACAGATTCAGATCACATAGCAAGCAGACTCATTTCAGACGCTCAGAGGACTGCGATTACCAATGATTCGTTTTATCACAATGATTTATCTATATGTACAATCCGCCCCAGCATAAAACCCAGATATTGTAGTTTATACAGGCTGGAAAACGTCGTCTTGATGCTGCACCACAACCACTCTCCGCTCGCAAGCGATGCCACGTAAATGCTGTTCCCATCTTAAATGAAATTGTTCCAGCATCCCTGCTCAACGTAATAATAATGTCTGACTAACGAGGCGCTTGGTTGGGTAAATAGATGCAAAGACCTTAATGTTTAGATTTTTCTTCGCCTTCGACGCTTTTAAGGAAGTCCCTGGTAGTGAAGCACTCGAATTAGTACTGGATCAATTGGCCGAGTTTGACCCAGAAGAGCAACGGTAGAATTTGAATATCGTAGTTAAATTTTGGGAGCAGCGGCGTAGAACGTACTGTATGAATTTCTCCTCGTCCTTGGAACCGGCATTGATGGGAGGACCTAGTTCCTTCTTGTCGCTACCACCACGGGTAGCGAGCCAAGAGCCAGCGAACAGGGCGCCCAGTACACCCATGGAAAGCTGTAGGATTCGAGCAAAGGGTATGTTAGACAAACAGGGACATTGTTATACGATGGCAATTTGCTCATGCGGCAAAAAGGGATATTTTTGCAGACGTCGTTCGGAGGCAACGTACCACGTGGGAGCCAACCTTGCGGCCAGCGAGTTCGTAGTAGACAACCATTGCGACTAATTGATCGGTTGAGAGCTGATTCGGATGCGCAGGAAGATCAGGAGACGCAAGCAGTCGTTGAATAATGGCTGGGTTGAAGTGAACCACGATAATCATAGGAAGCGCGGTGTTCGCAAGACTCTTGGCGCTCTAGAGTGGAAGAGGAATAGCGTGTATTTCTGAGCACGTGATCTGTACCCGATTACTCCCGCACTTTCCTTGGCTACCGGGAGCGAGTGAGGTCATCGATGCGGCAGTACGCCAGAGCTTCATGATGCGAAAGGAGATAAGCTATCGTGTTGCAGATCGAATGAAGCCGTGCAGAGCGTTGTGGCCTTAGACAATTTTTAGTATCCCTCCACTTAACTTGGAACTGGAGTACCATCAGACATATTATCGATTCTATCCGTAGTGCTGACTCGGTCTAATATCCTCTGCTCCGTAGAATAACCGTTGCAGATGCCGCTACTCGCCAGGACGAGGTGCCTACCTGCATTCGTCATATATTCTTCCACCACCTTCTCCTCGTCCCTAATGCTTTAATATAAACCTTCGACTTTGACAGACTTCTTCATAGAGCCTGCGCACTTCTACGGATTCACCTATTCCGTCCGCTCCCTTGCCATGTTCTGGCGCAAAGAGAAGAAAGAGAAAGACGAGCAAGATGGGGTACCTCGTCTTCGCGAGGACTCCCGTCCAGAGTCTTTGAAAGAAGACATACCGCGTCACAAGTTGTCCCGCAATTTGCAGAAACTTGTCGATCGCGAGGACGACTATTACGACGAATTATATACGCCATAGTATGTCCTTGGTTTTCCCCTCACCTTGTTGCGCGACCTCGGGTTTGATTCTCTTTTTCTTCTATTCGGAGATTCCTAACGCACAGCTTGATCTATCTTACAAAATCAGAAGCACTGATTATATATATCACTCGATAGTTCCGTTGACACGACCGAAACTCCATACCGATATGCTGCCTATGCCAATCGAGTGCGAACCATCCTACTCTCCGCTCACCGTTATATCGCATACACATCCGATGTTGGAGAATCTTTCCGGCCAGTTGCACATCCTTACCTCGTTCGCAGCGCCTATGCTATCTCATGGTCATATATTCTCGGCGACGTCGCCCACGAGGGGTACAAAGCGTATCTTCGGAATCGGCGTGTGCTCATACCGCCCGGAGAAGCATATAAAGATGCTACCGATCTCAAAACAAACCAGGTTGTGCGAGGCATGACAACAGGAAACATTGCCGGTCCACTGACCTCGGAATCTCCCAAATCAGACGTTGACTCCAATTCTGACCCCTTGATACCATGGGCGTCGTCTCAAATCCCATTGATTGATGACTATCGAATGGTTATGGTGAAGCGCGCCGTGTTTCAGAGTATCGCAAGTATGGGACTGCCTGCTTTTACTATTCATTCAGTGGTGCGCTATTCTGGGCGTGCTCTGAAGAACTCTAAAAATGTTTTCCTTCGCACCTGGGCTCCGATTGGAGTGAGTATCATGATATTTCTTCCGAAATGGATGTCTGCTAACAGTTAGATATAGTTGGGTCTAAGCGTTGTTCCTCTACTCCCATATCTCTTTGATCAGCCTGTTGAGCATGCTGTCGAATGGTCATTTCAAACTCTTTGTCGTGCTGTTGGAGGGCCAGAAGCAGTCCAGCCGCCTCCTCCATCAAGTGAATTACCAGCGAAGAAGACTATGCCCTTGAGCTCGTTGCTGAAGCTACAAGATGAGAAAAACCGCCACAAAGCGGATATTGATCGCGGCAACGACAAGGCTCCTTCCTGGGAAGAGTACAAGGAAGATAAGCAGCGACAAAGAGAGCAGCGCAAAACTGGAACCGGAGGCTGGTTCGGTTTTGGCAGTAAAAAGAAAGAAGAATAAAAACCTCATTTCTTTCTTTCCCCTCAAACTTCATCGTATACATATATCTCCATTCCCATCCATCTTTCTGACCTGTCATGTTACCTGCCCGGTGCCTGGTTTTTCTAAAGTTTAGCCTTTTCTTTCAAATATTGCATCTTGATAGCACTACACTTATTTAATACCAACAAATCCTACTCATTAATCGACTTTCTTCAAACCTCACTATCATCCATAAAGCAGGTTGATCAGGTTGAAAGAACTTCATGTTATTCCTTGCTTCATACAAATACCATGTTCATTGATAAATTGCCGTAAATAACCTCCAAGACAAAATTGAACAATCATACTCAAAAACGCCAGCCGAACCTTGCGATTTGAAAATACACTGCTTTTGATTTCCAATCCTCTGCACTAGTCTTTATCCGCCAGATTTCCGAGTCCTGCGTTCATTCGCCCTCATTTTTCTTTCATTCCTCTTGACCCGTTCCTTACGATCACGTCGACCAGCAGTCCGAATATTTTCACCCTGAGCTTCATTCTTCCATTCTTTGTCGGGGATTTCCACCAACCAGTCATTCTCACCTGACTTGTTCGCGCCCTTGTACCCCCATTTCGGAACCCATTCTCCACTAGCCTCGTCGTAAACGAGCTTCTTGCGTCTCTCCTTTTCAGCTAATGCAGCACCAGGTTTGCTACTAAATTTGCCAATTCCTTTCTTCTTCGCGAATAGCTCCCATTTCGTAGGCTCCTTTGGTTTCGGTCTATGCAAACATTAGCTGCTGCTGCTCGGTATGAATCTAAATCTGGAAAACGCACAGAGGCTTGAATCGTGGGAGTAAAGTCTGAGGAGGGGGTAGAGAGAGGAGAACTCCTTCTTTAACGTCCGATGTAATTGGGCATATTGTCTGTTGAATAATGGCAACCCCAGTTAGCTTCATGAACAATGCTCTCTTTGGAGTTTTTCGACTCTTGGACGTACAAGAAGTTGGTTGATGAGGACTTGAGCGCCATCCCGTGCTACGGCTTTCAATGCATTATTGGTGTTTTCTGTATTTGATATCACGAGCGGGTTGGGGTCTTGCACCAGAAGGTGGCCGAGATCGAACGTGTATGGGGTTTCCTTTGTGACGGTGATAGGACTGGTGAAAAGTCAGATATGAATCGAGAGGGGAATTGTGGAGAAATAGACTTACAGTTTTTCCCGCTTCGCAGGAGCCGTATCTATCATCTTTGTCGAGTGTTGAGCCTTAATTCAAAGTCTTGTGTGATGATGAACTGGAATTTTTTTTCTTGATAAGTAGAAGCTTATCGGTATAATTTTCTAGAGCCGCTTTAAGTCACTGCGCAGGAGAGGTTAAAGTGGCGGCCCGCCTTCCCCCTTCTGGTCTCCCGATGTGAATCTTTTGCTTAGCCAGTCCGTTCTCCGACAACCTAGTATTGTTGCAAATCCCCTGCCACACCAGCGTCCGGCATCCATTAACCATTCTTGCTGGGCTGGCCAGCTTGAGCACGATGGTATCTCAATTCTGCTGGGGCTGCCTTTCGGGGTTTCGCCAAACCCCTCGAGCGCTTCTGCCACGCGCCCAGCTACCAACACCCTCCTTAACGCCGTCTGCAGCCTCGTTCCATACCTCCGCGGTCAGATATGCCAATCCGTTGAACAGAAAGACCGCCAGCCGGGACAACGCACCCAAGTTCCGTGAATCGAAATCTGCTCGCATGAGGAAGAACAAGAAGCCCGTCGATCGTGGCCGTCCGCCCGCCGTGGGCGAACGTAAGGCGCTTCGGAAACGCATTGTGTTGAGCAATACCAACGCGCTCGAGGTTCAGGGCATGCAGGAGTTTTCTAATGAAACGATTGTCGATTCTCGGCTTCGGGGTGCTGTAGTCGGGCTTCCGGTGCCTATAGTGTCGCAGTTGAGAGCGGTTCAGGCATTCAAGCCTACGCAGGGTTGGTCTCTGTTTCGTCGCCCAGCGGTGGTCCTCAGACGAGAAACTCTGGAAATGGGCAAGGTTTTTGAAAATATCACGGATGGCGGCGATAAAGGAAAAGTTGTGAAGAAAATCATCATCGGGCCAAGAGGTTCAGGGAAAAGTGTACAGTTGTTACAAGCCATGGCAATTGGATTCTTGAAGAAATGGGTGGTGATTTCTATTCCAGAGGGTGAGTACAAATTAATTTGGGTGTCTGTGTAATATGCGCCTCTAACAGCTCAATAGCCCAAGATATGGTGACTGCAAACTCAGCGTATGCGCCGATCGCGGGCTCCCAACCAGTCCAATATGTTCAAGACCAACTGACATCTGCTCTCCTGTTGCGAACTTCACTCGGAAATGAAGATGTTTTGTCGAAACTCCATGTCTCATTGAAACATCCAGAACTGAAACATCTGATCCGCCCAAAAATGACTTTGAACGAACTCCTTCGACTGGGTGTGCAAGATACATCGATCTCCTGGCCCGTGTTCAATGCATTCTGGGCCGAAATGAATGCGACCAGTGGACCGGAAGGATTTCAGACTCGTCCTCCTCTTTTGGTGGCCGCAGATGGCATTGGCCACTGGATGCTGGATTCAAAATATCGCAACCCGGAATACAAGTTCATCCACGCTCATGATTTCGCTCTTGTTAAACATTTCTTGTCTTTACTGCGCCCTGGTAGCTCACAATCAGCCCTTTCCAATGGCGGGATTTTGTTGTACTCCACCTCGGCTTCAAATAAACCTTCTACCCCTACCTTCGATTTAGCATTACAACAGCTAGCTTCTCGCCGGAGTGGTGTTTCCGAGTCATCGCCTGAATTTCCTCGAGCAGACCCTTACGACCAGATTGATAACCGCGTTGTTGATATTTTCAAACCATCCGCTACAAGGTCAGCTACTGAGGATGCACTTGACCTACAGATTCTCGGTGGGCTCAGCCGCGATGAAGCTCGTGGTTTGATGGAATATTTTGCACGCAGCGGCATCCTTCAAGAACGAGTCTCGGAGGATTGGATTGGCGAGAAATGGAGCTTGGCTGGAGGTGGCCTTGTCGGTGAGATGGAAAAGCTGGGGAGTAGACTGAAGACTGCATTGTAAGGACCTGGAGTCTTGGATTGTATCATTAATATAAACCTTTTCTTCCCAATTGTGTTCATTTGTGTACGCATATGTTTTACTCGCTTCATCTCAATGCTATGACAGTATACATATTCACTGCAAGCGATTGTTGAATTACAATCAAACCTCCTACATGTAAATTTCCGAATAATCACTGCACAATTGCTTCGCTCAATAGAATACACTGGCAAATAAAATAGAGTTCGCACGGGGTATACGTGGGCGTTAGTCACGTGGTGTGCCCATAAGACATCCTGGCTTCGACTGAATCGTGAGATCCGTCCAAACTCGCACACTGCTTTCTTGACTCACACTGAAATGGGGGCGTAGCAGGCCGTTCGAAAGGCTGCGACAATTGTCGGCGGCGCCATATAAAATGCGGTAATAAGCAGCGGCTATCCTCCTACAATGACTGAGTAATAATCCGGGGTTTACAGATCTTGGCCAGCCAGCCTGCGGCAGATGCGTCAAAGCCGATTTGAAGTGTGGCGGGAGCCGCGACATTACATTCGTACACTACGAAGTCCAAACACCCGATGATGAAATCTCTCGGGCATCGAGCTCATCGCCGCAGAGGAACTCTTTAGTTGTATCCGAAACACCTACCTTTACCCCCTGGTCACTTTTAGGGGCCGAACTATCTGTATCGCAAGATGACATGTTTGTGAACTATACCCGCGCCAATTTGCTACACAATATCGAATCAAATTCAATTTGGGTTCCAGAGATTGACCGCAAGCTTGGCGATGCATCCTTATTGGCTCTTGCTACAATATTTTTCGGCACCGAGCACAGAGATAGCGCATTAATTCAGCGCGGCCTACAAAAATATAGCTTTACTATAGAAGAGTTAAATGCAGCTCTCAGAGACTCCACCCACTGTTATTCGTCGGATTTATTTGATGCCATATTGACCATGGCCCTCCTTGAGGTAAGTCCGTCCCTCATCTATCTTTATTCGGGAATGGATTTTTAAATACCCGGTTTATATGTAGTTTCATATTTCGGAACGAGATCGTGGATGGCTCAATCATGCATGTGGATTGGAGCGGCTAATAGAACTTCGAGGGCCAGAGACATTCATGTCACTCCTAGACTTGATGCTTTTCGAGCAAACTCGTTCACTAGTTCTGTTTGCTGCACTGACCCTTCGCAAGCCGACCATTCTTTCGAGGTCAGAGTGGAAAACAATACCCTGGACGTTATATCCAGACAGGAAAACATATATGCAAATGTTACTGGATATCCTCGCTGATTGTCCTGAGCTTCTTGCTGCCAAAACTGAGCTTGAATCAGATCCATTCGGAAGCTTGAATTCTGAGAAGCGTCAAGAATTAGCAATTATGACCCAAGGAGTATTAGAAAGGCTTGACACGTTTGAAGAAGCCTGGATTTCTGCTAATTCGACTTGTGTCTGGGAAGTAAGTCCTCCTGGTTTGACTCCACCGATTCCCAGTTCAGAAGGAGAACAAATCCCTCTTTGGTCGACAGTCTTGCATTACCAGTCTCTTGACCATGCAAATGTAGCTATGATGGGTTGTGCGGTACGCATACTTGTATTAATTATCTACCGAGATCTACCTTGGAGTATGTCAACAACAACAGCAGAGCAGATTTCAACCCAACTATTCAAGGCTATCATCACCGTATGTCGAAGCCTGGACTATCAGTTTCAAGAAATAAACAAAGGAGCTAGCAGCCACAGCATGTTTTATCCCATAAAGGTGGCTTTGATAGCGACTATTTATGATTACCCAACAATTGGAAACTGGTTGAAGGGCATTTTGGATCATCTCTCAGATGGATTTGCAGCGAAATGGAGTGTGGCGACTCGAAATCTTCGTTGATTCCACCCGGGAATTTGGTACGACCCCGTCAGCAATCATCCGCGCCGACAGACCCTTTTTACCGAAGTTACCTCCCATCTAGCAACGGGATCTTCATTTTTCGAATGACTTGTACATATTAGCTGTAAGATAGCGCCGTTCCCTAACATTTATATCCAATCGTAAATAAAGTCAACACCTAAACACCAGGACTTAGAGCAGGTTCACAAGGGCTAGAGAGCACGCTGCAGACTCTAAAGCCATTCGCCCATGCCTGTGTAAGTTGGAGAAAACGCCACTTTCGTCAATCATGATTGGTATCGCCTCAAATTCTCGATGACAATATAATCCATCTTCTTCACTTTCTTAACGTCTTTGCGTTCCTCTTCAGCGAATTCCTCATAGCTCACCTCCCCTTGAGCCAGCTTTCTCTGTTTCTTCAGGGTGTCCTTTTTCTCTTTGGCTATCGTATGTGCTATCAGCTTCGCACTGAGTTTATCTAGCATCTTATCTTGCGGCACTGGGGCTGGCACATCGAGCGATAGAGGGGCTATGTACGGGGCTAGCGCCTGCATACGACGATCCCGCATGGAAACAGGATTCATCTGCATCTCCGCAGGACTGATTTGAAAAAAGGGCGTTAGCTCCTAGAAAAGTTCATATCCGACAGATATAATGGAATGAGTACTCACGCAAGCTCCGGCCAGCCCATTGGATATCCTACTAAGGCCGATACATCATCATTTTTGTACAATGACGCCTTCAATCCTCTTGGTTCGAAATACTCGCGATTGACAGTCGCAAGGTACCGCTTCGTGCGCGCCCTGATGGTAAGCTTGGATCCGGCAATAGCAGCCGCGTTCATGGATAGTCCAGCTGCTAGCGCCCAATGCCATGGTCTGGTGAAAGTATAGGGTTAGTATCGCAGGCGGCACGAAGTGTTCAACTTTCTCACATGAACCCGATTCCCGTCCCAACCAAGTTCAGAGCTTGCAGTGGCACCGGCTCCGTCTGTACGATGGTGAGATTATCGATAAATGCCGTGAATTCCTCAATATTCACATTGAGCTGCCGTAAAGCGGGACTATAGGCTCTCAAGAACGGTAACGGAGACGACATCATGCCGTGGACTGCCAGTCTTGGAATGACGATTGGTTTCTATTGAACGGATACTGTGGTTAGCGATCTATGAAATATTCGTCACTTGAAGCTATTGGCTCTCCTACCTCCAATCTCACGTTTCTCGACAGAATGTGCTCGTGGGGATTTTGGGGGATCCATTGAGTCGTTTGTTGGATGAAGTTTTTCTCTTCAAGCTGCTCTTGGCTTTCGGTATTGCTTTCGGCATGGAATTCGCTGTAGGGTGGCGGTTGCGGTTCTTGATGGTAATACGACATGTTGTTCTGGTATGAGTTTGTTGTGGAAACCATTTTTATTTTTGATCTTGTATCAGGACGGAAGAGGGGAAAGTGAGATAGGTGGACGACGTGAATATGCAGGATGTTGCTTGAAATTAGAAGATGGTTATATTCTGGCGGTATCTAGAATTGAGTTGATTGACTGCCGATACGTCTGGATGATAGTCACTTATATACACAGAGCTTGGCTCCTAGTTGTGTTGCTCAGCTCGCGGAGCCAGTCCCAACTCAGAATATTCCACGAAAGAACATGCACTGCCTACCAAAACCTTACATTTCACCCTTAGGCAGCGCATCAACAGCGCGAGCCCAGTCTTGATCTAGTATATCTCACGAACAAGCTCCTCAGCCCCATTGTGGATTTTTCAGTCATGGTGGCTCAAGCTATGCCCGATACGACCCATTCCACGAACTTGTTGGCCCGTGCGTTGTGTGGGGTCGGAAGCTAGTCCCGATACGGCACATTCTACGACTGTAGTAATCAATAGGGGATCAGATCCTACTCTATATCAGCCATCTGGAAAAAGACCTAGTGGTGTAGGTACGTACGTATGAGGCAATTAAAACTGAAGCCTAGATTTTAGTTAACATACTAGTGAAATTAGGCCAGAAATCGACTGATTGCATGCATAGTGCGTCTATTTCCACACCATGACTACAGTAATTTTATAAGCTTTCCGTAGATTAGACAGACCAGGATAGAAAACTATATAAAGCTGCCCGTGCCGATTTTTATTATGGGTATGATCAAGTTTTATCAGGTCTACAAATATCACGGAAACAGACAAGAGAAATCATGAAGGCACAATTTCTTTATACCGCATCGCTTCTTGGCTATATCTGCTCCTCTTTGGTGAATTCTGACGCAGGAAATATGAAACATATTTTTGCTAACATATACCTATAATAATAGAGCACAAACTTGCCGTCTACAGCTAGACGGCTATCTAGCAACCGAGACAATGGAACAACAATCGACCCCATGTACCAACTGAGCAAAGATCCCGATTTTCACTATGAAATTCTCCGACTCCTTGGATTTGCACCCTATGAAGGTTCTGATATCGGAGAAGTCCTTGTTGCGACCAACCAAATCAAGTATGCCGACATGGAAAGCTTTCATGACGCCTTTAATTCTCTCGCTACTCGAGTACTTAACACATCCACCACGATTGACGCTACCAAGAACCCCATATCTGCGAGAAACACTTTCTTCCGCGCCTCCAGCTACTTCCGCTCTGCTGACTTTTACCTCCATGGAAACTGGAGTGACCCACGCATCTACTCCCTGTGGGATAAACAGCTGGCAGCTTTCAATTCGGCCATTGCTCTACTTCCTGTCCCTGGGCAACGCGTTGTTTTGAATGGCTCTGGATTTGATATCCCAGCCATTTTCTATGGCACCGGGCTCCCTGGTCCACGCCCTACTATCATCATGTGTAATGGCTATGATGGCTCTCAGGAAGAGATGTATCATTTCATAGGCAAAGCAGTCGTCGAGCGTGGATGGAATCTCATCACATACGAAGGGCCTGGTCAGCCAACTGTTAGACGCGACCAGAACCTTGGGTTTATTCCTCAATGGGAACAGGTTCTCACCCCAGTCGTCGATTACGCCTTGACACGGCCCGAAGTCAATCCTTCAGCCATCGGGTCGTTGGGACTTTCATTCGGCGGATGGCTCGCACCCCGTGCAGCAGCATTTGAGCATAGAATTGCTGCAACCATGGCTCTTGATGGGCTTTATAATTTCGGGCCGTTTATCCTCAACCAGTTCGACCCTGAGCTTAAGGCTCTATTTGAGTCGGGCAATGCTACTGCCTTTAATTCCATTATCGATGGGATTCTCCAAGATCCTAGCACTAAGACCAGTATCCGCTGGGATATACAGCAGGGACTCTGGGCTTTCAATTGCAAGACTCCGTTTGAGTGGATGACTAATATCCAACCGTACACTCTCGAAGGGTTGACCAAGAATATCACCGCGCCTGTCTTTATCGGAAACTCTCAGAATGATATATTCTTCCCTGGTCAGGCTAAGCTACTTGCAGATCATCTCGGAGATTTAGCCACCTATCACCCTTTCACGAACGCAGAGGGTGCAGGTGAGCACTGCAGTACTGGGGCTCTTGTTTTACAGAGTCAGGTTGTATTTGACTGGTTTCAGAGCATTATTGACAACGCGTGAGCTGAGCACTCGACGGTGAGATATCAGGTACGGAGTATCCGAGACAGGAAATTATTGTTCTCGGTACTAGACTCGTTATTTGAAGAATGTGTGAAATCTGAGGATGAAGTGGGCAGAGTTCCATATTATGTAATTTTAGGTCTCGACTGATTCTACAACCAACCAGCTACGTTGATCCAAGACGTTTTAAGAGCTGAACCCCTGGTCAATTGCAAATCAGTCCGGCTAGTCTTAGAATCTGGAGTTATTTGGAACAATTCGTAATCAATCTAAAATTATCTTTACCAACAAGAATGATGTATCTACCAGTGCCAGTATGTTGGAATGAAAGCAATAGGCAAATGTTTATTGAGTGGGCCGAAAATCGACAATAAGAGAGCTAATTATCTGCAACGCCATTCAAGCTATCACGTATGGCGCAGAACTAGATAGGAATAGATTAGCAAGTCCCACTGTCAAGGGGCACGAGGCTGTCGTGTGTAGCTGAATATCATCTCAAAGCGGAGAGACCCCAGAGAGTCTGAAGGAATATTGAATTTGGATCTTGCAAGATGATATCTCTATTCAATAAGTTTCATGAAGCTGATGATACTTGTTTCAAGATATGCAAACTTCTCAAAAACACTACGGAAACTAATGCAAACTCCCAACCACCAGGAACGGATCGCCGGCAATGTGCATATTGGCTGTTTCTACCTGTCCGATATCCACCAAGTCCCTCGAGTCGAGGAAATTAGATATCATTTAGCATTCACTGTTTGCATGCTAATAATACATCACACCGTAATGCCTTTCCTCTGCTATATATTTTTCTGAGTCTTCTGTTTCTCGTGCTGCTTGGTAACGTGATTGTAATATCCCTCTCTTCTGCCATATATTCTTTTGATTCCCCTGTTTTTTCGTACGGCTTCTCAAGGTGACTGCAACATTCATTTTCAGAAATGGCTCTCATTGCACCGAGAACGGTGGTCCCAACAGAAACAACCAGCAGCTCATATCCAGCGGAAACTAACACCAATGTTGTCCCTTCGCGGCTACCTCTCGTCTCGGTGTTTACACCGGATGTGCACTGCTCTTACACTGATTAATATCCGATTTCCTCAAGTTCATCGGAGAAAATTAGCGCCGCATTCTGCGGAATTGGAATTGGATCAAGCTATGTCCCATGTGTGCCTGCAGAAGTTGCAAGTTGGTATAAAAATCGATCACTGACACTTAAAAACTCGAGACAGACAAATAGTCTCGCCATAGTGACCAGCTTAATGCCTCTTAAATGTCCACAAGGATGGTCTACGCCTCTCACATCCATGATTTAGTCAACGAGTATGCAAGTGGCGTGTTACCCGATGTAAGTTATATGAGCCATATAGGCATTCTATGAGAGCTAAACTTCGCTGTTAGTCATTGCGATTACTAGGGGCTACACCGCGAATCCCATTCTCGATTACAAAATGGAGATGAATTGTGCCTGTATTACAACTCCGGGGAAAGCAAACCATCACACTCCTACATCGAGTATTGATGAAACATAGACAGACAGTACTTATAAATTGGGTAGCTGTTGTGATAAAAGGCTGGAATATCGAACCAAACTCCTCGCACCGACCCTCCTCCCAACACAAACAACACCTCTTTCCTCATCGCCGACGACGACGTCTGCAACGAACCAGTTCGACATCTGGAGCTTCTATTTATGCCTCAGTTTTAGGCGGCCTCACTGGAATAATCTTGCTTGAAATTGGTATTTCCCTTAAATTGCGATGGCGAAAGGCGATACGAAAGCAAACGAACAGCGAGGAGGCGACTCTGGGTCTACTCCTGTACCTACTCACTATGTCTATTCTGCAATTCTCTAACATAGGACAGAAATTAGAGCAGGAGACGTGGCAGAGTTGGGGATAGCAGAAGTAGTGGAGTTAGAGGGGGGGGGGCCAGAAGTGGCTGAATTACCGGCGACAGAATTGGTGGAGTTGGAGGCAGATATAGAGAGACCCAATACCTCCTTCATATCGAAAACTTTCTTCGATTATTTATACCCTACTACCAAGGCACATGAGTAAGTTCCAGTATTTTTCGATCTTTCATCAAAATCAGTTTATTTTATTTATAACATATTTTAAGATACTAAACTTTCATAGGTTGATTTACCTATCAAATGTGCATGCTGTCTTTCACAGGAAAAATATAAATAAATTTATATTATATACTATATTAAACCAACTATTTCTAGTATAGATCGCAAACTTTCTGTAGAAGTGAAGTAGAATTAAAGAAGAGAAAGTGTTTAAAATAAAGAAGGTTTCAGATTTTATATCTGATTTTTAATATATAATTATACAGCTTCAAGACTACTTATGCCCAGAGGATTTATCACCGACTCTGCAGTTTGTTCTGATAACACCTCGTGAGGTAATCAGCCTCATTATTAAAGAGAGCATTCTAATTTTTATTAGTCTATTTAAATTTACAACATGAGTTTTGAAAACGTAATAACTATAACCAATGTACTTCATACTATTATAAGATAACATTGAAACCGAAAATGATCACACCATATAGCATTTCTAGCCGGCCAGGTATTTTAACCCTCATCAATTCTTGCGCAACAAAAATTTCAATATATAACTAAAAGCAACATGGTTAAGAAAATAAACACACTCAGATGCAAGAATAAAACACAATAATGGACTGATTGCATCTTACAATTCTTGTCAACCTTGCTAGTGCTCCTCTACCCTCAATTTTATGTCACACACAAACTGCTCCGCCAAGCCAGAGATGAAGCTGACAACATGTGAGTGCCATAAAAATCCAAAAATCACATTTCAGCAGCTCAAAATAGAATTTTCTTAGCTATTTTAAGATCCGCGACTTCTTTCTTTAGCCGACGTCGTTTGCGCTTGAGTACGGCTTCTTCGCCAGCAATTTCTTCTAGCTGTTCTGTTGTAAGATGGCCCACGAAAGATGAAGAAAATAGCCTCATAGGGGTCTCCGGGCCAGTCACGAGGTGATAGTCCACGGCCTGCATACAAACGTTGTCAACAAATCGCTTGCGCGCCACTTTGTAATAGGATTCAAGAATATCATGGATGGTCTGCACGGCATGTGTTTCATTGCTCAGGTGAGTTTTGTCGGTAATATCGCTGACCCGGACAAATTTCTCATGTTCAGAATCTTCGAATATCTTTTGTGTTATGCGAGACATGGACCGCTGTTGCTGGCTGTAGCAAGGTTAGCGAAGCACATACACGGAGAGAAAGAGAGTTCAGTCAAATTACCATTTCCTCAGAGTGTCATTCAGGTAATGGTTCTGTGTCATTGGAGTACCTGATCGCTCGACATCGAGAAGAAAGCGTACTTTGTCGATGGATTGTTTATATCTCTCCAGAAGCTTATCCATCAGAATAGACAATAAGTTCTGGCAGACTCGAGTATCGGGACAGGCAAGACCCAACACCTTTAAAATGAATTGGTGGACCATGGTAATAACGTCACTGATATAGCCATGACTAATAGACGTCCACTTGTCTGACTGTTGTTTCATAATTGTGGAGAGCAGAGTGGGATTAAACGTCCCGATCTCGAATCCCCGTGATCTACGATATTGTCTTTCTATCCAGATATAAATATCGCTGCTTAGTGGCTCACACACCTCACCGTCGCCTGGTTCAAGAACAATATCTTCTAAGTCAGGAAGATCATCAAGCTCCCTGGTCCGCAAAACGTTTCCGGTTTTGGGCCTCTCCTTATTCTTAAAGTTAGCAATGGGAGCCTCGGTATCACTATTGCCACCCTCCTTGATTCCAAAATGGTATTTATGCCCCCACTGGGCTATTTTTTTGGAGAAACTTTCATTCCTGTTGACAATTCTTGTCGCGAATCGGAGCTGATCATCCTTCTCAAATTGATCGTATGAGCTATAGTTTGTACCCAGAGCCTGTCGCGTAATGTCATTGAACAAGTTCATGACATTAAGCAGATATCTTATTTGTTGCTCTGATGTCTCACGTTCTCCCCCGAGGGCTTCAAGCTGATCTTGACATGTCCGTAGCTTTCTGCTAATCTCAGCACGCACCTCGATCAAAATAGTCAGTGACAATCTTTATGCTGCAATGAAGGATAAGTGTACCGATGGGAATGCTCGTCTGGCATTCGCAGTCACAGTCTCCTGAAGACGTGATTTCAAAGCCTCAATGCCGAATCGGTCTTTTCCGAGATTGTTCCACGGGGAGACTTGAAGGAGCTTCGCTTCCGCTCCATCTCGATCTACATTCTGTTCCTGGACTTCCTTCTGGCCCAAATTGCGAACCACGATCCAACCCAACTTTATATTTATCTCCTTGCCCTCCACGAGATCAATCACCTTGCTTTCCGCTCCTGGATCAACCAAATCTGGTTTCGTGAGAACGCCCAAGGTCCTTTCACCTTCCGGGTCCACTTCTTGAGCTAATTCAATAATCTCTTGTGTGACAATATCAACGTTGGCTGGCACAACGGCAAGCATGATCGAGCGCGGGTTTTGCATGTATCTCAAAACCATCTCTCGCACCATAGTTATGTCTTTCGGAGTGGTTACTCCCATAGTGGTCGTTCGAAAGATGCCAGGCACGTCAATCACACTGAGATGATCTTCATCGGGCCCACAAATTTCTAGCCGCAGGACGCTATCAGAAAACGTTGGTAATCCATCTTCCTTGGAGGTAGAAAGTCCCATGTGGGCGTGAACCTGTTCAATGGGATTGCTGAGCTTTGAATTGACAATTTTGATAACAATATTCAACTCCAAGAACTCACCTCTGACATCATACGTGAGAATCTGTCGACACTCAAAGTCTGTAAATCTTCCATCTTCCAGTCTCGAAGCTGAACTGCACGTGCGTTCTCAACCGTAGGCCCAGGAATAATAGATGCCTTAATGCTTCTTTGTACATTCTCGACCCGGCGGAAAATGATCTGAGTCGCAAATCTCGTGCAAAGGCCGCTATCCCGAGGAAACGCTAGCTTCGTCAAGCCTTCCAAGACGGAACTTTTGCCACTCGACTGATCTCCGACGACAACAAGTTGTGGAAGATTGATATATTCGCCGACATTACAGGCGAATGACTTATCAATCTTATCCAGCAATGCAGGATCTGCAAGCGATTGACCATCTTTCAGGTTAAGTGTCGCCATGTTGGTCGCAGTGGAATGAAATGAACGAATTCAAAGAGATGAGAGGAGGTTTTGGTTTTGGTTTTGGTGTTAGAGAAATCAAATAAATAGAGGAACATAAACTGAAATAGTATTAGGATGCGGAGGTAAGGGCTCAGACACTATCTACTTAGGGCTGAGGCTCAGTTTTTATCGACTGGGCTTCATACAGCTTTTGGTCAAAATCCATGAATGTGTCTGGTCAAAACTGAGTACTCAAAGAAATGTGACTGATACAAGGTGGCGCATATAAATTCCGCTCTCTTGCTTACTTTTTTAAGCCCCGCTGTTTTGTTTCCACAAAACCAGGAACAGGCTGAAGAAACAATATGTCTTTTGCGGGTATCTTCCTACCACACCGTGACAAATAAGGCATGGAAACGAAAAAGTAAACGACAGTCTGCTTAGTTTGTGCGGCGGACTTACTAGAAGAAGTTGCCATTTTCCAGTATCGTCATCCATGCAGTCAACTTGTCATATGCGGTTAAGTTCCCGAGTTTTGGATCGGTAGATAAGCGGTGAAGCTACATCATCCTTGATCGTTCAATCCTTCGCCAATACCCTGCGGAGATGCTACCACCAGAATGATGTGATTATTGTGAAGCTTGAAAGGTCAAGGCACCGAGGCTTGTACTGGATGGGGAATTGAAAACTTGTTGTACGCATTTCTTCGATTCGCCTAGCTAAGAATCCTTCCATGTTGTACACACAGCTTAAAAATTAAAGTGGCCACATTACTCAACTTCTAGAACCCTGGGCTTTTGATTGTGTTGAGAAGCTATTGAATTTCAAAATAGTACCCGAAGCGATGCCCAATCTCTTCTCACCCAATGTCGTCTAGTAGTCTATATTTGAGGACCGATATTTGATACATATGTAGCAACTTTAACGTTGAGGTTGGAAAAATTGCATTTCCAAAAGTTATCATTTAGTATTAGGCTGCGATTCTTCAAATTAGCCAGAGACCATATTGCTTGGCAGCAGTCGTTAGGAGATGGCGAAAAGAAAGGAAGATTATTGAAACTGCTATCTATGAAATCAACTACCATTGCCTGTAAACTTTTTGTATTATTGCTTTGACCAAATTAGTCTGTGCATCATACGCTTACATGTGGTTACTAGGCACTTTGCTGCTTCAGAAAAAAAGAAACGGTCGGTCTACAGGGAGGCTAGATATCTGAAATTTCAGACGGGGGGGGGGGGGGGGGGGGGTAACAAATTAATTAAGATTTCAACATACGAATAACTCCATCACCATGCAATACATTGATAATAAAGTATGAAAACGAGAATTCAGGAAAAGGATATTTCTCGTACTTTGCAAAAATTTCTACATAATGGCAAATAAGTTGACTATCAGTTGGAACGAGAGGGTTCACAACTATTGGTACTGGCACTATTGAATGCATTTATGCTAGTTAAATGAAACGGAAAAGGAGAAACGGGGGGACACTTTTGTACACAGTAAAGATTTTCAAGTTGACCAATTCATTTATTCACTCCTTAAGCTTAATGTACCTCTGGTAATATCAATCATCCATGAAAAAATTTTGTGCAGTCGACTGCAAGGAAAAGAAGAGACTTTTCGTAGCTGATGAAGAAAATGCGAAGAGCAGAAAGCTCTCACGTAAATGGCGTAAATGGCATAAATGGCACCTGAAGGCTCATATCTACAACAGTTCCAGATTAAGGACTGCATCCATATAGAACGCTAATGACAACACTTGAATTTGAATGGTTCCGGCATTATATTACTATGTGAGGTTCCAGCTACTCTTAGGACCCAGATATAATACTCATAAACACTTTTTTGTACCTATCAAACAACTTGAAAATCTAAGACAATTATAGCTGCTTTGATCAGCAGGAATTGGGTATCAATGAATGTTTTCTCGCATCATCAGCTATCATAGTGGTGACAGGCTTGAATTTCTGCGTATGTTTTCGTGTCCGCATGCGCAAAATCTCACCATCTTTAAAATTAAGATTCAGTTAATAACATGATGGAAAACGGGGATTAAAAGAGGAAAACAACTCACGAGAAACTTTCGGTATGTAGATACACCTCTTTCCTTCTAGAGGAGTCCTTGAGCAAACGCACTTGCTCTTGAGATACAATGTTACGAGCATCGTGTAACATTGAGTTGGGCCCACAGACAACGACAGCTACTCCACCATTTGTTGCTAAGCTAGCAGACGAGATGACATTTCTAAGGTTTGGGCGTTCCCCATTCTCATGTATCTGTATATGAGAAGAGGAATTATTCTCATTGTCACTTGAGAGCGAGTTTGATGAGTCTCTTTTTGTAATATTCTTCTCTTGGTCAGTTGTGGCAGCATCGGCGGCATCTAGATGCGTTGCTGATTTTGATATTGGTTCCGTAGATGTAACGTGAATTGATGCTTCTACCTGGCAACCAATAGGTTTTCCGTTACCTAGAGCCAAAGTGAATATTTCTTCGAGCTTTTCCTTATACCAATATGCCACTGCTTTGTGGCGAGTTGCATAAACGACTTGGATTGTTTTCGCTGTGTCGCTGATTGTCATGGTGAGTTGATGTCGAACCAAATCCTCTATAAGCCCAAGAGAGAAGCCAGCTCCAGAGCCACCAGATATGACGAGGGAACGATCGAAATTTGTAGAAAGAAATGAATTGTTGACACCACTATACGGTCCTTCCAAAAATACCCGGACCCTAATGTGCGGTTTTCCTTCGGCAAATTTCGCAATACGTGCGGTAAAGCCTCGGCCGTGTGGCTTAATGTAGAACTTCATTTCTGATGGATGTCCACAAACCTCTGTCTTATGTGGTACTGAAGAGATTGTGAAGGGATGTGCGGTCAGACTGTGTAGACCTAATGCTAGGAATCGCAGAAAGACGTGTTGGCCAGGTCTCCAGGATGTGACTGTAGGAATAACTATTTCAATCAATCCACAAGGAAGAAGAGAAATTTTGGCCGTATGAAGACCGCTAAAGAGATATGTTTTGGTCCAGGCATAGAGCAGGGAGAATATGTAGATTGTTCCGGTGGCAATAAAGTAATCCCTGAGCTCATTAGATGTAGTCTAAGAAATAGGAAGTATAAAAAATACCAGGATGTCAGTCTGAAGTCGCAATGGATGAAGAAGAAAAATATGAATAATATCGAGACAGTAATGTGAGTAGACTTGAAAAATTCGTAGTAGCGGTTGCTTATTTAAGTCAGTGTCCTGTTTATCCAGAAGACTTGACAGTGCTTACCGAATCCAAGGTAAAGACATAAATGTCAGATATGCCTGGGGAATTAAAGCAGCCACGCCCGTCCAATACGTAACTGATGTTTGCCATTGCATGACCATGTCGCCTTTCTGGATGTGGTAGACAATAAATGGGAACGTATGTATAAGAGCCAAGACAAACATTGCATAGCTTGTCCAGTGGTGGAACACCTACATATTTTGAGGTTAATTATGGAATGATTGAAAATCCAGCATATCCTACCTGGAGCTTCTCATATGGAATCCCAGTCACTGCAGAAATCAAGTTTGCTTTTGCCGATAGCGCCCTATCTCTCCTGGATTAAAACACTTGTTCGAGCAAGACCGAAACGGGTATCATACAGTACAAAAGGGAGCAGTCCAAGGGCCATCCACCCTGTCCTGGTAGCAATTGGCGGGCTGTTTCCGTAGTTCAAAGTACTGGTATTTGGCCAGTAGTAGGGTTTCGGGCCAAGTGTCAATGCTAGCAATTGTTTGTTAATCTAAGGTTATAAGCAATGCCAAAGACAGAGATGAACAAACCGGCAAAATAAATCACTCCGGCCAGGATCAGCAGACTAAGACCAAGGCTCGCGCTGGGGAGAAACGGAATCTTCCGATGCTCTCCTGCGATGCTGTATGATAAATAACGAAAACCAGTACGTAGCCTTTTAGCAAATCCAGTATTCGATAACCAGGCGGGACCGTATTTTGACAACGTATGGACAACTGCAAAGACACCAATGACGGCGCACATGAAATAAACCGCAGCTAAGGCATAGACATGATCTGCTTGGTACCTACAAGAAGTAAGATTCCAATATTCAATCATCTTTCCTTTTGAAGGGGATAGATGGCCTTACCAATATCGCCAGTGGCCACTCCGATATTCGCACTGTTGAGGAGTGAGTTTGCATGTATCCGCTCGAGATGAATGCAGCATCACTGGTGAGTCTAGCCATGGCAGGCCGGAAGTGTCCATGTCGGAATCCATGTTGGCTGGTCGTTCCTGTGACTTAGATACTAGTCTAACACCAGAGTAAAATACTCAATGTATCCTCAAAGCCACAGGGAATATGGATCTTTAAAAAGAAAACGTCTCTGCTAACCAATCGAGTTGGCTAACTAACTGCCGGGTAGGGCCGATTGCCAATGGGACTGTTAGAATGGTAATTGGATGCATCTGACAGGTGGCCGGTGCTGCGCCTACCTTACCGTGCGAGCCCTAACTCGTGATTAAATGGGAAAAACAGTCATATGAGGCGGGGAAGAAGGATGAAGTTGAAAATATCTGGCGGTTGATGCATGACAGATTGCTCTACTGGGCCTGCCAAGCCGTTGCAGAGAAGAATTGAGCACATTTCTTGACACGCTAGTCCGGAAGTGGGATATTTGCCCTATGGGGCCCACCTGCCTGAAGCGGACCTCCAGCACTCTAGTTCTTCTACGCTGCAATTAGTGATGTGAACCTAAGATTGTATTAGTTTTTCCTATTGTATACTTTGTGTTGTCAAATTTATATTGGACAATGGGGAAGCCGATTGAAGGATCTCGAGATTGTAGAATGTTGACTTGTGGTTGGTTGGATATAGGCGAGTGAAAATGAAATTAAAGAGAATATTGATATTGAAAAGGAATTCTGTCACCGCTAGGTCTTGTCTGTGGATCTAGATTGTTTCCTCTATGAGCACATTTGAGCCAGCATACTATGGTTTCATTGTGATTTCATGTAGGCCCGACGTTTTATCTTTCTCGGGGGTGCTAAATTGAATCTTTAATCTAAAAAGTACAGCCGTGGTACTTACTGTATCACTTAAACTTATTAGTGTCAATAGAGACCATCCGAAATTAGCCGCAAAATAGTGATAATCTGTACAATTATTTAAATGATAATAAATGTGAAGACCCTAGACCCAGGCGACTCTCGCTAACAGCAGACCATAAACAAGCCCTTCAAAGTGTGTCCATAATTATTTACAGTTTTTTTTTTTTTTTTCTTCAAAAAGGCCAACCTCCCTCTTTAAGTCCCAGATGTGTTTGGTTAACTCCTATCTACCCCTAGACAGCCCTGTATCCAGTCTGATATTCTACAAAACGATATTATGAATACCTGCTCATCGGACGGGCAGCAGCACTCGCCGATTCCCAACCCTACGAATCATCTAATTAGCCTAGGGAAACAGAGCAGATATGAAGTATCAACTGAGCCATATATTAGAATATGCTGCAGCAGTAAGCTCCTTTCAACCACGAAAGCAATAGCCTCGTATATGATGTTCGAAAAACGAAGATTGTATCCCTGAGATTGTCCAGAGACCAAATGCCGTTCAAGACGTCGAGAGATGGGATATGACGTCGGGACAGCATTTCCGAAGTAGCCCTTCCTCTCCATACTCGTGTTTATAATCACGGACAAACGCAGTTTTATACGAATCTCCAGGTCTCGCAGTACAGGGGGATAATAACGTCCCACCTCCCCATATACTTCAATCTTCCAATATCCCATTTCAAATAGCAATAATATTTTCTCATCCATCGTATCCGCAACCCGCTAACCAGGGCACCCCCCCTCCTCTCGAGTCCCGTCTGCTTTCTATCCGGTCTAGACTCGTCCAGTAGTAACAGCCGTAATTAAGGGTTATCAATCGCGTCGCGGTTTATGAACTCCTGATCCGTGTGTCGTCGGTTTCTGTATAATATTCCTCGTTGATCTGAAGGTAGCGTGGATAGGTCGGATGCTACGCGTTGAAACGTATCAAGAAACGATGTATGCAGAAATAGAGTTGAGGGTTGGTGAGGGTATATTTAGAGTTATACGGTTTCAAGGTAATGAGGATAGATGTAGGTATGATAGAAAGCTGGCTTCAGCTAATATTGACCGCACAAAATCGTATATATCGTACAGCGTCATTCTCTTAAGACATACAAAGATATCCAACAACCGCCCATGGAAAGCTGAACACCTAGCCAGACCAAAACCAAACCAAAAACAAAAACATACACAAAAACCAGCCCAAAAACAGACGTAATAACTCCAACCAAATCCAAAACAAATACTTCCTGGGAATCGCTGGTCGTGCAAATAGGGAATCTCAAAATCCATAATCAAGTGGAATAGAGTGGAAAGAAAACAAAAAAACGAAACATATGCAACACGCCAGACTGCGCCTCTTTTATAGCATATCGTGATATTCGTCCCTCCCTCGTCATGTACTCTCAGGGTCGTATGTATTATGACAGATATTTATGTACCAGAATAGCAGAATAGAAAAGATTAGCAAACGTCTTCGGCAGCGAAATAGCGTTTGCTTCGATTGCGGGCTGCCATGAATTTGTAGTCAACTGGCATATGTGTGTGATGGACCACGTGTGGTCGGTAGACTGCGTCGACTGGCGCTTGCCAGTCATCTACGCTCAGGGGAAAGTACTCGTATAGCAAATCCGCGGTTTCTCCCGAGTATGGCACTGAAGTTGGATATGAAGATGGCGCCGCGTGGAAAGGCTGTTGCATCGGGGCCGAGTTTGTATGAAGTAACGGCAGGTTCGCCGAAGACGAACGCACCGGTCGAGGACGTGAGATGGCCGTCGGGGCCATCTTTTGTATCTTAGCCGGCGGAGCGCCGGCGGCATCAGGGCTGGACCGCTTCTGACCAGCGAGAGGGAGATGGTTAGAACTGTTTTCACGCGATGTCGCAGGGCGTTGTGAGTCTCCTTGTTTCAAGGGCGTTTTGAAGTCCTCGTCTGCCAGAGATAAGTTGATCGGTGGTGTACCCACCGCGTTCGGTCGGTGTTCCGTGCTGCGAGTCACACTCGGACTGGATTGGGGATAGGCGGGGATTCCATGAGATGGAGCGAATGTAGGCGTGGCCATCGCGCTGGTGGTGACCGCAGCCGGGATATGAGTCCAGTCGGCAAAGGGAGGAGAAGAGGTCGATGGTGGCTGCGGAATGCCTGCAGCATCAAAGGGGTATATTTGAGACATCTCCGACGGGGATGTGGTATTTGCTTTGGCGGCGGCTGCGGCGGCAGCCTTTGCCTGAGCCTCGGCGGCATTTCGAGCAGCAGCTTGCTGGTTCTTTCGCGACGAAGCAGCGCTTCCGCTCAGAGGAAGATCTTTGCGCGACTGGAAATTGCGTGGGCTACGACCACGGACGATGACGGGGCCCGAATGGACTTCGCAAATGGGGATTTTGGCACCAGTAGACAAGGTCGCGACAACCTTGAGGCGGACGACGAAATGCTGTTGCAACTCCTTACGGCGGCCGTTGTTAGCAGTTGCAATACGGAATTGCAAGCGCTTCCACGCGATGGGGAAGGTAGCGTAGTCTGAGTCCATATCTTGTCCGGCAGCCATGGTGTCCAAGGGAATCGAAGGTGGCTCTTTCTCGGCCTTTTCCTCTGGCGTTGGAGGAGGTGCGGCACCACTACCATTGGCAGCAGCGGCTGCTGGGGTCTTCCAGGGGACGGAAATGATCTTGACTGGGTTTCCCTCAACGGATTCCGTGGCAGAGACGGTCAACTCTTGGGCGAGGATGGGAATGCGATCTCCCTGTTCGGTCATGATGTAGCGCAGGCTGCGGGGAAGGGTGACGGAGCCAGTAATCTGGAACAGATTTCGGCGGTAGCAGGTGAGCTCAGCGATCTGGGGAGGGGGCACCTCGGTGGGAGAATTCGTCCAGGGAGACTCGGCTAGGAAGAACATGCCATGCAATTGAGCAGACACGTTGAGCGAGGTGCGGCGGAGAGAGTAGTCAAGCAAGGTGAAGCCGTACACCGGGAGGGAGAAGGAAAGCAGTTTGTGGTTGGTGTCAATCGAATCGGCGTTTTGTTCGGTAGGGACGGACTCGAAAGGAGGAGCAAGCATGTCTGGCGGCGGGGGAAAGGCGTCGTCGTAGGAGTTGAAGCGGCGCAATTGAGGCATATTAGCCTGGGAGAAGCTCATATCGTCGCCACTATTTTATTAGTTTTAACTAAAGAAAAGGGAATCGACGAGAAAAGCATACCTGATAAAAGTTTCAGCGTCAAAGTTTGACCGCTGGTCGTGCAGGTCCATGCCAGGCATGGAGCTGAGATAATCGGTGCCCTGCATATTTCCTAGGGGAATAGGACTGGCCAGATATGGCATGGCCATGGTATCAAAACCCGGCTCCATGGTGGGTAAAGAAAAGCGGGATGATCACCGCGGCGGAAGTGCGTGAAATTTGGAGGTTGGAGGTGAGCGGGTTGTAGACGCAAGGCGGAAGCTCGGTCAATAAGACAGCAAACAATTTTGCGCACAAGTCAGCCGATATTCCGCAGCGTGATCATGGACGTCGAATCGAATATAATAAGAAGCAGAACAATCTTGCGGTCTCTCCTTTTGCGGTTGCGTAGAATAGGTGGATGTCTGCACACGTCGGACCGAAGACGGCGATGGGAGCGGGGGAGATATGTATAAGAGGAGGAGCGAAGAGGGAAGGAGGGTGAAGAGGTGAAGAGGAAGGAAGATAGGTCAGATGAAGAGGATATTGGACGGGGGTGAGGGACAGCCAAATAAGAGAGGGAGAGGGAGAGAGGGGAGCGGGAAGTAATTATGTAGGTCGGTCCGTCCGTATAGCGCATGTACACTGATGTATGCCAGAGCAGCATGAATAATCTCTCCAGCGAGGCAGGAAGGCTATCATGAGAGCAGCGAGATCAGAGAGGGTTAGTACGGACTTAGTGATTCGGTGCTGACCCAAGCCGCGAGTGGCCCAAATTCCGCAAGTGGGGCCCGGGCTAGTGCATATTATTGTTGTTATTGTTAGGGGGGCCCGGTGGGGGTGGGATGGGCCCACTGCTAAACCTGGTTAGGCCGCAGCCAGGCATGTGGCCGGACGCGATGGGCACTAGGCCCAGTCAGGCCTAGTGATGGCTGCTCGCAGCATACGGCGTCCTCCGGCAGGCGCACTAAGCTGGCAGATCAGGGCTAGCGTGAGTCCAGGCTGGCGCTAGCCCGGCGGTGGGGCCGCGATGCGGGCGGCGCATTGGCTGGGCTTGGGGCGCTGGACGCGGGCGGCGGACCCACCAGGTCAGCCGTACTGTAATACTCTTACGGTAATACATACCTTATCCCCTATATCTGTGTATGTACTCGGTACACTCCCTCCAAGAGATAATGTACTCCGTAAATATTGTGCTGATCCGGAGACGAGCGGCCGGTGGGCCTCCTCACTGCTGTTCCCAGTTAGCCTGTTAGACCAGTGGCTGCAATCCCCCAGCTCATTTCCAGCCCAGCAATCACGCTGCTACGACCAGTCCGTCTGCTAATTACAGGTATCGCCGGCTCGCCAATGACGGCCTGCTGCTTGCGAGCTGCCTCAACAATAATGAATATGGTTGTGTCCTAACATCAATGAACAATGAACAAGGTACCACCATCCGACCATCTAGAGCTGGCGGAATAATGTTTCAACTTCGTCTTCTTTCATTTCTTTTGTCAAAAAAGGGGAAGCCCCCAAACAAGGCTGAGCCTGCCAGCGCTGGCTGACCAACGCAAGATCTTCAGTGCAAGAATAGCCACAACGCCAGCATACCGCGAAGGAGCTAGCTCGACCGTTATTGACCCTGTTCAGTGCAAAACCTCCGTAGATAATCATCGCATAGCATTAATATTAGTATATTATTATACGATAATAGAGGGCTCAAGAGTATCAGAATCAGTGGGTCCTCCCAGCACTGTCGGCGCTGGAGACTCCGTGTCTGCTCTACATCAATGCATGATCATCATCAGCTGCGTTCCTGTTTTAGAACGGACGTCGTCTATGCTCGTCTACGCCTAGTCAGTAGTAAGAACTATCTGGACTATTTGATGCGTTCGTCCCAACACAACAGTGGACCGACCGCACCGGGCCAGGGGCCAGAATGAAGGTTAATTTATTTTTATTTTTATTTTCATTTGTTTTATCTGTTGATTTATTGTTCTAGATGATTATTCTGTTCAGGCCTAAGGTCAGCATTGTGGCAATTAGTTGTTGCGCGCGACTTGCGCTTTCATCATCGCCACATACGAATGCGAATGTTGATGCGCTGCAAGATAGTGGGTAAGGACGACATAATTAAACAATGCAGACAAATAATATTCACAAGTGCCAGAAGTACTATGCTGGAGTCGATAACGGAGCGTACAAACAAGCGACGTCCGGGAGCGCGGATCAGCCAGGTACCCGTCCTCTCCTTCCGTTCTGGTCTGTCCTTCCTTTCGTAGATACGGATCAAAGTTAAACTCAGTTTGTACTGTACATCATCGCCATTTGCACATCCGTACCGAGTGGGAAGCTGGGAACTGCATGGCGGCTGCTACAGGCTACAGATCTTGATAAACACGCATGAATGCGATTGGTAACCAGAGGATCTTCAGGGTCAGCGAGGCACGTCATTCGCTATCGATATGATTACGAGGAAATCGTCGACCGTTCGAGGGCGGTCTGACAGGACGATCAAGAGGCGAGACCCTGGTCAATCACGGATGCCCCTCCTCCACAGACCTTCAAAGTTCAGCACCAGACACCACTGGCAGACAGCCACTCACGTCGTCGGCTGCTCCTCCAGCGAGGGGCAATATCGCGGTATTAAAGCCGAGCAGGGAGGCAAAGGAAGAAGCAAATCCGATGATCGTCTATGCAACAATACAGACCTGCACCTGGGTTTCGCTACAAGAGGAATACACGAGCGGGGTCAATCGCTCGTCGGCGCAACTAAGAAACGCTATTCAAATTTCATGTCTTGAATTCGTGATAAGGACTCCACTGAACTGGCGGTGGCGACGTTGGTTCCATCCCACTTCCAACATGAAGCTGCCTCTTATTAGCAGAAGTCACGACTGAAACTCATAACCAACATGATAACCAACATGATAACATAAAATCTAGCAGAAGTCACAGCTGAAACTTATAACCAACATGATAACTTAAATTCTGCCAGCTGTCACGACAGGCTATAAGGACGCAAAAACTGCCGCGGAGAGTGCCGGTTAGTATACAGAACAGTACTGTCCAGACAGGCGTAGAGGGAATCCTTAGCGGGCCCCAACAAGGAAGGTGAGGGGGCTAGCGGCACTGGCCAAGCCTATTCAAGCCTCAGCCAGCCCGAGCCAGTCTCCTGGTCAGCCAACAGTGTTCAACAGACTGTCGGCGCTAGCCGCTATGGGCCTGGCCAGAATGCTAATCATCTGCAGCACTTGCAGCCTTCTATGGCTCTAGAAGGAGCTAAAACGGCCTCTTTATTGAGACTTCCTGCGGGATCCTCCTCCTCCCAACTTGCAAGCGTATCTGCCTCCTACGGGGCTTTTTGCTAGAATTCTCTAGCGGGGGACCAAAATCCATGCATCCTTCTAGAAGCCGAAGAGAGATGGGGGGATCTGGTCAGCGCGACCATGGACGAGTCTCTGGCCCTACCCCTTTTTTTCGACTCTCAGAAAGGGGATCGTGATCTTAAACCGGTGCCAGCAAATGATCTCACGATATCAGTTAAAAGGAAAGAGCAATGTCCAGGGTAAGCGCAGTGATCAGTGCTCTCTCTCCACAAATCCAGCGCGAGAGAGAGGCTGTCGCAACGGAGGTGCAGCCCAATCGAGCCTAGCGATCCGAAACGAGGATCGAGCAAGTGGCAGCCACTGGCAGGTGTAAAAATAAGTTGGTGGACTTGACTCTTTTAGGCAGGCGGGGAGGAATCAAACCCCCGCATGCCTAATTTGCGCCAGCCAATTGCTGTGTCTATCTCCGACGCGGGCAAATCACCGATTGTCGACACCCACCAGTCATGAGGTCGTACGAGCTCGTCCGAGCCAGGTCCAGATGCGCTAGGCTTCATTGGTCGTTTACCTCCGACGAGGCGATCAGAGTGGCCAGCGAGCGATGCGCTAGCCTAGGGTAGGTAAGATGTCAATTAGAACCGGGGGCGGCGGTCTAAGACTCTAAGCGTAAATCTCGGTTCGGCCGACGACATACTCGTTATGTACAAGACGCGATCCTTCCAGAAGCACTGATCAGAGAGGGTTCTGCGCTTGACTCAGAAACGGGCTCAGTCTCATACTGTGAGGAGCAGGAGCTCAGGAGGAGGGATAGCTTAAAGCCTACTCAAATTCATTCATTCATTGGAGTATACTCTACTGGTCGATCCTAGTTACATCGCATTTTCTATACGCATTCGGATATAATTTGACCGCCGACGGCTTCGTACCTGCTCGATATTAGCGGATAAAATAGGATCCGGCGCTTGCCTGCATTTCGCATAGCGTCTTGGCATGGCTTTAGCAACGCACCAATGACGGTTATTCGCGGAATTCCGGGCCGTTATCTCAATACAATATATACTTTATATTGGCTCGACAGTTTGAGCAGGTGCTTGTTGATATTGATTGTGATGAACATGATAAGGTTCGAGACCCTCGCAGATGATACCATAACAGGCTGTCCTTGTATGTTCTCATGTATGCTGTATTATGCTGTATCATGCCAGATGTATGTATTGTACCTGTACCTACCGCAACAAGCACGACAGTTGGTGGCTTATCTTAGGGCCGATCATTGCCTACCCCAGTAATGTCATGCCGACATTTCTCCCCCCTCTCTTCTTCACTGAACCTGAAATGAACGAACTGAACCAGACTTTCCTCCAAAGCCTCGATGTCTGATTCGATCGCTCAATTGCCTGCATGCAGAGAGTAATGAGCAAACGAATAATCCTAGCGAACCACAGCGGCGGGAGAAGCTGTCAGCTGGCAACATCATCTGTTATCACCATCTCAATCTGTGTGTTCAGGGTTGATTGGATTGCGGTGATAGATGATCATGGTCAATGCCGAATCCAGCGCGATTGACAGTGATCGATGACATGGATGCGGCTCCTGACGTGATCAAAGATGCTGTTGTTGAGCAGCGAGCACAGCAAGATACGATACAGAGGCGGTAATGGCCGGCATAAGCCGCACGGGCATCATCACCGCAAGCACAGCCGGATACGGTTAGTCAAGCATTATTACTAGGGCTCACTAGCAGATGCACTACGCACCCGATCTGGTTAGCGCAGCAGTATCACATTGCGCGCATGAGATATCGGTGCTTGATTATCATCCGCATTATTAGCATTAGCATTATTACTTTCCCCCATAGCTCGCGGCAAATAAAAAGTATTAACTCGGGCAGTTATAATCCCGACAGCGCGATTCCTCCGAGTGCATCGTCAGTGGCACAGTAAGAAAGAAAGAATGCATGCTAGTGTCTGTCTGACTAAGGCATACAGACATGCAGGTCTTGGCCCCAGGACCCGAGGCAGAAATGTCATCACGAACCTATGGTGGGTATATGTTTTCTTTCTCTCTCTCTTTCTTTATCCCATATTTAGATATAATGGATATTTGATAATGGAATTGGATGTTGAGTTTGCGTGTATACCGCTATACGAACATTCTTTGTGTGAGAAGATAGATCCGCTGACGTGCCAGCCTGACTCGAGGTCATGCCCCGCCATTGTGCGACAGCTCAAGGTTCAAAGGATGCATGCAGTATTACGTCTTGGATTGCTGTTTTTTGAGATTCATTGTTATTGTTTTCTTCTATTTATCAAAAGGTATTAAGTTTTGACTGAAACTTTCACGTGAAGACGGATCAGCGGCCAATCGCAACAGAGTTCTCTCCAGTCCGGAATAGTTGCGAGAAATTAACATTCTGAGGGGTCATTCAATAACGGCCTGACCTGAAATGCACTGAGTTTACTGGATGCGCTCGTATATTTCGTACAAACTTTATTTCTTTTTGTTTCCTCTTTCCTACTCTGTTTCAGACACATACAACGCATATTCCTAGACATAATTTTCGTATTCCTGTTGAATGGATATGGACGCTGTCTGTGCCTGGTTATTCTCATTGGCCTAGCTGCTTACAGCCAGCCTAAGCCGGTGCAGGCTAATCGCGAGGCCTGGCAGGATTCAGGCTAAAACAACGATCGACAGCCGTGATCCTTCTCCAGGCCAACCCTCCCCCAACTCAAGAATAGTGTCCAACACAGCACGGTCGGATACACGATACACAGTCATGCGTCTACCTCAACTGTACGTATTACTGTGGATGACCGGTGGCGTGGTGGCGTTGTGGCGAGTTGATCATTCTTATCTAATATCCAATGCCGATGCCACTGCCGTCATGATCTTGAATAAGCAATGTCACCATGGTCATTGATGGACCTGATCTGTTTACTCTTCCTGGAATCTCCACCCAGATGTACGTGATCTGTTGTATCTTGTAGATGATATGATTAATGCTGATACACAATATCAATTATTATTATGACCATTATGATGATGATGGAATTTTTTATCTCGCTTATGAGTAGTAATAATAGAAACACCCCATGGTTAAGAAACAGTCAGCTAACGTGTATCCAGATACAGTTAGCGACGACTGCTAAAAATACCTGAAGCAAAACCCATACGGAGAATTACGATCTCTGAGGCTACTGTTAGTCTACGACAGTCTACACACTAGACTATATGAATATTTCCAATCGTAGGAGATACTAAACTCTAGAGTAGAGGTTAGGCCGGCGGTCAATGCCAAAGATCGGCTCATGAAACATTGTGAAATTGCACTCTCTAATATCGACTCCTGCTCGGTTCTAGGGTTTGACACCGTTGTTTATGGGGCGCTACGTTTCAAGCCGCGCGGGGCCGCTCTGTGATTGGTGGCCGCGGCTCTCAAACAGGGGCTGGTTGCTATTATAGGATCTGCTGCAGGTACCATAATCCTACTAAATACTAAATACGAATCAGATAATGCCATTACTATTAACTGACAACTATGCATTATGATTATGTCCTAGTCTCCATGCTAAACAATACAAATAATTGCCCTGTTATAAACTACCTATCTTACTTTGCTTCGTAAGTTTATAGCAGTAGAGCCATGGTCTCACTATACACTGTAATTATCATGGTATAATAGTTCAATATGCGAACGGCCCCTACGCTACCGTAAGAGCATGAGATAAAAAAAGAACAGCTAAACTTTGCTTCAGCCCAGTCGCACGGTCATTGATGCTTTTCACTTTGATGCCGTCATTAAGGACTGTTATCATTCAATGCTCGGGTTTTTGGTTCATCACATGCGGAAACGGTGCTTGCGAGAAATCAATTACCAGTGTATTACTTTCTAGTGATTTACAGATTTTCAGATTTACAGGATCCAGTGGAGCATCCCTTATCAATTTCAAGCTTTGATTGTGCCATCATCCTTCGTGCCCACCCTCGACTGTCGGCTGCAACTTCTGATCTCGATTCTCAGTTAACTTCCAAGTGAAAGGATTAGGATTCAATGCCTGTTCGGTGCTCGGACGCAGGAGCATTGGGCTTCTCCTGGCAACAGCTTTGGCCCTACGCCCGATCCATCCTCCTAGTCCTGCCTCCAGGCTCTGTCAATCTCAGTACTAGTCTTTGAATTCATACGGATTCACACGACGGCATCACCGACAAGCTAAGAAGCATAGAGTTAAGTGGCACTACGATCGACAGTCTACGCTTGACTTGGCGGCCGAAAATGGCCCCGAATCCACCACCAGCCCAGCCTATGCCAATGAAAGGCAAGGGGAGAATAATAATAACAGCAATTCGGACGGAATGCCGGCATAAAGATTCTCCCGGGGTCCCAACTCATAAGTTATTATACATTATAGTACAATTACACCAGATGCTAGATCACTCCGTATTAATTTGATGGAGGAGGATCGACGCTGGTGTTTTGGGTTGGCCCGGTCTAAAGATAAATATAGCTCGTATCAGACAGACTATCAGTCAGAAAACACACCAAAGAGAAAAATGAGATCTAATAACAATGCAAAATGAAGAGAAAAGAAAAATGCATAACTTAGCTCCGCGATTCTCAATCGAGAGTCTTCTCAAATTCCGTCTAATCCTTCGTCTCACCCACTTGCATTAACGCCAGCAAGCGGAGGGGCCAAGTTGGCATAAATTTAAAATTAAACTTCATTCTGATTAGCAACTTGGGACGCCTCCTCCTCCTTTTACTAGCATCTCTACGTTTCTACGTATTAAGTTAGTCCTGTACTACTTACGGCGTCTTACGCCGAACCTCTTGAAATGTTCAGTTGAAAGCTAGACGAATGTAGTAAGTACAAACTCAACCCACCGAATTGAGAAGATCGCCTCGCTCTCTCGCGGATCGCCCAATATGCGATGCGGCTTGTACCTGTCGAACTGGCATTAAGTGCCATTCAGAGTTGCACCCAAATACAACGTCGCCCTTATCTCGATGGCGACGTAACATCCGTAGAAATTTTGAATGACAGCAGCTCTCAAACTTTGGATTCTTCAAAAAAAAAACTATGCCTTTATCATACAGTGCATACTCTCACCGCTCTAAATTCCAATTATTAGCATCTTCTTGCTCAAACTCTTTTCATCTCGGTACCTTGCCTCAACGGGCGCAAAGGTACTTACTCCTCTCCCTCCCTTATCATAGATCAGTCGTAGTGTTTAATGTCTACTATCTGAACAGATACATGATTCCGCCTTTTCGTACATCTCTAGTCTCGTAAATGTGCCTAGTTGAACCCTTCCATGGCCGATGGCTTACATACCCCGCCACGTCTACAAACTAGCACCTACGACCTTCCGCAAGTCCGATCTTCGCGCCTCCAAGCCAGGATGCACTCCCTCTTGGCTCTGGGGAAACCGCGCTACTAATTACATAACGGCATTAATTTACCAACTCTCGATCGGTCTGATCATGTGCGGAAGCATTTCGCGGAGTTTGCGTAGACTCGTAGAGTACGAGTATGCAGTATGCTACACTACCACTACCCACTCCTATCATCCATCTATGTAGCAGCAGCTCCCAGTACTAGTAGAGGTGGTGGTGATGGTGTTGCATGACGCTTTGGCGGTGGATTTGTCTGCTGATAGGCATAGCTCCATGATTAGGTGTTTTATCGGCGGATTTGGCGCATGATTCTTCTCGGTGCTTTATCCCGGTAGGGTTATAGTTGATTTCCGTTTCCGAGAGTGGATTTAAGGGGTTATATTAGCTGTTCAGTGGAATTTGCGTTTACTTTGTGAATAATCATGTGATGGTTGTTCATTCAATAATTGAGGTTTTATTACTTGTGGCTGAATATCGTAGTTTGTTGCATGTATCTGCCGATTGGCCATTGTAGGGTGTGGAATCACGTTACTACATATTCTTCGACTATGCCAACTCAATGAATAGTTTAATAATATGGAATATATATATTATTATTTTAAGATTATATGGATTTACGCCAGTTATTTATTCCATCATTAATCTTTCAAATGTTAATATATGTAGATGTGGTTGTGTTTGTCCATGTTAATTGATAATTTTTCTAAAAGTTAAAAGCGCTTTAATATATATATATATTCTTGACAACATTGAAGTTCTCTATACATGTATATTTCGAGACTGAACCTGTATTCACCAGTGTTACTACATTATTCCAGACTGAGATTAGAATCTGAGACAGAATATCACGAATAAGAAAGTTTTGATATCAGCCTTACTGAAGCTTGCTATATCTTGAACCAACAGTTGAGAGAAATACTGTTTTCAACGCTATTGCTATCCAACATCATTTCATTCTTCAGCCCACAAGCACTGAAGACCATCCCAAACGCCACATAACTACATGTATGGAAGATTTACTCCGACAGATACAGTATATACACACAGATATGATCAAATACACAGGATACTATGCGCGCTCAATCCAACTGCAAAGACAAGCAAGCACGCCAAACACATTGGTAGTAAATGACAGATAGTATGTAGGGAGATAGGAAGATATCTGAAGAGGGAATAGATAAAGCTCATGCAGACTGCATCATTTTCCAGGTCGTCGCGTCGCAGGTTACTTCCTCGAAGGTTTGCAGGACTGTGAAGCCCATTGCCGAGAGACTGTCAAAGTTGCCGTCGCCGTCGACCTATAATCGTTAGAACGAAGGAGGAAAAAAGGGGGAGGGGGAAAGGGTAGGTACTTACACAGTCCAGGATCACCGCATCCGCCCCTGATTTGCGGACTTGTCGAATACCAAGAAGCAGCAACCCCTGCATCAATGTGGCATATTCACCCACCGACGGCGAAATGACTGGCGACGAGACACCACCGCCCACGACATTCGCCTCTTTCAGAGCCGGCACGTACTCTGCAATCACGGATTGGCTGTTGTATATCACAACGCTGCCTAGAACCGCACCATCTTCAGGTCGTTTCGCGCGGATAACGCCTGAATGCGGGGCGCCGTTGAGTGCTAGTTTGTAGATTTCCATTACTCCCTGTCGGGAGCTTGTCTTGATGTGGTCGATGATCGAGTCTGCGTATTCCCAGCCATAGACGAGGTCGTAGTCGACTTCGGCGTTTTGGAGGCTTGTTGCTAGGCCGTCAGGAGGAACCCAGGTGGAAAGCGGTCGTAGTAAGACACTGCATACTGGTCGAGATAAGGCTGTGTTCCAGCCTAATTGGGCAAACCATTGACGTAGTCTCTTGCGCTCTACTGGATTCGCGGTTGGAATGCCTAGGTACACGCTGGGCAGGCGTGAGCCTAGCTGGAAACGTCTGACGCCGTTTCTACGAAGAAGGGTTTGAATGGCCCGGTTGTGTAGAGAGTGTCCGATGGACAGCTTTCGTCGTGAAGGTTCCACGATTATTGACCCAATCGCGGCGGTTCCTGTTGACCGGAAAAAGTACGTCGAGCAGAACCCATAAAGGGCATGCGTTGTACTGTTGCGCACGACGAAATGAGCTTCGTCTACGTCGTCACTGCGGAGGAGGAAGGTGTTGGATGTGACGCTAGCGAGTTCAGCGTGTGATCCGCTGTCTCTTACAGCATCAAGCAAAGCGTCAAGCGCCTCTGCATCACGTTCTTCGTTCCATGATTCGACTAGCCAGTGTTGACGGGAGTGGCCTAGCTTTTGACTTCGGCTGATCGTCCCTGGTAATGTCCCTGTTGGAGACAGGTCTCCGTAAAGTACCTTCACCAAGGCCTGTAGTGCTGTTTCGGTGAAATCGTATGTGCAGATGTATGTGCCGACTACAGGGTCTGTGGCAAAGTCGTATGGAGAACTGACAGCTACAACAACTACGGGCTTCTCACGACGCTCGCCTGTTTGTGAATATTGGGACTTGCAAATCATTGACACATGTTTGGTGAATCCGTGCTGGTAGAGATTCCGGTTAGAGTCTGCTGTGACTACAACAACTGCGCTGACTCGGTCAATCAGACTTTCGTGTATAGGGCGGACCCCAGTGGACGTGTATGATGTATGAAGAACGCGACCTGATCGTTGCCGCGCGAGTGACCGGCCGAATTCTCGAAAGACACTCTCGCCACTACTGCCTGATGCACTCTTCTCCCATGACGCAGGGTCAGGGGATGTGTTCATGTTATCCAATATTGACCGCGACACTGCCGACGCAGGTAGTGGTTTCACGAGTGGCGTTAGAAGCAAAAGTTCTTCGTCCGGTTCTATGACATGAGTCAAGGGGAGAAGATTTTGCGTATCTCGGACAAGAGTAATTGAGCTGTCATATGCACGAGTAGATAGATTTGTATGAGATGGTTGCATCACAGTCAGAGTATTTATTCCTCCTGGATTCATTGCTTGGTCCCATGTAGTGCAGCGTGATTTCATAGAGAGAACGCGTTTGAGTGATTGTTGAATTCGAGACCGGCTGATCATTCCATTTTCAACCCCCAACTTCAGCCCATTGAGAGCTTCTAGTTGAATGGGATAAGACCGACAGAGGAGGATCAAATCGCAGCCGGCTTTCATGGCCATCACTGTGCCACCACCAACACCGATATTGTGTGTGAGAGCTTCCATCTCCAGGCACTCGGACACAACGACGCCGCCGAATTTTAAATCTTTGCGTAATAGTCCATCCACAACCTGTTCTGAAAGACAAGCATGCATGACATTTACTCCCGCAGAAGACATAGCCACGCCGCCAACCATCATTGCATCGAGACCATTGGAAATAGCATTTCGAAATGGAACCAGGGCGCTCAAGCTGAGCTGCTCAAGAGACTCCTTGATAACAGGAACATCGGAGTCAGATCCAATAAATTCTAGATTTCCGTAAGAAGGAAAGTGCTTGCCGCAGGTGACTAAACCTGCTTCTTGGTACCCTTTCATTACTTCGACACCATATTGCGAGACTTCTTGTGGATCGTCGCCACTGGTTCGCACGCCAAGAGGTTGATTACGAACGTTCGTCAAGACATCCAACACCGGACCCATTATCCAATTGACGCCCACAGCCTTGAGTTCCTGCGCGGTAGCCGAGGCGACTTCGCGGGCGAGTTGTCTGGAGCCCGTTGCCGCGATGCCCATGGCACTAGGGAACTGCCGAATGTAGATCTCATCGAATAGACTGTTAACTCCTCCATTCTCCTGGTCGAGTGCAATCATGAGCGGCACTGGATGGCCAGCATCGCGTGCGATTGTTTGCAATTCGAGTATCAGCTTGGTTGTTTCTTCGGCGGCTGTATTGGGTTAGCACTCAATGTTCGGCGCAAGCTGTATAGCCGAACTTACACTTGAGGTTTTTCGCATTGAGTAACACGCTTCCCACGTGGTAATCTTCGATTAAGGATCGTATCTGTTGGTCGACCGTGGTTCCGTCAAAGCCCATCATAAAAAGCTGGCCCATTTGCCTGGAGATGCAATTGCAGTCAGCGTCAATTCTTAACATACGCTAAATTAATTTCTCACCTGTCTAGGCTATCCCATACGGGAGGCATTGCACCATCCTTAGGGGCCATGACGGCCCGGCGCAAGGAATGCCAGCTCTCACCAAGAAGGCCTAGCTCACACCACCCCGGCCGCAGCTACTAGCAGTTCCAAAACCTCTATACCGCCCGAAAGGATGACACCACAGATGCGACGATGGGACGATGGATTGCTGATGCGGCGGGTGATAGGGTCGCAAGGCGCAAGCTGTTCCGTCGATAGCTGAGATCTGGCTTCGCGGAGTTCTCAATGGCGCCGAGTCGCCAGGCGACAGATTAAGCTACTGGTCCCTGCGTAAGGAACACGTAATACGTATGCTCACACCGCGGCAACTTTGTGTGTAACTAGAAGACGATGGGTTGTGAGAACCACAGCTGGAACGATGGGCGGGATCAGGAACGACCGCCGAGGAACACTGGTGTAGACTTGAACGCCTTGAAAGCCGGGACGAAGGTTTTCTGTGGGCTGCAGAACGGCGCGATTAGGGTGCTCACAAGGAGCAATAGCCTATGGTTGGATCGGATAGGGTAGCAGAGCGACAAGCCAGCGCAAGCTGAATTACAACCAGACAATCAGACAATTGGTGATCCGCAAGGAACAGCGAGGGAGAGAGCGCCGCGTCACGTGCAGAGATAAGCCGCGATACTGCCTCCGCCAATCGGGCCGCACTCCAGCTTGATATTAAATTACCCCGGGTCCCGCTGCGGGGCTCTCACCATCGTCCATACTCTCTGTCCCGTTATACACTTGACTTGATATTCTGCTTTTCTTGGCACACTTTGATTTGCACAGTACACAAGTAAACAATTTGCAGACTGCCAGCCTCGCTTATGCTCTTGTCAGCCACTAATTCGTGCTAGACCCGCCCCTGTCAATGTCAATACGAGGAGACAAGAAGCAACGTGGTGTAATTCTTCCATATGGCAATAATGCTCGTGCGTTCCTTTCTGCCGAGCTGCTTTCTACCCTAGCCTTATTAGGTTGCTTTCTGCACCATTGGCTAGATTCATCGAGCTCTCGGCGGCTCGGGTCGACCTACATTCACACCAAATGACGTTCGTGTCAATCTTCAGCGTTATGCAAGGTTTATAAGTATTGGCATGACCACAAGACCAATATTTGAGTTTACGTGTTGACTACTTCTTCGGTAGTTGAAACAGGGATCTAGATGGTGGCCTGCACCGAATCCAAAGTTTCGATAGACTGGCTTATCAGATTCAGGGACACCCATGTAGTCTCTAGAATTGCCGGCATGGGGAATTTGACTTGTGTCAGATGCGAACTTTATACTGGAGCTATCGATGGATGTGAGGCTAGTGGGAGACTACGTTTGAGTATCAAGCGAGCATCAATGACTTCAGCGTTTTCGAATGCTTGGTATATGGAGGAAGATTCATTTACTGGCATATAGAGGTCGAAACACAGATGATGCTAAACATTTGTACTCTGTTGATGGATAGCTGCTTATTGATGGAGTCTTCTAATTATAAGACGTAGAACAAGTCCGCGGTAGATATTGTATGTGGTATATAAAGATGTAGGACAGCACTCGTATAAAAGTTACAAATAAGTAGATCATGCAGCACAGCGGCACCCATCTTACCGGAACGTACAAAAAGGGAATACCGACGAAAAAGCGAGTAGAAGATGGTAAATTATACCCTTTCATAGCTAGCCAAAATAAAGGATTGTATGATTATTATTATTGTGATCACCAGTAGCAGAGGACAGTGAAATTCAATGTTCCAATGGCACGCTCTGAGGTGGTATCCGTTGATCCCACCGTTGCAACGCAACGGCGGCTGTCATGCCACGCAGTTCGCCGGGCCGCCCGCAAGCTTTGCCGGATGCAACCATGTATGGAAAAGCTTGGCATTGCCTTCCATCTAGAATCGCACAGCAGCACCTCACACTGATCACAGGCTGTAGTATAATAATGTCTAGAAAATAAATAATAACGCTTTTTATCATTATAATTACTTTTTCCACTTTTTTTGAACGAGTTGAGATCATCTTTGTGGGTAAGTAGGTAAATGGATAGGGCTGCTGCATCCGGCGATACGATACGGTACACATGTAATTTATTTTGTATTAGTGGTACATCATGTAACGCAGATGCTTACGCGCCGTTACCAGCGCGAAGCTTCATTCCTACTTAGTAATTATTACCATGTAGTATATTCAACTGGCACCAGGACCACTGCAATAGCATGGACTGTGTCCTAGAAGTAAAGGCAGATATTGATAATACTAATCATTTGGCCTTGCATCAAATCATATCCCGAATAATATTGATAGATAAAAGCGTAAGAAGTATGTGATTAATGTAAACCGGCTAAGCGGTTCTGGAGTATGGACAGCCCAATGCGGCGGGGCGAGATGACATCTCGATGGAGCGGTTGCAATTGTTGTCCACCACCGGAGACGGGAGGGGCCAGCTAATTCCTCTCCCAGGGCAATAATTTGCTTCCATGTCGCAGCGCTGGAGGATGAACCTGACGTCGCAGGTGGTTCCGTGAGTCAGTGACTGGTCGAGAGCCCTTCCAGAATAGTTCGACCCGGCGGGTTCCCTTATCACCTGCCTTCGTCCATCCATCCTTCTCTTTCTTTTCTTTCTGTCTCTTGAAAACTTGCGCTGCAAAACAATTCAACTACACTCCACCAACCTCCCTGCGCTGATCTCGGCATTATCGCTGTCGTCGAATCGCTCTCCCCACGATCTTGATTGGTAGTCCTTATCACTCGACTATCGGAAGTTTTAGTTAGCCTTGGTGACGTAGTCAATCTGCACAATGTAAGGGATCCGCTGCAGCCACGCCAGAATGCAAACTAACAGCCTTACAGGAGGGTTATTATCCGTGAAGATCCTCAGGGTGTCTCTGAGTATATTGCAGAGTACATAGTCAGTATGTATCGCCCTAGTGCTCGTCTGCGCAATGGCGGGGAATTTAGTGGAAATACCCAGACTCACAGTGACAAAGGTCGAATCAACACATTCAGCCCCACGCCAGAGAAGCCATTTGTCCTGGGTCTGCCCACCGGTAGCAGCCCGGAAATCATCTATCGCATTCTCGTCCAGAGATACAAGGCGGGCGAAATCTCTTTCCGCAATGTCGTTACTTTCAACATGGTTCGTATCGCCACCCAGCGTGGTTGAATGCAATATCTGACCAATAACAGGATGAATACGTGGGAATCCCGCGCGACCACCCCGAGTCGTACCACAGCTTCATGTACAAACACTTCTTTTCGCACGTCGACATTCTCCCCGCAAACATCAACATCTTGAACGGCAACGCGCCCGATTTGGCGGCAGAGGCAGCGAACTACGAGGCCAAAATCGCGCGAATGGGCGGCATCGAGCTGTTTTTGGGGGGTGTTGGCCCAGATGGTCACATTGCGTTTAATGAACCCGGATCCTCGCTCGCCAGCCGCACTCGTGTCAAGACACTGGCTTACGACACCATTGTCGCCAACTCGCGATTCTTCGACGGCGATGTCAACAAGGTGCCCAAGAAGGCGTTGACTGTGGGTATTCAAACCATCATGGATGCGCGTGAGGTGGTGATTGTCTGCACAGGCTCCCACAAGGCGCTTGCTCTCCACCACGGCTTGGAGGGTGGCGTGAATCACATGTGGACTCTGTCCGCCCTGCAGCTGCATCCTCACCCCCTTATCGTCGCCGATCGCGATGCAACTATGGAATTGAAGGTCAAGACTGTCAAGTACTTTGAATCGATCGAGCAGTCCGGTACCGATGCGCGTACCCAGGGACCACCACTGGTCTACCGCCCGCGAACATACGTGCCAGCTCCAGTGCAGACGACCGGAACAAAGCCAACGTCAGATGCCAACCAGCAGGCGAAGATTTTCCCCAAGGACCTGAAAATCAACACAGACATGCGCCGGTCAATGGACGAAGACGGCGAATTGACCCCAGACAGCATGTCATCCCGTTTACTCGACTCCGGGGTCGGTGGATTGGATGCCGCATTGAAGAACGACCTCATGCCGGAATCAATGGGATCCCGTGTTGCTGCAGTTTAACTTTTTTCGAAAGACTGAGGCGGAATGACGAGCAGGAATTGGCTACATTTTATTTCCATAAGCGGATTGGTTTTCATATGGTTTGGGCAAGGTTGTTATTTTCTTATTCCAGTCTGCTAGCCTTGGCAGATTTATTCTGCATGTAACAGATTTTTGTGGCCCTTGAAGAGCAAGAGCAAGAGCATCGAGGGTTGTTTTTTTTTTAAATCTCGTATGTATGAGGTGAAATGGCGTACGGTGAAATCCAGAATATATACCACATAGCAAGTGATTCATAGACCAATTATTCAATTTTAACATAGCATTTTTCCTTTCATTGTTTACATCTTTATTTTACACGTTGTAGTGTTCATAGCTTGGCAAATGCAGTAGCCACCGACCCATTCATATCAACCAGCGTACTCTTATTGCGCACCCACGCCTCGATCCCTCTCCTCCCATTCTCGACTCCAACACCACTTTGCTTCCATCCCCCCACACTCATTTCCGCCGGCGACTCTCCCCATGAGTTCACCCACGTAATCCCGGCTTGTAACTGGTCAATAATGCGATGTGCCAAATTCAAATCCTTCGTAAATATGCCTGCTGCAAGCCCCAGTTCCGTGGCATTCGCTCGTCGAACTGCCTCCTCAACAGTATCGTACGTGAGAATAGATAGCACGGGCCCGAAAATCTCCTCCTTGACGATCTTCATATCATCCGTGCAATCCGTGAAAATCGTCGGTTTGACCCAGTACCCCTTTTTTAATTCAGGGGTGAGATTTGCAGGCTGGCCAACTCCGCCGTAAAGTAGCTTTGCGCGGTCCGTCTCGATGCCGTGCTTGATATACCCAGTGACTTTGTCGCGGTGGACGCGTGAAACGAGAGGACCGAAGTTTGTCGCCGGGTCCATGACGGGGCCAGCCCGCACATATTGCATTTTCTCCAACAACCGCTTCTCGAAGGCGGCCTTCATGGCCCTGGGGATAAACACCCGTGTCCCGTTCGTGCATACCTGGCCTGTACTATAGAAATTCGCCATCATGGCACCGTCAACGGCGGTCTCGAGATCCGCGTCGGAGAGAACTATCAGAGGCGATTTTCCCCCGAGTTCCATGGTGACGTATTTCATGCTGCCGGAGGCACTCCCAGCAACCTTTTTGCCGGTAGCTACTTGGCCCGTGAATGAGACTTTCGCGATGGAAGGGTGAGCGGTTAGGTACGCGCCCACGTCACCAGCGCCGTGGACGACATTGAAAACGCCGGCGGGGACACCGGCTTCGGTGTAGATTTTGGCGAGGGTTTCGCCGTGCAGGGAGGTGAATTCGCTGGGTTTGTAGACCATGGTGTTGCCAGCGGCGAGACAGGGCGCTGATTTCCAGAGCGCGCTGGCGATGCTCAGTTTTACTTGAAAATGCAACAGAGAGAGAAAGCAACTTACATCTGAATAGGGTAATTCCAAGCACCAATCCCCGCACAAACTCCTAGAGGCGCTTTCTTTGTATAAACCCACGCATCTTCTCTCAACTGCGTAGTCTCTCCATTCAACCCTCCACCACCAACCAAATTCGCGAAATATTCGAGCACATCCGCACCCGTCGCGACATCCACGACGCTCGTTTCCGTAAACGCCTTCCCGGTATCATGTGTTTCGGCGGTGGCGATCTCGTCGTTACGATCGCGCAACAACTGCGCAGCTTTCTGGAGGATGCGGGCGCGCTGGATGGCCGGCGTTGCGGACCATGCCGGAAACGCGCGTTCGGCGGACGACACGGCCTTATCAATGTCTGCGCGAGAGGCTTCGTGGATATCAGCGATGTGGGCGCCGGTTGACGGGTCGATGGTTGGGAAGGTCTTGTTCGAGGTACTGGCTTGCGTCTGGCCGTCATAGTACAATTGGCGGGCGGGGAGGTGGGTTGCCATTGCGATTGATGTGTCTGCAGACCAGACTGCGCGAGAGAGTGTACACTATCTCAGTGTTATACGGATGAATTATTGCAATTGTGTTGATAAAAGCGGGCAAGAAGGGGAGGAATGGAAAGGTATGGATGTTTTTCCTTTTTTTGGAGAGGAGAGGCTGTGAGGGGAATTTACCGGTCGGCGCCGAATGCAGATCACCCGTTCATTGGCTGGAGAGGCAGGATCTCCACTTATTTTTCTCAGGCATGAAAATGTCTTCTATTTAATATTGCCTTCGTTATGATACAGATCATAGTAATATCATTTGCTGTTTAGTTATTACGTACAGCCTTCTCTAGCCGCGGGCCAGCTCCGCCACGATAGTTGCAGTGTCCGCATACGCCTGCGCGTACTCCTGCAGCAAAATGGGCCTGCTAGTTATTGCCCATATCCGGAATAGCGTGCCCCGTGCCGCCGCAATTAGACGCGCCTTATCAAGCAGCTGGTAAATACTACCATATTATTGTCTACAAGAAGACTGTGGTGGTGAAATAGAATAGCTGTATTTCTGGGTGAGAATTTATTCGGGTTATATGTTGCCATAGACACAGCACAGGGCATCTAATCTGTTTTATACATCCACCCGCCGTTAGAAGTATCGTGTCTTGACGCAGCTTAGCGCGCAGGGCGGGATACTGTGGGGTGAAGTCACCGACGTCATCGACGGTCTCGTGCTCCGGCAGCTCACCGACAAAAGACAATAGCCACAGGGACCGATATGGGTTGGCTGCCTGGATTAGGGCATTGATTGCCCCTGCATTTTGTAGAAAGTAGAAGAGGACCTCTTAGGGATAGCGTAATTTATTAAATACTGAAGTCGGATAATGAAGAGCAGATAAGAGTATGCTTTCAACGGTAAAAGTTTTCTGCCAGTCGCTGATCTCCGATCCGCCCCACGTGTCAGCCCACCGCCCATTGGCCAATCGGCGCTCCCACCAGCATCAGGCCGATTGTTTTAAATCCTCGACTTTTCCTCGTAACAGAAAAACTTTGTTGCTATTCACCAGCTGGTTTTTCTTTAGTCTTACGAGAGCTGCGCTCCGGGATTCGTGTCTGCCATCTATCCGCGCCGCAAGCTACCATTGATTCTACCGTTGATCTTCTTTCTATACTCCTAAACACCATGGCTACCACTACTTTCCTGCCGCCGAGTGACGTGGATGCCTACGACTATGTGATCGTAGGAGGAGGCACTGCAGGTTGCGTGATCGCCTCGCGCCTCGCAGAGTACCTGCCCAACAAGCGCATTCTACTCATCGAGGCCGGTCCAAGCGACTTCATGGACGACCGCGTCCTGAACCTCAAGGAATGGCTCAGCCTGCTGGGCGGCGAGCTCGACTACGACTACCCGACGACCGAGCAACCAATGGGTACGAAATGCTTCTTCTTCTTCTTCTTGTGAAAAGGAAGATTGAGATTTGTATGCTGACTCTTCCCAGGTAACAGCCACATCCGGCATTCCCGTGCCAAAGTTCTTGGCGGCTGCTCCTCACACAACACGCTGATTTCCTTCCGACCTTTCGAATACGACACCCGCCTATGGGAGGAGCTGGGCTGCAAAGGCTGGTCCTTTGACATGTTTACGCGCGTGCTCGATAACCTGCGCAACACTGTCCAGCCTGTTCATGCTCGCCACCGTAACCAGCTCTGCAAGGACTGGGTGCAGTCATGCTCCACCGCCTTGAATATTCCGGTCATTGAGGACTTCAACAACGAGATTCGCAGCAAGGGGGAACTCACTGAAGGTGTCGGCTTCTTCTCTGTCTCGTACAATCCCGATGATGGCCGCCGCAGCAGTGCTAGTGTCGCTTACATCCACCCAATTCTTCGCGGCGAGGAAAAGCGTCCTAACTTGACTATCCTGACCAACGCTTGGGTTTCTCGCGTAAATGTCACCGGTGACGTCGTCACCGGAGTTGATGTGACTCTTCAATCAGGCGTGAAGCACACCTTGTGCCCAAAAATCGAGACTGTTCTTTGCGCTGGTGCTGTGGACACCCCGCGTTTGCTGTTGCTGTCCGGAATCGGTCCACAGGATCAATTGTCATCTCTCGGAATTCCATTAGTCAAGGACATTCGCGGCGTTGGCGAGAATCTAATCGACCACCCGGAAAGTATCATCATCTGGGAGCTCAACCAGCCCGTACCCCCCAACCAAACCACAATGGACTCCGACGCTGGAATCTTCCTGCGCCGAGAAGCTCCAAACGCAGCGGGCAGTGACGGACGTGCCGCCGATGTCATGATGCACTGCTACCAAATCCCCTTCTGCTTGAACACCACTCGCCTAGGATACGACACCCCAGTTGACGCCTTCTGCATGACGCCCAACATCCCGCGCCCACGGTCCCGCGGCCGTCTATACCTGACCTCATCCGACTCCAGCGTCAAACCAGCCCTCGACTTCCGCTATTTCACCGATCCGGAGGGCTACGACGCCGCCACCATTGTCGCCGGATTCAAAGCTGCCCGCGAAGTCGCCAAGCAAGCCCCATTCAAAGACTGGATCAAGCGCGAAGTGGCCCCTGGTCCAGGAGTAACTACCGACGAGGCTCTGTCTGAGTACGGCCGCCGCGTCGCTCACACCGTCTACCATCCTGCCGGAACGACCAAAATGGGCGACATCCAGCGCGACCCTCTTGCCGTGGTTGACCCGCAATTGCGTCTCCGCGGCCTGAAGAACGTGCGTATAGCTGATGCCGGCGTGTTCCCCAATATGCCCACTATCAACCCCATGCTCACTGTGTTGGGTATTGGTGAGCGAGCGGCCGAGATGATTGCCGAGGAGGCTGGATGGAAGAGGAACCAGCCTAGACTGTAGAATTTTTATATTTTCTTATACTGTCAAAAGATCTTTCCTTTTCAGAAGAATGATCCGGGTAGCATGACTGATGAGGCAGATGACAAGCCGGTGGATGCGACACGATACCCATGTTGTATAAAAGTACGTATTTCTCAAATATATTGATTAGATTTGGAGAAATAACATCAATTAATGTAGAAGCTGAAGTCTACTTATCGGGATATGCACTACATGTACGCAGTGGTCATATGATGTTATCCAAGGCTGGTTTGAAAGGGTTGGGTTTGACATTTTACGTTGTCGACTGGTTTAACCGCCTTGCATGACTTTGCTTGAATTATGATTGGCTCGGCATGTTCCTGGGGCGCGCCGCAATGCATTGTCATGGGTTATGAATGCTCGTGACCCCACGGACAGCAACAGCCGCATTCATCGAAGCAAAGTATCGAAGCCGAAACCTCAGGAGAAAGAAATAGACTAGCCTCTCTACCTTGCTTACCTCATTAATTTGAAGTATAAGCCGTCTTGTTCCTTGTCCCTTCTCTACGAATACACTGACGGAGATAGAGAGTAGCGTCGCTAGATAATCAAAGTCAACGTAGAATGCCACCATGCTAAATTATCTTAATCACTTAATCACAAAACAACAGCCTGCCCCGCTGCCGGCATCGGTCAAGATCACCGGCATCAGGTTTCCTGCCGACGGGTCCAAGCCGCACACGCTGTCTCTTACCACAACAACTCATGATGTAATGGATAGGGGTGAGTCTCCTTGGGGACATATCCCTGATTTGCGGGCCTTCTGGAAAACCGAACAGGCATGGCAATGGCGAGACTTTGAAACCTTCAGACTTGAAAACCAGCCGCTGAGCGGCTGTAATGGTTTATATGTTGTCTTCTACTCATTTGATTCCGAGTCGTTGCCCTACCATAGCAACTTTCCTGAAGGTATATTCGAAAGGGAAAGAACTTTTGCTGGAGACACCTTTGTCGTTAAACTTCAGGGTAATGAGATCGGGGACGAGCAAGGAGAGGATGGCTGGGCAGTTTGGGTTGATGTGCCGTTGAACATCTTGAGCTTGCCTGTTATGAAAATCTGAGAGCTGATGCGTACTGTAGCCGTTTCCCCCTTGTGCCATGTTTTTATGATTCGAACTGTAGTACCATGTCTCAAATTTGTAAGGCGTGCCTAGAAGCATAAAACTGTATACCGTAATGTCAAGTTCGCAGACCTTCCTTGGAGATCTTTAAGACCCTGGCTGACAACTAGCCAATATCATGCTACTTGTATCAACGGATATACAACGCAACGCAACACAGCACACACAAATATACATATGTAAGTTTATGAATTGACATTTCTATAAAATCGGTGGTATCACGTCTATGCTAGTAATATACAAAAATAGTAATGCTGCTGAGCTTTCTTACTCTATCAAACTCCAAAAGGTGCTACACATATAGAAGCCAACTGTTTAAGGTCAAGAATAACTCCACCACGCTTGTCAAGAATAACAAAAAAGCCTGAGGCTGAAATCTACGCAGGTGCGTCAAAGGTCCAAACAAGGGGAGAGAACGTTTAAGCTAAAATCTTGGTGCTTACAACCACATCGGCTGTGTCGTGGACCTTGACACCAAATTTCCACACTTGGTCCACTGTCAAGGTTGGCCCACTGTAAGAGTCTATCGTCTCTCCGAGAATGACTAGATCAGCATCCGCGCCGTGATCCAAAGTACCCTTGACTTTCTCCATGCCTAGCATCTTTGCTGGCGTGGCGGTGGCGGCGACAAGAGACTCGGCGGTGGAAGCACCGGTCCAGCGACGGAAGTTGTTGATGCATTCAATTAGAGTGGCAGAGCTACCGGCGATCTTGTCGGATCCTTCGAGGGTCAACCGGACGCCCTTTTTGATGATGCGGTCTCCATTCGTCCAGTCATATATGCCGTCTGGCAGGCCGCATAAACGCATGGCGTCGGTTACAAGGACTAGACCCTCGCTGTGTGCATTGTATGCGATTTTGATCGAGGTAGGGTGCAGGTGAATCCCGTCCGCGATAACTCCGAAGTATGGTTTGGGCAGGTCGCTCTGGCCTAGAAGGCCGAAAACACCAGGGTTTCGGTGGTAGAAAGGTCGCATCGCATTGAATAGATGAGTAATCATTGTGGCGCCTTGGCCAACAGCCGTCATCGCTTGTTCGTATGTGGCATCTGAATGTCCAATAGAGTAAATGATACCTCGAGATATCAGTTCGCGAATATTCCTAGTCATGTGTCCGACCTCAGGCGCGGCGGTGATCATTTTGATCGCTGGCTTTGCCCCTGCCAAGGCGTGGCCATTTGTTTGGCCATTTGTGCCTCCGTTCGGAACCGGCGTGTCTTCTTCATTGACCTTGGCTTCGGGAATGTTTTGTAATCCGTAACAGTCGATAATATCCTGGAAGCCCTGAGTTGAAGATAAAAGCACTTCGGGCTTGTGGATTCCGTTCCGCGATGGGTTGATAAATGGGCCTTCGACGTGGGCCCCGAGTGATTCCGCGCCATCTTCTGGACGGCGCGCTCCAGTCGGAGCAAGTGAAGGGAGAACCTATGTGCTGATTTAGTCACGATTGCGGGAGAGAAAATATATTGAGGATTGAACTACTGACTTGCTTGTAGTTTTCAGCGGTCGTGCTGACCGTGGTGGGTAGGAAAGATGTCACGCCGGTTTTAATCAGCCCGCGATTCGATGCGATGAACCCAGCATCGTATTCCTCGCGAGTCGCCTGTGGCACCGAATAATCAAAGCCCTGGGCACCGTTGAGCTGGACGTCAATGAAGCCTGGGGCCACGATGCGGCCCTGCAGGTTGATGACCTGATCTGGAGACAGGTGTAGCTCATAGAAGGCTTCCTGATCCCGGAGAATCTTCCCCGAGAACGAATCGATCCACAGATCTTGCTCAACAAGCCGGTTGTTCTTGAGGATGCGGCAGTTGGTGAATTTGGTGATGCGCGGCTGCGCAGTATTTTGGCGGGCAGGCATGATGTCACACTGTTGACTGGGACAAGCTGGCTCTGCGGTTTGCTGGCTTTTTGTGTATAGAATTGTCGACTGCAAAATAGAATGGAATAATGAGTCTACGGCCTAGCTTTAATGGCGGTTTGGTTCAATCCAGGCACAGGCGCTGGATGGAATGGAAAGGAAAAGACACCAAGCAGGAAAGGCAAAAGAGGCCAGGGCGGGGCAAATTGGATATCCAAAAGGATGACGAGGTGACATGGAATTATTGCAGGGCCGTGCCCAGAAGCAGAGGGAGTGCTAAGTCTCCGCAACGGGGTTGGCTGGGCTGGCGACGGTGCATCGTGAGCTGGTGGTTTGTTGGTCTGTTATCGTTGCTGCAACAAGAGGGTGAACACTGGGCCTGGATGCTACCGATAAGAAGGAACCGATACCGTGACGTCCGCGTGCGGCGCTGGCATGTTACGTCTCGGTAATTTTACCGTGAAAATCCGGCAGCGTGGCGTCCTGGGAAACGGGAATACGGCGCCGTATTGTAAGGTTCGGTATTCCGAATACAGCAATCCTCGTTGGCCATCGGCACGATTATCATTTATTACCATTCTTCTACTTCTTAATTACGCTTTTCCCTAACCATTATATCCCGCCTGAATACTATATCCCTGTATAAATCTATTGATACGGCCTCACCGACCGGCAGAGGGGAGATATAACATAATAATAATACAAGAGTCTAATTACTAGTGCCAAGGGTGACAGGATGCTACCGTTCCCTCGGGTCCCACCAACGATCATGTAACGCTAACCCGATCTAATAGCAATACGCTTCTATATCGATCGTTCTCGACGCTGGCGACTGGAATTACAATCCAGTGGGGACTGCAGACAGCCTTACAGCCCCGCGAATAACATCAAAATCTGCAGGGCGAATGCGTCCGAACCTCGATGAGGTTAGGAGGATCTGTGATGTAATGCATTCGGTCCCAGACTGCACGGTACAGGCTGCTTTCTTCAAAGTGACGAGATACTTGATGATCAATATGGTCTGGCTCTGGTCCCGGTGCTGCATTCCTTGAGAATCGTCTTAGTCAACTTCGATGTTGAACATCAACCTACATCAGTGCCATTGAAATGCACTGATATAGTTCTATGTCTTCTGACGACGGCTCATTTAACCCTTTTCACCTATTTTCTCACCCGGCGCGAGACCCTGGGGATGGATGTGATTGGTGCCCATTGCCCCAATTACCCGTCCATTTACCTGCTATTCCTCGCATTAAACCGTCAATCTGTGTTATGATTGGTGCAGATCAAATGAAGACCCCGCTCATCCAATGTAGATCTAGAAACCGTGACAATAACGTCGGACATTGCTATTCCTTGGCTAAGACAATCTGTGGGATGGATCCCTATATCACTTTCTATGACATCGGCTCATGCGATTATGGCATAATTTGTTTTGGGTGTTCTGAAATGGGATCGGAAAGATGGGGACTGATCCACATCATTCCACATCATTCCCTTGGCATGAGCGCAATAATGCACCGACTTACTCCAGTATAATAATTCCTAAATGCTGTCTCGTCTCCTCCACTTTGCTTTGTGTTCTTCGACAATCCCCTCGGTACAAATTTATTCTTTACGGCCGCCATACTAAAACTTGCATAGACCGGAACACCCGAGAAAACACTGAACCCTTGTGGTCTCGAATACTTATCGTAATGTCGATCAAAAATGATGGAGAATCAATGCAGGAATCATACGAAATGAATAAAGGCGCTACACAGCCAGCCGGGGAGGATATCTCAGCCAAGGGGAAACCCTGGATGTACAAACCAATGAAGATCGGCCCATTCACATTTCCCTGGTTTGCTTCGCCAGAGACTCAGCTCATTTTAGTATCTTTTGTATGTTTCCTCTGTCCTGGTATGTACAATGCGGTGACTGGTCTTGGCGGAGCTGGTCAACTCGATATGCAAGACGTCAACAACGCGAACACAGCCTTATATAGTACTTTATCTGTTGTCGGATTCTTTGCCGGGTCAATTGCCAACAGAATCGGACTGAAACTTACGCTTTCCTGCGGCGGATTTGGATATTTCTTATACGTTGCTGCGTTGCTTTCATACAATCACAACCACAACGCTGGTTTTCTCATATTTGCTGGTGCGCTTCTCGGTATATGTGCAGGCTTATTGTGGTGTGCCCAAGGTGCGGTGATGATGAGTTATCCGCTGGAAGAACAAAAGGGAAAGTTCATTGCAGTATTCTGGATAATTTTTAACCTGGGCGGTGTGATTGGTAGTTTGGTAGGATTTGATCATTGCAAATTCAACTAGGTAATTCGGATGCTGACCGTATCTTAGGTACCCTTGGGCCAAAACATTCATTCGACGGCGGGAGCGGTCAACGACGGAACATATATTGCTTTCATGGTTCTTATGGCAGCTGGTTTCTTCTGCGCCTGGGGACTCTCTGATTCCAAATATGTCAAACGTAAGGACGGATCAAAGGTGATTGCTATGAAACATCCCACCTGGTGGACGGAAATTAAAGGCTTGTTTGAAACTTTACAACACAATTCTTACATTGTGTTACTCTTCCCAATGTTTTTGGCGAGCAATTGGTTCACCGCATACCAATTCAACGTGGTGAATGGGTTCTACTTCAACATTCGCACTCGCTCCTTGAACAGCTTACTCTACTGGCTCTGTCAGATGATTGGTGCCTTTGTTTTTGGCCAGTTGTTGGACATCAAGTTTCTTTCACGCAGCATGCGAGCTAAATTGAATTTTGGCTTGTTATTTGCACTCACTTTAGGGATTTGGGGAGGGGGCTATGCTTTTCAGAAGAAATTCGACCGCCACACGCCGAAGCCTGACATGGATTGGAGTGCTTCTGGCTATGTCGGACCGATGTTTCTGTATATGTTTTATGGCTTTTATGACGCTTCCTTTCAGACTTGCACATATTGGTTGGTTTCCTAAATTGCATTCAGATTAAAATGAAAATGCTAATCCGTACAGGTTTATGGGATCTCTCACCAATAACAGCCGCAAGCTCGCCAACTTCGCTGGCTTTTACAAAGGAATTCAATCAGTTGGGCAAGCTATTACCTGGCGGTATGTCAAGTTTCTATTTTCCGGCCGGACCTCTTTCTTACTGATAATATTGCAGCATGGAGGCATTGAATACACCGTATATGAACGAATTTGCGTCTTGCTGGGGGATTCTCGCAGGGTCAATGGTGATTGCATTTCCGGTTATTTTCTTCAAAATCAAGGATACAACAGATGTGGAAGAAGATCTCAGATTTTCAGATGAGACTATCCAGGAGGTTGTTCCGGACCAAACACAGGAAGCAAAGTAGGCCTCGTGTTGCCAGTCTTCCAGATATCCTTTACGCCATTTCATTATGAAATCGGTATTCATATACTATATGTTTGGAAGAATTTTCTGACAAATGTTTGCTATATGACGTTCCTTCGCTTAGACGGAGACATAGATGTATTTATACTTGACTTTCGAATCTAGCACATAAAACTAACATGAGCGTCTCTGACTAGAGCGTGCTGATCTATATATTCGTATCTAAGAAAGAATGCGTCCGAAGAACCAATTGATATAATAACTCATAATGAAGCTTTGACTTTCTTATTAGTCTGCTCCGCCTGTACTTCCTTCTGGGCCTGATCTCTCAACAGGCGCCTCAAAATCTTTCCACTTGGGTTCTTCGGCAGAGAATCAGCAAACACTATGCCCCCCGTTATTCGTTTGTGCTGCGATAACTTTGCATTGACTTGATGTGCTATTCGCTCAGCAGTGTTCTTGGTCGCCGGAACGCCGTGTTGTAATACAATATATGCACGAGGATGCTCCTGGTTGCCTATCGTCACACCAACTACAGCTGCATCTGCGACCCCCTCGCTTTCAAGACAGACTCCGTCCAACTCTGCTGGCGCAACTTGCAACCCCTTGACCTTGATAAGTTCCTTTAGTCTTCCAGAAATGAAAAACTTTTCTTCTTCATCGTAATACGCGATGTCGCCTGTACGCAGCCATCCATCTGGTGTCAGGGTTTCTGCTGTGGCCTTGGGGTTCCTCCAATAACCCTTCATGACTTGTGGACCTCTTACCCAAAGTTCGCCGGATTGATTAGGACCGAGCTCTTTGAGAGTACTAAAATCATTGGAATCGGCTGTTTCGTCGGGCAAAGACATGATTTTCGCCTCGGAATTCGCATTCGGCCAGCCTACACTGTGGCTCGTGCTTATTTTATCGGGTTCCCAGCCTAGCAATGAGCATGTCACTCTATAAAAAGTTATGAAAGTTAGATATCATCTCAACTCGGATAGATACTGATACGGGATACACCTACTCAGTCATTCCCCATCCCTGCTTAATATTAATAACTCCCTTCGGCCACAAATTTTCAGTTTCCTCGGAAACTTCACGACTCAATGGAGCCGCACCTGATCCGACGCGCTGAATAGAACTGAGATCAAAATTCTTCGTTTCGGGGTGTTTTGCCAACATAACTACAACAGGTGGAACGACAATGAGATCCGTTATACGGAATTTTTCAACATTCTGCAGCACGGTCAAGAAATCGAATTTCTCCATGATATAGACGGGGGAACGCCGGAACATGGCAACGCCTAAGTTCAGCATCTGCCCCATGGCATGGTATAGAGGCAAGAAACAGAGATGCGTGTCTGTGCGTTTACGTTCTGCATCGAGAACCGGGTCTAAGGTAATTGTGTGGATGTACTGCTTGACGTTCGAGACATAATTCCTATGAGTGATTTCAACACCTTTGCTCAGACCGGTGGTGCCCGAGGAGTAATTCAGAGCTAGAATGGTATTTTTGGCTTCGTTGGGACCTGTTAATGGATCCCATACGAATTGTTGGCCCTCGGCTTCGGACACGAAGAATGTACTCCAGTACGGACGGCCCTGTTCGCCGACTTGATTTAACGAGTCAAAAATACGATCATCAGCGACAAATGTACGCTTCTCAAGTCCGCGTCCGACAATTTTGGTCGCCTCCAGACAGGTTTGTAGCGCAGTGCCACCTTGACTGAATATAAAAGTCGGTTCGCTGTCTCGTATCTGATGTGCCAATTCCTGCGATGAATATGTCGGGTTGCAGCCACTAAAAATACCGCCAGCCATGATCACACCCGAGAAAAGAATTGGATAGAATAAGTGGTTTGTACTAAACACGACAACCCGATCTCCCTTTTTTAGACCTTCAGCACGTAGGCCAGCCGCGAAACGTTGAGACCATAGTCGGTATGTGTGGAGAGTTAGAAATCTGGTTTCGGGCTTGAGATGATCTATCAGACTGGGCTTGTCGTTTGGTAGCGGCTCACGCGGGGATCCAAAAATGAGGGTTGGGAGACTGCATTGTGGTATATCGATTGTATATCGGGATTTAACAACCATCTTTTGTCTCAGTGTTTAGTTAATTCTTGTTGGTCTTTTCAATCTCTCACCGGGAGCTGTGGTTTTGACGTAGGAAGAGCGAGAGTGAGTGAGGAGAAAGGGAAGAGGACGAAGGTTCAACTGAGGCCTTCTTATTAGCTTTAGCTTATTCTTAGGCTGATAGGAATCAATAAATGGTCAATAGTTGACGAATTAGCGATTACGGGGTAGTATCAATTACCGAAATGCCGCGGCCTCGGGTGGGGACGTGCGGGGAGAACTGTTGTGGAGTACAGCTATATCTCGATATCTCGTAGGTATTTTGCAATGTTGTTGTCGCTCAATGCTTTTTTGATGTATCTATTCTCTGAATTAGGACCTTATCTGAGCAGGTCAGCAAACATGCATGACAGTCCTGTGTTTATTCATCGGAGATGGCTTAGCAACGGCAACTTGAGACAAACACTGTTTCGGGAAAAAGCTGGGGTAACAACTACCGAGTTGGCGCCTAGATCTAACAAAGTCGATAAAGTTGAGTCCTGTTAGCCACGTAAATGATGGGATTCGCAAGAAGCGGAAATAGCGGAAATATCTGGATCTTGATTTTCTTTCTCCACTTTTCTTTCAGTTTTAGTCTTTCTTCTTTGCTTTTTCTTGTCCACCCAATTAGTACGGAGCATCGTGAAAATGATTTCCTTTTGGGGTTTCTACTTCAATCGGTCCACTGCACTACTGGGTACTATGAGCAATAATTAATCACCCTAGCACCCCGGCATGATAAGAGCATGTCCCCTAGTTATGTACTCTGTACAGATTTGGTTTCATAAATCATCTTGTGTATTGTCGGGATAATCCAACTTGATTTGTAGATCTAGTCCAGAGTAACTCGTAAAGTGGGGTTAACTCTTCATGCGCTCTCGCTAAACTTTTCCTAACGACGTTAATCATCACCGAGATCGTGAATCTCGGAAATAAAGTCTATTAATTCTCACATAACTGTGAAACCCTGCACTCTTATGCATACTAATAAATCATAGTTAACAATATACCTTAAAACGATATTGTATTTTTGGATCCACAAAGTCTTGCCTGTGTTGCTCAGACATGTTGTAACTAAACATTCTAGAACGGTCTGAGATGTTCTCATCAAGTTTATTGTGTAAGGTCTTCGAAATTATTGTGGAATTTTCAAGTATTAAAGAAGATATGACCTGATGTTTTTGCAGAATTAGGCAGCTTCAGTGTTGCTTTAGTTGAAAATAATGATGTTCATTACACAACAACCTATATATATATATAAATGGGGAGATTATACCATTAATCTTGAGAAATAGCACCGGAGTTGAAGAAGAGTAGTACCTGGTGTAGAACGGTACTTAGGGTTGTGGGTATTTCTGGATTCTGTAGGACAATAATTTGGGCGAAATAATCAGCGCAATCGCACAGAGTCTTCTATGACATGTGTTTATTGAAGGCTTTCATTATAAAAAAATATTTAAAATTTGACAACTCCAATTCAACCCGTCTTTCAGCTTTGCACCGGCACCAGATATTTAATCTCAAAACACACTCGCCATCGATTACTGTGATGCATCCTCCTAACTGGAAAATATTTTCTATTCTGTTCGCAGCATTAGCTCCGGTACATTTGATCATAGCTTGTTTAAGCCCGTTAGATATTGCAAATGCTGTCAACAGCCTTGCTACCGAAACATTTAGTTTGAAAGACTACGTCGCTTCCGTAGTAGCAAGTCACAAGGCTACTGGTATCCTAAGTATCTATAGACAATTCGACGAGATATACGATCATACTTTGAGCGACATTGGATTCACGAGCGGATGTATCGTCCTCGTCAATAATACCGACCAGCAAGTCGTCTACGAAGCCTATTCAAACGTAATATTTGCACTAAAATGATACAAAGCACCTTCTCAGTTTCTTTGCATTAACCGTTGTGTCTCGTAGTGGTTGCAATCCCTTTCCGCACTTTCGTATGAGATTTCCGCAATGCAAGCGTCCTCGTTTCTCTTGACCAAACCGCCTGCACAATACTACCTTGTGAGACCAGAATGGTTCGGGGAGTGGTTGACGTAAGGTGACTAATATCAAATATCTTTAAAGCCAGCAGGTGACGCAAATGTTCATTGTTTGGCAGGCCTATTGTTCAACTTAATTACCCTGTGACCCAACACCACGGCGTATGTTCCACAGGCAAGCAACCAGAAGGACCAAGTCGGCACACGCTTCCAACAAGTGCTAGTTACTTTCCTCCGTTATGTACTAGCGATGTGTTTGACGATTCGGATCCTTGAAATTTGGCGTCTCGGAAAAAAGTACGGCTGTTAGATGAAATGGAATGTAAAATCTTTACTATACGGATGAAAGGTGCCGAATTTGCTAGGTGGATAAGAAATGTCGCAAGTAGTTGACCCATCAAAAATCTATTAATTCGCAACTTTCAATCATGATCTGCATATCTATTTTCCGGAAGGTTCAGCTCATCGTCGATATCTGAAAATCTTAGGTCAGACCCTGAACCACGGACAACCGAAACACTACTAAAAATAGCATGGATTTGGGTCGGGTGAACGATATTACTCCGCCTTGCGCATGGATTCTAAAATTCATCGGGGGCTTGGATCATAACGAGTAACACAACGAATCGGCACAATAGTCTCTAGTTCCGATTCTTGCGGGGAAACTTGATAGGGCTGACAGCTAGTCCGAGTTCATGTCTGCGCATGCCTCAGATGATTACTCTCGATTCAGGCATTTAGATAGACGAGCTCAAGTATGAAATTTATTATTCATACTATTCATATATTTTCCTCTCTTTAGGCTAATAGGTCGTATATGACACTTAACCGCGAATTGTCATACGAATAATGGAATGTCTAAATTATTCATATACCGTTTTGAAGGGAAAGTCATGAGAGAAGAAAAGCCTAGCGCGACATGGATCTTGAAAGTGTTGCCCATCAGATAAGCGTGGCTATGAAGCTGACATGAATCTGACGTTAAGCCGAACCAACACATTGGGCGAAGTTTCGCTATATTCACCCAATAATATTGATTACCATTTTAGGCACTGAGACATGATGTTGTCTGTCTTAATGTATCTCCTCTATGAGTTCATATCCCTTTGGAGTGGTAAGATTCAAGAATAATTTTCAGATACTTCTGTAAAATCCATTACTGTGGGTTTTCAAAATAGAAAAGCTATAATTTAATATTGGAGTGGTGCTTTAAAAATCCTGTAGATCCCTTTCTCTAATCCTAATCCTAAATTAACTCGGAATTCTACATTCATAATATAACACAACGATGAATCAATTGAATAGCTCATTATATAACGCACGGACTAATTTTACACTTTCGCGCCCTATTTGGAACCGAATGTAAACTGAACTTGGCTGAGTCTGTCTCGGGCAGTGAACCGCACCGCAGCAAGGCTACGGATTTTTCTACCAAGCAAATGAACTGAGACACCGAGTCTGCCAGGCTGTACTTTGCTCTACTTTTAGGATGTATGATGTAAGACAAAAGTCCTCGTTATCGGTGAATAAGTCGCTGGGAATGGATATATAAAGGTCTATACCCCCGATGGACGATGCTTTTTGAAATCATCAACGACATTCAAAGTTTATCAAGCAAAACAAAACTTGCCTACAAACCAGAAAATACACCTAATTATAATTCTTTTGAATTACTATAATACTTTACATACACCGTCAAAATGAAGTCCTTCATTGCTGTCTCCGTTGCTCTCCTCGCCGCCTCCGCGGCTGCTATGCCTGCTCGTCGAGATACTGACACAGTCACCTTCGCCCTCAGTAATGATCAGACCGGTCACCAGGCCTCCGCCACCATTTGGGCCGATAATACTGTCTCATTGTTTAATAGCCTCTTCGCTAATAGCGCTATCGATTCTAATGGCCAGATCCTGGCCTCTTCTGTCCAGTTAACCGCATTTCCTCAACATGTCACCTGCAACATCAACGATGCCGAGGGCCAAGTCTTTGCTTCTCTTAGCGATACAAAAACCTACTTTGATCTTGATGGAAACCCTGCCGCTGCTATCCCGGTTGATGTCTCTTCCTTCAGTATCAACTGCGATGTCTATTAAAATGCTTCAGGAACTAGTGCATTTATATTGCGCACATAGATTTGTATTTATAGGGAAAGGGGAATTACTTGATTCCTGTTGATTTTCGTTCCAACACTCCTTCTCATACAGTTTCTATTATAGTAATTCTGAATGAATGTTCCTTTGATCTCATCGCAGTGAAAATATGAACAAGTTGCACACTCTACAATATAAAGTCTTTCTGCTCCTTCTTCTATATAGATAAATATACAGGCAAGCATGATAATGCAGGCGTCAATATATATTATATGTGCCCTCATAACCTATTTTCAATAAACCCTTAGGGCAATATCGAGAATAGAGTTGGTGTATTATTTTATTATCAAACTTCATACAATTAAGATCGACCACATAGCATAGCCTTTACAAAGACGTCAACGGGAGTGTTTAATAAAATAATGTATCAACATATATACCAAGGGAACAACAGGAACCGTTTTTCCAACAGAACTCATACTGATCAGCCAATGTTGCTATGATCAATACCGTAGACAATGCCATAGCTTGTCGCTGCAGCCAAGGTACCAACAAACAACGTCTGCATTGCCCCATAGAAACCAGACCGCTTTGTTTTAATTATGATATAGTTTTTGATGAAGCCAAAGGCAATAAGAATCACAAATGTGACGCCTATGGAAACAAATAATGCGTGGGTAACGTTGTGCATCGCAAAATAGGGAATCATCGGTAGCAGGCCGCCTATGGACACTAAAAGTTAGAAAGTCTGACCAAAGAGGTTTATCAATTTTGATAAGAGAACATACCCATGAAGTAGGAAAACCCCATAGTTGCTGCCGAGATCCATGCTCTGGAGACATTTGGCTTTTCAAGCCTCAGCTCAAAATCCATCATGAACTGGACGGCATCAGCAATGTTCAAAAACACATTTCCCAAAATTCCACCTACTCTGATCCAGTTATCTTCATTTAAAACTAGGCAATCCACAACGCCCTGGCTGGCGGCTCTGCTTATGCCATAGCTGGCAAAGATATCGAATATCTCCTCTTTTTCCTCCTCTGGCTTCTCGGAGACCTCGCCCCTCTCTCGCTTGATTTCATTGTTGTAATGGTCTCTATCGGTAACGCATGCTAGGTAGGCACCAAGGCCCATGGAGATTGCACCACTGAAAAGCTCAGCAAGCCCACCAACAATGACAAGTTTAGAGGAGCCGAGACTTGATAAGCCCGCGGTTAAAGCGAAGGGTACCGTTAATCCATCGGCAAAGCCAATGATGACGTCTCTCACCACATCTCCCGCGTCCGAATGTCTCTCACTAGCAATATGTGCATCTTGTGGTGAAATTACCTCCATTGGAGGTTCCAAGGAATGGTCTGTCATAGGGAATAAATGTGGTGGTCAATGGGGGAATAAGGATAACTTTTCTGATTTTGAAGGGCTATGTTCCATGGTAGGCCTTTATGTTTTTGAATTATAAGGTATGCCAGCCATTTCTAGTCATCCATTCTATTTAATCCCTGTCTTGATAGACATATCCTCGATGTCAAAGAACTGCATCGCGATTTCGACCAATCACGGAACGCCTATTTCTAATCATTCTGCACGCCGTCTTTAGGGCTTACGCCACAGAAACCGTGACGTGATGTTTTTTGTAGGAATCTTTCTGTCTTCTTTCAATTATGTTTTATTTTCATTTTCATATTTCCCCGCCTGCTTGCATATGAATCGCTTGCAATATATTTCCAAGGATGCTAGGTAAAAGCGCAGTACACGGATGGCCGCAATCGTTTCATTTCCGGTGTTGAACAGACACGAAACTGTATTTTATTGCAATTGGAACTTCGTTTCTAGTGAACTTTAGCATGGCTGCATCCTAAGAGAAAAAGGATAATTTTACTGGATTGATGACGCAAGCAACGAGCCTCGTACTACATACCAAGTTACTCGTGGCCAAATGCAGCGTACCCTGAAAATAAAATCTCTTTTGTCCCTAACGTACGGGGAATATGTCCGTCCAGTGACAAGAAAGTTCTATTTTTAAACAAATTTTTGTGGGTCGGCGAGAACAATAAGTGAAAGAAGGCTTTCAAGCAGTCTAAAGCGACTAATTGGAATCGCACGACAATTTGAAGAAGCCTGCAGTCAGTTATGCTATATAGACTTGAAGTACAGCACCTTGCAAGTGCGGCTTTACACCGTTTGCAACTCTTTGACTCTTTCTCAGCGCCACTCCCGTAGCCTAACCTATACCAGGTTTAGGCTAACGATTTAATACTACTTATCTTTGAACTAATAAGTCAACCCCCTTTATAAACAACCACCTTTATAAACAACCACCTTTATAAGCAACTCCTCCTTATACCCAATCCGAATTAATTTCTCATATAAATCCCCTTAGCCCCTCTTTATAAGGTTGTTTCTTGATTTTTCTCGTCTCCCATACAAAGTTCCTTATAAAAAGGGAATACAAAAAGAATTATTATCTAACCACCCCTTACTAATCTGTTTAAAATGAAGTCCGCCTCTGTTCGAAAGACTCGGAAAGCTATTTCCAACGCCTAAAAATGGCCTCCCAGGGGCCAAAAAGGGTCCAATCGCTATATTTAGCAATATTAGATTCATCTGATTATCTCGCATTACCCTCCTGAGGGCTTGAACGAGCTTAGCTTTAAATATTGCGAAATCATTATAAATACGTGTAATATGGCGACAGCGAGCTCGGTGAAGCCTAACCGACTATGCCGCCAGGCCCTTTTATTGGATAGGTAGGGGTTGGGATGATTAATATGGCCTGGGGGTGAATTTAACGACGTATAGAGTGTATCTGTAGAAATTGACGTTGATTTTCTATATAAAATCTATATAAATTGAGTGTACCCCCTTACAAGAAACTCCTCTTTATAAGCAACTCAACCCGCTACGCGCTTTGGTTGCTTATAAAGCGGGTTGACTGTACACACAATTTATTAACGCCTGGCGGCTAAGCTGAAAGGGCAGCTATCACTAATCTACTAATACATGTCCTGATATATGCCGTGTCTCCTTAGAGCCCAGGCATAATTACTTTTAGTATAGGACATCTCATCTGTCAGTATCGTAGTGGATTCTCGTGGGTTAGTAAGTTTGTTAGTAGGCTGGCTTGAAGGCGCTTCTTCAAGTGTTCAACATCCTATTCTCGGCAGTTGAAAGGCATCTACCGTCTCTGGCACGAGGTGGTTGGTGTGAGTTAGATCGGGAGGAGTGGGTGATTCGTGTTCGTCTACATGGTTACGCGGTGTCGAGTCGGCCCGTGGCGATTGCAAACCGCACTGAAGCCCGTACTGCTTTGAACTAATACAACTCAGCTGGAATTTAGGTTTGTATTACACTGAATCTCGTATCCATAGATTCAACCCTTGCTCCACCTTATCACCAATTAGGACCGATACATTATGCCCGAAGAATGTGGAGATCGCAACTAACGAGTAGTTAGATCTTGATAATAATAAAGCGGTTAAAGTAGACAGGATCCTCTTATTATCAGTGCCTTCATAAAATTATTTATGTACGGAAATTAGTAGGTATGAAGAAACGCAGCTAGCAGTATGTTAATTGATAGGTTTTGATTTCAAACTGATTCCTAAATTCTAGTTTATATCATATTTGGCTAAGCGCTTATGGTTACACAACATATACGGTATGTCTCTTCTTTTCTTCATATACTTAACAATGTAATGACTCACTAAAAATGAGATTCTAGCTGAACTCATTCTCTACATGCATGGTCACTTCTCCGATCATCTCCGTGTCCTGTAATATTCAAAGTGTTGTGTACACGTGCTATCTCAGTGTATCCGCAATGTTCATCCCAACATACGAAACAAATTTAGCTGCTTACTGGCAAAGTCGACATTATATTTTCGTTTCTCAACATTAGTATGATCAGTTTTTGATCCAAAAATCTCACTCGAGCCACTTATATTTTATCATAATTATCTAGGAAAACATTTTCCTACGCGAAAATTATCGACATTTCATTTCACTCGCAATTGATTGCACATCACGTCAACCTTCCAATGTCGATTGATCGGCCGGTGATTCCTGCATCGGTATCACTAGTATGCTAAAGCATCATGAACCATTCATAGCATTTATTGTATATGCTGATGTTATTATCACGAAGGTTGTCATATGGTTATTTACAGGGCTATCTCTGTTAACTATTATTTTCCGGACCTTTGTCAGAATCAGATTCTTCAGGAAATTGTTTATGGATGATTACCTAGTTCTTCTTGCATGGACTCTTTTGCTTTCCCTGGCCATTTTATGGACAGTATATGCTCCAGCGATCTACTCAATAGCATCTACAGTTGAGGGCGAGGTCTCGCTGACTCTAGAATTCCAAACCAGTTACAATCATTTCGTGCCGTTTATTGCCTCTCTGCAGGTGATATTCAATTTTTGTCTTTGGGTTGTGAAGATCTCATTTTTAGCGTTCTTTTACAGACTAGGATCCAGGATCCGAAGACATCAAATTTGGTGGATTGTTGTTTTCATGATTACAATAGCAGCATTCATACCTTCAATGACTGATGCAGATTTTACATGTATCTTTGAAAAGGCATCCGAGGAAGTCATCAGTAAGTCACGTTTACCAGATTAAACTATTTCACCCGAGCATAATTGACTGAAACAACTGAAGAAAGGTGTGAAAGCCTTGACGCCATAACTCGTCAGAAAAAAATAGTTTACACAAATTCCGCGATCGATATATTGACTGATTTACTGAGTACGGAGAAATAAAACTTTCTCTCGGTATCAAGAAGAATTTGACTGACATCATCAAAGTCTTGTCTATCCCAATCTTTATCTTAAGGGACATTCGCATCCCACTACGCAAAAAGATTGTTCTCGCTACAATTTTCTCTGCATCGGTTTTTGTCATGATTATGGCAATAGTACGCGTTATTGTTGACAGTGAGCCTACTGGAAGTTTAGACAGCAGCTGGCTCTTCACATGGAGCTTTGTTGAAATGGGGACAAGTAAGTTGAAGCAACGCTGTGTTCAAATACTTTGTGTGCAAATACGTACTTATTTTTCACCTCAATTATTTTCTGGCAGCCATTATCATATCATGTATTTCCTCCTTCAGGCAGCTCTTCGTAACTTCACAAAATCAGCAGTTCTACGAATCCCCACCGGATCATGTTTCTAGTTTGAGCCTACCTGGTTTTCTTGAATGACAAAAAGGAGACATCTAAGGAATTGTCGCCTTGTTAAAAAGGACCATTTAGAGGGTCTAGTCAGAGTGGAAGAATTCAATACAACTGGGAAAGGAAAATGTTACAGACGGTAGTGGTGTATTCATACGCTGACATCTCCCGTCAGTGGGGATATAGAGATAAAATGTTACAGTATCTTCCACATAATTATATATTCTTCAGCTACTCAATGAAATCCAGGATGCTAAATATTGTAGATAAAACCATATAAATGAATCGCTATACAGAAAAAGCTAGAAGTCAGTATAGAAATATATTTTTGGGAACACACTGGCCCGATGGTTTAGGCACCCACAGTGTCTCTTGGTTGATAGTTTGTTTCGTTTGCATGGAACTTGCTGGAAAGTGCTGTGTATAGACGATACAAGAAACAACGCTGGTTCTGTATGCGAATGTTCAAGACTTCTCATAAATTACTACATTATTAGACAAAAAGCAGATGTGGATTGGATTGTGGAAGTGGCGCTGAGAAACAGTCGAAGAGTTGCAACCTATGTAAAGCCGAACTTGCAAGGCGCTGTATAGTATAGGGTTGACTTTGAACACTATACAATAACTGCTCATATTATGGCATACTTATATATTTACGGATATACGAGACATATTGATGGAATACAAGTCCCATAGTATTGTTATTAAATTATTTCCTAATATCCTGCTAGTAATTATTGATAGTGATTAAATTCCGTCAATACGATTATACTAGTATAGTTTCTCTATGCTCTGAACGACTAGGGAGCTTCGGTTCTTGGAATTAAGAGAGCATCAAAAATTAAGTGAGAACAGATTTTTATACAGACTGGCCGCACGGACATATACCACTTTCGCAGTTGCTAATTCTCAATTGTTTATTTCTTAGTATCTCAAAATCTTAGCCTAATGGAATTGGCGGGATGAGAGAACATTTGAAATCTCGAAAAAGAGACGAAAAAGAAACACATACAAATATAATAGACCGAAACATACTCCTCAGAAGTATTCCGACTAACTTGATTCTTTGAATACTGCAGAGTTTGCGGTGTTGAATATTTCCTATTTGAGATGGTACCACAATGGAAAGCCCTAATTCTAGTCGAATTAGCCCTAACAGGGGGAGACAAAGAAACTGACCAAGAAAACAGTACGGCTAATTGCCTTCTATTTTTTGCTTAGAATTTACATTTATAATGATATAGGCGATATCTCTGGTGGCACCAATCGACCGATTGGCTAATGATCCCTTTGTCTAGCAGCGCTGCAGTCTTACCTTAGGTTCGCGTTATCGCATGAAATTGCAAATAAAGAGCTCCTCTCACTCTCAATAGCTGTCTTCTAATTTAGAATGCCGTGGTGTCTACTTGAACGTCGCTAGCATCACTTTCTTTGCCGCCTATCCTCAGCATCAGTTTTCATTTTTACTTTTGGAGGCTTACGATAATGCAGTCGTAAAGTCACCCGCCATCTCATTTCCGTTGAAAGCCTTAATTATGAACAAAAAGGTTTTATATAATGTCTACTTAGATAGCAAAGTAGACCGATTTTCACTCCGACCGCAACAGCGCAATCAGCTGTGGCAGAAATCGTGGAACCATCATAACTGGCCAAGCTAGCCTGTTTCTATGAAGCAGCTAGAAATCTTGTAAAACTACAAACTAAAATCTAGCGGCTGATGGAGCAGACATTTACATAATCCGTTAGCACGATTCTTGCGACTGACAATTCTCATTGCTCGTCCCGAGATGCGAACCATCAGCAATAGGTGACTGATATATCGTTCTCGATCAGATTATCAGACCCCAGAGAAAAGTTAAGCTATAATTGCCTTTTCGTTCATCAGTTGACTTGGATATTTTCGGCGACATGACCCTCGAATGGCCAACTTAACCGGTGCCAAATCCGACATACTCCCCAAATATGAAAAAAGGTACTTTTCACATACATAAGTACTGTCAAATAACAACATTCACCTTCATTTACAGATGAAATAATAAAGAGGGGGGCTCATTGCCCAGAGCTTTCTCCGATAATCGCCAATTTCCAGTCCTACTACCCAATATTCACAACCCCGACATTCATATACGTGTACGGGGGCGCACATGGTGCACCCCACAAACAGATCTATGCAACTAGTTCATCACAGGCATCAGATGCAGACAGCAGCAGATTGACCTATGGCTAGACCATCCCATTTCGAAGCGATTGTCTGCTGATCTATCAGCACCAGCAGGATTATGATTTCGGGTAGAACTAATTACGATCTAGTCAATAGTCCAATTGGACTTAACATTTAATTAAATGCGTGGTTTCAGCCACAGTCCTTTCTCGCATGTGAAAGCTGAAGAACGCAAAAAAGTCACCGCGAAAGTTGCAGCTGTCATGTGACGTCATGTACGCACTAAAACCAACTTTTTGACATGTGAAAAATAGAAGCTCTCATAAATATATTGTTCGTGCAACTTGCATGTGACAACTCAAGACCACACTTAAACAATTTTGGCTTAGACTGTACAACCAGGCTCTAGATGACACCTTGTTCCTTTCAGCGCTTGTGACACACATTGTGCGGAGTCGCGTCCTACTTCTCGGTATCCCGAAATACTGTGACTCTGAAAAGCCGTCAATCGATACTCCGGAGTCTGTACGGTCCCTGGACCACGCTGTTTTTTTTTTGGAGGGGCGGATTCTAGAACTACCTATGGGGAAATTCCTTGAACTGCCAATATAAGAAAAAATTGTTCATGTACAAATGCAATTCCTAAAATCTGATTTTCTAAACAATGTAGTCAACTATTCTAAATATTGCATGCATAAATAACCAAAAACATAAAGTTGTACACACATGCTCCCATATTCGCATCCCAACAAACATTATTATTATTATTTCTCGCAACTTCACAACATCAATAACAGCAAGAAAAGGCCCACTACAGTAACCCCAACAATTCCCATACGGACGTAGCAGCAAGATTAGTCTTCGGGCTTCGGGTTTCGGTCCAGCATGTGATAGCTCCCGCGCTCGGCAACCCGTATGCTCTGGCGGCCCCCGGGGGATGAACCCCAAATTAAAACCGGCCCATTATCAAAAAAGAGTTAGTACGGCCCTAAGACTATGGTCTTCGCCATGGCGCGGCCCCAGATTCGATTGGATGCAACTTGCTGGAGATTGTGGGTGATGTGTTGGAGAAATAGGGAACTAGTTCAGGGGTGTCTTTTAATCTTGACCAGGTTTAGATTAGAGGCGATTGAATGGAATGTTTGCCGGTCATTATTTATGGGATTGTGAGGGGTAGGGGAGTTAGTGACATGTGAAAGGGTCAGGAGGTTAGGAAGTGATGCTTTTGTAAAGTGTTCTTTTATTGAATGATAATGTTCAGTAAATGTAATGCAAAAAAGATCATCGCCATCCGCCTTACAAACACCATGTATCAAAATATGTCAAAATCAAAATCAAAATACCTGTCCCGCCTGTCATCTCAACTTTTGTATATACCAGGCCATTAAACTCATTGTAATACAATCCCAATGAAATGAATTAAAATGGATAGAATGAATAGTTTCATCATCGTCATCAGCATCGTAACCTGAAATCGGGAGCTCAGAGCCTCAATGCAAAGCCTAGGTCTGACTCGAAATCCATAGATATACCATCACTCCTCTTGTTAAGTTCGTATCCAAGTATATGTCCATCTGCTGTAAACTCATTCATATCAAAGTCGGCCTTGTCTTGGTCGTGGTTATCCATCGACATACCCAGATCCATGCTTTCGTCGGAACCAAACAAGTCATTGTTCGCATCTTCATAGTTGAGGAGAGCATCAAAGTCGTTTTGCGTCACTTCAGCGTCGTTAGCCAGGCCAATGAAGTCACTGAGACTCAAGTTAGGTTGTGACGCGAGTCTGTTTTCGTCGTTGAAGATATTAGGGTTCAAATTCTGCAAGCTACCGTTTTCGCTGCCATCCGAGTGTGGCGGGGTCGCCGCATTGAAGGGCATGCTGCTGTCCATCTCAGGAATGCGGAAGCCAGTAGGTGCCTGGGGATAGGTCAAATCCGGCAGCTTTTGTGCCAAGGAATCTGGCGGTGGTGTCAATGCTGTAGGGCGAACCGTTCCCGGTGGTGCACTGGATTTGCTATCCATTCCGGTCAGGTTGAGTTGAATACCAGCCTTGCGGATGGCGGCTTCCAAAAATGAGGTAGCAAAGTCGGCAGACGCGTAGATTTCACGAAGACGCTGTAAAATACGCATACATTGGTAGAAACGCTGCAAGCTGACCATCCGAATGCTGGGATCATTGGACTTGATGTCCAACAGATGAATAATAACGGCAGGGAGTAGGACGGTAACGCCAGCTGTTGGAAGATAGCGAGTGAGGTCGAGTTTGTGGAGGCCCTGAGCGATGTTGGTGATTTCAACAGCGGCTCGTCGGACTTTGTTCCGCGACACTTCTTGTAACTCGGCTTCTACGGTTGGGAACGGACTTGCTGGTAGCACCTGTGGTCGATGGAGAGCGCTAGATGTAGTAAGATAGATCATCCGCAGCAAAGCACGGTGAAGATGCAATGATGACTCCGCTGGAGACAGAGTTTCTTTGCTGGATTGCGGCTTGTACTGGATTTCAGCAGGTAGATTTGCTTGCCATCTTTCAAGGTCTTCATCACAAGTTCGGACTTGGAAGGTCTCCGTGTTTGATTTTTTTGGAACAAGCATCATGGTAGTCTCGGTTGTGCCGCCGAATCGATGGCTCAAAACCGAGTACTGAGCAGACAAGACATTGCTGACACAGAGGCACAGCTTGGACTTTTCGATGAACATCATGGCGAGATGTCGTTGCTGTTCAATGTTGTACAAAAATTCACAGTCCCCTAGCATACTTAACACTTCAGAAGGGAATGATTTAAATTCAAAGTCATCTATCGTCAACATGGGCACGTCGCAGTCGTCGTCTTTAACTCGCATTGGGCGTCTCATTCCGAGCGCTATCAATCGATCTCGTGTATAAGTACTCCACCAAATACGCTTCCACATTTGTTTTCGTCGTGGTCCCATGCCGGAGTTACTCGGGTCTCGATGGAGTCCAATAGTGTGGGCGAGAGACAAGCTCACGCCCATCCAGTGCCAGGTGTCCTTTTGGTCGTCGGGTGTCTCATACCAGTAGGTCATGAGAAGAAGGGATTGTACCAGGGAGATGCGGTCGACCTCATAGTCGAAATCGTAGAGCAACTTCTCAAGTCAGTAATTTGGTCTAGACTGGGGCTACATGGTCACATACCCTAGCTCGCTGGAAGAAGACCTTGCGGGCAACCTTTCTACTCGAATAGCCTGCATTGACGAGATGTTCATTGTCCACAAAAGCAGTTCCCGCAAACATGACTGCTTGGAATAGCAGCAGGCTCATTCGGTGGATGCCATCATTGCGAGCAATAACCTGCAAAAACTCTTCCAAGTCCAGGAGTGGCATGTAGGGATGGACATAGTGGATGTACGCTTTCAAGAGCTCGTTTCGGAGTGTTGTGTCAGGAATCGTCAAGGCACCTTTGGCAGAGAGATATTCGACATCGTCTCTCTGCAGGCGTTGTGGCAAGCCCCGGATGTAGTCAGGCAAAACGCTGCGCGAGCGAGGGGATCCCAGCAATTGCTGGATGGCATCGGTGACATTGGACCCCAGGTTGAAGGTATTCGAGACGGGTTGCGAGACACTCGAGCGTCTCTGCGACTGCTGAGGGCCTGCGTCGATGTTAGAGCCACGTGATTGATCTAAGGCAGGCGGTTAGTTTGCATTCAGCTACAAATGGAAGGAGCGGTCCTGCCACGCACAGATGAGATGCGGCATGTGCTGACTCATGTCCAGATCGACCGACCGCTGCGAGGGCGAGAGAGCTTCATGCTGCTCCAGTCCGTCCAGCCCGTAGCCTGGTTGTCCCAGCCCGGCCATGTCCTCGGCGGATTCCCCGGGCGACTCTGGCGAAGGCTTACTGACCTCGGCCTCCACGCGCGATTTCCTACATCAGTCAGCACAAAACAGGCCCACAGGTAACATTTGCAGGGAAAATATCGTACTTCCGGCGCTTGCTTTCCATAACCACGCATTCCACCTGGTCTAGGCGGCAGTTGGTGCATGGGGAGCCATTCTCCACCACATCGCAACGAACCTTGCGAGCACGGCAGCAACAACAAGCCCGAGAAGCCCTTCGTTTAACGGGTCGGTCTCGTGAAGAGAGGCCCGCGGTCGAAGCTTTTCGCTTATTCTGCGACTCTGTTTCGGAAGGTGCTGAAGTCATTGTCACGGATTTCTAGCGGGCACATGCGAGCACGTGCGATAAACCGTGGGGTGTCGGGAGTTTGAAGGACGATGAATGGCAGCGAGGCAGCTCGTAAAGACTACGAATTCAGTGTGTATGTTGAGCCCAGCAAACCCACGGAAAATCCTCCATTAAGTCCAGAAAAGCCTGGGGGCGGGGCCGGCGCCTACTTATATTGATTATCCTGGATTAGGAGAGGCAGATCCCCATGTTCGTTGAATCCCCCCATGGTTAGCATGGATGTCCACTCTAGCCACAGCGTGACCTGGACCCAGAGTTGGCTGTCGGGCCATTTGCCTCCCCCGGACCGTCTTCAGCAGCACAGTGGGCGTGGTGTGGGGAATTACAGGCCCCATCTACCATTCACCTCCGGCCGATTACGTCCCAGTCCACCCGGGGAAGAAGCTTGTCAGCTTGTGCAGGAGTGGCAGTCTGTAACTACTGGCGTGCTCTAGACTGGGCCCGCTAGCGAGACTAGACAGGAAGCCGTTTTGGCATTATTATGTATTGTTATTATTATTGACTTTCGACGTGCACTACGAGGCCAATGGACGGCAACTGTCGGGCCGGTCACGCAGACAAAAAGGTTTTTTTTTCGCAGGCTTGGAACAGGAGGGTCCCTGCGCCGACGGAAATGAACGACAATCATGGGGGCATTGTTTGGCGTAACTTACAACAATGGGTCGATCTTAATCACTCAAAAGGGAGGCGATCTACTATTGGCATACTCCAAGCGCCTCAAGTTCTCATCGGGGTCAACCGCAAGCGCACACAATGCCGATGACATGATTTGCTGGCACTTGTGGGACATCTTGCACTTGCGGGATTTACATTCCACTACCTGCACATGCAGGAGATATGTTGTCATCAGTTTAATAACAAATATCAAGCATGGCCTAACCTTTTGTTCCACGAAACTAGTAGTTAGTACAACTACATCCTGATGCGGTTCTCTCGGTACGCGAGAAAGCATGGCAAATCTTCGACCCTTTCGCCCGTAAAGTGAATTTACAACGAGTGCCCACAGCCATGACATTAATAATGATTCTATCCAGCTGCACAAATGTATATCACTGTGAATAAGCACCTCGTACGTGACGGCCGTCGATCTGTGAAAACCGAGAGCCGAATGAAAAGAGCAGTGCAAATTATTATTAATGCTGAAGGGCTCGACTATGCCGTTAAAGGTCGGCACAAAAGCCGAACGCCAAGACCTGCTAGGCCCACGGGCTAATTTCCCCATACAGGAAAGCTACGACGGCGCTGTATGCAAGACGGAATTGCAGAAGAATGTGGCTAAAACTTGGTTCAAACTCTGTCCTTCTTTCTTTATTTCTTTCTTTCTTTGATTTTTATTGCTCGCTGCTTTGTGCGCAGTAGGTCGCGCACCGTTGTGGATAAAGAATACCGAGTAATGCACTAGCAAGAATTAAGAATCCTCGGCTGTGGCTATGGGACATACTACGACGTCCTTATGAGACATGAGACGGACGTACGGCCGTAGCTAACGCTAACCCACTTGCCTAACCGCTTTCAGGTGTCTGGGCGGAGCCACGAGGCAGTCTCCTCGGAGCCAATCACCATGACGAGTTTTCCAATAGACCACTTCCGTGTTTCCCATTCTTCCGGCTACGCCATCGATCCTCCGACTATCGGCACTTGCCATCCACGGACTAGCGCGATTATCCACACCACAGGGCCACAGGCATGGCGTCATATTGCAGTAGTCAACCAGAAAACATGAAAAAGAGGCAGAACTAGATGAACAACGCAGGCCTTATCTATGCGCGAGAAATATTCACACTGAGGATGTTATTCGTGTTATGAGTGGCTGTTTAAATTGTGAAGGAATTCTGAGTGAACATGTTGCTGTACACATGTACCCCATCCGGAAACTGTCAATGTTCCCTCGGCCCGGAAACTCGGCCGAGTTATCCAGCCTGTGAGCGAATTCCGGAGGCAAGAAGGAATAACTTTTAAACATTTAGAACTATTCCTGTCTAATCAAATAACGAGCAGGAATTCCGGAGTCAAGGTTCAAAGACACAAAAACAAGGAAGGTGATAAAACCCCAATGCTTCCGTTTCTCCACATTTAACGCATCAGCAGATGGGCTGTAGCAACTTAGGCCTTTCAATGTATATCAGCCAGGCAAGTGATGTAGCCAGGTAGCTCGCTTATTGCGAGTATTGATGCATTTGTCCAGCAAATGATAACAGCAGCTCAAACGAAGACTATATAAAGCTAGACCTAATATGCATACGTACTTAGAATTATACCAATCACTAAACTGCGTGTTCAATATCATCATGTTTGAAAGCGGGGTCACCCCTGAACCACCATACAAACTACTCTCCGCAATTTCCCGAATGTTGGGGTAAAGAACATCAATACATCGTGGGCCTTGAGCCTATCACCTCGCTCTCCCTTCCGCCTGGATGCTTCGAATCATTCTACGGTCACTATTCTCCGTTTCCGGACTGGCCTCGATTGCTAACCACCCTTTCGCATTATCATGATTTAACTGCTTCTGGGAAAGAGCGTGGATGAGTCGAGACTCGACCCTCATTCCCCCGTAGTACGTCGCGCTAAAACGGTACAGTAGATTCGATCATCTGTTATCGTTGAGGCCGTTCAGCTGAGGTGGTGGTTTCTATGGAAAGACGGTGTGCATATACAGTATGATCGTGAAACTGACTAATGGTATGCTATCGATTCAGCGTCTAGAATTCCTCGGATACTTTTCCATTGGCCATATAGCAGGATCTAGACTCAATTTTCGCTATTTGTTGATCTGAACTAGTCTAGGATAACAAAGTTTGTGGAAACGACAGTCGGATCCGAGAGCGGATCCGAGCGGAAGACGGATTGATTAGTATACCTGTAGACGAGAGTTTTAGATGTTGCACCCTTTGACTCATTTTGGTATTGTCTTTTATTCGATTGAGTTAGAGTGTGCCGTATTGTAACTGAAATTGCAAGGATTATCAAAGGACCAGTCTAAAATTCTCTGGCCACACATAACAATTGATGATCAATCAGTCATGCTTTTAACTATTGATAGATTACGCTTATACATTGTATGCAAAGGTCAGAAATGTTATGTATTACTAACAATCTCAGTTTTCAGAATACATACCGTCACGGAAAATTTCTTCTTGTTCGTTACACATTATATATATGTTGACCCCCGAAACTGTATATATGTAGATTGTGACAAAGCCAAGATTCATGTATCTTTCAAACACCTAATTCAAAACAAAACATCGCTGTATATGAAAAACAAGTTTCTTTGTAGATGAAAAGCGGTCTATCGATTCTATAATTGGCTACAAGTAGCTTCCCTTTCCCAGAAGCCAGATTCTAGACTGACATATATTATTAATCACAAGCATTGTCGATTTTATAAAGAGTATACACTACTTTGCAAACGCAATGGCTGCCCAGCTGTTGGCTGTTCGTCTACCGATTGTCTAGGTGTCGACATATATCAAATATTGAACGTGGAATGATATTATGAACAACACCAAATAACTTATGAGGGCTAAAACCTCTCCTACGTCGAGACCCGTACCGGGTAAGTTCTCGGTAAAAATTCTTCTTAAAGAGAAAAACCATATTTCAGAATGTTGTATCAGTTCTATGCCTGAAAGCATTTTTAATTAATCATAAAAGCTTCTGTCAAGTGGGTGTTTTGAAAAAGCGTTCAGCTTGACACGCATACAAATACGACGATTTCTTTTTGCAGGGACTATCTTCATTAGTGTATTCCGATAGACGTAAGTGGTCATAGTGAAAGGGCCAACATAAAACAAATAGGTAAGTTATAGAAATTAACGGGGCTTGGTGTATGTAAAAAACAACGGCAGCAATAATGGTCTGGGCCTAGCATTAGAAAGCTAAATAGATATATTTTTTATAAAAAAATGTCAACTGGTGCATAGAGGGCACGATATTGATGGAGTTCAAAACAACAGCGACTGCTTCCCTAGCTACTTGAAATCATCGGTTCATTAGTTTCCAATTCGGTGTCCCTTTAACAAGTCTTGCATATTTTCCAAGAGGTTTTTCAAATAACATAACGCCAAACAATATCTTGGATTCAACAGTATCAGCCGAGCACTGATTCTGTATCGTTAAGGTAACCTAAAGATCTTCATAACATAGATCTAGCTAACCCTTAGAAAACTTGGTTCTCCGTTTTGATTCTGATCAAATAAAACTTTTGCGTCATTAGTGCTGCTATACTGATAATTCTAAATCTTCGGGGTCCTAGACTTGCAGCCGACCCATATACTGAGAGATGGCATTCTCTGGATGGGATTCACCGCATCCGAGTCCGGTGTATCGTTTGGTAACGAAAATGAAGGATAAGACATGACGAGATGCAGGACATCTAAGTTCTCGATTCTCTTTTTGGGCGGGTGATGCAGGTTGCGCAACCCCCGTGGTGTCGTTAACAGGGAAGAAGCTGTAGCGCTCTTTGACGCCAAGAGGCTTATTGATTTCTGTATCTATTATGGCCTTTTTCCAGATAGAGGAAAGACACACATCCTCCAAAAATACCCGCGGAAGGCGACGCTTTTCCGATAAGAACGGGGCTTGAGAAATATTTCGTAGATAATATATATATCTCCTACTAAGAGCCGCAACACCTACCCACGCAGTGTGTGAGAGTATACATGATCGATTGCTGTAATTAGTAAGGACGTCTCAGGATTTGCAAGGATGGTTTCCAAGATGGCTGACATCATCGAGTTCTGCATGTCGAGCATCTCGAATCTGCCAGCTGGTATCCAGAGCTTAAATAAGAATAGAGTTTCCTGAAAGGACGACATGCTGGAGAATTCTCTACGATAGATCCAGTGTATAAGTTCGGTGAATACATCAGAATCTTCACCGGGAAAGCGGATTCGGCGCCTAGCGATGGTTTTGATACTCTCATCCGGAAGTAAAGGCATAAAATAAGTCGAAGACTGGGGCAGCAATTGCAAATGTACATCAAATGAAACCCGAGGAAAATCCACGTCCAAATAGACTATTCCTCCAGTAAGATTTCTAATTGACAGGGGTCAGCAAGGACTTTGTTAACGGTGTTGAAAAAGAAAATACAATGGAATGGGCATACTGTTAAATAACAGACATTGATATCAGAGTAGGCGCAATTGCAAGTTAGAAGTAAGGAATAAAAGAAGTCGTAGCTTAATGGTGGAGAGTTAATAATAAGAGACGAATTGGAACAGTGATGTCGTGGTTTATATCCTTCTTTCATGTGGCTCGGCGCTTATAGTAAGAACTTGATTGGTCCGATGCAGTTCTTAAACATAGATCTTGCACTAGTCCTGAGGCTTCCTTAAACGGATGTTCCACGTTGTTACATATATTATTATTGTCTAGAGCTAGTAATACATAATAGATCTCTTCCGTAAAGAATGCATGGGCATGTGGCACCGAGCCAATCAACATTATGGTGTTGATATTGAAGTCGTCTCGATGAACGCTACTTACTCGTATCATGGAATCGACCTGGCAGTGGGATATCTGGAGTATTATGATAAATACTAGTTTTTATTACTTAAATATTCATTGTATTGGCAGCTTTTAGACCATTCAATCTTTCCCTTGAGGACCATCCTCCTCGTCGACTATCTGCTGCTCACGCTTCTCCTGCGTAGGTGCGAATTTGCTCCGTATCCTGATCTGCTTTCCGTACTTGTAAAAGAGAAAAGGGCTAACAGCCAAAGCAGCAGCCACACCGCCGATCAAACTTCCACCCCCTCCGACGCCCAGCGCGGTAAACATTTGATTAGTGAAAAGTGGTGCTGCTGCGCCACAGGCAGAGCGGGCAATGGTGTTTGCTGCAATAGCAGAGGCTGCATACATCATGTAGACATCCACGAGGTAGTTCAGGTACGAGACGAAAATGAGTAACATAGAGGCTGAAAGTACACCACCGGCGATTGTAGGAACTGTCCAATGAACATGGCTGAACTTTGAGTCAGGTTGAAGGTTTCAATTTATATCAAGAATTTAGAGACTCACATATATTCAGCTGACCATGCAAACCAGAACATGGATGCGGCAAAGGTAATGCCACCGATCATTGCTAGTGGCAACCGATCTTCGGGAGTTGCGTCTTCCATCTTTATTTCGCCTCTCTCGATTTTCTTTTGGCGAATCCTAGTGTCGACCATAACAACCAGGCCACCAAACCATGCACCTACAACGGTGCCAAGTAACGGCAATTCGCCCACTCCAGCGTTCCACCCACGTCTCTCTTGGAATACAATCGGATAAATACTGAAAAGCATGTAGAGCAAAGTATAGACGACGGCCATGTAAATGGCACATAAAAAGGAGATGGGATCGAAAAGGATAATCCACGGTCGAGTAAGAGCTACTTTATAGATGCCAACGAGCGTCCTATCGCCTTCTTCAACCGCGGCCTTGATATTCTCATATCCAGGGATACGTGCCTTGCGAATTCGTTTTGCCTTGATGTAGAGAATCGTGGGGGCATATGTTTCGGGAATCGTCAGCATCAAAATCGCCGATCCTCCCCCAAGCCAAAGAATGACATAGAAAATCCAACGCCAGTCTTTGTCCACCTCGAGGAAACCTGCGATAACTGGGCCGAGAGCTGGACCTACCCATACCATCACCGAGAAGCCGGCCATTGCGTTGGCGCGTTCAAGAGGATTCCATAGGTCGGCCAAAACCCCAGGACCATTACTCAACGGGGCCGAGATGAATGTGCCAGTGAAAAACCGGCCAACGAGCAAGCTCCCGAAATTAGGAGCGAAGGCGCAGAGAAAATTGAAGGCGAGATAAAGTAAGAAGGTGATATAGAAGATCCACCGACGACCATAAAACTCGCTCAGCGGAGCAAAGAGTAGCGGACCAGCACAATAGCCAAGCAAGAAAAGCGTTATTGTGAGCCCTCCTGCCTCAATCGACACGCCGAAATGTTCTGAGATAGACCCCAAACAACCGCTTGGTGCGCTGGAGGCAGCCGTTGCGTTCAAGACGAGTAAAACGGTCGTAATTGTGATTATTGTACGGCGGCCTGTTGACCAGTTACGTGGGTTCTCGATATCCCCAGGAGCGAAGGCGACATGGCCATTTTCGTCGAGAAAAGGAGGTACTTCATCTTGAAGTTTTGTCGTGCGGTAAGGTTTATTGACCGGTTTGGAGAATATACGCACAATGGACTCCATCACGGACGATTAGAGAGGGAAAGAGGGAAAGATTGAACGCCATGAGATCAAAGAAAATAAATGGACGGATACTCGGCACATGTAGCGTTGTTCCTCACCTGTTGGCTAATCCTACATGATTGTGATTAATCAGACGGGCCGTTAACCCCGCTCTTACGTCCGGGATGCCGCCGTCAGTTGATTACTCGCCGAGAGAGTCGGATAGGAGAAAAGAATATAATTATTACAATGTACATTAATGGCCTTGGTCGGAATCGCGTTTTCAACTGTTTAACAACGCCCGCTAAATCTGAAGCTACATATATCTAGAATTGAAAGGTAGCACTAAAATAATGCTGTTGTACAGTTTAACTCCGCCAGCTCGGAGATTCGGCCATTCGGATTGGACCCCGCAAAGCTCGGAGGATGGACCAGCAAATCAGATGGTCAAGGGGCCATTCTCACATGCAGCTTGTCCGACAGTCATCGCGTGAGGCCACGTGCAATCAGACGCATCAATGGCCCAAGTTGGAAGCTGCGAGTATAGCTTGATTCCTTTCATTATATATAGAGTCTATGAGATATCAATATGCCTGAAATTTTATATCGTCACTGGATAGGTACATGTATTGATTCAAATATTTAAGCTCAAAAGATATTCTGAGCGCGGAATTTAGCAAAAATATGAGGGATCATATTGACAACGGGACTAGTCAATGAGAGGCCACAATTGACGGTTTTCGCTTACAACCAGCCTGCATGTGTTGTAGAAGTCGACATATCAGTTGTTTAGTCCACCATGAGTCATAGGAATCGGGCTTTTCCAATCAATCGTCCTTTCCTCATAATGATTTCAGCTTCTGTGCAAGTCCCAGCCTATAGGCTGAGCCATAAATATAAATATAGATTACAATCAGGACCAGCCAAGAATCGATGTAGAGTCTCCTATGAAAATAAAAAATAAAATACTTAACAAATCCATCAAATATTGTCTTTTTGATCACTCAAGAAAATACCACAGTTGGCTTTGATCCTGCATTGTTCAATATATGCAGCTGTAAGTTTGATCCAAACTTTGAGCCGGCTACTACCTGGTGGCCCTTGACCCGCGAGCAGAAAAAAACCATCATTTATCGCGTCCAGGTGTTTTTTCAGTATTAGGTAAGAGTTGTCATCTCGATCTTCACCGCTGCCTGTATTTTTGCCGTATTGGGAGTTTTAGGGCTAGTCTCGATCTGGAGGAGATACCTGCCTGAACCCTTAAAAAGGGAGTAAAATTGAGATATATTCAGGGCCACAAGAGTATCCGCTTCAGATGGGTAGTATTGAAATGAGTTATCAAAGGATGTAGATTTATAAATGTTGTGTATGCGAGGTTCAAGAGTGTTTGCCACCAGGCTCGTGAGCGAAGAAAAATGCAGGGCTAAAAAACAAAACCCATGCAGGGGCAGGGGTCCAATGTAGCTAAATTTAGAATTACTGTATTGTTGCACTATAGGAAATTAATGCTTCGATTCTTACTCTTCTTACCTCCGTACATATTGATGTCACACGAGAGGATAAATGTCTGCATAATATTTCTGGTTTAAAATGTCAGGAGCTCCATGTAAATATCATTCTACCTGGCCCAGGGAACTATCATAGAATTCGATGTCACTATTAGGATCATCCATTTCAGGAACCGGCACTCCGAACCGAAACGCCCAAGACCATCGAAATGATATGAGAAAAGAGCACGAAAGGAAGAAGATTAATTATAAAAGGTGTAAACATGGTGGGAAGGAAAGAGGAGAATTGGGGCTGCTTATGTAGGGTTAATTATAATATCTCAGTTCATGCAACTCGGCAGCAATTTTGCAACTAAATTATCGAACTGAATCTGCACCGTACGTATACTAGGGCTAGAGGCCGAAGCCCTTTAGCGTAGTGGAATAAAGTTTGACATAAATAGTCCAAATCCAAGGTAAAATCGGGGCTATTCCTAAAGAAGTAATCCGCGCGAGGGTTACTCCCCTGCACGGACGCCGCGTCCATTCGGTGTCGGTGTCAGCATATCAATCGCTCCGTAAGCCTCTAAAGAAATGATCAGATCATGGATTAAACCCTATAAATTTTGAAAAGAGTTTAGACAGAACCTCTCTCGGAATTAAGAAATGGCCGATATGTCTCGTGCACCCAAGTTGGAGGCTCGCACCGTCTACTTGATATGGTATGGGGCACGAGATCGGCTTTCGCGTTTACGAAATCGAACAAGACTTATGTGTTATGATGCTTCTTATATGGTCACCTAGATCAGCGCAATCAAGTATAAAATCTGCTTGAAACCCTGTCGAAAATTCCTGAAATCACTACATTCTTCCAACCGAAAACCAAAGCCTCTTCGTTTACAAAGAAAATCTTGCTGAAATTACTTCCATCTGTGATTGAATATGGCCTCTGTCAATGAACTACCTTCACCTCGCTTGGTCGTGACTACACACACCAAGGATGGTGCATCCGTCTTCTCTAGGGACGAGCAGATCACGCCTTTCAAACCCTTCGGACCGCAAGGAAGTGGCTTTTCAAGATTCCACTCCCGGCTTTCAGTCCCAGTGTCAAATATCAATGATCCCCCAAATCTCGCAAACACGCTTCCTCGATGCCCCCCGAACGGAGTCCTGTTCTGCACCACGGATATTCCTCCCAACGGCAGGGCCCCATTGCACCGGACTTTGTCGCTCGATTATATCGCCGTCATGTCCGGAGAGATTGTTCTGAGATTGGATAGTGGAGAGGAAAAGACGGTCAAGGCGGGTGAATATATCGTCCAGAAGGGGGTCAACCATGAATGGATCAATCGTTCGCAAAGCGTCTGTCGGCTGTTGTGTGTCATGGTAGGCAGCCAAAAGATTGTGCTCGATAACGGAACAGCGTTGGAGGAGACTGTGATTCCAAAGAAATGAATGAGGAACGACTTTTTGAATGCAACCAAGACACTTGGAGGAATGGATTGCCTTTTTTTTTTGATAATGATAGAACATGATGTAGCCAGTTAAATGTTACTTAAGTGGCCTAAACTTGACTTCATCCCTGTGCATTCCCGAATCCGGTCAAAGATATCCTGCGCAAAAGCATTTTGCTGGACAGTGGCAGATGGTGTTCTCTTCACCACTTTTATAGACCATAAGAGAAAGTATGCTCCCACAGCATTACATGTAGATGTTCCAGACGCGCGACCTTCATGATCAATATCACCTAAGGATTGCGGGACAGTGGCCAGCACGGCATCCGCTAGAGCTCGTACAGTTTCTACAGAATCTCGCTTGAATGCTTCTAGAGCCTTTTGCAAATTTTCTGAACAATCTGGATACCTATCATCGAGTCGGTGGAGACAGCGTAAGAGCTGCTCGTGAAGGAGAATCCGGGCTGTTCGATGATAGTTCCACTCATACGCTATCCAAACGTCGCGGTGAAGCTGGATGAATTCGGGAAGGTTGAGAACTGCTATCGTCTGTTTATCGCCTATAACATCAGACCGGTGGATAATTTTGTACTTCCACTGTGGTCCATCTCGCCATGACTCGGTCGTTCGGTCAAGCTGTTGAATTTCCTCTACCATGTCTAAGACCTCAGTAATGGGGAAGTCGGTATTATCTAGGCGTTGGCGGAGATCTCGCGCACGCTTGCAGGTTTTACTTATCTCTAAGTTGTCCTTCTCGTTTTGGACGTAGGGTAGCATTTCATTGAGAGAGTTGAACCAGTCTATGGATTCTGGGAGCGGCTCCTGGCTAAACGCCAGCTGTTGTTTTTGCTAGAGAACATTTCTTAGTTCATCGCCGGAAGAATATATATGAGACTTACAATACGATGATGGGCGAGACGGAATAAACTCCAACTACGTGGGTCGTAGAACTGGTCATGTCCACGAAGACGGAGAATCTGAGCCATTCCTTGGGCGTGCGACCCCCGAGATAGCGGGTTCTTCAGATGGATGGCCTAGCAATTTAATTAGTTACTGGATGAAACAAAATCGAAGGTAAAAGGACCTACCTCAAACAGGTCTAGTATAACGACTGTCATCAGAATATAATCATCCGCTTTCCCTTCAGGTTTTGCTAAAGCCTCTACCAGAGTGGACAAAGCTTGCCCATAACAGTGAAGCGCTTTATCGCCGAGAGCTTCGCTGTCTTGATCATTGGACATACTTGCATAGGAGGTAGCATAAACCGCCCACCGCAGCGCCACCCTCCTATCTGTATTCACTTCTTCGAATAGACATGGGAGATACTCAAGAAAGCCTGGCAGCGAAGCTTGATTACAGGGGTACATAACATACTTCTCAAAAATTGGGATACTGCCTGTTCTTCTATAGAAGACTCTAGAGCAGTTGGAGTCGCTTTGACCCAGGGATAAAGCTTGTCGAGGTTGAAGTCGGATACCTCTACAGATGAGAGGCTGGTATGGTCGTGTGCAGACGATTGTGTGGTTTGGGAGGTTACGGTGACAGGGGAGTCTTGGCTCGACGAACTAGAGCTCGAAAAGTTCTGCATCGAGGCACGGCGGCGCATGGACAGCTTTTGTGCCTTTTCGGTTTCATCCCGGAAGAGCAGCGATACAGGGTCACGATAACCCGAACAAAGGTCACCACGTCGAATGCATCGCCGGCACGATGGGCGATGCTCGTCACACTAGCGACAATTCAGTTCCCGGGGAGGTGTAATAGAGGCAGCACGAGGAGGTGTAGTACCTTGACTTTGCGCGCACGGCAAGGCGAGCAGCCTTTACTGAAATGCGGGGGCATCACTACATTTGAACTTGCCAGTGAAGTGCGTGAGTTGCACCTCCTGCAATGGAGGCTGACGTTTACAATCTGGTGAGCGGGGGGATTGGCCGTGAATAATTAATTAGTCGATCAACGTGGGGCATTATCAGTTCTCTAAATTGAAGGCTTAAAGACGCTAAGGCCATTTCGTCCTAGGATTAGTCCTCCTTATTTCTGTATTATTATATTCTTACATAGTTACCCATGAGTATTCAGGCAGACTGGTGTCCAAATGAGCACTAGCTTTCTATGCTTAACATGATGAAAATTGAGGTAGATACAATAGAGAGTTTGATGCAACGGGCTTGTAAGTTCATAATATTTATTATAGTAAAAAAAAGAAAAGAAAAAATAAAGCAATCATATGAAACGATAAATCTCAGTGAAAAATGGATGCCTACAAATTCACTTTTCAATGTTCCGTTCTGGGAAAACCGTAGGCGGCCCAATCCACTATGAGAGCCAATGAAAGGCGACCGGGATACGAGCTGCACCCAGCTTTGGTCTCATTTCATTGCCACAGTGATATGGAGTACGATCACGACTTGTCGAATTTGCCTAAGACCACTTGAACTGTCCAGGCATCAAAATTTATACTTGCATGTTTGGCTAAACCTTGGTCATTTGGTCTTAAAATATAATATACCTTCTCACCACCATTTGCACGGACTGATCTGACTTTTATACTATTCTTCAGTGTTTATTTGAACGCTTTTTTGAGAGGCCACTAGAGACCAAGGATATCAATTGGTATATCTAATACTGATTTTTTCATCATGAAGATAGTCATAATTGGCGCTGGTATCTCCGGCCTGTCGGCATACCTCTCCCTCACGAAGCATCTTCCTCGCCCGTCTCATCCAGCTTCAGACCACACCTATACCATATACGAAGCACACGATACCCATAAAGATACAACATCCGAGCAGCGATCTTCAACCAATCTTCATTCATCGACCTTAATTGTTGGTGGTGCCTTAGGTATTGGCCCCAACGGTATCAATGTCTTGAAGCGTCTAGATCCTGAGATAGTGAAAGAAATTGTCTCAAATGGTTACGCTGTATCAACGTATAGTATGAAAAGCAAGAATGGAAGTGTTTTAGCCCAAATCACTTCGCAGGCTTTGGTCACTTCTGCCAACGGAGAAAGTCAAAAGACCGCCAATACCGTGGCGATCAGTCGCCACATGCTCTGGCGATGCCTTCGTATTCGAGTCCCAGACGACATTATTATAAATAAACGAATTTCTGAGGTCATTGCAAAATCCGATGGGCGAAACATTATTAGGTTCGCAGATGGCAGTGCTCCAGTTGAAGCAGACCTTGTCATTGGGGCGGACGGACTGAAGAGCACGACTAAAAAAGCGGTGTTTCCGGAAGTGAAAGGTGACATATATCCTCATCAATATGAGTATGTTCGAAATCTTTCATTGAAAACCGTATTCAGGCTAATAAAAATCTAGAGGTTTGGTAGGAATTGGGGGTTTTATACCAATAACACCAACTCTCCGGCGGCATATTGATAAAGGCTGCATGAATCTGGTCTTTGGTGGCAATGGATTCTTCGGATACTTTCCGGATACTAGCTCCTTATCCTCTCCTGCTCGTGGCTCCGTCTACGATGTATCCGAACCAGGTGATCAATTAGCATGGTGGTCAACCTATGCCATGGAGGAATGCCCGCAGGACCCGCGCAACATTGATCGCGAATCGGTCATAAGAGAGCTACAAACGCGACATGCTTCCTGGAAAGACCCCGTTGTAAGGGAAATTATTAGAGACAAGAACCTCAAAATAGAGAACGTCTATCCAACATGGACTGCCCCGGAGATTCCTACATGGGAACGGGATGGGGTTGTCTTGGTAGGCGATGCGGCACATGCATTACCCTCGACCTCGGGACAGGGCTCGTCGCAGGCGTTTGAGGATGTTGAGGCCTTAACTCTGTTTCTTGCACACGAATTACATGCGGCCTACGGAAATCCACTCGAAACGCAGATTATGACGGAGAAAACAGCCATTGCCGCAGCTTCTAAGAAGTACGTAGCTCTGAGAAAACCACATGTCAAGCAGATTCTGGATCACGCACGCAAGATGCAGAACTCGAAGAGAAATATGTCTGTTGTGGAGGAATATACAATGTATATTTTCATGTGGATTATGGGCTGGTTTCCTTCAGTTATGTCGAAGCAGTTTAGAGGGGTGGCTGAGTATGATGTCCGGGCGGAGGTGGAGAAAAGTGTCAAGGAAGCTTAGTCCATTCAGTCCGTTGTATCAGTATAGAATAGCCTCTCTACTCAGCGACCTAAACAAATATGGACAAACTGCGATAATTGTAGGCCATCCGTTCTCGTCTCTGATTGGCCAATTCCCACGAACGCAGGTCGCGGGATTGGGTTCCGCATTGGACCTAGCTTTGTTTACCCGGCAACGGGTACAACAATAATTGGCTTACTGACTGTCAACACAGAACTCTGCTTCTGCGAACACTCACAACAAACAGAGCACATTCTGTCAGTCATGACACAACCACTTTCTCCCTTGTCGCCAGCATCTGGCAACGCTCGCATGCATTCCCCCATCGCTCCGCCGTCTACAGTGCGTCGTCGAGGAATTGACGAGATCATGGCCACAGATAACGAAAAGGAAAACGCCTCGCCGAACCCTCCCAAACGTACACTGTATTCCTATGATGAGAATTATGATGACGATGACTACTACGAGTCAAAATACTCGACGGCTCGCAGTCAATATACTGGAGTGGACGACGCGACGGAGGATCTGAATGCTGGCCCGCCAAGCTCACCATTCCAGTTTGATGCACGAGATGATACAGTCGATATGGAGAAGCTGCGAGCAATGACTACCTCTCCGTTGCGTAATAAAAGCCTGAGGAATGCCGTGCCTGAGGTTTATGTGGATGAAGAAGACAGGTCAGATGACGGCCGTCACGATGATATGACTTCCGAGAGGACATACCAAGAAACAGAAGAGAGATTTGAATCTCACACCGTCATGAACAATAGGCCATTAGACTTGGATGATTATAGCACCGTTCATTATCACGCAGAAAAGTCTCCTCGTCACGAAATCGGCAGTAGCATGATGGAAGACAGACACAACGAAGAAATGAGCACAGTAGCGCATCCTTCCTCCCGTGATGGCTTGGAGCCAGATGATGATGCATTGCTTGCTACTGAGTCCCATGGCATGAATGAACATCACGAGAATGACCCTATGGATGATACATGCTTCAGCACGTTTTCTGCGGTGCCTAACGTGGACATGACTTTGTTCTCGAAATTGCGAGGGTCGCCAACAAAGAAAGTGGGTGACATTATGGATAACTCCACGAGCATACGAGATTCTCCCTCCTCACGGCGGTCGAAGACATCCACACCCACTACTGTGAGAAGACGAGCCGCTGACCACAGCGATTACTCGCCCACGCCGCGGAAGAGAGGTCCTCTTGGCCAGGAAGAAAACCCAGATCTTCTGGATTTTAATGACTCCATCAACTATTTCCGTCGAGTATCGCAACGTTTTTCAACTTCAAACAGCCGAGCTTCGATTTCTCCCCGCCGAAGATCGCCTCTAAAACCACGCGAATCGATGCGTTCCCCTACAAAGTACAACTTGCTTGACTTTGACCTTCCGCCCCCGCAACACCGATGTCTATACCTTCTATCACCCCTCGTGAATTGGAGTCCCTCAAATCTGGATTCTTGTCAGAGATATCTTCACTTAAAGCTACAGTCAGTGGCAAGGAAGCCGAAGTGGGAAGCCTAAAGCAAGCTGTCGCAGATGCAGAGCGTCGAGTTGCAGAAGCGCTTGAGGAAGTTCGTAACGAAGCTATCCGCAAAGAGGCCTTGGAGGTTGAGCAGGCAGAATGGGAACGTCGTGGCAAGGAAATGGATACCGTTCTACGCGAAGTTAGGTCAGAGATTATTGAGGGAGAACGGGAGCGAGAACGTATGACGAGACGGAGCGAGGAAGCCGAGAAACATAGAGAAGAGCTTGAAGGGAGAATCGTAGAGCTGGAAAGCCAACTTGATGCTGCTCGCAAAGCCCCCTCCACTGTGGCCGGACCACCAGCTGGTGCTGATATCTCCGGGATGATTACCGCCGAGCAATCAGCCAAGGAGGTTCAAGAAGCGGTGGAGCGGGTTGCTCGTGAGCTTCACACCCTGTACAAGGGTAAGCACGAGAATAAAGTTGCTGCTCTGAAAAAGAGCTACGAATCACGGTGGGAGAAGCGCGTGCGCGAGGCTGAGAACAAGCATAAGGAAGCCGCGGAAGAGATTGAGCGTCTGAAGACTGAGCGCGATGCCTCCATGTCTGGACCTATACACGCCAATGTCAGTGTGCTCGGTCGTGACAATGAAGAGCTAGAGGCTGAGAACAAGGTACTTGGCGCTCAAATCAAGGGTCTCGAGCAACAAATCGCCTCCGTGAAACAGAATAATGAGCAATTGCATTCCGAACTCAAGATTGAGCGTGCCGAGAAAGGTGAACTGGTTGCAGCCGTAGACGAATGGCTTGCTATGCAACAAGGTCAACAATTACAATCCATTCCAGGTTCGCGAGAACCATCAGTCTCCTCAACACACTCCTCCAACTCTCTTGTGAGCGAACATGAAGTCACTCTTCAAGAAGCCGACCTAGGCAACGGTGTTACGATCGAATTAGAAGCAGACCCGGAGCCAGCTGTACTCAAACGTAGCATCAGCCGTACCATTTCTAGCAGCAGCAGCGGCCTGAGTGGTATCCGGCCGCCTTCATCAGGCATTGAAAAGAAAAGCCGCCTGGGAATGTATCATGCGCGGCAAAACAGCGGCAGCGCTCGCTCCGGCATCGCCATGCCGACTCCTGGGCGGAGCGGAATTATGAGTTCGATTGAACGAATGGGTCGTGGGGGGAACTAACCAATTGACAGCTTTGTTTTGTTACTTATGTCTTGCTTTTGTGTTGTAATGCGTTGATATGATATATGATACCACGCTTGTGTTGGCGGCTGTCTTCGCGATTTTTTCTTTTTCTTCGAGGGGGATATATTGTACAGAATTGATCAATGCTGCTTTCGGCTGTCTAAGTCATGATTCAGGAGTGTTAACGAGTTTATGAGAATCGATCCTACTGTTAAATTTAGAACTATCAATATATTTATACTGACACCAGTTCAGTATCAATTCAAATGTTGACATCAACTTACCTCATAAACATTGGAGCAACAGATTATTCGCTGCACATGTGGTCATTGTCTTGAAGCCCATGAAAATTCCATGCTCACAAAAATCTATCGTCTCACATATGCTGTTTCAAATAGTTGTCTGAAGTCCTTGGCTATTCCTGCTCCAATACTATCGACACCGGCGTTCACTCACCTACCCATTACCGTTGATATCGACGAAGACGGCGTTGAAGATATCACTGTTGGTGTATAGAAATACATGATCCACGAAAACCATGGCTTTTTTGGTGGTAATACTTGCCATCGAATTTATAACCATGCTGAGAGTTTTGCTATTTGCACAGTTCTGGTACCTGATTCTCTTGCGTTGTCCGCAACCAGTCATGAGCAAAATCCCCAGTCGCTTTAACAATAGGTCGATGCCTAGCTTGCACGGAGTGTACCGGCTTATTGTCAATACCGTAGAAGATATATCTCAGAATCCGAATATGAACATCGACTGGCGTCGGTCACTACGAACTGCTAGACGCTAGGGGCGCTTGTACTGGTTGGAGGGATACTCGAAATCTATTCTAGATTGGATAAATCAAATACTTCCTTTAAACATGCCTGATTATTTACGATAACTACTGCAGATACTGGCAAGATAAAGGCCACTACTCTCTTGGATCAGAAAGTTTTGGCGGTTAGTTGATGTTAGGGCAATTTCGAATTGTGAAAAGTTATAAATAGGATGGGGGCCATTTAAAGGCTCTTGGAGTGCGGTAAGGCAAATGATAAGGACGCTCTAAATGTTCACATTGAAAATCCCTTGCTTTTCAAGGCTCAACACTGCAAAGGCTCAACACTGCAAATATTGTCCTTTAACTATCCCTTCTTCATTTAAATTTATGCATACATATGCGTTTTTGGTGGCATTGTAGAGAGTTGAATATTGCTTCAATATTTTACGCAACGTTACATTTGTAAAACACGTGCGGTTGCGTGATCCGCTCGCTTATCGATGACATGCATTGTTCTGACATGAAAGTTGACTAAGCTTTGTTGCAGAGTCCTAGTTAGTATGATTGTGGATTCTGTGGATTCACTTTTCAGCCTGGTGGTAATATTCTACAGGCCCGTATCATGTGCCATCATTGTGGATTGTTTATGTAATTTATTACTATCTCTGAGACTAAATCGTCGGGACTTGACTTTAGCGTCTTCGATACGATAGACTCTGAGGCTCTGAGCAATGGCATTATTTGCTAATGCTATATTGTGGATTCAGCCCCTTCTCGGCTGACATTACCTAAAAAGTAAGGTAAAGATTATGGGAGGGTCTGTGTCCTGTATAGCTGACTTTAATAGGCGTGCTAATCACATGCGTGATGACGATCAGCGTTTCAGAATCATTTCGGCATTGCAACGGCTAGCTGGCAAAATCCACATTTGTCTTTACCTTATCTCCCATCGAGGTGTTCAACAATGACCTTCTTGCACTGTTGTAAATCAAGGCCCTGTCCCAGTCCATTGGAAAAGGGTAACGCTTTCAGAACTGTCTGGATGCCTTAGGTATGCCTTCACCGTCCTATTAGTGAGCGTATGAATGGCCTCCGCAGCTTCCTAGATAGCTTCATAATACCATCGATATTCCCCACCCCTCATCTCTCAAGAACACCACTCTCTTGATCTACTACTATTACTACTGATCTGCTCCCATGTCGGCATATCTCGCTGCGTCAAAAACTTGGCCAGCCCCGAACTATATAGATCCAATCACAAAAGGCGATGGAATTGCTATAACGAGTGTGGTGTTTGCTGTTGCTGCGTCTTTCACAGTCATCGTTCGACTTTACACCCGGTTCTGGATAACATCTATATTCGGCTTGGACGATGTGTTTATCGTTATTGCTGCTGTACGTTACAATCATAATTGACTTTTATGCACAAATTCACATGAAATATGTTCTTACTGAAGTTTCTGGTACAGATTTCGGGGGTGCTAATGATGGCAGCAGCGGCCGTGATATCGGCGGACTGTCACTGGAATCGACATATCTGGGACATCCCTTTATACTTGATAAAGAGAGGGTTTTTATGGGTCTTCATCATGGAAATTAGCTTCACAGTGTCAACCATTACCACTAAGCTTTCCTTGCTCTGGTTCTGCAGACGTCTCTTGGTCAAGGACGCCATCAACTTCTTTAGCCGTAAAACGATGGTATTGGATATGTGTATTATCCTTCTGGCCGCATGCGGTATTAGCTTTTTGGTCGCCGAGTTGGTGCAGTGTCGGTAAGAGATTAATTTCGACTGCGTCCCCTGCTGTCGATTTCCCCCTGTTTTAAGTTCATTCTCTCGCCATCCACCAATGACCTAGGTTTTCTGAAAAAATCTCCGGCTAAAATTCTTCGCTTTAGACCATTGAAAGCATATTGGGATATTTTCGCCACATATCCTTATACTTGTTTCGACACACGAAAACTTTTCGAGTTTGCGTGCATTTTGAACTCTGTAACAGATGTCTGCGCAACCATAGCCCCGATAACACTAATATGGCAGATCAAGTTGCCAAGACAACAGAAGATCATGGTTTCCTCGATTTTTGGATTGGGAATCTTAGTTGGCATCTCCGGCGTTCTTCGTGCCTATTATGTCTACAAGACATACGCGGCGCCTCAGTATGATTTCACCTGGGTTGGCTATTCCTATATCCTCATTGGATCAATAGAAATTGGATTGGGATTGGTAAGTGCTAAGGCTTTTCTCCTCCCTTGCTTTGGATTTAAAGTGATGTTGGTCTTATCTAACTACCCTGGTTATTCTTAGATTGTTGCATCTGCTCCTGCTCTACGGCCTTTCCTCAACCACATGCTTCCGCGCATTTTCCCATCCACCTCGAGAACGAAGCCTTCTATGTCGTCACAGCGGAGCAGGATATCTCAAAATGCATACCATCGTCCACTTCCTCTGAAAGACATCCCTGGCTCTGCAAAATATTCCGAAGAGTTCGATGAATCACTTATGCATGAGAGGCCATCATACAGCGCTCACTATGCGCCGCCTAAACCTCCTGGCGGCATTCAGGTTACTCGCACCGTGGATCTACAAACATTTTACCAATCAGATTCTAGTAGCCTTAGCGATCGTCCCGTCAACTTCGGGAGCAAATGAAGACTTGTTATATTCGCACTTCAATAACATGACACTTTTCTTGTAAAGACTGTTTCAAATGGCGAAATTTCTCATCCAAAATCGGCAGTCTTCGCTAATTACTTGGCAATTCTCTAGCCAATTATGAGTATAACACCTTTTCTCAAGATACTGTTATTTCTGACAATGATTGGTTTTCTGTCGTCTCAATGTGCCATGAATTTTAATAGAATAACGAATATAGATTGATGACTTTAATGCAAGCTTGATTAGGACATCGCAGTTTAGCTTTTTAGAAGTTCAAGTTCTCGAAAATTATTCATGTGCTTACCACGTAAACGTCGTATTCGATTTGATACCGATGATAGTGGTGATCTTGTTTAACTAGAAATACATTAGTTAAGAATGTTGATCTCTTAGGGTATTCTGTATTTTTTATAGGAGAGCGTCGGAGTCCTAATTACATAACGCTCCTATAGAAATGGTCATCTGGGCTATATTTGGTGTCCCTAGGACCCCCACAACTATTTAATCTTGTTGATTCTGTGAATCGTAATAGACCTTTAGTGTTCAACAACCCTATATTCCGAGCATACACTAAATCTGCATACAGTATTAAAAAGAGAATATATCCAGTTACAAGAGACCGCATTTTATTTTGAGTCCCGGAAGCAAGCTTTGAAATATCCTGTTGCGAGCACAGTGCCTCTCGAGAAACATACAAATAGCCTGACATTCTAGGGTGGCGCGTTTTGTAATCAACCAAGCCGAATGTCTAACCTTTGCATACCAGAATGCTAACAACAACAAGGCTCGAGATGCTGGTACGGTGCAGACAGCGTGGTGTCGATATTCGAAGTATTTGGATCACCGACTTTGCCAGCATGGATATGAGCGGTATCCTCAACAACGAACTCAGCGCTGACTGTGGGACCCTCTTCTCTACCTTAAATTGGATCCTCTAGCTGCATTTATCCCACTATATCACCCAGAACCTCGAAGCACCTTCTTCCAGCTCCTTAGCCTCCACCCGCCATGTCTCTGGGTCTTGGGACGCGCGCTATTCTCAAACTTGACGAGATCCGCGAGGGGATTAAGGCCCGCGGACAGGGTGTTGGGAGCGGTGGTGGTGGTGGGGATGGATGTGTGATAGACATTACCGGGGCTAAGGCATTTGTTTCTCTTTCAAAATGTGATAATTACAGCGGAAGCGTGTGCGACATGTTTGGCTATTAAGAAGAAGGGGTATCGGGTTGAGGGGAGAGACTGGGAGGAGCAGAGACAGGCGATGTCGAAGAGAGACCATGTTGCCGTCTCACAAGAGTGGTACAAGAGTCTGAAATCGGCTACCGCAAAGAAAAACAAACCGTAGAAAATAGGTGTGACGGGTCTCGTTTGTCTTCAGCTCTACTATATTCAAATAGGATGCTAGTAAGTAGATTACATACAATGCTAGTATCATACACTTTATCATGCGGGCCTAATATCAATAAAAACAAGGCCTTTCTCCATAATCGTGCTTGTCTCAAATTTTGCTGTTGTTTCTATGTAGACTACAAGATGAATGGCTTAAGGAGGCAGGTCTTCGAATCGATAATGTAGATGACGACTTATCTACTCAATTATCTGCCTTCAACTATCATCAGCGGGCTTGCTAGCCAGAGACTCATAAAAAAGATCTATCCTCGTCTTAGGTACATTCTTGGATTGGTTTTCAATAATGGTGTCCACAGCCTTAACAAGTGTATCCTCCAACGACGTAAACCCCTCCTCCTTACCCATCCTCTTCAGCAATTCGATGCTGCGCTCATTATCCACCTCGCCAGCATCCACAACCGATTCCTCAACTGACTGTAACAAAATCTTCTGGGGATACCGTCTATGCAATATATCCAGAAGCTGCGTCCACGAGTATTTTCCTGCAAAGGCCAGAAGACGTTCTTGGTTCACACCATCGAGTGTCAAGGCGGCCAAGTGTAGCAGCGCCGTATCCTCAACATCGACATACCACTGTGGCGGCACAATCGATGGTGTAGCAGGGTAGCCCTTAACCACAGCATCGAGAACGGCAGAGGTGCTGCGATAGCTCATGTTCTCGGGTGATACAGCTATGCCGAAGTTTACGTTTGGCACAACTGTATTGAAGGAGAAGGCTGGCTTATACTCATGCACCCATGCAAAGGCTTCCTGCTCACCGCGCGCCTTAGAAGCACCGTAGAGGATAATTCCATGCCAACGGGGGTTGCCCTCGGAGTTCCATGGCTTGATCGTTTGGTCAATGGCTTCAGTATTCCAGGTAGTCGAGTTAATCTTGTACGGCTTGCCGGTAGTCGGGAGTGCGCAGGCAGCTAAGGAAGACGTTATAACAACACTCTTAACACTGAGTTCCTTTGCTGCAGCTTCTAAAAGCTGCAGGTTGGATTTGATAGTTTGTTCGATGATAGCTTGGTTTTGTGGGTTCATATCCATGTTCATAGCGATGTGGGCGACGCCATCCACTCCTTTAAGAGCCCCGTCGAAGGCTCCTGGAGTATGAATATCCGGTAACTCAACAAGTTCGAATTTGGGACCGAAGTATGCCTTCATCCAGGCATTGGAGGCGACGGAGCGTACAGTACCACGAACACAGTAGCCGCGTTGTAGGAAAACTTGGATAGCAACGCTGGCAATATATCCGTTAGCGCCGGTAACAAGAATTAGACCTCCTGGTGGAACTGAAGACATTGTAGGAATTAGAATGTTGGCATGTACTAGGGGCTTTGATATTACTCATAAAGCTGGAATCTTGAAGATGGGACTGACGGATGACTTTATATAAACGAGAGTAATAAGTTACGCATAGGCAAACATTGATGTACTGGCTAAGGCACCAACAGGTTGTCCTTTATCAACAAGCTAATTTCTACACTGACACAGTGCTATTTCGCTCAAATCTAACATCAGCGTCGTTTCACTCGTTTACCCGATTTGGTGATTGCATATATTCCGTCTTCCAGTCAGTTAGGGTTAAGGCCACGCTAATCCTATTTATGGCATGGCGTGGCGTGCGTATTCCCAATCGGGAATGCGAGGGACGAGCCCCACCCACCGCCATGGTGTCTGGGTAAAATCATTGTCCATCTCGCATTTCCGGATCGTCGCAACCTCGTTCTCTGAACGTCCATCCGTCTTAATTAATATCCAATGTCTAGCACATCAGCACCTGCCCTCTTTGCCAACACCATCCTAGTGCCATGGGAGGCGGGTCAAGTTCCTACACGACAGGCCATCGGAGCCATGGACCAGCTGCGCAAGAAGCGCCCCCATCAAAAAAGTCGGCGAGGGTGCGTCGCATGCAAGCGCCGAAGGGTTAAGGTACGTCACTGTAGAGCACCTCCGAAAACTTCCCATAGACCTAACAATCCAGTGTGATGAGGGTCTCCCATGCTCCAGCTGCGTGAAGCGCAACATCCAATGTCTACTGCCATCCCATCAACATGTCATTACTCCGGGTCTCTCCACGCCCAGTGCGCATTTTAAAATGGACTTGAATCCTCAGATCAGCCTATTACATCTCCAGTTATTCCATCACTGGGATAAGGAAACCCGATCAACGGTCATATTTCCAGAAATCTGGCCCGTCGTGATGCAAAGGGCGTTTGATGTACAACTACATTATCCATGGCAATACACCCTATACTGATTCATTGTAGGAAGACTTTATTATGTCTGCCATCTTAAGCGTCGCCGCCATGCATCTCACCACCCTCTGTCCGGAGAGCACCAAATATTCGCACGCATCAGCTCAGCTAATGACCAAGACAATTCAACTGTTCCGCAAAAGCCTATCGCGTCCCCTCACAAAAGAAAACTGCGAGTCCCTAATGGGGACGGCACTTCTCATCAACTATATGTCGTGGTTCGACCTCGGTTTCCTCGATGACGGGAGAACCGCAACCAAGCTAGATCTTGCCGAGGACCAGCTATTTCTTCTCACCCCAGGTATCCTCCAGGTGTGGCTTCAAGCTATGCCCATCTTCATCAATGAGGGAAGCGTCTTTACTCAGATCATTTATCAAAACCCGAGGCTCATCATCGAGGAATCTCTGGCCACAAGAGGTGAAGACCCAGCACGCTTCGTAGAGCCGTTCATGAGGATGTGGGATGACCCACGCTATCATACCTCTACTGAGATGACTGCCTGTGGGCCGACATCCTATGCATGGCGTCTTCTTCGAGGAATGGAGACGGAGCTGTCATGTCGTCGTTTCTTGCCGAGCACAGCAGTGCTAATATCCGAAGGACATGACGAAAAGAAGAAACTAGTGCATTTTAGAGACGCAGTCATAAAAATAACCACCAAATATACCTCAGTCGGCCAGCCGGATACATCAGACACACCATCATCACAGTCAGCCCGCTCATCGTTCGAAAACATCATAAGGCGCATGTCTCCTCTTTTGTGCTGTGCATTCCTCAAATCGATATCAGGCACGGAAGTGCACCCCAGTATCAAGCTGTGCGGAACAGATATTGAGCAGCTATTCTATGGATTCCCGATTGTCTGCTGCGGACCCTTTGCCAGGTTGATTATGAAGGGAGACTCGCGGGCTCTTGTCTTCCTCTTTCACTTTTATCGTGCTGTACGTATATTATTGGCACCGGAACGATGTTGGTGGGCTATTGCGAGGAGCCGCGTTATGGAGAAACTCATATTAAAGGAACTGGAGTCCCGGGAACTTGATGTGAGTCTGTAATATAAACAAGACTTACGCCAACGACAGTGGATGTGAATAAAAGGACAATATAATCGATATAATACGTTTTGAGAATAAAAGATGGACATTAAATTGAAAGAAGAGAATATGCTACGTATCACATATTTTGCTAAATGAAGGATACAACAAAAACGGTAATACCCGACGCCGCGCCGACTGTATGTAGTAATACCGCCCCGCAATCTCCCTTCCTAATCAAGCAACCCCGACTCGATATAGGAAGTACACTCAAACATAAATTGAGCGTATCCCAGACCCAAATGCATCATAGCAACATCCTACTTCTTTCTTACAAATTCTACTACTTTTCTAAAAAGTGACAATGTCAACCTGCCCACTCCGCGCTGGAAACTTCATCCACGCCACCGAAAGGACAGTCGAAGCACCTCCAATCTGGCAACGCTTCTCACTCCATGGGAAGACCGCTATAGTGACAGGGGCCGCTTCCGGGATCGGCTGGAGTGTTGCACAGGCATTCGCTGAAATGGGTGCGAATGTTGCGATATGGTACAAAAGTAGCACAAAGGGGGAAGCTCAGGCGGAATATATTGAGAGGAAATATGGAGTGAAATGTGAGTTTCATTTCTTTTACATGTACATGAAGGAAAAGCCGTGTTGATTTATTGGCAAAAACCAGGCAAGGCCTATCAAGTCGACGTCCAGAATGCCGCTGCCGTCCAGGAAGCAGTCGACCAACAAGTCCGCGAATTCAACGGCCGTCTAGACATATTCGTCGCCAACGCCGGAATTCCCTGGACACAGGGGGCTATGGTAGACGGCGACCTGGAGCATTACCATCAAGTAATCACCACCGATCTTGATGGACCGTATTACTGCGCTAGAGCCGCAGCAAAGCACTGGCGAAGACAGAAAGAGCTAGGCACTGATTTGAATGGCCAAAAACTCGAGAACTATTCCTCGGGTAGCTTCATTGCGACGGCGAGTATGAGTGGCGTAATCGTGAATATCCCTCAGTTGCAGGCATCGTATAATGCGGCGAAGGCGGGTGTAATCCACCTGTGTAAGAGTCTGGCGGTGGAGTGGGCGAAATACGCCAGGGCGAATTCGGTTTCGCCGGGGTATATAATTACCGAGATTTCGAATTTTGTGCCGCAGGAGACAAAGGATATTTGGAAGGATAAAATTCCACTTGGGTTTGTCCTCCCCTCTCAACCTTCTGCTGGGTGTAACGCTTACTGGTACAGACGTGAGGGTGAGAGCCACGAACTTCAGGGGGCCTTTTTATACCTCGCTTCAGACGCAGCAACATACACGACTGGAGCAAACCTACTAGTTGACGGTGGATACTGTTTGCCATAGCATCTAGCCACGATGCACCTGGAAACCAAGATCAAGATACCCATCTAGATATGCATCCACGCTATCCAGATTAAACCGAGGATCAAACATCTGAAACGGGTCCAGATTCGGCACTTCGGTGAAGTCGAAGGGATTATGCTCATTGGGTAGCGACGCTAGATTTTGTTCGTAAGCATCTGGATTGCTCAATCTAGACGCCAAATGGATATCTTGTATTGAATCTGATAATTGTTAAAAAATCGCACTCAAAAAACCAGACCATTGTTGCAGGAGAATACATACCCGTAGTCGACCAAGTCTCAAATACCTCCCGTTGAGAATTGCGCACCTCTGTATCTGTGATATTTGAATAAACTCGACTCAATTCCTTCAAAGTCATATTACCAAACTCCGCCATTGCCTCCGCCGACCAGAAAATCTGCCCGAGACTTCCCAGCAGATGGCAATTTGCCTCCATAGCATTTTGTGCTCTGCTGCGGTACATAGGAACCTTGCTTCGTCTCATTTCTCGATAGGCGACGCTCAAAGACAACGACACAGCGTAGGGGATGAATGGGAATAATGATAATTGTTCGTGTGGTTCATGGGATACTATCGCCGTTATTCGTTCGGCTGCGTGGATTTGGCGAGTTCTCGATGCGAAGGAGCCGGGAGTACTGTTGCTCTCGCCCGGTTTGGTTCGGTGGGATAGAATTGCAATAGCATAGTAGAGAATTTCGATTGTTGCTATTCATTCATCAGTAAAATAAAACTATACAGAGAAGAAATTATGTATAAGAGACTTACTCAACAATCCCTTCGAAACTTGACACGCGTTACATGCATTAATCAAGTCCTCAAAAAGCGGAAAATCGCCCACCAACTCCATCTCAGCCCGTAGCGGATAGTAAAGCTTGATAACCCGATCTAGTAAACCAACAACACTCAAAAGCAGTCTAAATGGCGGAGACTGCGTGTCAAAACATTTCTGCAACGACCTCCCAACATCTCGTTCATGCATCAGAACAGGTCGTCCGTGAAGAGCAGCATTCAATCGATCAATAGTCCAGACACAACAAAACAAAGTCTCAGCGTAGTCGCGATCTGGTTCTCCGTCTCGCTCCTGCATGTGTAGACCGAGGGAGTGGATGTATTGGACTGCCTGGCCAAGCATAAGTGAGGAAGTTTGGCTGCTTTTGCGGCCATTGGCGAACAGAGACATTAGTGTGAGGGCTTGAATGAGGATGAGGTTGTCGACTACTAGGCCGATTTCGATCGTGATTCTCATCGCTGAGAATATTCGGCTGCCGAACTGTTTTAATGAGAGAGGGGTGCTGTTGGGCGTCATGACAAGGTAGGGTGTTGAGTTTGAATCCGTTGACGCTGCCAGACAGATTCCCTGTTCGAGAAGGATACTCGCTGGGCTGCCAGGTGCAAGTCTGCGGAAGACATCTTTGTTTATGACAGGGAATATAGGATGGATTTTCTGAAAATAGATATTCCGCAGCGCTTCTCGACATTCTGGAATAGGAAGACATGATAAACACTCCTCTTTCAGAATCGACACGATGGTCTTTTGGGAGACAGCTGGGAAGTCGTCAAACAAGCTCGACGGAGATGGCATTCTAAATCCGGTAATTTTTCGCCTCGATTCGTCGTGCCTTTCGGAATGCCACACCCCGACTTTGCCTGCTGATGAGACGCCGTCGCGAGGACATTCGAGGTCGGTACCACGAACGATTCCTTCGGGGTTCAGGTACCCAATGAACCGGGATTCCAGGGGCTGTATGCTAGTTTTATTGGCTTCCGTTTCTTGTAGGTCTGTTAATATTTCGACAGTGAAGGTGCCACTTTGAGGAACATTTTGCTCGTCTTGTTTCTGGCCAGCAATGTTACCGGTCCCATTCGGCATTAAAAGACTTGTGGTGATAGAGTTCAACACATTTTCTGTTCGTGTATCCGAACGCGCTGGAGTTTGTTCATGAATAGTAGCACTCTGAGTGCGATGACTGCAGCGTTTCTTTCTTGTTCGACATTTCTCACAGGCACGCACTGTATCCTTTCTCTTCTTTCGGATACGGTCGATATTCGTGTTGATGAATTTCACCATAACTACGAAATGAAATCAACAACGTTGTATTAAACACGCATTTCGAGAAAACCCTCGTCGCCAAAGGTATCATTAGAAGCACTTCTCATTGGTGAAGTTGAGACATAAACTGTGGACCCGCAGAGACTCTAGTTTTAAGTGGGCGATCACGTGAGTAGGATAGGTTTCTATCTGTCGAAATTGGTCTTTAGTGAACATAGTTTCTAGAGACGGCTGTCAATATTAAGATGGCTGGTCATCGATTGACTTTAGTTATCGATGGATATTTATCGGAGAGTATGAAGATAGTGTGTTTAAATGTATGTTCAACTTTTATTCTCTGTCCTAATAACAATTTGTTCTAACGATGCATTATTTATCCAGCAATAACAATAAAACAATGGTATCCTCCGCAAAGTAATAACTTCATAATTTCATCAATCGCCATGCGCCTTGCCAGATAAAGAAACCCAAACAGGAAAGCGAAAAGGAACGGAACCAGGAGAAAGACGGTACAAAGGGTCATTTCCAGGGTATAGTATATACAGCTCAGAAAAACAGAGCGATCAGAGCAGATGGCCAGGTTCGCCAATTACGTGGATGACTTCACGTGGGTGGCTCTCGGCAGAAGGGGGCCCAGCAGCAGCCAAACACGGAGCGGCATCTCTGACAGTGACAGTGTCCTTTCTGCGCTTGATGAACCAGAGCTGGAAGCTTCCGGCCAAGGCAATGATGGAGCTACCCCACCAGGCAATCGCTGTACAGCCGATTTGGGTACCGGTGCTATACAGAAGCCCTGCGACTGGAGGTGCAATGGTACGACAGGCTGCGCCGGCGGAAGCCGCCAGGCCGTTGATTTTGCCCATTACAGATGGTGATGGGCTAGACTGCTTGATGAGAATCAAGAGAACTGGGTAGGCTATAATGGAAAGGAGATTGCGGATTATCAAGCAGGTGTAAATTCCTGCGAAAACGAGGTTCGGGGGAGGAAGGCTAAGAATGGGACGATAAAGTATGTGATAGGGTGGAGGATTGTAACCGCCACAAAGAGTCGCCACACGCCAAGCCAGTCGGCCAATGGTGCAAAGAGGACGCTTTGGATGAAAAGCGCTATCAAGCCATCAATTGACATGATGAACCCTACAGTCCGCGTTGATAGGCCTAGCCCGCCGGGTATATGTGTCAAGGTGCTTTTGGCGAGATCCATGTTGTTCTTGTCTTGTAAAAATATAGGGAGGAGATGATCAAAAGTCATCGAGTGATATGTGAATATGCCAAGGGCAGTTATAAACATGACCACCTGGGTAGTGAAGGCTATTTCATTTTGTGGAGAGGATGTCCTCTCTTTAGAGCCCTCGATTTGGGATCGCCAGCTTTCGTCTGAATGTACATCGACATCGCGAAAGGTCCCGTATGATTCTGTGCAATATCCCACACTAGGGTTTGACGCAGCAGATATCAAAGGTGTCTCAGCGTTGGAGTGGTGGTCTAGAGATTGGGCCTCGGGTTGGAGATCGGGGTGGGTTTCGAGGAGAAGGAAAGCGCCTCCGATGATGCTAATAAGGAGGAAGGAAGCACAGAAAATATTGGGAAGCAAAAACGGATACTTCCCAAACAGGCCATCTGGGGAAAACACAGAGGGGAATCCTTCGGCGGGTTTTGCAAGGAGACCACCAACGGCTTACAGCTCGCCTGTTAGTAAGATATATACGATTAGGTTCCAAACGAAGGGGAAACTTACCAGGTCCAAGGATTGTACCGATGGACCAGACAAAAGGCATAATCGCGTAAGCTCGCGCTATAGATGGTTAGCATAACGGCTGCAACCGTCAAAGGGAATATGAATATCATACGCTCGTGCTCTGGACGCCTCACGAGTTCTCCCACCATTGTCTGAATGACACCGACGTTTCCATTCAGCATGCCACCAATGACTCGGCCAAACAGAGCGAGCCAGTAATTAGTGGAGAACCCTACAATGAGGAGCGAGAGTATAGTACCAGCGCAGCCCATAAGGAGGACAGGTTTCCGTCCGATGCGATCAGACAGTGCTCCCCAGAACATACCAGTCATGGCTTCCGCGAGGGAAAAGGCGGCGATGAGGATACCCGCATAGAAAGACGCGTCATTGGGATTGCCGATATGAAACTCTTGGACCATTACCCATGAGTAGGGGAAGATGGAGGTAAGAGCGATTGGCTCGGCCACACGGCAGATTGCTGCAATAGACGATTAGTAGATGCACAACCCTGCGAGGGTCAAGAGAAGACGAAGAGAAGATCGACGTACCCAAGAGAAAGAGCTGCAGAGCAGGGAAACCATCGTCGTTCGAGATTGACCTTGTCTGTCGCGTTGATACCATAGTTCTTTTGAAACTTGAACAGTTCTTACCACTTCCTTTCCACGCGAGACCACGCAAGAAAATTTCTTTTCGAAGAGAAACGACCTTTTCTGCGTGGGTCGCTTTCCCGGTGCTTTTACTTATCTTTCCTCGGCGACTAGTGCTGTCGAAGCGTTAGTATGTGTTGACAGTCCTTGTCCTTGTCCTTGTCGCTCTGCTGTCAGGTGCATTCGAGAGTAGCACAAGTAGACACGAAGAATGGCGAAGGCAGAGAAAGGGCGTGAGGTGACACAGCAAGGATGAGGCTGACGGGGAAGAAAGAGGGGAAGAGAGGATGCGGTGAGCGTAGGCAGGCCTTATCAGGGTTTTCGCAGGGGGAAGCGCCGTGGCAAGACCAGAGCAGGAAGTGCAACGGGAGGGACCGGTCCCGGCCAGACCGACATCCGGGCTGCATCCGACAGTCGGCTGATCAACCCATCACGAATACCAAAGAGCAATGATTACAACAATGCCATTTCATCATTATACCGTATTATATATTTGCTTATATGATCAAAAACAGTTTGCCTTGCCTCTTGAACGCGCTGTCTGGCACAGACAGGCGCCCAACGAGCGCCAAGAAGCGAAGCGCAGATTCTGATAAAAGAGGGGGAGAATTGACGGCTCATTTGGGCATAGTGCCCGAGTTGGCGTTGCATTGGCGTGGTTTACCCGCCAGCGCTGCATCAATTGGCTGTAGTGGCCAGTCGCCCCACCATGGCCAAAACATAATTCAACCCCACCTGTTACTATTATTCACAATACGACATCGAGGTTCTTTTATACCCATCAAGTAATGGATTCCAGGCTGTAACATTGCAAATTATATTGTACAATACAAGTAAATACACCCTCCATATGTAGCATACGAAACTCAAAACTCATATATCGCCAATTGCATCACGAGTCCCATGCACCAGAGCGCCGAGCCAAGTAGAAAACAGGAAACACGCTGAAGTCGCACATGAATATAAAGCATAACATAACGTCGCTATTGATTCGTATTTTGATTGGACACTGGGATGTAGCTTCTGCGGTCCCGCGCAGCCTAGACTCGACATGTTAGTACCATATCATATACTAGTAGTACTTATTAGTAGTATCAATGACGCTGCTCACCTCTATCCATCGCTCGGCCCACGGCTTGACCGCTGCCCAAGTCAGAAGACCAGCAGTCGCGAAAATAAAAATAAACACCACTGTCTCATCTTTTCTTGAATCTCGCTCTACACACACATCACCTAATTAGCACTTGACCGAAGCCGTTACTACCGCAATCACCCAGACTTACTAAAACACGTAGTCAGCACATCCTTCTCATCGGCCTTTTCGCATATCGGCAGATTGTATCCCAGGCAGAATTTGCGCGTGCAGTCGTTGCATGTCAGCGCGCGCCCATGGCTGCTAGTATCGCCTGAGCCGGCGCGATCGAATATCGAGCGTTCGCGAAGGTTGTCGTCGGTGCCCCTGGAGGTGTCCACGGGACGGAGCTCAATAATCGTGCTGTTGGTGAAGCAAGTGCATTTGCAGAATGAGGTTGGTGCTGGTTAATCAATGAAGCTGTTAGGTAGGGTTCGGTAGAAGATTCTTGGGATGGTGATGACGAGGCGTCATCGCTTTTGTACTTACTGGCTGCTAGCACTGTCGCGATGTTTATGGAGAGTGTCAGTAAAAGGAGAACCTGCAATAAGCCCATCCACCGCTGCATCCTGACGACGAGTGATATATAGAGCTTGGATGATGCGATTGCGTGAACTGTCAGCTGGTCGTTATCATGTTCTCGGAGAATTCGGAGATCGGCATTATCTTATCGAATCACGTGATCGGAGCTATCGACTGGAATACCAATTAATATTGAAGGTAGAATTGGAGGTAAAATAGAAATGGTTAATAATATTGCATACCCGCGTCAATAGCAAGAGTGCTACAGTGATATAAAATTTATTGGTTGTGACTCATTTCTTAGCTTGCATTATGTGCTATCATTTCTTGTTACAGCCTCTGATGAATGATCGAGAAGCTTATACGTTAGTCGACACAAGTCATTGACACTCCAATACATGAAAACCCACTACGAGAGGTGGTAATACCCATAGTGAAAAATTTCACCCCTTAATGATTGAGCTTTATCCTCTGCCCTTCATACCCTTGCGTCTATTCTCCCGCTGCCTCTTCTCCTTTGCCGCATCGCGACGTCGTTTTTTCCAAGCTCGATTGTTATCGCCCCGATTCACCCAAAACCATTTCGCAAAGTCAGTTTCTTGGGGTTCTTGAGCGCCAGTCGAGTCGCCAGGAGCTTTAGATGGAGTCAATTGGATGGGTAGAAGGGATGAATCATCGTCGACATCCTCCATATCTTCGTCGGCTTCTGCAAGGAGTCTGGTATGACTGTGCAAAGCAGTGTCAGGAGTGGGAGCGGCACTTCGTATCCCTCGTACCTGACGATCACGTCGAGTATACGGGGTCAGCGGTTCGGTGATAGGAAGCTGGTGTTGTTCATCTTCACTCTCACCCTCGATATCATCGTCATTACCACCGAAGAAGCTGAATCCGGTGTTGGGTTCTACTTCTTTGGTGTTATTTGACTGTGGTCGTTTGAAAAGCGCCTCCAGAGGGTGCACGTCGTTCTCTTTTACCTCTGCTGCTTCGTCTGAGGATGCTGAAGATTCAGAGCTATCGTCGCTCGCGTCATCTCTTTCTGAGTGTTTTGGGTTTTCAGGACTAGATGCATTCTCGGATACTGGCTTCTCCATTTGTACTTTCTTTGTCGCTGTGTGCTTCTCATTTGATACGGAGCCCTCACTTTCAGAGATGTCAGAGTCGCTTTCGCTATCGGTGTCATCTCCAGATTCCGAGTCTTCGCTATCGCTAGATCCACTAGACGAAGTCCAATCGGGCTCTTTCTCTTTTCCTTCTTCTGACTCATCTGTTGAAACAGGCGTGGGAGATTTCGCTTTCTTAATAGAGTGTCGTTCGGAAGTTTTCTTCTTCGGGGTAACTCGTTCTTTAGCGCCATCTTTTTTCCCGGGTTTATATGTCTCCTTTCTCGTCTTTTCACGAGGGGCTTCTTGAACATTGCCCTCTTCATCCACCCATCCTATTCCCTCCTCAAATCCAGCCGTAAGTGGGTTACCCTGCACCGCCGATTTCAAGAAAGAAGGATGTGTAACAGTTTGCGCAAATTCATGGACAACAACCTCATTTGGCGACTTGTTGTCCTTCCTCACCTTTTTATCCTTCTTCCCTGTCACTGTCTTGCTCGGAGGAGTCTTAGTCTTGAACAAGCATTCCGCGCTTTCGGTATACTTTGACTTTGCCTGCAGTTTACCTTCTTTCTCCTTTTTCTCGCCTTTTTTCTGTTTCTTGTGTTTGCGACTGCTTGCTGGCTCCGTCCATCCTCTTTTCACGTGTCGACCAGAAGGCAGCTCATACCCATCGAGCACCCCATCATCATTATCCTCCGCCTTCCTTTTTGAAGACTTTTTCTTCTTCTCCTTTTTATCCCCAGCTACCTCATCATCCTCCACCGTTCTCGCTGTTTTGGGATCCAGCCGAGCAGCCTCCACCTTGAATTTCTTCCCCTTCAAAATCGATCCATTAAGTTTCTTTTTCAATTTATCAGCCTCCATCGGCGGCAGACTGACGTATCCGTAATTATTCTCTGGAAACGTAGCGATCGTATGAAAGGATATATCCGTCGCTTGCGAGCGAGCAGACGGGGCGAGAACCGAGTCGAGGAGCTCGGGGGTGAAGGGCGAGATGTGGAGGCGTGTGAGAGCCGTTGTCATCGTAGCATTGTAAAAAATTGAATAACAGTGCAGTGGGAGAAGGTGTGAAAAGGTTGGAAGAGTCTGACTGGGTGGTGAGTCAGTACCACTGGTCAGAATAATCTAGTACTATTTCCAGTCCCAATTTGACAGACTGGATCGTCGAATGCCCTATCTCAAGAGAAGGGGGTTTTGTCTGGGCGGAATAAATAATTCAAGCTCCGGCGATGAGGATTTCCGCACGCGAGACGGGTCCACTTCTTCAGCCACAGGTGGCGTCTAAGCTCACATCTATATGTATGCAGTCTACTAGTCACAACGCTGATCATGTGATGAGTCTACAATTAACAAATTAGATCCCCAGACAGTCGCGTGCGCCTGCGCCTGCGCGTGCGTCTTGCACGACTTTTGCCTGCTCTTGTAATAATAGGTAATGGATGTGGAACGTTAGACGAGACTTGCACCAAGCGTGTTGTTAACTGTCGAAGAAATAAATGCGACAATAAACATGCAAGGCCACCTATTTAATTTCTTAGGGCAATGTTTAATTATATATGAAACGAAACGGATGGGGTTGACTGCCAGGTCACGTGAAGGACACCACTTTACCAACTACGAGTATAATAGCTCGCCTCAGTATTTAGTATTAAATATGAAAAATGAAAATAATGGTAAAAATAGATTACAAGGTAGATTGGCCAAGTTTCCAGCCGACAGCGGCGCGGATCAAGCATCAAGCATCAAGCATACATCATCGCCTGACGTCAATCACTCCACCGCCATCATCATATCAACACTTCATTCGATACTATTATTCCGTTTGACTTCATCTTATGCTTATCCTCATTTGCATTCTTTTATACTTTTATATAGACTATTCTTACATTCCTGTTCTCTTACATCGAAGACTCGAATACGTACATCTTCAACTCATCCCTTCCTCTCACATCATCTTAGCGATCCGCCGTCACCGCCGATGCGGCCAACTAATTATTAGTTGCAGGCATCGTCCCGCGACTCCACCGTGCGGCCAAAGTCCCAAACCAGACAAATTTCAACAAACAGAGACATCGAGACATCGAGACATCGAAACATCTCCTGTCTAGGCTGCCGAGGACCGATCATCGAATTAACCCATCTCCGGCTTCCGGCACAGAGCGCAGCGTCCGCATCCGGGCATTCCGCCACCGCAGACAGCGACAATAAAACGTAAGCCTTAGAGCCTTACAGCTAGCGCCTGCCTTGGTCACCCCCAGTGCCCACCTGCCTCCCTGCCCGCCCTCACATGGCCTCCCAGGCAGTTGCTTATCGCGACCTTCACCTCCACCACTCCCACTCCCTCTTCCTCTGGCACCACTAATCGCCTGCTCACGAGACTCTTTCCGGCCTGCACAGCCATAAGTGCTCTTGCCTGGCAAGAGAGCTCTTATTCCCTCGGCCAGTACTACTTATTTATCCTCGCAATCCGTCGCTGCCAGTGGATCGGTCATCATCGGGCTCCGCTTAGGCTCATCAGCCATCCCCTCCCTCACCGCTCGACAACCCGCCATGGGAAATTCACAGACCAAGGAGGCCCGTTCCTCGGTGTCGCCTTCCCTGCGACATCGATCACTGTCCGACCAAACGCACTCTCCATACCATGGCGGCGATGGCTCGCGCTCGCATCGTTCGAGCAGACCTGATCTCTCCTTCCTCGGAATCGGCACATCCGGAGAGCGAGCCTCGGCCGCCAATGAACACCGTCGAGAAACGAAACAGGACAGAGAGGCTCGCCGTTTAGAGCGGGAGCGTCTTGCGCGTCTACAGGAGCGCGAGAGAAGCATGAAGGAAGAGCACGTCGATGGAGGCTATTTGGTCACGCAGGGTGTCTACGTCGGTGTGGAGGATTTTGGCAAAGCCGTTGTCCGCCAGCTAATGGTGGGAACCGATGGTTACTATCCATCTACATGGAGTATGCTAATATTAGCAACAGATTGAACGAAGATTAGCTCCATTTTGGAGAGGATTGAACGATTTCTCCGACTCGTGGACAGAACACCAGTTGATGGCTGCGGCTCGAGGAATCCCTATCCCTCCCCCAGATGAGATCCCTCCCGAATTACAATATTCACTTCCATCACAAGGCCCCGACAGCGGCACTCAATCCCCGGAAAAGAGTACCCAGTTTCTGGCCGTCCCGGATTCCGCGCGATCGCCGTCATTCAACTCCGATCTAAGCCATACGCCTACCATAAGCCCGATGCAGTCTTTACCCCTTCCTTCCTCTCCTATTGCATCGGGGACCTCTAGTTCGCCGCTTTTCCGAGGTCGCGCGAAGACACTGGCTGCTTTGACTAGCTCAAAAAACAATTCCACTACCGACATGGCCCCGCGTGAAATTCAATTACCAAAGGACCCGTTCGTTAACGGCCAACCTATCGAGGCGTATTTGTACAAAGATGCCAGCGAATGTCCGATCTGCTTTCTTTACTACCCTCCATATCTGAACCGCACTCGATGCTGTGATCAGCCAATCTGCTCAGAATGTTTTGTTCAGATTAAGCGACCGGACCCTCATCCTCCAGAGCACGGGGAGCAAGACCAACCTGCCGCTACCGAGAATGACACCGGCGGCGAGAATGCGGGTGCTGACCAAGAATCTCAGCTTGTGTCTGAGCCATCGGCCTGCCCATTCTGTGTTCAACCCGAATTCGGAGTAACATATGCTCCTCCTCACTTTCGACGAGGACTTGCTTATGCAAGCCTTGGTGGTTTACCTATTTCCCCCGTATCGTCCAATTCTTCTCTTGTTTCAGCCGTAGCGCCGAACAGTTCCTCTGCGTCGCCAAGAGGACGTCGCAGAGCGACCTCTCTTTCAGCTAATGACCCGAGTGTTATTACCACTGACAAAATCCGTCCAGACTGGGCTCAAAAGTTGGCTAATGCAAGGGCGCATGCTGCGCGCCGTTCAGCTGCAGCGACTGCTCTGCATACTGCCGCCTACCTTATGAACGGGAATGGGACGGAAGGAAGAGGCGTTGGGCGACGAGGAGTTTTACGACGCACTGGTGGAGGCAGTTCAGGGACCCAAACTCCTGCAAATCGACCCACTGGCGGCTCTCAAGCGCTCCATGCTCTGGCTTTTTTATCTGAAAGACGTGCAGCGGAGCAGCAGGCGAACGAAAGCGGCACGGTTGCCCCTCCTCGCGGCAGCTCTAGACGGAGCAGAATCGATGATCTAGAGGAGATGATGATGATGGAGGCTATCCGAATGAGTTTAGCAAGCGAGGAAGAGCGACGCCGGAAAGAAGAGAAGGAAGCGCGCAAGGAAGCTAAAAAGAGAGAGAAGGATGCAAAGAAGGCGGAGAAATCGATGCGCAAGAACGGCATCTACAGCAATAGCCAGACAAATTCCACCCTTTTCAGTAGTGGAACATTCAGTCGAGTTGATAGCAGTTCGTCATCGGTCACTGGAGAGGAGCAGTCTAGCGGAAATAAAGGTAAAGGTGTGGACCGCGCCTCTGCAGTTGCCGAAGAATCAGTGGATGTTACTACATCACAAACACAATCAGACAACCGTACTGATGCCATCCAACCTTCCCCGACCGAACCATCGCGACCGTCACATCTAAGGCATATGTCGAGTGCTTCCTCAACATCGTCCTCGTTTCTTGAATCCGGAGCCGGCGAGCAACTAGCTACCGGTGCCCAGCCGAGTGAATCAAACGCGGCACTAGAGCCCATGTTCAATTTTCGCAGCCTCGCAGCTGTAATTGGCGACGAGGAGAAGGCGGAGGCTGCTGAGCATGTCGAGGATTCCATTCAACAATCATCCGACTCGAAACCCTCTGTGTCGGAGCAGAAGGAAGCTGCAGCTGAGCCAGTTACAAATCCAGATGTGGCAGCTATAGGAAGCGAACCTGCGCAGAATTCTATCGCAGGGATGGCCCCGAAAGAAATCAACCCTCACTTGATCGAAGTTTCTCGTGAAGCTACTGTGTAGTGGTCTTAGTTATGTCCACTTCAAAACATATCCCAAGATACAATGTCTGATTCAAGACTTGACATTTATGATCACACCATCAATCCTTTATTTTCCTTCCTCCTGGACTGCAATTACGTCTACAGGTATCAACACCCTTTGCTATCTCTGCAAGGATATATGCGATACTTTCCCTTCTACACTGATCAATGTACAGTCATTAACTTTTTTTCCTTCCTTCATTCCCACAGTATCATGATCATTTTATGCTTACGCATATGATCGATTCAATTTATGAACACACTTGCATATATCATTAGGTCTGGGTGGAGCGTTTGCATGTAAGGCTTTTACAATAGGGGTTTTATTTGTGATTTGATAAAATCTTTGGTTTTGAGAAAGAGTGTCAATAAAAATTCGATACATTTATACTTCAAGGGAAATAATCTAGACCGGAGTACTTTATTTAATGAACTAGCAAAACTTGGGTTATATCACTATCCGAATGAAAAAAGAGAAGTCCCCTGGGAGCCATATAGATGAGATTAACGAAGTCATTTTTAATGACAGCATCACCGGAATTGGACAGGGCATCACATTCTTTTTCAGTGTCATTCATATCCATGCTAATAGAACAAGTGGAGACTACTATACTCATTGCCGAGATCATAACCGAGTTACTTTGATGAAAGCTCTACTCTGCTCCATGAATGGCATCGTTGCAGTCTTCCTATAGATGCTAGAATCCTTGAAGGCTTTTTTTTTCTACCTACACCACCACTATTCAAGGGCCGAACTTTCCAATACGTAGTTGCTTTCACATCATCGTCAAATACCCCAAGTTGATGCAGGATGAGCGGCGGCTTGGGATTTGGAAGGGCTCACACTCAACAGCTGGGCCGATGGATGTATTCACTGGTGAAATGAAATAGTCTTCAGCTACTCTCCAGATGTATCAGGTCAACAATATCGTTTCTGCTTAGCACCTTGGCAACTGCCAGGAATAATACCTGTGCTAATTATTGCTGTTACAAGATTTACAAACAAAATGCGGAGTGCTGCAAAGCAGCTGTAGCAGTGGTGGATACATGTATATTTAAGTCCATTTAAGGCCCATGTTAAAATAGCAGCATTTGTCTCAGTAGATTTTCATCTATCAATGTTGGACCCTGAAAATGAAATTGTTTAGTAGTCAACTACTATTAGACACCCCACTCGACTAGGACAGCTTCTTAGCTGGACCCAGGTCCATATGCAGCTAGTTCTAAGTTTACATGTCCATGGAAGCTGCGTAGTGATGAACATCTGCAATCTTCGTTAGCACTACAACCCTATGGTAATTATTATTAGAGTTATAAGATGTAATCTAGACGGTTTGACTCTTTGAGTGGCGTGTCTTTTTCAGCGCTACCTATATAGTTCAGTTGGTCCTTTCATGTTGCTCATGAGTACAGCAGTAACGCTATGGTAAACAACACCCAACCCATTTTTATTATTATAATTTTTTACAACGATGAACAAGATAAGAGTAACCGTTTCAAGGCCATGATGCTCTCCTGCGTACTTTAATTTGACCAATCTCATCTTTTTTCATAAGAGGTTCAACAGCTTCCGGCTTTTCCTTGTAATAGCTTGTCACTCGAACCCCCTGAAGAGCATATCTGATCTGTTTATTTCCATCCTCCCTCCGAACTTGCGAAAATAGCTTCTCATCCAAGGTCTGCGTGCTACGCAATTTCGCACCGAAGTCAACAGCCGCCATTGACGTTATTTCTGGCAATTGTTTGCGAATCAACCCCGCCCACAAGACCACTGACCAACAAAAGACAAGGGCCACTGATTGAAACACAATATACACAATAAAATATGTTCTATCTAGAACAAATCTCTCTAATGGTATACAGATGGATGCTGTCGTATGAAACTCCGATGGCAAGTCAGGCGTTAGACCGTTAGGTTCGGTGTATAACACTGCTAGATTACCGTCATTGTTGACACTGAACTCCCACAAGATGAAGCCTAGGATACTCTTTAGCATGATGTAGGAATTGGTCTGCCAGATGGTCTGATATGTATCAGAGCCTGTTTCCCAGAACTGAAAATCCGGCGATGACTCTGGTGGCAAATTCGCCGCCGTATAATTCAAAAGCCATCCGATTGCTAGACTCAAAGTTTGTACATCAACCGCAGCCGCTGCCTCCTGAGCAACCAAGTTAAAGACCGACAAGATTGTACTGTTCTCCACGCTGTTGACGCTGGAAGCAGTGTAGCTGGATGTCGTGAATGTTGTCGTTACGTTCGGTGTTGAGCCTGACTCTGACGAAGCAAGGCATTGTCCGTCCCTGGTGCCGTTGGTACAGACATATACTCCTAGATCATGACATCAGAAGGTTTATACCAATTTCGAAAAGAGAGAGAAAAGCAATTTGGTCTCTGTTCATACCTGCCTTGAGTGATCCATGATGAATATTACTTTCACTCAAACAAAAATTAACAGCAGCGAGGCCATCTCCATATACCGTACAGTCAGAGGCTGAGAAGAAGTTGTCATCCGAGCCCAATCCTTCCGTAAAATCAATTCGCATTGCTGGGGCATTTTGGATGCTAACGACCGAGCCATCTGACACATTACCGCTGAGTTGAGGCCACATTAGATAGATGCCACCTGGTAACAGATAGGAGTCGCAAGGTGTCATAGAACCGGAGCAAGATGGCTCTAAAGATATTGAGAACGCAGGGTTGTTGATAAACGAATATGAGCTCGCGAGTGCGAAATAAGGAATAGTAGTGTTAAACTGTTGCAAGAAGGGGCCGATGAGGGATGCATTAAATGGCCCAGTCCCAGCAAGGACGTTGAAAGTACTGATCGGATAGTACGAAGTCATTGTAGAAGTATTAACTAGAAAATCGCGTCAGAACCAAACAAGCCTAGAAGATATATAGGTTATTCTGACTAAACAATACTATGCTACCGAGGGTATAGATAGCGAGCAGAGAGAGCCTACATAGTCGTCAGATCAGTGCTTGATACTTCTAACAGTTTGAATAGTACTTATAAAAGCCTACCTTGCAGACCCCCAAGTTCGAGCTACTCCAGTTGCTGTTTTTGAACAAACTAGGCTTAAAATCCCCCATATGCCCGTCGTTGGTGAAATAGTTAGCAGAGTCAATATCGGAGAACCTGTCTCAGCAGCAGCCGAAGCCCACATAGCAATCTCAAACGATGCAGCAACGGCGCTTGCAGTAGCCCATGAGGTCAACCCTTGAATGACCCTCAAAATCGTGACGGTATCCGCGAAGGAGATGTGGAAACTCGACTGAATCTCATATGCAGGATTAACAGAGAAGGTAGTCGACGCAAACCATGCTGTCAACACGAAGGCAACGGTTGCAAAAGCAGTCCAGATTGTTAGTGTGATCATCCTGAATTTTGAACTGGAGGCGCATGTTTTCCGATTCTATGATGATGAAGGGAAGAGAGGGGGGAAGCAGCTGAGTGTGTGAATCCGACCGCCATCGTTGTAGAAGGGATTAAATATGCGAGGTGTATTCAATTCAATTGGTCACATAGTCTTAGCCAAGCCCGAATGCAGTAATAAGTGAAATGTTGTTTTTTCTGAATATGTGGCTTGCATTAGCACGAAAGGTAGTTTCAAGGGTCTGAACACCACATAAATCGGAGTCCTGCCTGTACTTTCAGCCTGACCAGTTGACAAAATCAGCCGAGCTCTCTCAATCTTTGAACAAACTGTTTTCCTTGTACTGAGACCTCGTTTCTTCAAAGTATGGAATGGTTCATCTTCATTATCTTTCCTTTTGTTCTTTTCCTGCAGGAAGTCGGGTGTTCGTTCCCTTCGACGCCGACGTTATCGAACAGAGGAACTGTGACAGTTGCTTTGACAGCACCGGCGACGACAACGCAGTCTAGTTTTCCCAGTGGTGTGGCCGGTGCCTGCGCTCAATTTTCTGGTGGCTCGAGTATGAGATATCGGTTATCTCCCCGGTTCTTCAATGTTTAGCTTTCTAACCTCAGTTTTACTCTATCAGGTATATCAGATTATATTTTCACTTGCCCGGGTGACCAGCAATGCGCTATTCTCGTATCAGGGTACCGTCAAGATGGGAATACTGGTAATAATTGGGGCTGTTGCAAAGAAGTTCCCGTTCCTGGCTGTTTCACGCTGAATTGTCCGACCTATACTTCCTGCATCGACTCAACGGCTCTGGGATCGTGCGGCTCAGATTGTGCGTCGAACACAGAAGTCTTGAAATGGTTCGTAATTCAAATCTGTTCCAGTAGCACCGCTATCCTTCAATTCCTCAAGGGCTTTCTAACTCGCGCATGTAGCACCGACTCCGCCAAAGCGTTCTGTGCCACAGCTAGTGCGCAGATTACCGGCACGCCCGAGATTGAGCTCAATCCTCAGTCAACGTATATAGCCAGCCAGTATGCATGCGCAGACTACCCGTACGACCTGATATATACAGTCCTTGCAGAGGACATCTATCTCGGCGCTGTGTGTGCGCCGCCGTGGGTCACAAACCCAGCATCGCTAGCTGCTTGGAGCACGTCGGCGGCGTCTCAAGTTAGCTATGCCACGATGCAGGATTTCGCGGACCCTTTTGATCAGATCACATATATTATCACTCCTTCCAACTTCACGGTTCCGCCGTCAACAGGTATTACTGGTTCTTCTTCCACGACCGCGAGTCCTTTACAGACAGTGCAGATACCGACCACGGCAACAGTGTCGAGTAGTAGCACTTCTGCGGCTGTGAAATGGGCAGTTCCGTATATTTATATTTATTCTTTGTTAGCTACTGGACATTTCTTGCTGTATGCAAACCTTTGAATTTGCTCGTTTGAGCGTCTTGTCTAGAAATGAAAGCTAACCGAACCCGAACTACGCGGAGGAGTCGGATATGATGTATTTTCACTCTTTTTGTACTTTCTCCTGCATCGGATTAGTAATTTATTGGTCTTTTTGCGAGTTATGGAGGCTCTCCTGGCATTTTATATCAACAAAAATTGAAAGCTTTACCCAAGTCTCGCGTGTGATCTGAATTGCGGTGTTCAATCATCGTGCTGGCTGACGGCTTATTCGAGGTTAAGTATGTATCAATTGATGGCTGTGTCTGGCGATAGGTTATGTGCTGTGGGAGTGTTCTATGTAAAGGTAATCGTCTCGAAGCAAATTTATTAGGGCATGATGTATTCTCAATAATGGAAGACTCCCTAAGAACAAGTCGCCCTTGTATCCGCTATGTCAAGATAGTCATCTGATGGTCCAATATCTGAGAAACAAACTAAAATGAAAGAAATGGCATCGTATGACTAATTTCAACTTCATTCTTCTCATATAAAACTCTTGGGTAATTCTTGGATAATAATCAGAAAGAAAAAAAAATCATTACCACGAATCGACCTTTCTGGTCCCCTTCACGGCTACATTCTTGTGCATGTTGAGTATCTTGAAACGCAAGAGACCTGGGGTGAAATATCCTCATCTAATGACGTACTACATTTTCTCATCTTCGTTATGTGACCCTAAAATGTACAGCATCATACTGGTATATGCTCAGACCAGGCAAACGACATCAGTAGAAATTGGTTGATACAATCTTACTGTAAATTGTTCTAGCTGAATGCCAGTTCCTTTTCTTCAACAGTCAAGACCACAACGTATAAGAGGGACGTTTATCTTATTCGTAGTCATCTTAATCACATACACAGTCCGGTTGACCATGTCAGAAAATCAAACAAGTTAAATACCAAAAATTAAACAAGTACATAAATATGGAGAATAGAATTTATAAATAGAGTTGTAGGCGCGCCCATTATTTTCTATAAGCAAAAATCCGTAAAATTGCCAACTACCAAACAACAGTAAAATTGAGTAAATGTAAACAGATAGATCAACAACGAATAAACTGTCTCGTCCAATACCTTCATTGTCAATTCTTTATACCCTATTCCAGTAGCCCCTGATTCTTTGAGAGCCTTTGTTCAACAGCACGTTAGTGTTTAAGGAAATCAATTGATAAAACGTTTCATCTAAAGACAAAGTTATAATGTATTGTAGGGGGGGATCTCCTTCATCTGCACATAGAATCGACTTGGTCATCCGAACTTCTGCTAGCTTCTTCCCTCGTATTGACCCAAAATGGAGGTTGCATCGAGACTTATAAACGGTCGAAATTGGGGACAATGGGCATGTTCAGCTCGAAATTCCCAATAATTGTCACCATAATATCAAAGAATCACATAGAGGACTGCATAAAAACCATGCCCCACCGTCTCGACGAATTCCCCGATGAAGTCCTATGTCTTATTATAGAAAGCTTCCACCCCTCTGAGCGCTTCCTTCTGGCGGGTCTACTACGCACAAATAAACACCTGTACACAATCTTCCTGCCCTACTTATACACCCTGCAAACAGCCACCGCAGCGCTCATTTGGGCTGCCCGATACGACAAAATCGACTGTGCCAAAAATGCAATCCGCGAAGGCGCGCACTGGTGCCATGAAGAGCCAGAAACAGTCCACCCGGACCTCAGGACCTTCACACCCCACCCCGAAGCCGGCGCTCTGTACACAGCCTGCAAATATGGGAACCTAGAAGTCGTAAAACTCGTCCTCGGTACGTTCCCCGCGAAAATCGTGAGGAAAGATAGGGACAAATGGCGAGTCCGATGTCTCGCCGCCGCCGCCAGCCACTTCGGAAGCTTTGATATCGTGGACTACCTTCTCAACCACACTACCGCCGACATCCGCTGGACCGACGTAGATGGCTGGAATACGCTGATGTGGGCGTGCGTCTCCGGAAATCCGTGGACTGTGCAAAGACTCCTGCGCCATCCGCTCGTCAACATCAACCGCCGCAGTTCCAACGCGGATTTCACTCCACTAGCAATCGCGGTGTATTACAACCGGGAAAGAGTTGTGGAAAAGCTGGCAGAAGACCCTCGGCTCGATCTAGACGCATGTCGGGAGGATCTCCTCCAGGACGCAGTGATGCACAAGCAATACGAGATCCTGCAGACGCTCATCGCCCTATACAACTCCCAGCGAATGTTGCAAGGGGAGAGCGTATATTTGGGTCTCAGCCAGGCGATTCGGCAGCTCGATCCCGTGGCGCTACACATGTTCCGTGCCGGTTTCGATGAAAACCCGCAGTTCAGTATCAACTATCGCCCGTGGAGCTTCTCAGAGCCGCTGCTCTGGGTAGCGCTGTTGAGGAAGACCAACAAGGTCATTCTCCCGCTATTCCAGTTTAGGGGGCTCAAAGTGAACGTCTGGAGTAAGGAAGAGGGCGCCACGACATTAATATATGCAATTCGGCAGGCACTGAACACAGTAGCGCGGGCACTCGTCCATCGTCAATGCAGCCTCAACGCAAGGGACTCGAAGTACGGCCGCACAGCGCTGATGTGGGCGGTGATAAACGGGAATGCACCGATGGTCTCGTTGCTTCTATCGAGGCCCGGGATTAACGTATGCCTCAGAGACCACAGCTACATGACGGCGCTCACCTACGCGACGACGGGTCGACGATACGATGTGATGAGGTTGTTATTGGCGCACAACAATATCAGCGTCAATATGCGAGACGGAGATGGTATGACGCCGCTGATGCGAGCGATTTCGAGACGGAATTATGGGATGGCGAGGTTATTGTTGGATATGGATGGGATTGATTTCAATATTATAGATAATGATGGGAATACGGTGTTGCAGCTGGCGGAGAAGGGTGCTTCGAGGAGTGTGTTTGCGAAGATGGTCAGGACGAGAATGAGGAATAGGAAGTTGCCGCGTTTTTACCACGAGCCGAGACTCTGACTTCACTTGACCTTCCTTTTACGATTAATGACAACAGAGAAGTCTATTTTGAGTGTTATTATTGGGGTTGGAGTCTGACGCATGGTTTGGTTTATCCTTGCTTGTTGGCTGACAATTATGCTATATATATTTTCAATCATTTTTTGACCTATTGACACCATTTCACTTTCAATATCCTCCAGGCCTAAATTTTATATAAACACCTACCTATAAGTAGAATGTTCGAAGTATATAATACTCTATAGCTTATTCGAAAGTGGTTTGGTCGATGTTCCTACGCTGTCTGGACCATGCTAAATCTCCATTAGTTTGCCTTTCAAAACTGTCATGACAAAAAAACATACCCTTTAGCCAATCCTTGATAAAGACATGTTCGTACTCCTGGGCGTTCGCTACTGGTGCTGGTGGTAGTGTCGGCGAGGTCTCATTCGGAAACAAACCGTTTTCATCCCCTGTAAATATTAGAAACAGAACTCTATACAAACTCAGGTTCCAGATTTGCTTACAGTGATGAACTGCACCCTCAATCTCCACAACTGGTCGATTAATAGTGTTTTTCCGTGGTTTAGCAGCATCTGCAAGAGGCGTCGATTCCCTCCAGGGATCTGCTTGGCCGCCGATGATAGCGAGTCGGGGATACGAGATGCCGAAACCGCCATATTTATTGACTCGCTGCACATCTGGAGGAGATGTAATGTTGAAAGCGTATCTGCAAGCTATGCTCAAATAATCGACGTCTATTAATCTCGAAATCATTGCGAGTTCATTCTTTGGCGTGCCGCTACCTGTCTGGTAGAAACCCCATCTACGGATAGTAGTTAGTTTAGAATTTCAGAAACTGTATGATGTACTTACTCAGTGCAGACTTGATAATCCCATGATCTCCAATCCTGGGATATGTCGTCTTGGAGGTAGAAGGAATAATCATGTGTTGAAAAACATGAGTCGGCACTCTGTCCTTCTCCGATGCAGGGCCAGAGAACAGTTTGGTTGAGCCAGCCGACATAGTTCAGTAGTCTGGTTGTTAACTGCTTAGACTCATTTTTGAAACCCGCAGCGGCGACGAGTCTCTGGGCCTCGGTAGTCCTGCTGGCTGTCTCGCTGAAAAGGGCAGAGTTGGAAGTAATATTGCCGCAGAACTGAAAGAAAGTAGGGTCATCGATAGCCGGATCCCAGTTTCTGTTTTGCCATGCTGTCAATGGCTCATTCAGTATACTGGCAAAGTCATTTGCATATGTGAGATTCTGGAGACCAAATAGACCCTTGAGTGCTGCAAAGTCGCTCTTATGAGAAGCCAAATTGTCAATGATCTGGGTGAACTTTAGATTGGTATTTACACATTCCCGGGGAGCATATTTTCTGATCGGCTCCCAATATTGCCAATAATCAATAATGGCTTCCGTTACTCCCGAGGAAGAGATTGCGCCGAAATATACTTCCGGATAAACAACACGGAGAAAAGCGACAAAGGCTCCGGCATAAGAGCCACCATATGCGATGTACGGAGTGTCATGCGCAGTGATACTCTGATCTTCGAAGCCAGGAAAGACGATATTTTTCGCAAAGTAAGCTGCATCCGCGAGCGCTTGTTCGGTCGTTAAGAAGCGCAAGCTCTCCGTTGACAGATCCGGAGTGGGTATGCTTGTCCCGTAGTACCGGTGCTCGAGAACGACCGCGATACCATTTGTTTCCTGCGCCAATTGAGCGATTAGACCTTTTTGGAGGAAGGGAAGCCGTTCTGAATAAATTGAGAGTTAGAGCACAGAAGCAAAAATAATAAAAAAGGATGAAATAAGCTTCGAAACTAACCTTCCCCAGACGCCTCTCCGGATCCGAGAACAAACACAGGCCCGCCTTTCTTGTAGTGACTCGCATCGAACCAATACCGTAGGGGAAATGTGCTGTTGCTATGGGGTGCGTATCTCGTGTCGTTATGGAAATGATCAATTGGGACGGAAAGGTTGTAGGCAGGGTATATTGTCGAGGGATCGACATCCAAATCCTGCGGTTTCTCGCTTTGGGTACGAAGATAGCCCTTGAATCATCATCTGTAAGTACTTGGAGAAGACAATTGCTTCGAGATAGATAGCTTTAGGAGCTCTTGGCTTACCTTTCGTCCAAGACCGACATTCGTCGAGGCGGCCGCTGTGCCGACGACAGCCAGCAAAGACAGCGCCTTCAGAAAGCGATTGCGCATTGCTATTTTAAGCACTGCGGCTGGTTAGATGGGATTTGGAGTTGGAATTGAAGGAAGACACGCAGCGGCAGCATGCCGTGCGACATTATTATTAAAGAGACAGCCTAGTCACGAGATAACGGACTAAACATACACCATCGACGCGGCATGCAACCTCGATGGAAATCCCGACGATCATCCCCCGCACGGTATAATTACCAATATGCTTAATCGTCGTGATCGAATTGCGGAATGCTTAATCAACCTGCGGGTTGTTAATACGGAGGTTTTTTGGAAAAGCAGAATCCAGAGCATGTTGTATCTCTCATTGACTTCAGTTGTTGACTTATCCAAGGTCCAGGTAGGAATAGCTTTACTGACGCCTGTGGGTCCTCCCTGAGTACCTTCCAAAAACGGTGATCTTGTAACGGCGTTACACGTTTTATTACCAAACTCCACATTACACGGGTATGTCGCAAACTTGTAGAGTTATCATTTGTCTAATGGCTAGATAACGGTCACATATCGCGTAGCATTCGTACTGCAGTATACGTCTTCGACTTGGATATTAATAGCTCTAAAATCACGATCAAACGTTTATTTAGGCTCTCAAACAGCTTGATTTTCATTTGCGAGACAAACTACGGGCGGCATACACTTCCAGCTACATTCATAGAGAGAAATTGCTATTTTACAAAAAGGCAGTATAATCTTGCCACTCCGAAGATAGAACAAAAGGTCCTAATGGTCTTAATAATGAATATAAAGTTTAGGCGAAAATCCATCCAGGTAGAGTAAATTATTAAATCACAGTCCTGAACTATAAAGTGCCATGCAGAAATTACGGTCGAATAGTTTCTTTTCATTCATCCCTTTATAAGTGTTCAGGCGCCAGCAACTGTCTCTGGTGCAATATCAACTCTATCCATAATAAGCCGGGTCTCTCACGTGTATCATCTGACAAAATACAAGTAAACTTGCTGCATTTGAGAGGCTCTGGTTTATGAGGATATACAAGTTCAAACGCATAAATCAACCTTTCCAGTCTTTCATTAGTCTATTGAGAGATCCTGTAATTTACATTCTAAGATGTCTGTCTCCCAGTTTACTTTACCTTGAATGTGATCTTGGAGAACCCTTCTTTAAAGCGCAGAGTATTACTGTCAATGGCTTCTCCATGAACCGATACAATGCTCTTGTTTACCAGCTTGACATCTACCGAGCCGGTAAATGAACCTTTGACAAGATTCATAGTAACCCCCTCTACTGAATCGTCGATATTGAGAGCGACTTTAGAGAAGCCAAGCTTTTCATGATCTGCAATCTCCACAGTCGTTTTCATTCCCTCAACCCAGTTCACTAACAGCGTCACGTCCTTGCTCCAGTCGTACACCACGCTCTCCAGATTTTGGCTCAAGCTGCGAAATACGGCCGATCCAGGTCGGAGAAGAACAGGCAAAGAGAAGAAATCATGCTCTTCTGTGACGTATCCCCCACCAGAGCGCAGTTTACCATCAAGAATACCGTACCAATCACCCTTTGGAAGGTAGTATTGACTCCGTCCCTCGGCATTGAAAACCGGGGCGACCAGCAAGCTGTCTCCGAGGAAGTACTGCATATCCTGATGCCAGGCCATAGGGTCCTCCGGATATTCTAAGAACATTGCTCGCAGCATGGGGACTCCCGTTCTATGTGTTTTGATAGCACTGGAGTAAAGATAGGGCATTAGGGAGTGCTTCGTCTGGACAAAGTGCCTCAAAACTTTGTCTGCCTCGCCAGACTCGTCGATCAACCAGGGCACCTATTCACATTAGCCAAACATGAATTAAAGGGAACTTTTCGCATGATCCTACTCTGAAGCTGCCACTGCCATGTAATCTTGAGTGACTAGAAAATAGCCCAAAAGCGATCCATCTTTTGAATAATGCCGGGTCCGGCTTTCCCTCAAACCCGCCAATATCATGAGCCCAATACCCAAACCCAGTAAGGGCGAGGCTCATTCCACCGCGCAGTGTTTCGGCCATTGCCTCGAATGTACTATATGGATCTCCGCCCCAATGAACTGGAAAGCGTTGACAGCCAGCAGTGGCAGAGCGAGCGAAAAGAGCAGCATTGTTCTCACCGAATGCCTTAGACAGCACCTCAAACGTGACCTTGTTGTAGAGGAATGCATAGTAGTTATGCATCTTTTCGGGGCTGGAACCGTCGAAATAGACAACATCTCCAGTTGGAATGCGCTCACCGAAATCGGTCTAAATGGGACTTAGTTCACAGAACGAGATATGAAAAATCATAAGAGTCTCTCACCTTGAAAGAGTCGACACCGATGTCAATGAGTGCCTGAAGCTTGCCTTGGTACCATTTGCACGCATCGGGATTCGTGAAGTCGACAAAACCCATACCCGCTTGCTAAATCAAATTTTCCTGTTAGCATGACATGAAAAGTAAAGGGTTAGCAATAAAATGAAGCGTTTATATACCCAGAAGTCATATTGCCAAACGCTTCCATCAGTCCTTTTAAGCAAATACCCCTTTTCTGCAGCCTCGTCGAATATAGCGCTTTCCTGTGCAATGTAGGGGTTGATCCACACGCAAATCTTCGCCAGCAAGTACTAATTAGCAACCTACACTCTAACATTGAATTTATAGACCGACTTACGTGAACTCCACGTTTCTTGATTCTAGCCAGCTGTCCCTTCGCATCTGAAAAGTAGTCCGTATCGAACTCATAATCGCACCACTTGAACGCTGGCATCCAGAAGCAATCAAAATGAAACACGCTGATCGGAATATCGCGTTCATGCATCCCATCGAGAAAGGAGTTAACGGTGCCTTCATCATACTCCGTAGTAAAGCTTGTACTGAGCCAAAGCCCAAATGTCCATGCTGGTGGAAGCGCTGGCTTGCCTGTAATTGTGCTGTATCGTTCAATGATCGACTTTGGATCCGGGCCGTATATCAGATACATAGCTAGGGTCTCTCCAGGCACGGAAATGTTGACCCGAGTAGTGCGTTCAGATTGAATTTCGAAAGAAATGAAGTTAGATGTTGGAATGAAGACTCCGTAGCCAGCGGAGGTAATGAAGAAAGGAATGTTTTTGTATGTGAGTTCTGAGCCAGTACCCCCGTCTTCATTCCAAATTTCGACACTCTGTCAAATCGTAAGTTGAAGATATTAGTGCACTGGGCAAATTTCATACCTGTCCATTTTTAACAAAAGGACCAAATCGTTCACCCAGTCCAAAGACCTTGTCTCCCACCCCAAGTTGAAGCTGGTATGTCACCCATCTCTGGCCTTTGTTCGGATCGATGTAGTTGGCTCTCGGGTGAAGCGCCGTGGTGCCCTGTTTGACGTAGCCAACTGAGCGCCATCCGAGCTTTGTTAAGAGTTTGTCTTTGGCATGGAAGCTGATATCGAAAGATTTTGGTCTGGTATCTACGCTTGCAGCCAAGTCACCAGCTCGGAGTTGCAGTCTCTCCGATGTTTTTGAAGTCTCAATATTAACTGTATGGTCAACCTTTCCATCTGGAAATAACTCGAAATGCGGTCCTTGGGCGACGCTCTTTTGCTTTATCCAGTGTGTAGACGATAAGTACAAGACGTTGTCGGTAGGTGAACTGAGAGAATGGGTCAATGTAGGGTTGTTTAACGTATCGCCGCGATGGTTAATCGGCTTTGAAGACTTTATAAATTTTTTAGCTGAGTAACCTTTCCGATGTTTCCAATCGGTGTTCTTACCGTTACAAAATGTAATGCCTCGTCTCTCGTCTCAGCGACGACAGTCTCGACTGCCCAGTCGATGAGAGTATCTGGGGCTGGATGCCAGCAACCGTGCGAGAACTTTACCATGATTTCACCGGCTATATCGGTTCTTAGAAATCCTGAAAGTAAAACTGCTACCTGATGAGCTCTTATATCCCATACATCGGAGAACGGGCCGAATATCTTCACAAGGCGCGTTCATACATTACATTTTACCACAATCAAATTAGCATTTAGCCGCCCCGGGTGTTCGGAATCTCGGTTTAACCCCTTTAACAAGATCTGATTGGATTTACAGGCTTCATTTACCCGGAATGTCTCCAAAAATCCCCGCTTCTGGCGTTCTTGGGCCAGTGCAATCCCACGTGGGGGTACGACCCGAGGCTATGGTCGCGGGGTTTGCCGCCTTTGCACGGCCCTATCAGAGTGTTCAGTCATGAGATCGTTCAAGCTCTCTGTTTACATAAATGCATTGTATCTGCTTGACATTTTCTGGGCCCGGGTCTCGAGCGGTCCTCGAATTTAGCCTGGACCTTTTGCCGGATCTCCACTGCTCCAGATGTCTCAACGGCAAGAATGCTGGGGCCGGTGTAGCACGGGTGTTCGGATCTGGCTACAGAGAGTTTCTTAGCTTTATCGCTTTATCCACAGAAAGAATATCTATATAGTGTCCCTCGCCACGAGGGTGTTCTCCTCGGATTGATCTGTCCGACTTCATATCACCCGCTCCAAATTAGTGCCACCCACCATGACTACAGCAAGTAATAGCACTGTCAATGGCTATACATGGGCTTGCGGTCTTTTTGCCGCAGTAAGTAAACGGCATGCTCACTGAGGTTAAGTCAAATACTAACCATGCTCCTGTGTCTTTTAGGTCGGCTCCTTGCTGTATGGTATCGATTCTGGCATTGTATCAACAGTCATATCGCAACCTCAGTTTGTAAACTTCTTTGCACCATTCACTCGTATATACAACCCTTGCCCATAAAATACTGAAACGAGATTCCTGTCTGACTTTTACTCAAGCCAGTATCAAGGGAGCTGTGGTCAGTACATTCGGCGCAGGCACAGTCTTCGGGGTTTTTTTCGCAGGATGGAGTGCAGATTACCTAGGTCAGCATCAATATTTTAGCCTGTGAAGATAAACCGTTACTAACTGCAATGAAAAGGCCGAAAGAAAACTATCGCTATCGGTGCCGTGATTGCCTTGATTGCTGGCATCTTGCAAGCCGCCTCTACCCATATTGGCATGTTGATCGCCGGCCGAATCGTTGGCGGATTCGCAGTTGGCATCATGAGTTAGTTGACACAAATTTCTTCCCCAGGAGTTGCTGATTCGCTCTAGATATGACCATTCCGATCTATAATTCAGAAATCGCCCCGCCTCACAAACGTGGTTTGATTGCTGGCTTACACGCTCAGTTCGTGGGTGTTGGTTTTGCTGTTGCCAACGTATGTCACTGAAAACCTTGAATCTCGATACCATGCTAACAGTCCATTATAGTGGGTAGGATTCGGGTGTTCTTACGCCTCGGGTAGTTTTCAGTGGCGATTCCCATTAGCTTTCCGTAAGTAAATTCATCTGCTCTGCATGTCCAGTGCCGACATTAACCTTGAATCCCAGAATGTGTTCCAGCTTTGATCGTTTTGATTGGCATCTTTTGGCTTCCGTACTCTCCTCGATGGTTGCTTGAACAAGAACGTGACGAAGAAGCCTTGGCGATCATCAAGCGTCTTCATGGTCACAAGGGCGAGGATGATACACTTATTAGAGCTGAATTCTATCAGATTCGAGAACAGTTGAGGTTTGAAAAGGCCCAGTACGTGGCCGGATGGTCCGATCTCTTCACCAGGCGGAGCAACCGCAAGCGTCTTATTCTTGCTGTGCTCGTCCAGGCCTTCACCCAGCTTAGTGGTATCAACGTTATCAACTACTACCAGACCGATCTGTATAAGGGTTTGGGCATGACCGGGCACACCTTGACTTTACTTGCTGGGTAAGGTCTTCATTAAAATTGCGCATATCTCTTCCACTAACTCAGCGTTTAGTGTATATGGTCTTGTTGGGCCTCTGGCTAATGTTGTCTGTCTTTATTATGTCGACTCATGGGGTCGCAAAAAGACTCTGTGGATTACCGGTTTCATCATGGCGCTCGACATGGCTTTGGTGATGGGACTTTCTGGCGGATTTGGTCACAGTGACAACGGCGTCGCAAAAGGCTTTACTATTGCGTTCATCTTCCTTTTCTCCATGATGTCAGTATACCAATCCCAAAAGTGGAAACAACCTAACTGACGGACTCTCAGCTACTCCCTCGGTTACAATTCCATTCATTATATCTATGTTCCCGAGATTATGTCAATGGCGATCCGAGCCCGTGGTTCTTCCATCGCCGTTGTGTGCAATGTCATCATCAATATCATTTTCAATCAGATATCTCCCATTGCGTTTGCGGAAGTCGGATACAAGTACTACAGCCTTTTCATCTGCACTAACGTTGTCGGCGCAGTGACCGTATTCTTCTTATTCCCAGAGACAAAGGGCAAGTCTCTGGAGGAGATTGGCCAAATTTTTGGAGACGATGTTGTTGTTGGGGATCTGGATCAGGTGCGTGAGAAGGTCGAGGCTGGTGATGTGGAAATGGTGGAGCAGGTTGAGGAGCGAAAGTAGTTCTGCGTTTATCAACATATATAGCGACTAGTCTAGATAAATATTTCAACCTGATACTTCAAACGTTGGAAGTGTTCTTCGGATAACATCAACGATGGAGACAGCCGAGTTCGAGGATGTTAAATATTTACAAATCAAGAGCATCTATAGTACGAATAAACGTAATTTTTGGATTAAAATATTTTCAGCAACGAAATTTAAATAATATGGTTTCTTTGGCGGGTATAGACGTTGCATACAAAAGGCCATCAATCCAACGGAGGGCTAGATGAGAAATGTTTTCAATTTCCATTTGTAGTTTGGTTTTCAGCCTTTTATAAGGCTAGGACTTCAGCTCGTCGTTTCGCTTCCATTTCTCTGAAAACTGGACTTCGGTATCTTGACCTGGAACCCCGACGTTCCTTGTCAAAGACAAATTTATCCTCGAATGCCCAGGGAGTAGAGCCAACCGAACATTGGAAGGTCGAGAATTCGAACATCACCAACCCATCCTCTTTAAAGCCACGTGTGACTTCCTTCTGCACCCTATCTCCAATTGCCTGGCGGTTGAGACTGAAAGGTATACTTAGCTTTCCGTCATGATTCCAAAGAAAGTACCAATGATGAGCTATCCCACTACCGCACGTAATCAAGTCGTAGAACTTATCCATCCGTACCGGATTCAGTGAGTCTTTCTCTGGCATATCTTCTGGATCTGAATTCTCTTCAGGTTTATTATCACTAGAAAGATCCATCTTATTGATACCTGTAGATTCAACACGTGCTAAATTGCTACTTTCGCCGAGTTGGGCGCTCACAGTCTCGCAGCGGATAAATGATCGAATTGGCGGTTGTGTTGTCAACATTCTCCTCCAACTTGCACTTTCATTCATAAATACTGCGTTTCTTTCATCGCTGGCAAGTGGCAGGTTCTCCAGGTCTTTCTTCCAGAACGGTTTCGCCTGTTCTTTTATATCCCAAGACCAGAACCAGTGGGGAAAGAGTTCTTGAAGAAGCGGATTTGCTACTTTTGTTACTGCTGTCGGCGAGGTTTCGGGTTTGAAAAAGAGATGTTTTTGAAGAGATGGGGACTGGGTGGTGAGATTGTGCCACGCCTGGCAAACACGTTGAGCGGATGTGAGGAGACTTCTCATGTCTAGGTGGAGAAGGATCTGCTCAAGGATCTCGGGGGAGCCGAGAGCCGTATTCTGGGCTTCACTCATTGCGAGAATATTGTAATAAAAGTCAAGGTGTTGTAGATATGATAATTCTGGCTCCAAAGTTGAGGCCGAGTGATCAGAAACTGGAGTAATCTTGCAGCCTCGCAGGCTTCAGCCGCGAGCGGCCCAAACAACGTTAGTTACCAACAATGAATAATTTAGCATAATATACTAAAATAGCAAATTAATGCGAATTAATCTAACTTTCATATATCACTTAATTAAGTTTAAATGGGCACTTTTGAATTTGACTACTATTTTCATTCTAGAAGTATATTTTCAATGTTATTTATGGAAATACCAACATCAATCGATGCTCATCTCTAAAAGTCCTGCATATATACCCAAACTTTTTGTAGGAAATAGGGGCAAAATGAAGGTAGGTGATATAAGACCTCAACGAGATCTTTTAAATAAAAATTATACATCATTTTGGTACTGTAGAAAGACAAACAGAGTCAACTTAATTGACTGTCTTTATTGCTCTCGCACAAAGCTCTGTTGCTTAATAGCTTTGAGCAAGCAACAATAAAGTTACTTTGAGGTCTCAAACAGAAAATTGCTAAATTTTGACTTATATCCGAATAGCTAGGAGGTGAGATGATATATTTCTTCACATTGTTGTTCTATTCCCCGTCTCCTTTACTTAGGAAACTGGCGCAATTCTATTCTTCGAATGCAACAACCACAGGTTTTAGAACAGTGGGGCCATTTCCAGGGCGGTTGATTACAACAGCAGCCGGCTTTTGCTGTACGTAGAAGTGCATTTTTTTCTAGGTACATTGGTGGATAATCATACACTGTAATTAAATCATGCTCCCTAATATATGAACCCTTAGGCTTTATAAGCTCAAGCCGAAAATAACCTCGTCTGCTAATCCATAAATTGCGACGAAGACCATTGAATCCGGTTTGTAATTCCTCAAGGATTTGTTTTCGCTCTCTCGAAAGGGGGTTTCCAAGTTCCTCAAAAGCTTTTATTTCTTCTGAAAGCTAAGTTTCAAGTCGCCGTAAACTGGCTTGTTCACGCCTATTAGGATTAGATAGAAAGATCCATCATTTTTGCCTGATTGCCGAGATTGGGAACTCGAATAGCTTTGCGATGCTTGGTACCTTTCGGACCTAGTCGATCTAGCCCTCCAAATATTTGCTTTCGATCTTCTTGAACATATTGGAGTCTGTCTAATCCCCTGGCGACTTAGGCAAAAGAAAGACAGGCTTGAAAGAATTCAACGGTTCGCGTAAACTATGTCTTGCTTAGGCCACCTCATAACAGACAGCAACCGAAACATCAAATTAAGATGATGTATAAACAACAATTCTGGCATATTTGAAATCGTCGATGTTATTACTACCTAATATTTACTATACAGAGGTAAACTCGGGAATTCTGCGCTTCTAATTTAGTTGTCATGGCAGATTGAAACTAACTCGTGATATGTACGAGACTGACTAAATCGTCAATGAAGATGTTTATGTCGACACACAAATCAATTGAGGTCGAAATTAGTATATTAGTCATTATTACATATATGTACATTCACACATGTATTCACTGTTATATATCCGTCACAAATCCATCATGAAACATATATATTTTTTGGGTTGAAGTTTTCATGTCGACATGGGCACCTGCAAATTAGAGCACAGAGATGTATGCCCTACTCCTTTAGCCTCGTAAGTCATGGCTGGCGTAGTCGCAGAGCACGACTCGTAAATATCGGTCGATTTACACGTTGTATCGACCGTGCCAGTATCCAAGGCGCTGCTGACTGTACATCCACATGTCAGCACAAGAATCTAATCCAATATATTCCAAGAAATAGACTTACTCAGAACGCCAGATATAGAATATCCCCACTCCTCCAGTGATAAGCCAGACAATTGCTGACAGAAAAGCAAAGGCTTCACTGACTTTCCATTCCGTACAGTCAACAAAGGTGCCGGTGTTGGGGTCCAGTCCACAGACAGTTCCTTGAAGCGCATTGAACAAAACACCAAAAGCAGCGAACCAGGCGAGACTGATAGTGATGTCGACTGATAAATGTCAGACAAATCAACAAGCAGATATAATAGAATGGAAATACGTACTTGGCCACACAAAGTATCCATGCAAAATCGGCACCATCAACACAACACCTAACACAATCGAGAGAGCCGCGACAACTTCAGCGTAGATCGATCTGGCAGTGTAAAAGTTATCCTGGTCGCCAGTGAGAGTACTCAAAGAGTGGCCGGCAAGACCGGCAACTATCTATTCGAGTGCGATTAGTTGATGTTATGTTGAATGGAGTGGTGATATTGGCACGAACAGCAGCAAAGGCGATCTGAGTGGAGCGCAGAGCGAACCGCAGAGGAATAGCGATGGGGCGAGGAACGACGGGGTCATGGGGGTTAGAGGTAGACATTTTCGCGATAACTACACGCTTCGCACTGGATTATAAATTATAGATGTGTATGAATAAATTGAAACCAATGCTCCAGATGTCGCGTCGGCATGTACGGATGTTGGTAAGTGTAGACATCCCCAGAGTGAGGAGCGGCTCAACTGATATATGTAGAGAGTTAAGTTCGGCCCTCGGGGACTTCATTAAGTTCATGGCGTAATAATTGCACGGGGAAAACATGGCTTGTTGACATCAATCCTACCAGTCTAGCGAACACTAAACAAAGATAGCAAAGTGAGGTGGAAAAATACGGTCGAGATCGACAGGGCTTGCCTGTTTGGGATAATACCTCGGGAACTTTCATGTGACTTCTTTAAACCGACGAGATTTTCCCGTTTTTCAGTCGCTACCAGAGTCTAACTATGAGTTAGTTCGTTTACCATTACATTTTGGTAACAATTGAAGCGTTGAGTAACAAATTACAAGAGAGAACCAGTTTGCAGATGCGAATCACATGTTTGCTGTGGAAACATCGAGAAAAGTATTTACAGTTACATAGTCATAAGCATTCAAATTGAACTACGTACATATCTAGCGGCTTCAGATGACATCACCGTTATTGTCGTTCTTATTCCATTCCAGCCCTAATACTCAGGTCTGTTGATCATTGTAAAGAACATGCATTAAATATGCTCAGGTTTTGGTGCTGGGCCTGAGAGCCACGCTAGAGAGTCAATACGGCAGTTAGGCTCAGTGATTCGGCTTGACTCCACAGTGAATGGAGAGCGATGCCAAATCGTCTCTTTATAGCTCTTTCGATTTGCTCATCCCTCAGCAACTCGCGGGATTTTGCAGTAAGCTGTTTATAACCCCGCATTTCTCGGCATATGCTGTATGATTCGCACTCACACAGTACCTGTATCCATTCATGTCTCCAAACCACCAAAGACAGAAAGGATTAGAGAAGAAGAAGAAGAAGCGCAGGACGAAAAAGAGTGCCTTTGCGGCTAGGAGACCATCCCATTGGCCACAGCAGCTCCACTATGGCAGCCAATCATATTCTGTTGTTCTACAAATTATGGGCATACTTGGTCTAAACCGAAAACGGCAAGATAAGTGCCGCCTAACTGTTTACAATGAGGTTGCCTTGTTCATCAGTCCAGTCTTTTTCTCCTGTCCTCCAACCTGTCATCCGCTCTGTGTTCTGATGATAGAGTCGTGCATGTTTGTCACAGCGCCTCTTCTTGATGACGCTGTCGCCGCTGGCATTTGAACGGCCAGCAAGCAGGACCGCGCGGCGATCCCACTGCGTTCAGGCACAAACAAATCATATCATGCTGCGGCCAACCTGAAACCTGCGGAATTCGGGACGAGGTATACCAATCGTCGCTCTGCCATCGTTATCGCTGTGTTTTGTCATCCTATATGAAAACGCTATTGAATTCTTCTCGCAACGTCCACCTGCAGACCCTCGTCATGGCTCCCGATTTAAACTCGATCCCTCCCTCTCCGCATGGCCATCATCCTACTCAACCGACTGACATTCCATCCAATTCGAATTCCCCCGCCATCTCACGACGCGTCTCTCAGGTGATGGGTCCTCCTCCGGTGCCAGTCAACGCAACGTCGTCTAATAACAATGGCGGTGCGGTCGATAGCTCTGGTGTTGGTCTCGGGCCAGGTAGGTCCAGTGTTTCCGGACTACGCGTATAGGGGGATACTCACGAGCGCGACGAACTAGGGCCTCTCCGTCATCCCCGCCCGATGACTGCAGCCGATTTACATCTGGTCTTGGAAAAAGAGCAAGAGGCAGTGGTATGTTCTTCCAGCCTCAAATAATGAACAGGTTTTGATTCTACGCTACCAGGTTAATCGCCTTACCCGTGAACTCACTCTCCTCCGACAGCAGACTGCATCTGTTGCATCGACTGCATCCTCCACATCAACTGGCCTCAACGATTCTATTGACGGATCGATCTACCCTACGTCATCTCGTCAACATCGATCATCCTCGAGCTTGAGTTCCCACATTCCACCGGGATCAGCAGCCTTGGCAGCGAGTGTTTCTAGCATTGCTCCCTCTCGAGACACAACATTACCTACATCACGGCCTTCTGGGGAGTATACACGCGTGGGACGGAGCCGCGAGCCTTCTGTGACCTCTCCACGGCAGCCCGTATCTCCGTACGGTGACCATATTCATTCTTCGGGACAGGGGCTGGCCCATCGCAGTCCCGCTTCTCATGCCTACAACACTACTCATCTTCCCGACGTCCATCGATCAACTTCCAATGCTTCCGCCGCCGGCAGCCGTTATGAAGAAACCGCACACCATCGAGCAGAGCTCGAAGCTGTAAAGAGAGAGAACGAGATGCTTCGTCGGCGGGTGCGCGAACTAGAGCAAAATCTCAAGTCGTACCGTGAAGTGCAACCTCACGAGGAGTCGCCGGCCTCCGCTTCCAGCCTGGTTGCTGGAATGCGAGATGCCACCATCAGAGAACCATAATTCTGATGCCCTATACCTGGGTTTTGAGAACTGGATCGGATAGGTGGAGATGGAGACAAATTGGCGTTCGAAATACGGATTTATATTTTCCTTTTGTCTATATCTCCTATTTTTCACTTCATTCCCACTGGTTTTTTCCTTTCTATTTAATTACTAGCGTTAGTTGATTTACAAAGATTGCAGCATACAGAATCAAATACACTCGTTGGCATTGCCTCATGGATTATAATACTATCGTGTTATTTTTATTGTTCTATCACATGTAGGCTGCGTGGGCAGTGTGGCTGGTGCTAGGCAATTGCATTTCGCCTGTTTCGCCTGCCCCTCCTACGTCATGTGGCACAGGTAGCTTCCCCCGCCCAACAGCACATGTGTAGTGATGACATACACCAACCATAAGTATTAAGTTAGCTGTTCTGCACGATCACATTACCTCTTTCCTATCACCTCACTGTTAAAACCTATTGTTACTCTCTATTACATTCGCAATAACGACCTAAATAAGCCATGTCTGGAAGCAACGTCGTCCACGTCAAGGGCATTGCCCCCACGACAACCGAGAAGGAAGTTCATGATTTTTTCAGCTTCTGGTACGTCATTAATTAACAGATCACCATAGATGGGATTTCGAATTAACATCTGACTGCTGCAGTGGAAAAATCTCCAACTTGTCTTTGACACCTGAGTCTGGTGAAGCTGACGCCAAGAAGTCCGCTACGGTTACCTTCGAGAAGGAGACGTAAGTGATCATTCAGCTTCATTGCTTGGAATCAATATGCTTACTTGGGTGTAACAGCGCCGCAAAGACAGCCCTCCTCCTCGACAACACCCAGCTCGGACCGTCCGCTGTCCGTGTCGAGGCAGCCCACAGCATCGACGACATTGCCGGCACCCATGCAGCCAGCGCCAACGAAGCCAAGGACGAAAACCACCATGACATTGAGCAAGAAGACAAACCCCGCTCACGCATCATCGCTGAGTACCTCGCTCACGGCTACGTCGTCAGCGACCAGGCCATCCAGCAGGCGATTGCGCTCGACAACAAGCACGGCTTCTCCAACAAATTCACCTCTGCACTCTCCAACTTCGACACCAAATTCAAAGCCACCGACCGCGCCAAGGGGCTCGACGAGAAATATAATATCACCAACCAGGCCACTACCGGCTGGCGCGGCTTGACCTCGTACTTCGAGAAGGCCCTCGATACCCCCACCGGCCAAAAAGTGCGCGACTTTTACGTCCAGACTGATAAGCAGGTTCGCGACATCCACAATGAAGCTCGGCGTCTGGCGGATCTCAAGAGCGGAAAGACCCCTGCTGAGACTGCTGAGACTACTGGTCCTGGCGCCGTTGGTGAGGTTGCTGCCGAGCCCAAGCCTACCGCATAAGACTTTTCTTTTCATTATTAGTGTTTCGTGTTAATTCGGTTGCTTACGACGTTTCGACGAGGTCATGATGAAATAATTCTATTCTGTTCTGTTCCTTTTCAAGTGCTTGTTTCAAGAGAACGGGTTTCCTGTAAATACGTATGAAATAGCTTATACTCGACTTTGCGAGGATTCTACGTATACATTGAGAATTAAACTGTTATACAACTTAGCAATAAAAATCTAAAAATATATACATGTATAAATTATACTAAATTATACTATAGTCCGATGTGTCGCCACAAAAGTGGATCTCAACATCACATCATAAATTCATCCTAACCCTAATGCATGGGTCAAGGCAGAGACGTCATGATGAAGTAGTTGCTCACATTTCCTTTAGGCAAGCAATTCACACCTTTAAAAGACAATCAACATCTACACATATCAATATTGGGAGTAGTTAACTCATACATACAAAACACAAAACAAAAACCCCCGCATCTACCGCTACTATCCCACATCTTTTCTAACTTATTTATCATCACCAACGGTTTCATCCACAATGTCTGCCCAAAAGAGCGGCCGCCAATCCCCGCCTCCAGAAGGCCAATCGGGACCACAACTCCACGACGTTCCCGGCACTGGCAAGAGTATACCCAACGCCGCGCCGTCCGACGAACACGCGAAACAGAGCTCCGATCAGGCCCTAGCTGGGCTACAGAGTAATCCCGTCCATCCGTTAGAGCAGGCTGCGCGGGAGAAGTTGAAGTGAGGGGATACCTTTTATTTTTTTGGCGGTGGGGAGGAGATAGGAAGGGGAAGGGGAAGGGGATGGAATGGTTTTGGGTGACGGTGGATTATAGGAATTGTTTTTCGTGATCGGGGATGTAAATGGTCATGCAGGTCTTTAGAACATTTTAACTAGTTGATAGGAGATTGTCTGCTATCAATGTGCAATGGAACTTTATTATGAAGGTAGTGAATGCATTTAGGGTATATGACTGCGCGTCAAGAATATTATATTACATCTAATTCCTCGACATGTCAACAGATCAGACGTGCAGAGCACAAATATGATCAATGTCTAATCACACCATATAGCCCGAAGCAAAACAAGATATAAACCACCGTTACGGCCGTCATAAGAAAAAAGTACCAGCCCATAACCTTTAACAAGCGCTTCATGGAGTTCCAATCAACAGAACGCACCGCATCGACAACACCAAATTTGGCCTGAACGCTGACTTCAGGATTAAGATGCCCAAAAGTACGATCAAAGGGCACAATAGCCTCCTCGTCCTCCGGCAACATTGACGCGGCTATGCGAATGAATACCACACTAATGGACATCGTGACAAAGGTATTTATCAGTATGCAAAGAATGGACCACCCAATGGCAATTAAAAGCGTAGCGCTGTTTCCTGTCTGTGGTAGCTTCTTATAGAGAAAGAAAAGAGCAGACAGTACGAGTTGGCCCGCCAAGGACTGCAGGAAAGCCGCCGGAGCAAGCTTCACCCACGCCTTGCGAAAAGCAGGGATACGCGACCAGAGCGATTTCTGGGATGGTCGCGAGATCATAGTATGAATCCATGCGACCTCGAGGTTGATCAACATGACTCCGACTAGGAATATCGCAAAGAAAACACCAGTGGAGCCTAAGGTTAGGGCAAAAAAGCCGCCGATCGGCAATATGAGCACCGCAGTAGCGACCATGTACAATGCGAATATGCCAATGCCGCGAAAACGAGACAGACGGCCGCCACCGTGGACTTGGAGATGCGCGATTGTGTCGCTGATAGAGCTGGTGATGGGTTTGAGGGGGGGTTTGGATAGATTGTTGGCGGGAGTCTCGATGTCGTCGTCTGTTTCAAGACGTACGTAGGCGGTTGGCCTGGGGTCTTCGATGGCAGCGAGTGTGAAGACGACTCTGCCGTAGGTATAATCTACTAGTAGCGCTGTGACCACAAAGATGCATGAGGCGATGATGACGAGGGAGTGCAAGAGTGGGGATGGCTGCCTGGGCTCGTCTGCTGTGCCGCGTCGGGCAAGATCAAGATAGACTGCACCGAGAGCTGCCATTTTGCTTTGTCGTGTAGAATAAACAAGAATGTGACTCGGAGCTTGAAAAAAGAGGGGTCCAAGAAGAGTATAAATAGTAAAATACCTCGCGAGAGGGGAAACTAGGTTGCAACGGCAAAACCCGACTCAGCCTCAGCTTGGCCTGGGCGAAATCGGAAATAACCAACCAGCAACAACCCCCAACCAACAAATACACAATGACATGACATGATCCCTGCAAATATGATGCATGCTAATCACAATTATCACACACCCGAGCGAATCATATACTCATGCAAAAGCGACTTGAAACTGAGGCAGAATGTATGGTTTAATCAAAGTGTAAAAGGGTTCAAGCTCAGTATACAAGGCATATCTAAACTATTCAAAGACATGCCTCTGTCTGGATAGGACAATCACAACCAAAGAAATAAACAAAAGGATTATGGGGTACTAGCATGACATCAAGCGTTGAAAGAAACAGGGGGAAATAAAATGTAATAACAACGCCTATGAAATTCTCATATTGACATAGTTTTGGCCATGATACTATCTTTTTTGCCCTCTTTTTGTAATTTTTTTTTCCGTTAATTACCACCACCATTCTCCAAACTCACAGCCATAGCAGCGCTAGCTTTATCAGCTTCTTGGAATGCTGATTGTATAACTTGCTGCTCTTCAGAAGTTAAGATCTTGGTTAAACTCTCGTATAGCTGTGGTTGCTCTTGTTGTAATCCTAGCTCGGAGTTAGTATATACTTGACGTATTCTGCGCAGCTAAACGTACCGAGCATGACATTCTTAAATAGACTGTATGGTTCGACTTTGTCAAGAGGCGTTTCAAGCAGACTCTCCTCATCCAGCTCGTCATCGTCGTCCGCAAAGGAGCTGAATTTTTGTGCCTATCTCCACTATTAGCATGGCTCGTTGTAAGAAGAATTTGGTGTACTGACCTCTTGGCTAAGGAAGTCGAGATAAGCAGTATTTTCATCAGCCACATCGTCGTCTCCAGTTCCTTCGGCTTCATCCTGGTCGTTCCATTCCACCTCGCCGTCCCACTCAGTCTCACCATCTAATTCGTCCTCGTCCTCATCGTCATAAGTATAATCCGACTCCCGAGTAGCTTCTTCGCGGTGCTTGAGTGCGGCTGGAAGGGTCTGGAAGAGCCGAGTAACGCCTTGCAGTAACCGTGGCCAGCCCTGTTGGATACTTGCTGGCACATCACCGGCTTTCAGCGTCAGGAGAGAACTGATAGCCGCAATGGACAACTTCTTATCGTGAACACGGCGGAAATTATCAATGTTGGAGAACCAGGCGCTGAAGAATTTATTCGTCCAGCCCTTAGCCTCGAGGACTTGTAGAGACAGCGCTGGGTTGTAGTAGATGGCGTTGACAACCATTTCCATCAGGTGAACGCGGTATGACTTCGTCTTGGCATCGCCACTGTTGATCACCTTCATGGCAAGCTCAATAAAGATGGGGACGTATTGGTCGACGTATCCGCGGAGGTTCAACATCAAAGCCTCGGCAAGCTTGCATCCGCAAATTCTATCAACTCCTCCGACTTTCTCGTCGTGGAAGATATCTTCCACCATGCTCACAATAGCTCCAAGATATGCAGGATTTTGAATAAGCATATCTGTACCGTATGAAACGAAGTTGTCCAAAGCAGGTAACATGTCTATTCAAGTTAGTAATTCGTTCATAATTATTAAAGGGTAATTACAAACCCTCTAGATACAACTCGGCGCCAGCTTTGAAAGTCTTGTGAATCATCTCAAAGGCTTGCCACATAGTGGGTGAGATAGACTTAGCAGAGAATGTGCAGCTGTCAATAATTTCGAAAATCTCATTATATAAATCTAGAACAGAAAATTAGTACCAAAACTAAAATAGCACTGGAAATACGCACCGTAGAGTTTGTTTTCCAGAGTAATAGTAATAACAGGCATCAAAATCGTCTCAAGATGCAGTAGAACATCCGGAGTGCTCTCCAAAGTGAGAATTAGGGTTCCGATGGTCTGCAAAACACCCAGGGCCGTAATGCTCTTGTCGTCAAGGAAGTCTCCATATGTTTCATCCTCGCCCTTGGAGGCTTGACGTTCTAGAAGCTCCTGGACGATACGCATATATGTATCACGCAACTGCTCACTCAGCGCAACCGCGAATGGAGTCAATTCAGCAGAGAACACCTCGACAAAATCTTCCATAACATTGGACAATGCATCAACGTCAACTTCGTTGGCCAGTTTGAGCAATTGCTGCATGATCTGAGGGATGTTTTGTTGCATTGAAGTGCGAATCACTTCGTGTCGAATAAGAGGCTGTAAAGCGAGAGCAGCCTCGACGCGGACAGGTAGATCCTCGTCTGCCATCGACTGTAATATGTTACGGTAGATAATCATCAAGTTTTCAGGGTCTTTGAAATCGAGTTGCTCGAATTTCTCGAGTGTATCACAGGCGCGGGCTCGGAGAAAGCCATGGGGACTGCGGAATTCAGGGAATACGTGGCGGACAAAGAAGTATTCAACTTGATCAGCAATGGGGCTTTTCTTGCCTAAAATCACCGTGGCGAGAGACCCAATCATGCGCAGGGCACCTTCTTTCTCTCTAGGGAGTTTCTGGTCATCAGGTGCGGATTCGTATTTGCTGACAACACCATTAACGAATTGCAGGATGTTAAACGTTTGCTTCTTCCGGCTTTTGGTGAGTGAAAGCAAAAAGTTGGTTGCTGCAACGTCAGGCGCTGAGATCTCTTCGTAATAGTTCAGTTTTCGGTGAAGGTATTCCGGAGGATCGGTTTCAAACAGTTCGAGGTCCTCATCTGATTGACATAGTAGAGGGAAGACCAGGTGTGCGATGAGGGTATCCATATGAGGCTTCAGGTGTTCCCATGTCGACTTGGGCTTCACGCACTCCTCGAGGAAGATCAAAGTATAAGAAAGTACAGGTTTACTGAGCCACTGGCCTTTGATCCACTTCTCAACTTCCTGAAGATAGCCTTTCAAGATTTCCGGAGTAAAGGTGGTAATAAACGATTTTGCGTGTGTGACTGCATCGGTAGACGTATTCTTCGTAATCGTGGTTGGGTTTCCATATCTAGATGGGCTCATTAGTCTCTTTCGCGCACCTAAGCCGCGTAACACACCTAATGAAAAGCCGATTCAAGTTTGCGTAAGCCCATTTTTTGCACTTCCACCAGTGATTACTCTCCCTCTCGTCCACATCTTCGGGCATAGAAACAGCTGGGGGGGCCTTTGCAACAATTCCCAAAAATAAGGTACACCAGTCAACGGTTGCCTGGTGGGTTCTAAGATACGGCGGCAGATCAAACTACAAGATCATGGGTCAGAGCACGAGACGCCAGAATTCCAAATACGATACTCACATAGATAGCATGTTTATAAGCCTTCACCACTGTATGCAGCATTTCTGCAGCCTCCAAGCTCTCCTCATTCACCAGCTTGCTTCCAATGTTGAGCAACTGCGGGAAGCAGTGCTCAACGATTTTATCAAAGTCGGCTCGATTCTCATTATTCTTGAACCGGTACACCTTGCAGATTGCCAGCAAGCATTGGAGTCCAGCGAAAACGGAGTTTGCGTCGTTGGCGTTGAGTAGCTGCAGTGTGATGGCCATAAACCCGGGCCATTTTTCAGGAAAATCATATGAGAGGATCTTCGTGACGATTGGGATAATCTGGGCGCGCACATTTGCCGGCGTCGCCGCGAGAATCGGAATCAATCGATCGCGAAGAGCCGGGCGCTCTTCATCGGCGATGGGTTTGTGAGGGCTGGTGCTGTCCTCAGGAGGAGCCCAGCCGCGGTTGATTCGGTTTTTCAGGTACACGACAGCTAGAGCACAGTCAAAATTAGCCAATTTTCTCGTAAAAAATATTGCGCATCAATCCCCTTTCCCTTAGCATGGATCTTCGGGCTGAGAAGACTTGACGTTGAAAAGGGCGGGCAGATATTAAGGATGGCGGGGGTTTTTTCACCATACCAGACAGCTGAACGGCGTTATTCTGCTCGGCCTGCAGAATATCTAAGAGAGCGTTGATGAAGCCTGGTTGAGTCTCGGCCTAGAATTTGCAGATGCAACGGATTAGCTGGGGGGAGGGGCTTGAGGGGAGAAGCCTGCTGTGTACATATTTGAGGTCCAACTCGGCCTGTCGTCGATTGTCCGCATTGGCATCGAGAGTGGCCTGGATACGATCCCGGAGAGCATTCACATCCATCTTGCGCCCGTCTACCCCCAACACCACAAAGAAACAAAAGGAAATAAAAAGCAACGGACAAGAGCAAGGACGAGGACAATGGCAGGATCTCCGCGGTCCTTTGTAGACGAGAAAACACAACGCCGCAGCGAGAGTTGGTTTTGGGGGATGGGGTTTGGCGGGAGGCTTTTTTGTTGATCGACGATAACAGAATTAATTTGATTAGGTGCGGCTGTGGTCGTAGTGGGCTATGGGTGGCCTTTGGAGAACCTGAGTGCCTCTGCATTTTTCAGGCGGCCCCACTCCGTGTCACTTTTCTTCAATTAAATTTTTTTTTCTTCGTGTCTTTTTTTTATAAAAAATTGGTTTAGATGACATTGGAATTTTATTTTGAATTTGAACGGGGCTGCCCTATTTTATCTGGAAAAGAGAGAGAAGAGAGAGAACAACACAGCACGTTCTGAGCCTCGTGTTGACCTCGAGGCTAGCTGATGTAGCTTATAACGCTGGACATCGTACGCGAGTTCCCACATACATTCGCGTCAATTGGGTAAAGTCTTTAAGATTATGATGAGTGTCTGCGTCTTAAATTTACTGTGCCATGTGGCTGCTAGGCCGATGGACACTAACGAGCCTCCAAACTGGTGGGTGGCAATAAAGCTGTCTCGGTGTCTCCATCCGAGACCCATACACCTAACATAGTTACATGTAATTACAATAATCCTTCATAAAGAAAACATACCCATATTCATTCAGGATGTATACCGACTTAATAGACACGCCTACATGTACAGCGACGCGGCGAAAATCACATCGCGCTTGATCATCTCCTGGGCCTGTTCCATCTTGGTGTAGAGCGTCGGGTCACCCACCAGCTTCGCCGCGTTCTTGACCTCTCGACACGTCTCGTCGAGGCGGGTAATGGTTCGCACGATTGTGCCTTCCATTACATCGGTCAGATCCGTGATACGGTTGAAAGACATCCCCTTGGCCCATTCATACACAACCTCCACCAAGCCAAAACGAGGCTTGCTGGTGAAGTCATTGGAGTCTTCACTTGACAAGATAACCTGGTGCAGGATCTGAAAATCGTTGACCTTGTCGGCAATTCGCACAATCGCCTCCTTGCCTTTCTCAAGGCGGGGCGTCAGGGTGGGCTCGCTCTCGGTTTTTTCTTGGAAAACAAACGCAGACAGGAGAGCCACGATTTCTTCTGGCTCGTATTCAGCGAGCACGTTCTCGAGAATGAGTTCGGTGAGGACCAGTTCGTCAGCAGAATGGATCTAGACACTTAGTATCAAACAAGACTAATAGATAGTAATTCGAAGACTTACCTCGCAAGCAACCTTGCCTTTCAGTTGCACCCGAGATTCACCATCTACAAACCCTAGCTCTCTTAAAACCTCGACTCGTTGTTCGTAGTCAGGAAGCAGTTGCAGATTCTGGTCCGACATAAGTTGTCGTAATTGTAAGATGTTCTCTTTCACCTGCCATTCGTCATGTTGCATCTCAAACTATAAGTAGATTAGTCTCTAATCTAGCCTTCTCTAATGGACTGGGAACAAACGTGTTTAAGAAAGTCGGGGCAAGAAAGACAGTGGCAGGACTGTGCAATAGCGGCTTGCTCTTGTCGTTTACTCAAAATATCCCTCACTTGCAGCTCCTTGACACGAGCCCAGTCCAATTCATCCCAAGTGGAATTATCCCACGAAGCACAGTGTTTGGACAACTCCTTGTCTCCGAATTTCAAGGCCTCTACAAGATAATCAGCATTTGTCTCTTGGAATTTCTCAAATAATAGTTAATTGAATTACCCTTCTTTATATTCAAGTACCAGACCGGCCCACCAAGCTTCACAAGAGTGTTTGTCACACACTCAATATCAGCCAAAGGCACTCGGCACACTTTCAGAATCATTTCCTCAGACTTCGTGGGCAGCTGACGGAAAAAATGACGGAAGATGGGGAGGAACGGTAATATATCGCTTGGATGACGCTTGTCGCTTACTGCACCTATTTCGAGGACCTGAATCGTGGGTTCGCCGCCACTAACTCCTTCGCGAACAATCATCCCGGCCGTGCGAATACCATCCTAAATGCAGATATAAGTATACATATTCTGGAATTAAAATGTCCGAAACCATACCTTTCTATACACCGCAAGTCTCTTGATCTGGAAAAGTCTCTTCCCTACTGGAGAAGTGATCAGGCCGGTGTGAAGATCTCTAGTGAGCTTCTCATATTCAACCGCCGCTTGATGGCAGGCGGCAAGATCCACGTCGCAATAGCTACACGGCTCGCGTTTTATTTTTGCGAGACTAGCCTCAGAAAGCTGCACCTGCTTCTCATGCTCGGGTAATAGTGCCTGGGTGGCATTTTCGCTGAAGCTCCGTTTAATCATCTCCTCGATCTTGAGAGCTTCAACACGGAGAAGATTCAAAATCATGTTGTACGTCAGGCGGAACTGGGATCGCAGTTTCGTCGGATCTCCTAGGATCATCCTTCGCAACGCGCCGGCAGGTGGTGCCTCGTCTCTGCCACTAGTGACGATGATCACAGAACCAACGGTATCCAAACCTCTCCTTCCTGCGCGCCCGGCCATCTGTGTATATTCCCCTGGTAAAAGGTCTCTGAATCCCTTGCCATCGTGTTTTCGGAACCCGGAGAACACTACTGTGCGAGTTGGTAAATTCAGACCCATGGCAAATGTCTCTGTCGCAAAGAGAACCTTAACCAGAGTTTTTGCAAATAGAATCTCCACAATTTCCTTCATGATAGGCAAAAGACCACCATGATGTACAGCTACGCCCCTGCTCAAAAGTTCTCGAAGTCGAAGGATTTGGGGAAGCACTCTATCCTCTGGCTTCAACCGAGCCAGAGACTTCTCAATGATCATGTGAATAGCACTCTTTTCAGACGCAGTGCAAAAGTCCTGGTTAGACAGCGAGTTTGCATTTTCTTCGCATCTCTTCTTGGAGAAGACGAAAATACAAGCAGGAAGCAAGTTCTCCTTGCGCAGATACTGCACAAGGTGGACCCATATATTTCGGTCTTGCGCTGCCGTCGTCCTTCCTCCACCACGGCCAGTTCGAGCAATATTTCCAGAGCCTCTAGTTGATGGCGCACCTCTTCCTCGTCCCTGTGCGCCTTGAGGGCCACCGCGTTGAGGACCGCCTCTCTGTCCACCTCCTCTGGCTGGGGCGCCGCGACCCTGGCCTCGTCCTTGCTGTGCACCCTTTTGACTAGCTTGGGACTGTGCTTGTGCGTCTGCGGCCTTTTGGGCCTTGGCTTTATCTCTTCCAGACAGAATTTCATCGGCGTTCTTCCAGCCCTTTTCGATGAATTTTTTGTTTGAATCAACAATTTTATGGATACTCTTACCGGCCCAGAGATAATGCTCAAGCGGTACAGGGCGCTTGGCCGTAGAAATAACATATATATCTTTCTTTTTGGTACGTCCAACCCATGACGCAAACTCATATGTATTCGGGACAGTGGCTGAAAGGAGAATCAACGTGACATGTTCAGGGAGCATTATAATAACCTCTTCCCAAACCACTCCACGTTCCATATCGTTGACATAATGTACTTCGTCAAAAATAACAAACTCGACATCTCGAATAAGGTCGGCTCCGCGATAAAGCATACTGCGAAGAATTTCTGTGGTCATAATAAGACAGCTCGATTCCGGCGAGATTTGTACGTCACCCGTAAGAATACCAACGTCGTCGAATATATTGCGAAAGTCACGGAATTTCTGATTACTCAATGCTTTGATTGGGGATGTGTATATCGCTTTCGTCATGTGTTTTGCAGCGAGTGCAATGGCGTACTCTGCAACCACAGTCTTTCCAGCCGACGTGTGAGCTGCGACGAATACCGAATCTCCATTCTCCAAGTGATAAACGGCTTCTTTCTGAAAAGTGTCAAGTTCAAAGGGCCATTCCTTTGCCATGTCTGGAACCAGATCATGGAAATTGGTGATTTCCTTGTTCACATCCACAACATGAGCCCATTCGCGACCACCTTTTTTTGCAGCCGCGGCTAGAAGTTGACTTCGTGGCTCAAAGGCTGGAAACTCAACGGGCAATAGCGAATCAATATCTCGCTCTTCGTCCTCGCTCATGACTTCATCTTCATCTTCTACTCCTTTTCTAGCGCCTTCCTTGACTTCTTTACGCTCTGTGGAAATGTGTTCTTCTTCTTGCGCCAAGGTCTCTTCGACATCCTTGTCATCTTCTTCAGCAGCTTGAGATGTGGGTTCATCGAATTTCATCCCTCGCGAAAAGCCCGGTGGAACTTCCAAAAGTCCTTCTTCAGTACCGAAATTAATGATTCGATCAAGACCCTGCTTTCCACTAGCTCTCTGCTGGTCATTTGCTTGCATTTCAGATTCCATCTCCGCGATCGCCTCAACGCCCTCCAAACCGCCAGGCGAAAAGGGGAAGTAACCCGCAGCTCCTCGAACAAAGTCCGCTCTTGCAGCTGGACGCCGAAGCAAAGAGGTTGAATTCTTCGCCGTTGCACTGGTTGCCGGTACTGTGACTTCATGATAGCCCGTAATCCGCCCTTCTAGGCCTTCGCGGTTGAATCGGATAATAGTACGAGTCTGCGTCGGATCTATTTCAAACAGATCCCGATAATCCGCCGAAACGTCCCATCGTCTGTGCAATATTTAGCTACCGAGCAAAGAATATAACTTCTATAGTGTACTGCTGCCACCTACTTCTGCAACCGGTTCAGCCAATCAGGGCTAAAACTAGACGAGGGTGTGAGAAATTCACTCTCTAGTTCGGACTTGAGCTCATCCACGTTCTTTTGAACCCTTTTTCGAGACCTAATAGCCCCGGTGGCTCTATTCTCCTGGCTAATAAGCCGCTCGTCGAAATCAGTGGAGACGAGTTGGTCGGCACTCAGTCGGAGCCGTGCCAGACTCGACGATAGTGCATCCACCATAACTGAATTTTTCCTCAAGATACGCAGGATAAGCACGATATTCGTATCTGTTTAGATATTGCTGGTGGTCATGCGTGCACAATGGGAACGCAATGTAAATGTAAGATCGAGACAAACAGCAACGGAAGATCCCCTCTTTCACAGGCAAAATAAAGCGGAGACTCGACGGGAAAGAAAATAGTCGATGTGCTTGAGTAAAAGAACATCTATGAAAGAGTTCTATTTTGTAGCAAATTCATACAATGTCTTTTGCAGCGTTGGCTGGTGCTGGCAGGCAAATGTGGTCGGTTTGAATATTGAATGATGACATGAATTTCACAGTGGAGACAAACATGCATGCCCCACCTCTTTCCATTAGTGACTATAGAACAGTCAGCCCTTTACACACCCTACCCATATTGGTCTATTTAGTATCGAGGAATTGATTCACATTAATCAAAGTCTTTCAGATACTTGCAGAGAGCATTTTGATTGCATAAGGAATGAAAATCCTAGGTTTTGGATTAAATTGATCATGTTTCGCACCATTTACTGAAAGATATTAATCTAAATGGCACCCACATGTGCCAGCCAACTTTAAATGCTCAAATGTTGAATTTAGCCCAAATTTATTCAAATGATATATCAAGATATCTGTATGCCTAAAGTGATATCAATTCAATGCTGATATACATAAAATCAATGTCTTATATATCCGTGATTGTTTGATTGTTTTAGAAATATTTTTTTAGTAGGTTATATACCTAGTACTATTGACGGCCAGCATGTTATCAGTGGACATGGAGTGACGTTAATGTATCGCACTAGCTTTTCTAACTTGGCTGCATCAATCAATACAGTAGCTCTCACTGAACACCGAACAACCGTGAGAATGACAAACCTGAAGAAAGAGGGGGAAAAAAAGGAAACCTGAAACTGTTAAATGGGCTAAGCTATAAACATCTCAACACAAAAGTAAATCCCCAAGAATGCCGAGTTAATAAACCTAAATCGCCCATAGCAAGACATAGCATAACGTATGAAATCGTGAGCATCATCATAAAAATCAGAACAAAACGAAGGATAATTCTTTTCACCCTAATGCCGAAGAATGGAAGAACTCAACGAAAAGAAAATACTGGAAAGCTTTTACGATCCTGTACATTGAGTTGGAATTCATAGATTCCTTCGACTGTTCCAATATACCTATAACCGAATGTTAGTAAGCAGCTACGGATTCAGGCTCGAAGGGTGATTGTGGCTTACAAGCTCCTTCCATCATGACCCCAGCCGACGCCAGCGGTCTCGCCGGGGTCTTGGTCTCTGGGCATGTAGCCAAGGTTGCGCTCAGTAAGATTGTTATCCATAAAGTGCCGGATCCACCGTGGTGACCGGGTCTGGGATGGGTTAGCATATTCTGATATGGATGTATGTATCAGTGGGATACTACCTCGCCTACGGCCACCCGTTGTCGACGAAGCCTCTCAGCTGCCACACTGGCTCGTAACTCTGCGGTCGTTGCGCGCTGGTTATCGTATCTGCTTTCTGTCGTGGTACCTTGGCGCGAAGACCGACGAGGGATCGACCTTGAACGCTGGGACGGTTGGCGTTCTGTTGAGGCTGTCTCTGGGAACGGAGATGAAGGGTTAAAAAGAGCGGTTGCGCGGCTTAGAAAGAATTCACGATCACGGTTACCCGTCCCGGATCCATTACTGGAGAAACCATTCCCTGCGGAGTTGTTGTTATCGGTACTTGGTGGTGAATTTCCAAATGATTGAATGTCCATTGGCGACGCGGTCAACCTGAGTAAAACCTCCACATCTGCATCCGATATATCGTTATCAGCACTCTCAACGTTTGAACTAGTGCCAGGGCCAGGTGGTTGGGATACGACAATGGAACCGCGCCGTCTTTGGCCAAGTGTACGCTCTGTGGAACCAGCCCGTCCCAGGTAGTGTTCACGGAATAGCTCGTGGAGGGTTGCGTCCGTAGAGCGAAAAGGGGGAGTCGTACGAGGAGATGGGTCGGCGGTATCGCTGTCACCAATGGAGGAGGTATTGACGCCATGTCGCAAGTTACTGGATGCCCTAGGCGGTCGTTCATCTGCATCACCATCGAAGACATCTCGAGTGGCCCAACGGGCTGTATTGAGCAGGTCAATTATCTGCCGTTCTCTATTTGTCAGGCCCTGCATACCCTCGCGATCCGGGGTCAACCGCCTAGAGGATCCTAGCCCAGAGTGGACTATCTCAGAGTCATCGTCAAATGCACCCACTGTGATCTGACGATACCCCGGTCTAACATCCAATTCTTCGTCACCTGACCGCGAGATTAAAGGTGTGCTGAAGGTTGTGCGAACTGTTTCCAAATCAGGATCGTCTCGGTCCAAATGTACGATCTGCCTCCGGTAGAAACCTGACCGGACATCAGCAATTCCAGCTCTCCCTGTATCCTCAACCCAGACTAAGAGGTCCCACGGATCCGGAGAGAAGGTCATGCTGCGTACCGCACCGGCGTCCGAATCGGGTCGGGAGGACGAAAACACATACAAACTACATATAGCATCTTCTTTTGCCGAGAGAATGGCCTGGACATCATACACGCTAATAAGTCCCCCTTGAGAACCAATCGCACATAAGTGGCTGGCTGGCGAAAACGCGATAGTAAAACAGCTGCCATCATCAGGTCTAGAAGTTGTTCGTAAGCTCGTGCTAAGAGGTAGCTCTATACGGCGTATCAACTCCCAGGTCCATCCTGACAGCCTCTGGTTGTAATCTCCATAATCTACTGTGTTTGGGTCACGCTGGATTCGGTAAAAGTATGCGAAATTCTCGTCCCCAACGGCAGCGAGCAGTTTAGAGTCCGGGGATATCATTGCATAATTCATGCATGTCGGGTGGGGTAATGTTTCCAACAATTTTGTTCGTGTGAGTGAAAACAATCTGACGGTCTTATCATTGTTGCTGCGCGCATCGTTCGTCAGATTTGGTTAGGTAGATATCAGGGAGCTATGGACATACCTGAATACAACAACGTCCTCATGTGCGAAGCGCTGATTGTCACCCGGGAAACGGTGAATTGTTACTGAGTTCACAATACTCCCAGAAAGTGTTTTAGTGTAGATTTCAGGTATATCACTCTGACCATGCGCGGGCCCAAACGACGATCGACTTTCTCCAGACGCTGTCGGAGGTGTCCTGGAATTCAGGTCCAATTCAATGGGCAATGCGGTATCTACATCTGTTTCCTCGACTCGCGACTCCGTGACAGGATAATTTTCCTCTCGGCCTGGGAGTCTGATGAAAGCACACTCTCCATTATCAGAGCCTCCAACAACAATCCAGCCGTAGGCAGCAGCAAGGCATTTCGGCTCAAAGGGCACTCTCTCGATGGTATCCCAATTCTGCGACTTTATATGGATTGAATGAACGATTTTGTGGGCGACGATATAGATTTTATCTGCATCAGCAGTGCTTATGTAGTGGCGCAATTGACGGTGGCTAGAGAGAGATAGTTGTATCAGCACCAGCTACTGCCTGTACAGGCACCCTTTTTCCCTAGAGCCTAGACAAGGGATTACTGACAAATTGGGGATTTTGAAGGGGAAGAAGCGTCGCTTAGTTGGGAGCAGCAAGGAATCGGTGGATAGACATCTGAGAGCACAAGTTCATTAGTGGGATGGGAGCAACAGTCACAAGCTTGAAGATTAAACGCACGGCAGGGTATAGTCTAATGTCATGGTTGACCAAGGAAATTACAGATGCGTCATTGTTGGAGGGCGGGTATATTGAGCCACGAGGCGATGTATTCACAGCGCGAGGGAGAAAGGATTATAGTAGTGTCGTATAAGAATCAATAAATACTATGGACGGAGTTGACATGTGCAGCTCCGGGTGACTAAATGAGCAGCAGAGAGAGAGCAAGCATGACAGTCCATGACGGCACAGGCGCGCTATGGCTACGGCCCAGGCGGGTTTAGCGCGCGCAAGCCGGGCGGACAAAGCCGTAGCCGGAGCAGGCAAAACCTCGGAGCTGCCTTAGGCCCCTACTAGTCCGCGTACCGGTGGTAAGTTCTACGGTGTTCGATGGGGGGTGTCACGTGAGCCCGCGGACTGGGAGGCGCTAGGAAGGAGCGAGCGGAAATTTTGACTTCATCGTTTCTTCTCTCCCTTTCCTCATTCCTCCATTTATTATACCTTTCCCCAATCCCTACACCCTTCTTTCCTCCTGTATTCCACCATCTGGCGGTGCCTCTTCTCGCATCCCAAGCAGCAAAAGTCTTGTTTCCTCTTTTCTGCCTCGTTTAATACCCCTTGTAATTATACCACAATGCTCTCTTCCCGTCTCTCCCGCGCGGTAAGTGCTACTCCCGAGCTCCTCGAAAAACTTTGACAGAGACTGATGGCTCTGTTATAGCTGCCGCGCACTGCTTCTATTGCCCGTGCACCTGCATTCAGAGCTCCTGGCGCCTCTTTCCGGAGATGGAACTCAACGGAAGGCGGCGAGGAGAAGGTCAAGGGCCAGGTCATCGGTATTGACTTGGGTGTGTAGCTTATACTTGTCGCAATTGATCACACGAGGAGCTAATGGAATCACGCTAGGTACAACCAACTCTGCCGTTGCTGTGATGGAAGGAAAGACTCCTAAGATCATTGAAAACGCGGAAGGTACGTAAATGAAAGCTGGAAAAAATTTTTCTCTCATGTCTACAAGTGACCGGGATCTAACGTATTATTTATAGGTGCTCGCACAACTCCCTCCGTTGTCGCTTTTGCCCAGGATGGTGAGCGATTGGTTGGTATTGCCGCTAAGCGTCAAGCTGTTGTGAACCCTGAGAACACTCTGTTCGCCACAAAGCGTCTCATCGGTCGTAAATTCACCGACGCCGAGGTCCAGCGCGACATCAAGGAGGTCCCCTACAAGATCGTCCAGCACACAAACGGCGATGCGTGGGTGGAGGCTCGTGGCGAGAAGTATTCGCCTTCACAGATCGGCGCTTTGGTTCTCCAAAAAATGAAGGAGACCGCCGAGGCCTACCTTGGCAAGCCCATCAAGAATGGTGTTGTTACTGTCCCTGCCTACTTCAATGACTCTCAGCGTCAGGCTACCAAGGATGCTGGTCAAATTGCTGGTCTGAACGTCTTGCGTGTCGTGAATGAGCCTACCGCTGCTGCTCTTGCCTATGGTCTCGAGAAGGAAGCCGACCGTGTCATTGCTGTCTATGACTTGGGTGGTGGTACCTTCGATATTTCCGTTCTGGAGATCCAGAAGGGAGTGTTCGAGGTCAAGTCTACCAACGGTGATACTCACTTGGGCGGTGAAGACTTTGACATCTCCCTCGTCCGGCACATTGTTCAACAGTTCAAGAAGGAGTCTGGCCTCGATCTTACTGGTGATCGCATGGCCATTCAACGTATCCGTGAGGCTGCTGAGAAGGCCAAGATTGAGTTGTCCTCTTCTCTCCAGACTGAGATCAACCTTCCTTTCATCACTGCCGATGCCTCGGGTGCCAAGCACATCAACTTGAAGATGACTCGCTCTCAGCTTGAGGGGTTGGTTGATCCCCTCATCAACCGTACCTATGAGCCGGTCAAGAAGGCCCTCAAGGATGCCAACTTGCAGGCCAAGGACGTCAACGACGTCATTCTCGTCGGTGGTATGACTCGTATGCCCAAGGTTACCGAGTCTGTTAAGAGCATTTTCGGCCGTGAACCTGCCAAATCTGTTAACCCCGACGAGGCTGTGGCTATGGGTGCCGCTATCCAGGGTGCTGTCCTTGCTGGTGAGGTCACCGATGTCCTCTTGCTCGATGTCACTCCTCTTTCCCTTGGTATTGAGACCCTTGGTGGTGTCTTCACCCGTTTGATCAACCGCAACACCACCATCCCTACCAAGAAGTCCCAGACTTTCTCTACTGCGGCCGACTTCCAGACTGCCGTTGAGATCAAGGTGTACCAGGGTGAACGTGAGCTCGTCCGTGACAACAAGATGCTTGGAAACTTCCAGCTCGTTGGCATCCCTCCTGCTCACCGTGGTGTTCCTCAAATTGAGGTCACTTTCGACATTGACGCCGACTCTATTGTCCACGTTCACGCTAAAGACAAGTCGACCAACAAGGACCAGTCCATCACCATTGCCTCTGGCTCCGGTTTGAGCGACTCTGAGATCCAGAACATGGTTGATGATGCCGAGAAGTACGGTGCCCAGGACAAGGAACGCAAGGCTGCTATCGAGTCTGCCAACCGCGCTGACTCTGTCTTGAACGATACTGAGAAGGCCCTTAAGGAGTTCGAGGACCGTCTCGACAAGACTGAGGCTGATCAGATCCGTGAGAAGATCGGCAGCCTCCGTGAGTTCGTTGCGAAGGCTCAGTCTGGTGAGAGCACTACCACCGCCGAAGAGCTTAAGCAGAAGACCGATGAGCTCCAGACTGCCAGCTTGACATTGTTCGACAAGATGCACAAGGCCCGCCAAGAGGAGTCCTCTCAGGGCCAGCAAGGCCAGACTGGCGAGCAGGGTGAGGGTGAGAAGAAACAGTAATTTACTGAATAGTCTTGCATCATCACTCTTGTACTTTGTATTTTGTTCCATTTCCTTTGTTACATTTCCTCTTCTCCTTCATGTGTGATTATCTAGATCATTCCCCTATCACCTATCATCTCTCGCATGACTGTACAGATACTTATGGGTTGTTTCTCGCATTGGGCCTATTACTCCTGGTGTGACGGTGTTTGCTGCTCCAATTATTACTTTAACAAAATATTCTTCGCATGTCATTTTTATATTCTTGGCTGGGCTTTGCTTGGATTGAGCAGAGAAAAGAAAAGGTGGTGGGAGGTTCGTCATTTACAGAATGTACCTCATGACCAACGGCCGCATCCACGCACACTGGCAGTGGTCGGAGATGATTATAGAATCGAAATCTCCTCTCTAATACATTATTATCAATCATAATACGAAACAGTTCGGGTAGACGCATAAATTGATCTGTTACATGTAATAATCGATTAATGGGGTGTACACACTACAGTCAAACGCATGTATATCCGCACCAATTGATATGTTGAAACCTAGCCAATGGGGTAATTTCACCCACCCAGCACCAACACACAACACACCCTCACACTCATATACTTGACCGCTGATCGACCCAAGGATACACTTCCTCCATCAATCAATGTCCTGCACCCACCTCCCAGTTATAATTGGAAGAGTAATGGATGACGTGGTCCAGACCACGTATACAATGACAAGTACTTGACCTTAGTATGCAGTCCAACTGTATTAGTCGCGCCGGGATTTGCCCTGCTTAGTCAAGACTTTAACAAACGTTAGTACGTAACTTACTCAACAGATCTAATTCTAAAGTACGCAGTAAAGAATAGCATCTCATCGGATTGGTGCACACGCAACGAATCAGAGGCAACGAAAATGACGTTTCGCTAGCTCATGCTAACACTGGTAAACAGTACGAGACGCGTCCATGTAAGTTAACTTATCAAATCCTAGTTTCATAATCATGATAAAGCTCAAACCGTCAGCCTGCGTTGGCCAAACTTAAAACTCTGCTTCTATCTACGATTAGTATTTACGATCAGTCTCTCGGCTGTATCTAAGTTTGTGTCGGCGATTAAACCGGTGAGATGGGCTCTGGCCTCTGTGGCTGTACTATGTAGGCATACTCCAATGATAATTATTGGCAGGTATATTAGCTTGCTCGGGAGATTTTTTTTTGGATTTATGATCATTTGGCGAATGAACGACTGGGGTTTGGTTGTGATTATGAATGTTATTCGTTAGGCTTGACGGTTCGGGTCAATGGTCGATATTTGTTGGTCGCACGGGTATATTACTTGTAATATTGTATTGGTTTGGGTGACTTGTCATGTTGGGTCTTGTGGTACGTTTCATAATAAACAACTGCATTTAGTCTAATGTAGTCAACAAAGACTATATATATAATGTACAATTTTGGGATTTTGATAATGTTGAAGGCGCTACTGATCGCCCCTTTTGATTCTACTACTCCGACTAAAAATACGGATACTATCTTCTGTCATATGATTCAGCGTAAAATAATAATCTATGACTATACGAGGTCCAACTAGGACGGAGACGAGCATAATGATGAATCCAATAGTGGATCACTGGTGGCTGAATTTTTTTTATTTTTGATAAATTTGATAAAGTGGCCGACCAAGATTTTGGCAGGCGCAGCGGCTAGCGAAGTTCTAACCAATCAGAAGCAGGGTCAGAGCAGCTTGACCGTTTCTAACTTTCAATAGATGAGCTTGACCCACAGTGTTATACAGCCCGCTAGACCGGTTCTATCTTAGGGGGATAGTGTGGCCAATGACACCACATCTCGCTCCGGCCTTGTTTGGCAATTGGTCGGGCTGTGAAGGGCAAGCAGCCAATAGGGGCAGCGCTATTCACACAGCCGCTCCTTGTTTCTCATTAGTCAATCAGATAGTTAATAATTATTAATTAATAAGTCAGAAGTTCTCGTTCGTCACTACCGATTCTAGGTCTCTAGTCTGTCTTGATGAGCGCAGAGGAAGGAGGTACCCCTTCCCCTGTGCTCCTTCTTGGTCCTGCCAACGACCGAGTCACATGGGTCCCTCGCATGACAGTGTATTTCATATCCTCCTTTTCTCTTCTCCTGAGTTCTCTCTCTATTATGATGACAATACAATGTAACTAAGCTGGTAAATAATCACCCGAATTTATCATAATATGACTTCATAATAATAGTAATAATCGTATAGTCTAAGTTGGGTGAACGAAATAATGGCCCCACCCGGCAGCAGTTTCTAGTATTTACTTTTCTGATACTTTTATTCTGTGTTCCCGCCTGCTATTCGCCCTGTACCTGTACTGTACCAATACCGTCAAATAAAATAAAAATTAAAAATAAAAATCAAAAGAAGAAAATATCCACCCACATTTTGTTTGCCCATAATAATCTTCCTGCTATTCTTAATTTCTTCCCTTGATCGCCATCCCTCCCCTCCCTTCCATCGTCATCGCGCGACATCAGGGCTGACCGAATCATCAACCAACAGGGAACATTGATAGTTCGACGAGAATACGTGACTGAAAGTTGAACTTTCCCAATTTCTGGTACGGGGGCATTCTGGTGCACCTCGGCTTGTGTTGACATAGGCTCGACTCTATTAGCCGCCGGTCACTACTACTAGACAGTACTAAACAGCAACACTGCCTATCGTGCATCCTTGTATGACCCATTCGATTCGACCAAGCAGAGCCGATCAGTAGCACCCTGAACTAGAGCTGAGCTTCAGCAGCTAGCTTCGTCGGCTCTATCAACCGTTATCTCGCGGCAGACGGATTCACATGTATCAGACTGTACGGGGTGTCTCCTGATACGTTCAGCTCAGCTACCAGTACTCTGCATTGCTCGTACAATAGAGCTAGGTTAGTCGACATTGCAATAAGAGAAAGAGAAAGCAACAGTAAGAATATTCACTCTACTTTATCCGTCAATGCTACGATCCTACACTATCGGGCACAATAGTAACAAGACACAGACACCATGACTGCTGCCTCCGCAGCAGCTCCTCCGCCAGTTGGAGAAAATGGGGTCAGCGGGCATACTCATGGCCCTACAATGGCCATGCCCCGATTCCATCCAATCGCTATCAATCCGAATGTGCAAACCTCCGCGCCTCCTGGTCCGGCGCTATACCGTCCATATGCAACTTCCATTATAGATCATGGACCACCACCTCCTCCTCCTCCCCATCATGCTCCGCCAGGACCTCCTCTCCAGCAACAAACCCTTGTCCCTCACCAGCAGCATCCTCCGCTCCTCCCGTCCCAGATTGACCAGATTGAAGCCCGGCTGCGCCAAATCGAACATGAAGAATCAAGCCGTGCGGCTGCTCGAGCGCACACGCTGAATGTGAGGAAGCGGGAAGATGAGGAGTTTCGAATGATCACTGAGCGAGCAGAGGCAGAAGAAGATGTACGCCCTCTCTCATTCACAAGCAACTAATTTCCTTGCTAACAGGGTTAGGAACTACGGAGACGACGAAAGCGGTTGAAGAGAGAGTCAATGGGCCTCACGTTTGACGGGCAAACCGAATCTCCACCTCCCCCAACACCACGACGTCTCTCCGAAACCAGCGCGGCAACGACATTAGCCTTCTTCAAACAACAAAGTCCGCCTGAGCCACGGCCGCCGGCGTCGGCTGAGATGAGACCACCACCGCCAGCCATCATCCAACAACCAACACCCATGGTCGCCCCTGGCCCGATAGTCAACATGAACATGAACATGAGCATGAACGGTAGTGGCGCCGGCACGGGTACATTCCGCAAGAAGCAGAAATACACGATCAAGAACGCCGAAGCATGGGGCGAACGCCACGGCCGTCCGGCAACTTACGATCCAGCGGGTCGCGCGCTATGGAAACGGCCGTCCGACGGCCAGCTGGTGTATCTCGACTGCCCAGCGCCGGATTGCGGAAAATCAGACTTTGTGACGCTGCATGGGTTCATGTGCCATCTCACCAAGAAACACAAAGACCGCAGTCTGGGGAGTCAGTCGCGCGCGCTGGATCTCTGTGGGACGGTTTACGATCCGAATGCGCCACGGCCGCAACGGCCGAGTCTGAAACGCGCGTCGACTGAGGGGAGTCGAGCGGGATCGATGCATACTGATCCGGATGAGGAGTACTCGTCGAATGGGTCAGATAACGAAGGCAGTCTCCCGCCAATATCAGGAACAGGTCAACGTCTAGCCCCAACGCCAACGCCAGAGGGGATCAAAAAGGAAGCAATCAGTCCACCACTGGCCACTGAGCATACGAATTCCAATGGCAGCAGCATTCCACCACCACCACCACCACCACCACCACCACTGCTCCAGCCCCGAGATTCCCCACCACAAGCGAGTACCAGTAGCACCTCGAATAAAGCGAGCATTGCGTCGATGATTGACAGCAACGTCCGCGCCGAGGCCTGGACCTCGCACTCGCCGCGTCCATCAGAACCGGCTGCCGTCGCGGTGAAGGAGGAATCAGCGGCTGTCCAGACGCCGTCGAATAGCGAGGTTCAGGCTTAGTAGAGTATACTATTTATTTATTTTTCAATATCTCAGCGCAGCTGTGAGACATGTATTTTAGCCAGATCAGACCTTTGATTCAGATTCCCCTTGAGTTGATCGATGTTTCATTTGTGACTTTTGGTTTTTCATATCAGCGACGGCGGAAGTGTGCATATTGTACGTAATATCATAATCCATTAATCTACACCTACCATGTCTACGTCTCGTATACATCAATTGATACATGTACGTATGTACTAGCCCTTCAGCAGCAGTGCATGCACCACATACCCGGTCCCATCCTTCAACCCATCCCCAAGCACCTCATCACTCAACCGCCAGACATCAAACACGCGCATCGCCTCCCTCAGCCAGGCCTCAAAGACATCCGGCGACCTCTGCTGCTGCGCAATCACACAAACCGTCGGCCTCAGTCTAACCCCGCCATCTTCATTGCCAGAATCATTCTGTACTGGTCGCAACCGACAGATCTCAGCGCACGTCCGCACGAAACTCGGCACTAGCGCTTCATTATACACACAGTCGCACGAGACGAGCACATCGAAGCCAGCGTCTGCCGCTGTATCCGCGTTGGGGATCAGTTGCTTGAGGGTTGCAGGCTCATCACGCTCCCAGTCGAGTGGTGCGAAGGTGATATTCACTCCATCACCACTACCACTACCACTACCATTACCACCCCTAGACTTTCCACCACTCGCCCCCTTCACCCTCCTCCCTCCAGCGGAGCGCCCCGGTTTTACTTCAGGCCAATTCTCATCAATATTCTCCCTAAACTTCCTTCTCACATACTCCTGGTCCGTAGCTAGGAAATGGCCTACTCTCGGGGCCAGCGCGAGAGCCACGACCGCTGAAATCCCGCAGCCTAGCTCGACAACGCTTGCCGTAGGCGAAAGGATTGATTCCGTCCAGAGTGGGTTTGAGCTACCAGAAATCCATTCTGCGAAGCGCGGGGTTATTTTCCAGAGAACTTGCATGTACAACGATTAGTAAATATAGAAACAGAATACGTATATGTATCAATTGATGCAGGGGGAGGAAAGGGGGCACACACCAGCGCCAGTCGTCCCCCCTGCGCGCGACGACGAGAGCAGGGTTGGTGATTGATGGATGGTCAGGTCGTGGGCATGGATGGTCAAGGTGACCGAGGCCGCATGCGAGTCGAGAAAGCCGAGGTTAGCGGAGGGGATGGAGCGGGAAAAGAGGAGGAAGGATTCTAGAATATCTATCTATCAAATCTTTTTTCCTTCTATTTCGAGTATTGTCATAATAGCTAGTAATTCGGGACGTACCCTCCTCTGCATCGACGATGTGCTCGCCCAGTGACGAGAGAAAGGCGCGCATATGGGCTCGTTTCGATGGTCGGTGTTTATAATACGTGTGTGTATCGTCGATGGTGTATTAAGCGTCGAACCTGTAATGGGAACCGGTTAGCGTACCCCGCACGGGGGATGAGGATCGATGCATTTGTGGCCTGTCTGTTAATTTCTCGTATTGCACGGTGCTGTTACGTGTCTGCGGAGTACTGTGCTACTCCTTGATGATAATAATATCTCCGACTCTCTGATGATATATTGATATTCTGCTAGGATGAAATAAATATATGCGGACTGACATAATTTGCTCTTTACTATTGATACTCCGGGCTGGGGACGGTTGTGACGCTAACCCCAACAAGCTGGGTTGTCCTGATTGGCTGTGTCCCTGGGATAATCCTTGATTCCTTGCATTGGTATTGTTTTATCATATTCAATGTTGTATTTCATTATTCATTATGGTGTTGTTATGAACGGAGAGTTCGTTATTATTTCTGTTCTTATTATTATACATACAATCAGTCTACTTGGGCGTTGAAACTCCAAGCAGCCGCGACATCATCATGCAGCAGCAATATGGGGTACCGAGAGCGACGATCTTAGCAGCCACTCCGACTCTACACTTGCTCACCGGCCGCCATGTGTCCTGGCAAAGAAGTAGCATTGTACCTGGATACATGCGCACAGAGTAAGTACTGCACTGTAGGTACTGGACTGGAAAGGCCAGAGCACAGCCAGCACGGCCCTCGACCATAGCGTGCAGCTCTGCAAGTGCATGGATCGTTGAGACCTGGCCTGACCCTGGCTAGGTCTGCTTGTAACTATTAATTAGTACTTGGTAGTCAACACCCGAGGTAGCACTAATTAATATACTAACATACCAAGTGCTGGCGCTACGTAGCATTTTTCTTATTATTATTCAATTCTTGATTGTGTAGACTGTTAAGGCTAGCCTCCGCAACTGACTTCATACTACTTCATAGCTTCCGCAGCTTTGCCGTCTGCACTCCGCGCGCTCACACCTGCCCTCACCGAACAGCCCCAACCAGCTCGCCTGTCCGCTTTTATCGTCGTTGTTGTGCTATTTCTCTTCTACTTTATTCATTCGTCTACATAGTATTATAGTCGCAGTCGCCTGCCTGGTCCGTTCTCTCGCCTCTGACGTAGCACCCGTGGCTCGGCTCCGCAAGCTCGCAGCTAACAGTCTCCTGGGCAGCAACAGGCTTTTCACGCCATCGCCAATCCTCACACCACCGGAAATAAATTAATCAACCATGTCGAAACGAGACGCCAACCTCAACATACAGCCGCGCATGGCCAAGCGAGGCCCCTTCACCGTCGAGGCCTCCGGCTACGACCCTGTGGACGGCGAGACGATTCCTCGCCGCAATCCAGCCTCCAAGGACAAGCTGATCACCCGCCCAGCCGACGACGTCGCGACCGTCTACGATATCATGCGGCGAGGCGCCAGGTTGTTCGGCAACGCCAAGTGCGTGGGCTCGCGCCGCCTGATCAAGACCCACGTCGAGAACAAGAAGGTTAAGAAGGTCATCGATGGCGTCGAACAGGAGGTCGACAAGAAGTGGACGTACTTTGAGATGAGCGAGTACTCGTACCTCTCCTTCAACGAGTTCGAGAAGCTGGTTCTGCAGCTTGGTTCGGGCCTGCGCAAGCTCGGCTTGAGTAAGGGTGACAGACTGCATCTTTATGCGGCGACTAGGTATGTGCCACTGTATTGAGTATCAACAAGAATGAATGCATGCTGATATTTGCCTGTAGCGCACATTGGTTGGCTCTTTCGCACGGTGAGGTTGTTGTCATGGCTTGAGTATGCCCTGGCTAATATGAAACTGTTATAGGCGCTGGATCCCAGTCCCTGACATTTGTTACCGCTTACGACACCCTCGGTGAAGACGGCCTGAGGCATTCTCTCAAACAGACAAGGAGCGACGCCATGTTCCTGGACCCGAACCTGCTCCCCTCGCTGATCAATGTTCTCGCCGATGCGACGACCCTCAAACATATCATCTACAACACTGGAGAAGTCAAACAGGAGCATTTAGACAAGCTCAAGTCGGATTTCAGCCATATTAACGTCCTCAGCTTTGATGAGCTGCACAAGCTTGGCGAAGAGAACCCAGTCGACCCTGTTCCTCCTGCTCCTGAAGACCTCTTCTGTATCATGTACACTTCGGGATCAACGGGTCAGCCAAAGGGTGTGTCTTTGACACAAGGAAATGTCGTCGCAGCTGGTGAGTTCAAGCCATTGCTTAAGTTCAAGACATTGCTTTAAGTGTGGTGGAGCTAATGAGTGAAGTGGCTGGTGTGAACGTGATTGTCGGCGATTACCTTGGACCCGGAGACTCGTTGCTTACCTACCTCCCGCTGGCTCACATCCTCGAGTTCGTCTTTGAAAATTGCGTCCTGTTCTGGGGTGGTTCCATGGGCTATGGAAACCCGAGAACCCTGTCAGACGCCTCAATGCGCAACTGCAAGGGCGACATCCGCGAGTTCAAGCCTACCGTTCTCGTCGGAGTGCCCGCCGTCTTCGAGACCGTCAAGAAAGGAATCCTAGCAAATGTGGGCAAGGCTAGTTTCCTCGCAAGGAACATATTCTGGGGATCGATTAGCGCCAAAGCCTTTCTTCTTGGAAACGGCCTGCCAGGCTCTGGTATCCTTGATGCAGTCGCTTTCAAGAAGATCAAGGACGCCACCGGTGGCCGTCTGCGATTGTTGATGAACGGTGGTGGTCCCATTTCCAAGGATACTCTGAAGTTCATCTCATACGCGATTGCGCCCATGATCAGCGGTTACGGTTTGACCGAGACGACTGCGATGGGAGCACTGCAAGATCCGCTGGCATGGAACCCAGACGCCCTCGGCGATATCCCGGCCTGCATCGAGATCAAGCTGGTAGACTTCCCCGACGCGGGCTACTTTACAAAGAACGACCCTCCTCAGGGCGAGATCCTGATCCGCGGCGGCAGTGTCACTAACGGATACTACGAAAACGACGAGGAGACCCGGAGCGCCATCACCGACGACAACTGGTTCCAAACGGGTGACATTGGCGAATTCGACAAATTCGGCCACCTGCGGATTATCGACCGCAAGAAGAACTTGGTCAAGACGCTCAACGGCGAGTACATTGCGCTCGAGAAGCTTGAATCCGTCTACCGCGCACACCCCGTCGTAGCCAACATTTGCATTTATGCCGCCGAGGACCAAATCAAGCCGATTGCTATTGTTGTGCCGGTCGAGGCTGCGCTGCAGAAGATTGCCAAGGCGAATGGCATCGCCGGGGAGACCGTGGAGTCGTTGGTTCACAATGAGGATTTGAAGGCTGCGGTGTTGAAGGAGTTGCAAAGCGCAGGCAAGGCGGGTAATCTGCGGGGGATTGAAATAATTGATGGTGTAGTTCTGTCTGACGAGGAATGGAACCCACAAAACGTACGTCATATCTCTCACTTTCATTTCTTTCATCTCTTTTGTCCCTTTTTGTCTTCAGCTAATTTATTATTCATTCACAGGGCTACACCACTGCGGCCCAAAAGCTGCAGCGCAAGAAGATCGTCGACCACTTCCGCACCGACATCAACCGTGCATATGGTAAATAAGAGCGCTAGCCTGGCGTAATTGAGCACATGGTGGAGGGTGGAGAGTAGACAAAGATGTCTAGAGGCGGATCGTTGCGTATGCGTATATAATGTAATTATGTTTTTTGTAGTTTTCGGTTCTTTTGTTAGCATCGTACGATTCTTTTGTGGTTGTTTGAGCAAGTTGAAAAGATGACAAAGTTAGCAAATGCAAAATCCCGTGGTCGATTCAGTTGTTTTTATTCAATCACATGTTATTTTACACTTGCTGACAGTACTATATACGATTGTATGAGGACGCCAAGCCTAATTAGTCAGACTAGTCACTGTGATAAGCATGAGCCGAGCTCCACCGGCTCTTCCACATGCAAAGAAAGCTGTCGCTGTCGCTGTCGCTCTCGCTCTCGACCACCCAATCTTCCACGCTTATTATTATAAGCCCTTGTATTATAAACCCCTGCCCTACAACAGACAGGAGAAGAACAGCAAATGTCTCTCTGGAGGTAACCGCCCCCCCCACTTTCCTTTCCTTCCCTAGGTGTTATGTTTGTGTTGGGACGACACACCTAACAGCTGATGTCTCTTTGTCCTATCCAGCTCCTATAAAAACCTCACCCCGCGCACCCGCCTTCTCTTCGGCGTCGGCCTGATGGCCTGGGCCGGCATCGGCATGGCAACCTCGTCGGAAATCGAGTCTGCGCTCGGCATGGTAGCGACGGATAAGGAGAAGGAGGAGTTGGACAGGAAGCTGAATGTGCGGATTGTTAGTGTGGAGAAATGAGACCAAACCAGACACTTCTTCTGGAAAAAGAAGGAAGGAAGGTTACAAGGATATAGCACTTTTGAGACATATAAAATATGGGATTGCGTCGGATGGCAGGGGTGGCGTGATGGATCGGCGGGCGTGCCTGATCGTGGGCGCGAGGCGACGTGAGAGATCAACGATACCGCGCCGTGCGTGCCTGATGATGCATCCAGGGGGATGACTTTTGGGTGGGTAGACAGGGATATGTATAGGCTTGATCAGGCTGTGGTTAGGTCCTGATCAGTTCTGGTCTGAGCAACCAGTTAATATAATGGGATTATTAATATCCAGCGACGGCTGGGAGAGCTAGTATGGTATATACTATGTTCATAGGATCAATGAAATGATGAATGATGAATTGATGAATAATTAGAAAAAAATTTCACGTAAATTCCATACATTCTATCATCTAAGCCAACTTAATTAACTGCTTCGTAAGCTACATCACACTGGCCAGTTTAATACATGTACATACTTTGCTGTAGTTTCTTGATATTACGTGTGGCAACGGAGTTGTGCGCGATGTGCAAGTACGCGCTAGGCTAGCTGCGAATGAATGCTATTGGCGGATGCATTCAATATCCTATTCTGCTGCTAATCATCAGTGCTGCTTTTAAATAACTATTGTTCAATAGTTTCATCTCATCGATGTGTTTCTGCGCTAAGTTGAGGGCTAATTGGCACTGTGATGGATTTATAATCAAATTCATTATCAATCCTGCCAACATTTGAACTGGTGAGTTTGTGTGGATGCATCTGGATCCGTGGATATAAATTACTGGACATGTATGCCTTGAGGAATAATATTCAATTGATAAATCAATTGATCTATTGAGGAGAATAATTTCTGGCTTATTAGCCTAACATATACACCATGTCTACCGTCGACCGCACTGCCCTGGCTCGCCCCCTGGAATTCGAATATTCAGGTAAAACAGCTAAAAACAGACTCTTCAATGCCGCCATGGCCGAGATGCTGGCGACTTGGGATGAAAAGGATCGAACGGAGTCGGGTATTCCTACGGAGGCCTTGATCAATCTTTATAGCCGGTGATTCCACCTATCCTCCATTTTTTTATTTTTGAGTGTACATTTTGAGTACTGATGCTGATGACTCCAGCTGGGCCGAAGGAGGCTGGGGCACGATCCTCACGGGCAACATCCAAACCCAATACCTGATGCTCGGCAACCCCGGCGAAATGTCGCTCGACCCATCATACCCTTTCTCAGGACCGCGCTTCGAGGCCTTTAAGCGCCTCGCCCGCGCCGGCAAATCGCATGGAAGCCTGATCATCGGCCAAATCTCGCACATCGGCCGCAAGGCCTCTGCAGCGCTCATCAAAGAAGCTGTCTCGGCCTCTACACTGCCAATGCATAGCAACAACAGCGGGCCCAACTCGAACAAGAAGTTCACAGAGAATGTGCGTGCTGCCACAAAAGAGGATATTGAGACAATAGTAAACGGGTTTGTGCATGCCGCCGTGTATCTCGAGAAAGCAGGCTTTGATGGCGTCGAACTGCACGCGGCACATGGCTACCTCATTGCCCAGTTTTTGTCTGGAGCGACGAATAAACGGACAGATGAGTATGGTGGGTCACTGCAGAATCGGATGAGGTTGTTGGTTGAGATTGGCCGGGGGATACGCCAGAATACGTCGCCGGGTTTTGTGCTTGGCGCAAAGTTGAATAGTGTTGAGTTCCAAAAGGGGGGAATCACGCCGGATGAAGCGCAGGAGTTGTGCTGCGTGTTGCAGGGTGAAGGGCTTTGGTTTGATTTTGTGGAATTGAGTGGTGGGAATGTCGAGGGACTTGTCTCGCCGGATAAGGTAGAGACAGCAGAGAAAGAGTCGACGAGGAATAGGGAGGCGTTCTTTCTGGACTTTGCGGAGACGATTGTGCCCGCGATGAAGCAGGGGGCCGGGGAGAAGCGGAAGACGAAGGTTGTTTTGACGGGGGGCATTCGTTCCGCTAGTGGGATTGTCAAGGCATTGGAGGTTGTGGATGCTGTTGCTATGGGCAGATCAGCCACGCAGGCGCCGTCAGCGGCGGCGCAGTTGATATCAGGGGAGATCGAGGAAGTCCCGACGCCTGCGCCGCCGTTTGATAAGGATATTGGCCTTGGTGTTGTTGCGTCGACTGCACAGATTGGCTTCATTAGTAGAGGGGAACGCCCGTTTGATCTGGCTGATGGGGAGGTGGCTGCTCGGTTTATTGAGGATTTACGTAAGAAGTGAATGGAGAGTCTTCATTGGACTGTTCAAATGTTTTCAATTTCATCTGCTGTATATATTGTATAGACCATGCTGTGCTGAATTCAAATGCATGTGTATTGAGGGAGAACTATTTAGCCCTAAAACATGGAACCAGATGATTTGAATTCATTGTCGACTTCGAAGATTTTCCCTGATACTAGACTGTCTGAACTTGACTGAATATTAAGTGGAAATAGACTTTCATGAACCATGTCATCATGACATTGTTGGATTGCAGGGTATTTCATTTACTGGGCACCGAAGAATACAGAAGTCCAGGACTTATTTCATTACTGTCTGCACTTGTCAGAATTCGTTCTGAAGCCACAAGATGTCTATTGGAAGTGACGATGCAGATGCACGTGACAGAATTGAAGAAAATGGCAGTCACTACAACGAGCCTCCGTTTGGGCTGAGTGCCAACACAAAGAAATTCGAATATCAGGACAAACGCCACTTCTACTCCATCCAACTCGAAGTCTACAAACAATTTGCCGCAGATTCATCCAGATCAAGCTCCCAATATATCATTTTTTCAAAAGTCAACCAGGACGTCCTACAAGATTTGATCGACGATGACGATTTGACTGAGGTTGACGATTTGACCGAGATTGACGATTTTACATTTCCCATCGAGTCGTATTTTCCGGTCCTTGAAACAATAGTAATAAAAATGACAACGGAAGCGCACTATAACGCACAGGAGAATTTCAACAGAGTGCTTATTGCCAAGCTTCACGAAATGAATGGGTTGGACAAAAAGATTACCTTTGTTCGGAAGGTTGAGACGGAGAAACGCACAAAAGAACCAGACAAGGCCTATCGACCGATTACATTACCCACGAACCGCACTAGACAATGGCCTACATTGACGCTTGAAATCGGCTATTCGGAGCCTCGGTGGAAATTGGCTAAAGATGCCCATTGGTGGTTAACAGAGTCGATTGGCGCAGTCAAGACTGTAGTTACGGCCAAAATAGAGCAAAAGAGGAGATCGATTGAGTTTGAGAAGTGGGTTATGGAGGATGACAACGACCACATAATTCCAAAAATGACGTATCATTCTGTGCTCTCAAAGGAGACGGACGAGAAGCCAATTCAGATCACCAACAGCGATCCTCTAGTCGTCGATTTCCAACAACTTTTTCTTCGACCGGCTGCAGCGAACATTGAAAAAGACATCATCTTTAGCAAGGATGACTTGGAGGAGATTGCTACTGCGGTGTGGGCGTCTCAATTTGGAGATCAATACTAGTCATAAAATACCCCTCAACCTGATACTAGCTAGGGGATCGGAATTAGCTATTTGAAGAAGCAATGAGCTGTATTGCCATTTTTCATAATGGCTGATCATGACAACTGTCTCTAACTCTAGTTGCTAGTGAGCTGTCACACAATCTGTTAAAGCACTCATACTGCCCTCTAGAATACCAACCAGTTTGAAATTGTTGCATAAGACTATATTATTACTAAAAAAATAGTTAGAGTTTGAACCAGAAAAAGTTACGAATATATAGTCCGCCGCACCCTAGTACCTCTTTACACGAGAACTGGGACTTACTAAGCATGCCTTGCCGACAACATCTGCTCTCGAAACTATGTAAACTGCACCTTCACTCCTGAGCCTGTCTTCTTGAGAGCCTGTTTAGATGGCGCTGCAAGTCTGTAGTAGATGCCGGAAACGAAAAATAAAAGTGAGCCAATCATCCCACTATACACTTCACCCCACGGTCGACTTATTATTGGTGTAGTGCGATCTCCAGCTGCCGACATGTAAGAACTGCCGAATTGCAGACGTGGAGTGTCTCTTCTGGGACGATTCTCTTGGGCGCGAGATTTCCTGTAGGTAAGATTAAAATTATTGCTTTTGATTCTTGTTGGATATGCCTCAGCTTTGTTAACTTCGTATATAGCTACCTCCATTCGCTCCAACAAAAGGTGGCCAGTCTGCAGCTTGAAATCAAGGATGCTACAACATCTACAGCATCCACAGGGAATCATGTACCGCCAACCCACGATCTACATGAAGTTGCGCCCCCGGAAGTAGTTCTTCAACAACAAGGCCACTATTTGAATATTTATGATGACCACCTACCTACATCACGAACCGTTTTCTTAGGCCCGGCCACCTCAGCGAGACTATTAGAGCGCGTTTTGAAAAGCATGGTCAAATGGCATGCGGAAAATGGCATGCAAATTTCAAAGCGGCTCGTTCCAGACGACGGACCTGCTCAAGCGACGGGGCCACAGAATTTCACATCCTCGGGACCATCATTTCCCATTAATAACGCCCTGAATGAGCAGCGAAAGCTAGAGCCTCATTCGATAATGCCGCCCTCTACTCAACGATCCATAATTGAACACTACCTGGCAATCGTAAGCCCGGAGTACCCTCTTCTGCCGCTAGACCAGGAATCCACATTACTATCTCATGAAAACCCCCTTAAATGGAGCAGCACAAACGGTGAAGAAGCCAATGCACTTGCGTTGACTATAGTCTTTGCCGTGTCAACCGCGCTGGTTAGCCGCGACATTGACCCTAACTTAACTAGCATATCGACCCGCTGCAGACAGGATGTGTATAAAATCCATCAAGAATATAAACACTTGTCATCTGATGACCCGATTAAGACGGAGAGATGGGTTTGCGTAGCTTTATGCGCTTCCGCACTCTGTGAGTTGATCTATCCTCTTTCAGGCGATGCATGGGAGCTTCTGGGAAGAGCAACGTCGACCTTGCAGCGTCTCCGTGAAGGCTATCAGCTCAAGAGCATGGAGTTGGATGAGCCATTTATTCGATTGGAGCGGTCTCTTCTTAAATTAGAGAGGTGATTATATTCTATTTCCATTTTGCCATTCGGATACGATAATTGATAATAGTGCTCAGCTCCATTGCATTGCATCTTGATCGCCCGTCGTATTTGAACGACATGCGACTGCAAGAAGTATGCGGAGACTCTTCCTCGTCTGACATATTACATGATGAGTTGCAAACCTTGCGAATTCTTCGAACCATTCATCGAGAATTACAGTTATCTCCCGCCCAACCTGCGAGTTATTTCGAAAACATGATCCCTCTTCCTATGCAAGTACATTCCATAGAGTCTGACATTTCCATCCATTCAGCAAGACTGTACATTTCCCTACACCCTCTTTTCACATCATCTGGTATCTATTTGACCTCCACGCCATCGCAACTCTTCCAGATTATAGCCTACTCGGCATCTACCATGATCGACCACTTCACGCGACTTAATGCTGAACACAGAATAATCAGTGTATATTTGGCAGCTGAGAGTATTCTTGAAGCTGGAATAGTTTGGTCAGTTTATTTGATGAGTCAACATCTATCGCCATCTGCGGGAATATTCCACAGAGATAGCATCAACATGAGTGCTCGCACTGCCATGGGCCCTGTTTTGAAGGTCTCGAGTTTGTTGGCGTCTTTTTCTGTGCGCTGGCCGCCGGTATCTGCTTATGCAGAGGCGTGGGAGACTTTGGTGGATATGCTTTGGATAATGATCTGAATTATCTCAAAATATGTGTCGTTGTATTAAGCCTGATATTTTTTTTTTAGCAGGGGGCATAATAAATGATATAAAATGATGTTTAGTGACATCCAGAGTTACGTTAAAATTGAGTGTCATTCTCATTTCTTTCATCTTACGTTTATAGCGTGAAGAATATCGGAATATGGTTGATGCTTGGTCTTATCATGTGGAAGAGCATATCTAGTATAATAATGGCAAAATTCTAATCAACGCGCTTTAGAGTAAAGTAACCCAGTAAAATAATAACAGAATTGGTCAATAACAACAGTTTGAACTGCAGGTTGCAGTGCAGTCATCGGTGGCGGTGTGTATTGATAGAATTACAAGCCATTCTTCATGCGGAAAGGCGAGATCTATCTTTATTCAACAACACCGTGAGGATGCTAAAATTGCAGTGCAGAGTTGGAATTCTGTTAGCGGGATGTAATTGGGTATAGTATTACAAGTTATTCCCAATGCAGCAAGGCGAGATCCATGCAACAATACCCCGAGGAGACTAAAATTGCAGTGCAAATGCTCCATACACAGATACCGGAAGAGTATCCAATAAGATACCGCAAGAGTATGCATGCAGTCGTCGGTGCGCCGGTGTGTAATTGGGTACAGTATTACATGTTATTCCTAATGCAGCAAGGCGAGATCTATTTTTATTCGACAACGCCGCGAGAATACTAAAATTGCAGTGCAGACTTGGAATTGTCGGTTGTCGGTTGAAGTGAATTTCATCTAGAATTTCCTCTTCCAGCAAAGTGGTCCCCATCCACCACCAATCACAAACTACAGCAATCTTTCTGCTGGCACAAGACGTCGGATATTCGTTACTATGATTGAGATAGACTTGCTTTCCATAATCAGGAAAATCTCCTTAGAAGCACGTATCGAAAAAGTTATTGAGCTAGTCCGTTGCGTGATTGTAGCTAAATGACCCTAGAACTACTTACTTCTATAAGCTAGACGACGGATGTGGAACACGTTGCTATTAATACTAGTATTTGGTTGATGGTCAGCTACAAGCGGAAACGCTTTTTGGTTAAGTATACGTCATTGCTGGCAACTTTAATCAGACATTGTGAGGCTTTTGGATGGCCTTGCCAAGACTCGCTCTCGCTCAGTAGAGACTGAGCAGATAAAAGACTAATGAAAAAAGATCATCAGCGAGTCTACCACGAAAAGACCAGCTTTTCTTACTTTTTCTTTGCCGATTGTTTGATTTCACACAAATCGCTACTTTCCAGACAGTCTGCTAGTATCAATTCAAATCTTTCGTTGGGTTCCTCGTTCCTATTATTCCATTTTTCATCTCAAAATATGGTGTGTTGTATTAAGCCTGGTATCTGTTTCAGCAGCGGGGCATATTAAATTATGTTAGTGATATCCCCTAGTTATAGAACTGTGTTAGGGTATTTTATAAAGAGAATTATTGAGAGGCGACCCCGGATACCCCGGATTTATCCAAATATATCCAAATTTCTAATTAATTCGGCTAGCATGCCGACTAATGTGCGGGGTAATTATTTAACTATATCCTTAATTCACCAATTTGATCAGTCTTGCACTACCTTCTATACCAACAATTTGTACCTTGGCCTAGGAATTTAGAGACCTTATACTCAGGCCATGTCGGGTCGGCCACGTAAAGCATGTCGGCAATGCAATGCGCAGAAGGTACGTGTAAATAGACAACATATACATACCTGTCCATTGACATAGAGAAGGTTCGATGCAGTGGCGATAGACCAAACTGCCAACGTTGCGTGCGAACAGCACGAACATGCGTGTACGAGCAAAAGGAGGGCTATGAATCTCGTCGGAACCTGTTCCTCACACAATCTACCACCACCGTGCCATTGCAAGACGGAGGGGTAGGTCAAGACCTGACTCCTAGTATGCATGTGCCTGGAGATCTTCTGGTTACCCTAATCCCTATTTATTTTTCTCACATCTATAACGCCTCTTTGCTTTTACATCGGCCGTCCTTTGAACCTAGCGCCATTGCCGGCCGTGAAAAGCCTCAGGTAGTTTTAAGTGTTTGTGCATTTGCTTCGAGGTACGCGCTTACGCTTTCTTTGACACGAATCATGTTTGACATGAATCACACAAATAGATTCCTACGCAGCGTCAACTGCGAGCAGATACTGGATGAACAACGATATAGTCGTTCTTGGGCTAATCAGGCGGCGCGTCTTGCAATGTCAGAGATTGAAGATCCTCAGGAGGCAAATTTAGTAACATGCATGAATCTTGCCCTCTTCTGGTACAGCCTTGGAGAATGGAGAAAGTCATTTATGTTCAAAGGTAAGGATTGCCTGAACATAGTTCTTCATAGTTAACTTTTCAGCTGTAGCAACTGCGGTGAGCATAGCCCACGTACTCGGGCTGTCGTTCGAACGTCCTGATCAACGAGACAACCTTAAGTCCGAGATTCGACGCCGAAAATATTGGGCGTGTCATGCTATCAATGCATTTAGCTCGGATATACTTTTCTTTGATCAGAGACGTTTACATCAGATAAATCTCAAACTGCCCTGCGCAGATGCTGATTATGAAGCCGGCATTATCCCAGACAACACCACTAACAGCATCTACGGCGAGATGATCAAGGCACTTGATCTCTGGTACATAAAATCTTTAAACATTGTTTCACGTTGTTTGTTACCTGCGCTTGAGGCTGATAATTTCCAGGGCTGCTACTGCCGAGCTTGTAAGGACCTCTGAGGTGGGTGGGGATTTGCGAATCTCTGCAATGCATACTCTGGACAAAAAAATCGAGGCCTGGTGGAATGAGATACCACAGTACATGCGCCTCGAGCCCAAACGCTTAGCCTTGTCACGCCAAGATTCTCTTCCCCGACTGCTGCTCATTCACATCATCTACCATCAGTGCCTTTGTTCGCTACATTCGTCAATTGTACCCATATTCTCTTTAAGCGTAAACGATCCCCAGTCATCTCAAGCTTGTCAGCTATCTGCTCAAATAGCGTACGAGAATGCAAATATAGCATCAGAATACTTTTCTGCTGCGCTCGACGATACTTGGGATCCAAGCCGGATACCGAGTTTTGTTGCATATGCCGCATACGGTGCCTGCTCGATTCAAATTCCATTTATCTGGTGTACAGAGAAACGGGTCAGAGAAGTTGCGCACAGAAATGTAGCGGCGAATATTAGAATGATCCATCATCTGAAGAAGTACTGGAAGTTTGCTGCTCTGTTGGTCAGTAATTTGATAATTGTTCTTCACATGACGAAGACTGTCGAGATTGACATTTCTTTCAAGGAGACTAATTCTCGAATGCTGTACCAAGTACATTCAAAAATCCCCCATATTCTCGAAAATGAGCCCAAATTTATGACCCCTGAGCGATTCAACATATTCACGGGTAATTCGGGCCGTGCAAGACTTTCTGTGCTGACTCACAACGCAATTTTACTGGGGAATGATGGTGTTGTCGCAGAGAATGCGGAACAAGTTGATTGCGGGACAAATGATATCTCCCTTGAGTGTGTAGCTTTACCTAGTAAGTCTTCGACTTCCGTTGTGACCTGTAGTATTGACCGTGTCAGCTCCGAATACTGCGGCAGAATTGGAGACAGAATCTTTTGACATAGCTTCAACTTCAGCCACGTTTTCTGACATACCATACCTAGGTAATTTCCAGAACCGGCCAGAAAACTGTCTGCCATTTCTAGATCCGGCGTTATTCACCTCCGATTTTCCCAGCATTACTTTTGACATGGAGTCATTCAATGAAGGGTTTCCGGGTGTTATGGATAATTGGGAGTGAAACGGACGCGCTATGTTGTGGTATATCACAGCATCGAGAAGCCCGAGAACATAAGAGACAACCCCCCCGCCGCATCGAACACGATAGTTCAAACATTTTTCATAATTGAAGGGAGTAGAAACATTTACACAACTCCGCATGAGCATGAGTTTATTGGACAGTAAGCGTATGTTCTACATCACGGTTTCGTCTCTGGTCGAGTTGTACGACTACTCAAATGCATCTGCAGTCCTTTGGAGATACAGTTGCTACGAATCGGAGCTACTTTGTGAGGTCGGTTTCCAGAATACCACCTTATATACTACCATACTACTGTATGTGTTGAGTCTCAAATTTGATGTTCGCTTATCTGTCATGCACAGTATTATTACTTTAATAGCTTAATAACAGCAATTCTTTCTTACAATCTAGAATAGAAGATATGATACAATGTTGAAGATTATTCCAATTAATACGTGTTTTACACTTAAAACGCGACGACTTTCAAATACGGCACTACCTCTCCCCGCATTCGCTGCATTGGCTGAGCTTATCGATTCTTCGTATTTGCGACAGACGAATAAGGTCTTGCAGAGGACGAGGTCCCCATATAACCATTAGACATGATAACGGCTTGTGAATTTGCGTAGCTGCTTCCCATACAAGAAGAGAGGGACCGTGGTTAAGAAAGTGAGACCTTCAATAAGCGTCATATACCCGGACATCTTATAAAAAAGTTAACTGTGGTGCCGTCAAACATATTTGAGTTTGCTTGATTTACCTTGATAAAACCATCTCTCTCAAGCCATGGAAAAACAGCAAAGCTGATACCGAATGCGAATGTGTTCTTGAACGCCGTCAACGAAGTTATCGCCTCGCCTGCCAGAGGTTTGTAGCTATCAACGACATAGCTCATCCCTACAGCGGGTACTAAGCACAAAATCCCATAGGTAATGGCAGTTCCTGCAATAGGAACCGACCAGTGGAGGTTTTTGCCAAGGCCTACACCCCATAACATTAGGCCAACGGGCCCGAGGATGAAGGCCGGGACCAATGTCCACAGTCGCATCTCTGGAGTAAACAAGCCTTTCTTCCGCTTCGCTATTGCCGCACTAATCCAGTCGCTTACTGGGCCACCGAAGAAGCAACCTGCTAATGCGCCAATGATTGTCTGCAAGGTATTCAGTACTGACACGGCCTAACAACATTTGAATTTTTTGGGTAATTTACCGCGGCGCTGATGTCTCCCACAGCCAAGGCGTTGAAGCCATATTGCTCCGGAAAATACACGGAATTCACGGTTTGTTGTAACACAACCCATCCGAGTGTCACGCCGTATGTGATTGCAGCCCAGAAAATACCGGGGTATAGAATGAGTTCGATTGGACGTTGCAAGAAGGCGCGAAGACTTCCTTCTCTAGTTTGCCAGTCGTTAGTCCCTGACCATGTCGTTTATGGATATGCATTTATGGTAGTAGTTACCGATTATATCCACCGAAGAGTTCCAGAGACTGGATCCAACTGTATTGACCTTGTTCGTGGGGAAGTACCTCAGGGCCTTCGCCAAGTTCAGATTCTGCCGACCTTTTGAAGTTCGTTTCTGGTTGGAATAGGACGGTAAGGGCGAAACAGATACCCGTGAGTATCGTGCACATCCACTGAACCCATCTCCAATTGTTACTTGACTTCATTACAAGTCCGGAAAATACGCCGCCAATGGAACTTCCGCCACCAATCATAAACCTGTGTTCAAATTAAATAAAGTGGTTTTTCATACAGGAAGTGCGGTCGAGGCCTACGTGTAGAATCCGATTTTTGTTCCTCTTTCATGAAGAAAGTAAAGATCAGCCACCTAGACGGCCGAGCTGTCAGTATGGAAAGATCGCCATTTCATATGTACTTAAAAACATACCACTGCTGGACCCAATGCTTCAGATGAGCTGGCCCCGAATCCTTGTATGATTCTCGCTCCTAATAGGGAGCCGTAAGACTTAGCCAGTGCACTCCATATAGCTTGTTTGATGTTAGATTTGTTATCAGAAGGGTCCGATAGAGCCTTACACGAGCCGAAGAAGATAGCTGACGACAGAATAATTATAGGCCGCTTACCGAACTTCACGGCAAATGGTATCCAAAAGAGGTTCTGAAAACGTCAGATCAATTAACCAGGTATATAATTTGCACGTACTCCCACACCAAGAGAAAGAATGTTCAGCGTAATGAGATATCCGGCTTGAGTCTGACTGATGTTGAACTCTTTGATAATTGAAACAAGGGCGGGCCCAATTGCTGCTGTGATATAATTTGAAAGGAAGACAAAGAAGGCAATACTTGTGAAAGCAAGATGCTTCCTCCAGGTACTCCATGTCTATCGTAGAATTAGAAAATGGGCTGTTTGAGTTCGGGTCATAAGAGTTACTACATACTAATGGGTCCTTCGGGTCGTTGGTAGGGCGAGGGATCAAGTTCCTTTGCATGACATGGCCGTGCGTATCGGCTGAAACATTCATCAGAGAGTAATCACATTGATAGAAAGCATGGACCGAGCATACTCTGAAATAGATTTGCTGCGTTGACAAGACCCTGTGCTGCCTCCAAAGGCTCAATTTTCTCGACGTGATGCTCCGATTCCCCATGACTGGTAACGTGTTTTATCTCCATGATTGCTTATTTTGTCGGTAGTACTACACTTGAAAACGTAAAGCTGGAAGCTCCACGTATCAATAGTTGAATGGTGATGCTTCAAGTACTGATTGATATTGCGCTTTTAGCACCCCTGCGTACCTTGTATAACCAGTATCCCGCATGACTCGAATTTCCCGACACCAACCCCATTCACCGGTCCGCTCGTCGAAATAGACTTTTATCTAATTTATGATTAATCTGAGTGCTATGCGGAGTGATAAATTTGCTGGCTCGTCAGGGTATGGCCAAAATGAGGTATTTCGTCAAAGCCATCACTGGACTAAACTTGATACGCACCGGATGCGATTGCTTAACTCTGGGTTGAGCGTGAAGCTGGTTCATGCCCATCTCACTACAGTGAAGCTTCTCAAAGTAGTAAGCTCTTAGTATATCGAAAATCCTCACCGTACGAAAAGCCTCTGAGCAATTTGAGTAGTCTTGCACAGTCTTATATAGCAAGACCATATTTCTGACACGAAGCGACTTATGGATCCTACGTCTAAACAGTGCATGGAAACAGCGTTCAAAAGGGATGAATACGTTGGAAGTGAGTTTATTTCGCTCGATATAGATATTTAAATAAGGTAGTGATCTTGCGACAACACCCCTCCCAATTCCATCGACAACCTGGGTGTCGTTCCTGCATCGTCCCGTAAGGCTCCGAGGGGGAAAATTTTACGATGTGTCCAAGAGTCCGTAAAAAACTGCGCGGGTTCTTGGAGAATCACTTATACCGTAAACTCGATGTCATCCAAGTACGTCGGAGTTGCTTTCAAGGTTTCCCCTCCTATATTGATTGGGTTTGACCCAATCAATACAAAAAGCATCCTCACCGGCTCTGTTCCAACATTCTTCCATGCATGAATCGTGCCCCTTTGGATTGCAATATCTCCCTGCTTCATCAGAGTTTCCGACCCGTCGTCCAAGACCATGTAAACTTCGCCGCTCAAAACCACACCCATATCTAGACTTATCGTTCGGTGCATGAATGCGCTGTATCCCGGCGGTGTGTCGACAATCCTGACCATGGCAGCGTTCTCCCCAATTAAGGGCAATGGTAGCCCAAAAGGATCCTTCCACTTTTCCTGGACGTCTGGAGGTAACTTATCGGATCGGTAGCAGTTTGTGAATGCCAGGGTGCCTATGAGGGCAGCAGTACCATTGATGGACGTTGTTTCAGCAGGAATTAACTGCATGTCGCTTTCCACGACCGATTTACCCAGTGCATTGTGGCCAGTGACGATTCGGCGAACTGGTGGGTACGACATGATTTCTAATGGATGAATCGAAATTCACGGAGTGTGTAAGTTATACTCTGATTGTAAAGATGTCCGCTTATGGATGGCAAGCAGATATATTAACTCTGTTTATGTTTTGGTTTTGCTAATCACTAGAATTTATAAACCATATTTTTAGCCTTTACGGACCATTTGGGGGATAATTGCAAATGAGTTTCTGTGGAGGTCGGGAAACAATCGGCATATCATCGGGAATACCTACATACCATCGGGAAACTAGACATCATTTTACGAAGGGCATTGTGCGGGAAATGTTTAGACTTTGGCAAAACATTGGAGTATGGGGTAGCTGTGGCTATCCTCCTTTCTATCGCCAGCCGAGGTGAGGATACATAGCAGTTTAGCGGGGTCCCTTTACCTGAAGTCCTTCCACCTTGGCTACCAATCTAATTGCCAGGGTCGATATTATAATAGAACCCAAGATGTGGAAGAAGTAGTAATACAGTATCAATTACGTAAGTCAGGATCTGCCTTTGCTATATGATCCTAGAAGGACACTGTGTTAAAAACCTCTGGTATCGTTTTACTGGCTGCTATAGTCACTACGAATTTTGCTACCTCTTGTCTTAGATAACATAAAAATTTGCAGCCATATCTCAGATCAGAAAGGCCCGTTTTAGTCAAGCTTAAGCCATTGACTTAAGAGACGCTTTATAGTTGTCATATTTAGCCTATGAGCTCTGATTCAGGGACTCAGTACACTGTACAGGCATATCAATTGATCCCATGGCAGACTGGGACGATCTTGCGAAGGGTTGGTAGCCAAGGAATAAGTTGGAATCCCTTTCAATTAAAACATATGGGAACGCCTGGCTATAGAGTTCTGCAAATGTTTATTGTGATGAATGGTGAATATGACAGAAGCTTCCCTTTCGCACAGTATTTGCCGGTTAGATCAATGGTTGTGTTGTTGCCATACTCACACTCATGGATTTAAAAATTTAATGCAAGTTGCTTGTTAATGACTTCTACAGGAGGAGGGCAAGGCTGCTCTTGAAACCATCCCAATACCACGACTCTCTTGTGTACAGCTGTTAGTCCCCCCAAAGCGAGAATGGGTCCTCTTGCCAATATCACCTGACAATAGAAGAGATGGATACAGGAACAGGAGAGACTCGGAGTAAGGAATGAGTTTAGGATCCAAACTCTAACAACATTGAAATAATTGAAGCAACTTTCTACATCATTCTGCTCTCGTGTTCCATCATATCAAATATCGGCTTCGCGCTGTACCGCCCAGTCTTCTCTGTACCAACAGCCTTGCAAGTAAAAGCCGCATCTTCATCACTTACTTTGACAGTTTCCTCACCTCGGCCACCTGAAGCTGCATCTGCCAGCAGCTGTACATGGCAGCCTTTCTCCAAACTCATAGACCACCAGACTGCTGCCTTGATGGTCTTACCGCACGTTAAGAGACCATGATTCTGAAGCAGGGCTTCCTTCTTTTGACCAAGGTCTCTTGAAATGGCAATGCCTTCATCGGCTGCAAGTACTATGCCACGAAACGCGGAATAGAGTGCGATGTCATTGTGAAATGCACATGCATCTTGAGTTATGATCTCAAGAGGTCTCTAAGGGAGCAAAAGGCGCGCCCATAGGTAGAATGGGCATGCGCCACACAATTGATCTCAGGACGGGCGGTGTGCACAGCATGATGGATCATGTAGGCTATTAATAATTTCAGATTTGGAGTTATCGTTACGCAATGGAGAGGAAGATAATATCTGCAGCGTTCAGAAGACGACATGGATCACCATCAACCACCTGTCCATCCTTATTGACGAGAATCAAGTCCGAGGCTTCTAGGAGCTGCCAGTCCACGCCAAATGGATTCACCCAGAACCTTGTCGGGTCAATTGAATCCTAGAACCTACTCTGATCAGTATCTTATGACACCACCCGTGCCTGCTACAATTTCGGCCGGCAGATGTATGTAATAATACAGAATGTATGATAGTTACAAATGAAAAGAGAGCTATAAAATACATTGAAGCTTTGGCGACGCACCATAAGTTACAGAATTGAACAGGACTTCAGAAAAAAGTAAAGAAGTGCGTACCCTCAAAGTGATGTGGCCAGCAACGCCCTCATCAAAGTCTAGTTTAGCAAATATCCTAAGTGCTAGAGCTAAACGTTTTTTTTTTGATATTGTCTCTCTTCATTCTTGTCCTGGAACGTGGGGTACTTTGGAAGACCGCCTCTAGAGATTTCTCTTGATCGGTCTGCAGTGGCGTGTTCTTGAGGTGCTATTGTGGCTTTGTCGGTTCATATAGAGAAGTAGATGCTGCAGAATCGACAATATCAGATGTAGACGGCTCCGAGTGGGGTGCCATAGTGAGATATAGGAATAAGAACAGTTAAAATAAGTTTTACGATATAGTTGGGTTAGATTAAAGTCGCGTGAGAGGTAGAATATGTAGCGTTGGGAAATAATGACATCCGAAGATGGCGATATCTTTCTTCCTAGGATTCTTTACCTAAGATTATTTGACAGTAAAATATCTGGAGAACCTTATATCGGTCTCGCAGAATTGGAGGGAGTTATTAAGATTTATCAAAACTTGAATGCCGTGGTAGTGAATTTACATCATTGCCTTCCAGACGAATCTCGGTTCGTCGATAGCCAGATCTGTTTTGCCGAGTATTATTTGCACCAATTTGATCGGTAATCATATATCTCTGTTCTCTGGAAAGAAGATTTCTTGTGGGTTGCCTATCCGGATTGTTCGGCCAATGGTTGCAGCAAACACATTACCTGTGGAAGTCGGGGAATCATCGGGAAACCCTTTAGTTAGGGCTTCAGGATTCAACCTCTGGTCACTATTATGACCAGTCGTTCCAAAGCACCTGAGTCAGGCCATGGAATAAATAGAACTCAGTTACAGTACGTCTAGGAAATGAGTCGTCACAAGAGCGGACGAGCAGAATATTTTGGGAGTTCACGATTCGTGTACTGTTGTACCCGTGTAGTATACGCGAAAATCATGAGCAAAATACACACCCCGTGGCCCCTGGAAATTCCAGACGACTCTCCGTTTTCTATGGCAAATATTCCCTTTGGAATATTTAGTACAAAGTCTAATGTACATTCTCTCCCAGCCAGGTTCTCGTAATAGAATATAAAGTTAACATCAACAACAAGACCGAACGCCGCGCTGGTGCTGCAATTGGCACTTTGGTCATTGATCTCTCCGTTCTCGAGACACACGGATTTTTTGCCGACTGTCTTTTAACCAAGTTCAACAATGTTTTTAACCAATCCACCCTGAATAATTTCGCTTCTCTGCCATTAGAGAATCGCTCGGCCATTCGAAAAAGGATTATCAACTTGCTGGACGATAGAACATCCGCCATCTTCAACAATCTTGCTATCAATTCCGAGGCAATTTTACGAATGAGCGACGCAACCTTGCATTTACCAATGCAAATAGGTGGATTTACGGACTTTATGTGTTCCAGGACCCACATAGATAATGTATTTGTATTCTTTCCATTGACTCTGTGGGTTATATTAACATGATTTTGTTAGAGTACTCAAATTGCAGGAAGATCGGCAAATCCGCAAACTTTTGCACAGCCTATGGCATACAATGGGCGAGCCTCGTCAATTGTAGTGAGCGGAACACCGATACACCGTCCCTGTGGAATGATTCCAGCTCCAGGTGGTCAAGGTCTAGTTTTTGGGCCGTGTGAGAAGATGGACTTCGAATTGGAGCTAGGATTCTTCGTCTCAAAACCGATTCCCTTTGGACATCGTATCAAGACCGCTGACGAGGCTCGAGAACATATTTTTGGATTTATTCTGCTCAACGACTGGTCTGCTAGAGATATACAACTCGCGGAGATGTTTCCATTAGGACCTTTTAATGGGAAAGGCTCTGGGACTAGCATTAGCCCATGGGTTGTGACACTTGACGCCTTGGAGGCTGCACGAACATGCACATTGGATGTTGGTGCCGCAACAGCGATGGCTAACTTGCCTCAGCATCTGAGGCACATGACAGATGATTATACCTGGGATATCTTAGTCGAATCGTCATTGAAACGTGTAGGCATTGACAAGACATTCAAGATAGGGCGCTCTAGTTTGCGAGATTCGTACTGGTCACCAGGACAGATGTTATCATATCACGCTTCGTCTGGATGCGGCTTTCGGACAGGAGATCTTCTTGGGACAGGTACTCTCTCCTCGCCCGGCCACTCTGTAGAAACGCCCTCTTTGGCGTGTCTACTTGAGCTGACGGAAGGCGGGACCAAGCCCTTTGTCTTTGGGGAAAATTCTCTGACATGGATAGAGGATGGAGATGAAGTCGTGTTTGAAGGATGGGCAATGACACGAGATGGTCACAGAATTGGTTTTGGCGAACTAAGAGGTACATTGTTACCCAGCCTACCTTAGAGCTGTACGTACTCTACACTGGCGACGCAATCCATGTTCTAAGAAAGAATACACCTTGTAAAATCTACAGACTTTATACGATATTTTTCCGAAAACATATACTTTTGATAGAGAAATATAGTAGATTTTCAAAGACATTACTATATGTAGTAATAATAGCAGTACCATTGAATAAGACACATATTTCCTAATAAGGAAAGAACATGTTAAAATATTCTTACAAAATATCTTCATTTTTCATACAGTTTATTAAATGGAACATCTTTTCACGAGATATCATATGCATTTCGTAAAATTTATATTGTTATGACGCGTTTTGATACAAAAACCGTATTCCTACTGTTTGCATTTTTGAACTCGCCTTGAATACGAAACCACATTTCCAACTATTGACAGTAACCTCAGCTGCGTCTTGCGACAACATTATTATTCCATAGGATTAAAGTTCCCGTCGAAGCAATTTACCACTAGACTAAAAGGTGTGAATACGCTAATTACATCTTGGATAATAGCTCATATTTCCGATATTTCCTCTCCCATAACAGCGAGGAGCTTGGCTCTAACCCTTTCAATAGAAATTGCCTTTGATCGCTCCATTATTGCCTTTGCTGAATCTCTGAGACGGCTACCAACAGCCTTCCAGTCAGCGTGCACAAAAGCCCCCTTTTGCTTTACGATTTCCCCATCAATTAGAACAGTATCGATATCCGATCCGTTGGCGTACAAAACCAACCCATCGATAGGATTATGAAGAGGGGTCAACCGGAGCGAGTCACAAGATGTGATGAGGATATCGGCTCGTTTCCCAACTGTGATGCTGCCAATAATATGCTCAAGCCCCATTGCCTCAGCACCTCCCAGTGTTGCTAACCGGAGGACGTCTTCGCAACTGTTCCCCACCGATAGCGGTGGACCGGAGCTTTCCTGGTTTCGAAGGTGCCTTTGCGATTGAAGAGCTAAACGCATCTGCTGGAACATATCGGCAGGATTGTTACAGACGACGTCACAACCGAGGCTCGCATGGCAGTCCATTTTGTGTGCGCGAAAACAGACAGGCTGGCCCATGCCCATCTGAAGTTCTGTGTCGGGAGTAGAAGAGATGGCAGAACCCGCTTCACGGAGAGACTCTATCTCGTCATCTGCCAGCGCTGAACCGTGACTGAATAGCAGGTCCGGACCAAGTAGATTTTCCTTTGCCATGGAACGTACGAGATAGAGACCTTTGTTGAGATAGCCCATCGATATATGGCCAGTGATAATTGCAGCACCCAGAGAGCGACCAAACTTGACCTCGTCAAGGGTTACCGGAAGAGGAAATCGTTCCATCTCCGCTGGAGCAAAGCCGAATCTCAACAAGTCGGTCTTCTCATTTGAAGGGAAGTGCTCTCTTCTGACCCGTGCAGCATCTGCTTCTCGCCAGCCTGGATTCGCACTGTCATCTATGGCAGTCCCTTCACAACGACCCTCGTGAAGCGGGTTCTGATAAAGTCCATAGCAGAAGACACCACGGATTTTTGCATCTTTGAGGCCTTTGACAACTGCGTCGGAATGGGCAGGCGAGTTGATGATGTGGCAGTGATCCACGAGGCATGTAATCCCCGAGTTGATAGACTCGAGAGCACCGCAGTAGTTTCCCATATATGCATCCTCTGGCGTATAGCACGAGCCATAGACATTGCGGACCTTGACGAAGTAATCAAAAAGCGTATCATTTGAGGTTATTGTGCGCAATTGCGTCTGCCAGGTATGTCGATGCGTGTCGACGAAGCCAGGAGAAACGATGCAATTGGTGGCGTCAATCACAGAGACTTCGTCGCCAGTTACGATGTTCGGCCCTATTTTGGCGATCTTCGAGCCTTCAATTAGAACGTCGCAGTTTTCAACGACTCCTATGGAAGGGTCCATTGATACCACAGTCCCATTACGAATGAGATATGTCCTGGCCATGGCGAATGCAATGTTGTGAATAAAACCTTAACTTGCAAGTTGTGAGATCTGCGATAGTTTGTATCCAGATCTGTCGTTTTACATAACTAAATGTACAAGGATGAACTTATGTCCACGCTATATATACAGGATATTCAGCATAAGGGCCTATCGCTTTTGCCCTTGACCATCATTTGCAGCCTAGATATTGAGGGGAAAGCGTTCATCGGGAATTATGTAAGATATATCCCGACTCAATCGCCGCATTTATCGGTATTTTGAGGGGTTCAGCCGCACCATACAGCTGAGAATAAGGCCATCTTTCCAGGTTTGGCTAGGCTCAAAACCTTCAAGAATTCTAATTGCTAAGGATAATAAATACTAATTTTAGGTAAAGGGTGGACAACAATAGGCGCATTTTGATAAGATTAATTGGTCAGCCACAAGCTGAAACATGTGACTCGAGGCTTTTTGCTGACGTGTCCGACACCCGGCATTGCTGCAACCTTAATCGGACAATGTTGAACTTTGAAGCTTTTTGGACGCGCCTCTCACTGTGCCAAGACTTGCTCTATAGAGACTGAGCTAGACGACAGACTTGATGGGGAAAACATCGTGGGCGAGTCTTCCACGAAAAGACCAGCTTTTCTTACTTTTTCTTTGCCGATTGTTTGATTTCATGCAAATCGCTACTTTCCAGACTGTCTGCTATTATCAATTGAAATCCTTCGACTTGACATTACCAGAGACGACGCTATCATGGCAAACTGGCATTGCAATTGGCGCTTTCACCGCAGCTCAGATTTGTACGTCGGTTCTATGGGGATCATGCGCGGACAAAGACTGGTGCGGTAGAAAGCCAGTGTTGCTGATAGGTTTATTTGGGACGGCAATATCCTGTTTGGGGTCGGCTTTTGCCCAGTCATTCTACCAGATGGTATTATTTAGGGTAATTGGTGGCCTTCTCAATGGTACAGTTGGGATTGTGTGAGTATCACATGCACGAATGTAGTTCTTTGTAAATTGACAGTAATCTCAGCCGTACGATGCTGTCTGAGGTTATTGTGGAAAAACGGTCAGTTGTGTCACCGACACTTAAGTCATGCATTTCTTGACAAGACTAATCTCAAATAGGTTCCAATCCCGAGCCTTCTCGTTACTCTCCTTGTCTTTCAATGTTGCTTCATTCTTAGGACCACGTAAGTGATGAAAGTTAATAAAACAGCTGGTATATTCTAATGTCAATAGTCGTGGCCGGTGCTCTGTCCGGCCCTCCAGAGGTTGACCCAACTTTGCAAAACTCAGAGTCTCGCTGGCTCCAGCGATATCCTTATGCGTTACCCTCACTAGTTAGTGCAGGCACAATGTTTGTACTTGGAGTCGTCGTGCTCAACTTCACTGAAGAGGTTGGTTACTTAAATTACTATTCTCTTGAATCCTAACTTGTAGCAATCAAAACTGCCCTCTTAAGCTAATCAGCAACTTTGTATAGACAGCAAAACACCTGCAACCTACGGGAAGTATGAGGGCAAAAATACAGAGTTTGATACGTGGGTTTGGCTGGCAACTAGGAAAGCCATCAGGCCAAGAATATAGTCCCCTGATGCAGGAAGCTTCGGATGATATTGCAGATGCCACAGAATTTAGGGAAATTAATTCCCCTATTTCTGAGGACCCGAGTTCCTCAAATCGCCAGCCACAACGAAAGCCACAGCAAAAGTCAGTAAGTATTTGGACGTTTAGTTTTATTATGACTCTTTTATCTCAGGCTATATTTGATTTCCACATGGGGTAAGTATATATCTAAATTCTCACCTGTATCGTTTAGCAAAATTAACAACGTTTAATAGAGCGTTTACTGCCCTTTGGCCGCTATTTTTATCCAGTCCTCGCACTCAAATATCAGATGGGGGATCCGAAACCCACGCTGGTGGTGGCCTCGGTATGCCGATTATGGGTGTCGGTGTGGCAGCAAGTATTCTAGGAGCCATTGGCATGGTAATCCAAATATTCGTATATCCTCGCATACACGACTTGATGGGCACTGTCAAAAGCTATCGCTACTTTAGTCTGCTATTCCCCATAGCATATTTCGCCTTCCCGTTCATTCGAGCCATCCGTATTGAAACTGGAATTTGGATAGCTATTATTTTTATCCTCTTTATACACGTTACAGGCCGCGTGTTTGTTATTCCAGCCACCTTGATGGTGCTTAATAACAGTGCACCGCATCCTATGTTGTTAGGGAAGGTACATGGAATAGGCCAGACAACATCAGCTGCTTTCCGTACCTTGGGTCCTTTTTTCGCTGGGTATCTGTATGAATTCGGGCTGCGGGTAGACTCTGTGATAATTCCATGGTGGATTATTGCTGGGCTAGGAATTATGGGGTCTGCGGCGGCACAATTTGTGAGGGATGGTGCCGTGCCTGTGGCTGTTGTTGTTGATCATGAGGAATAAGCTAGATGGCATTTGTGCTATATATATAAGTATCTAGCGCTTATACTGATTTTCTGTAGATAAAATAGCAAGGAGTAAATATTCGGACATAGGTTTCAATATTTAAGCTGGATATCATCCTACGGTACGTATAAGAACTCAAAAACAGGCCATCCAAAATGGCCCGATTCACTTTGTCAAAATAGTCTAATTTAGAACATTACACTTGTAGAAAAAAGACTAGAATAAGACGGACGCAACAACTATAGTCTAATTCGAGCATATGTTTAGAATTTGCCGTCTAAGAATTTAGAACAAGACCGAACTCACTTTGATGAAACTGTGGGAATCGATAGAAACAGGAGGGAGGTAGTAATTATGGACTATAAAGTGACCAAAAAGCGGAATCCAAGTGCGCACCTAGAAGACCTGAACCCAGTCCCTGATGGTGTCTGGCGCCACAACTTGGATTTAAAATGGGGTACGACCTGTCTTAACAGACCTGACGAGGCCTGCATCGGCAAGCTTCTCAACCAAATCAAAGAGCATATAATCACAGCCACGACGAACCATCATGTTGATGCTGACGGGGTATTGTTCCGTCACCATTGTGACAGGCGATTCATACGGGACTTGGCCCAGAGGAATGGTGTAGTCGGCGCACCTAGACGGGTAGTTGTTAATGGGTTGTGATCTCCCACTCAAGAAGGAAGATAAAAATCAAGGAGTACGTTTACTTACGCAAAGGAGGGGCAGATATTTGCACAGGAGATGGCAGCTCCCGAAGGTACCACAGCCAAGAAGCTTGCATTAGCGTTCTGATTCAGGTCCTGCTCGCGGAAACTAGGCAGGCCCTCAGTTCCGATATCACAAATCATCATGGACTCTGAGCATGATTCGGGCGTTTCAAAGAGCAAGTTCTCTTCGAACCAGCTCACTGCTGCAGCCTTCACTCGCAGAGCGTTGTCGAAATCAGACTGGTTTATGGGGTTGCGGGCGTAGCTCGTCCAGATGGTGCGCCACACCGGGTCAACAGGGGGGAATCGGCCGTCGAAGAGGGCTGCCCAGGCCGTCAAAAGCGGAGTAACAACATCGATATGTTGGGTCCAGTTGGAGAGGTCAGTAGTCGAGTTACCCATAACATCCCAGTTTGTTCTATTTGCGGCCGTCTCCGCCGAGAACATGCTCGCGTTGGAGACGGTGGCCGTAAAGTTGAACTTGTCAATGGTCATGTTGAACATCTGGGTCATGTTGGCAAGTAGGTTCTCTAGAATCACTTGGGCTGCGGGGTTGGCGAGTGGCAGATACTCTTGGGGGTAGAGAATGCGCTTTGGAAAACCTGAGTCCACCTTAACATCCAGAGGTGGAAGACCAGTGATTGACGTATCCTGATGCAAGCTGGTATCACCATACCAGATCTTCGCAAATCGAGCCCACTGGTAGGGGTCTCGTGAGAAAACCCCCGCGGTATCCTGTGACCAGCTCAGAGGAATAGCTCCCTCAAGCGAGATCATCCCCTGGCTCGGCCGGTTGCCGAAAGTGCCGGACACCGCAGCAGGGCGACGCATAGAGGATCCAGTATCGGACCCAATGGCATTATCAAGCCAGTCGTACGCCGCAATTGAGCAGCCGCCTCCGGAAGACGACGCTGAGCAGGTCAAATAGCCGTCACCGCGAGGATTGAAAGGGTAGTGCTCATCAATCCAGTCCCACGGATTGGCGCCAGAGGCAAACTGGGCCAACTTGAATTTCCCGACCAGTACGGCTCCAACATCGATGAGGCGTTGAATGGCAGGAGCGGTTGCATTAGCGACAGGGGTAACGCGGATCCAAGCTTGACTTCCTCCAGAGGTCTGGAGGCCCTTCATGTCGTAGAGATCTTTGATGGCAACTCTGGTTCCGGCCAGGGGTCGCGAGTCGCGCCAGAAGTGAATGCGGCTGGGGACGGGAATCATGGGATCCCACCACTGCGCATCCATCACGTTCAACGCCGTGAAGGAGCCGGTGCCGTCGTTGGACGGGTAGGCACCAGCGATGAAGTCACGGTATTCGTCGCGATATAGGCGGTAGGTCTCGAGAAAACGAACAGACTTTCCGACTCTTGTAGCAGTGTAAGGTCCGGATGGAAGTTCGTTCTCGGAGACACCTTGCAGCATGATCGCGGCTATCTCTGTGTGGAAGACGTTGGAGTCTAGGTAGAATTGGTCCACATTGAGGCTGCGAATATACTTCAGGGCCGACTGGTCGAGCTTGGTGTTCTTGATTGTTGAAGACAGGTAGAGAGAGCCCAGGAAGTCCCCAGAGAAGACATCATCTCCCGCGAGGTAGTCGTTGATGGTCGTCTGCAGGTACTCATCTGAAACGGTGCTTTGGTTGGCAACGATGACTGTGATCGGGACCAGGCTAACCTTGTCTCCGTCGGGATGGGATGCTTTCAGAACAGTTTTAGGGTATTTGGCGTTGGCGAAGTAGGTGATATTCCCCAACTCGTATACTACTCCGCCCTCTGCGGTCTTCTCCCGCGGTTCTAGTATGCTACGTCTGGTAGGAGTCGCCGAGACCAATGAGCCTAGGAGAAGGCCCACGGTAGTGAACCAGGCACCGAAGTTCCATTTCATCTTCAGGCACAAGAGGTGATCGATGATCACGCACGTGCAAGTCTTTCTTTAGGGGATTGATCGACTCAACGGACAGGACGTGCTTTATAGTTTTTTCAGGTCTTTCCCCCATGCCTACGGAAATATACTGGAATATAATCAACGACTTCCCAATCGACTGTTGCTCCGATCTCGTCGCACGTCCAAGTACCTCCAGGATCCAGGAGGTATCCACTCAAACAGAAAATGGGACCGACTTGGTTGATTCAGGACAGGACTACTAGAGATTTGCCAAAGAGTTATACTTCATATACCGACGGATTTCCCTATCAGAGTCGCTGCCTGGATCCCAGTTAGTTACACTTCCACTTGTGTCATATTTTCTAGTGGTTATCCTGATAGCCTAGTGGTGACTTTGGCACGCTTATCAGCCAGCGACCCACGTAGGCTGTTATCTTATCTGGCCAAGCATAGATTCATTATTGCGCCAAGGCCGGAGCGTTCCTATCGCCATCCTTACCAGCGGGAAACCCAGTGTTGTTCCTGGTCGTTGTAGAGAGGAGTCTCTATAAGTTATAAGATCTCGAAAATCAACCAAATGATTCTTCTGTTCACCACTTTATCTGGTCCTTAAGTGGAAGCATTGAGTTTTCACCGACTCATTATCTTATTTAAATCCTGTAGCCTAGTAAAGCCTGGCATCATCACAATCATTAATGATGTTCGCGGAGTTAAGATGCTATATCCGCAGTTAACCGGGACTGCCGTCTCCTAATGTTTGAGAGTAGAATCAGGTAAAACAGCAACGCAAAAGCCGGTATCGGAAACTCTGTGTTGACTTGTAGCGAAGTCCTCAGTCCAAGATGTCTGTAATCTATCGCTCTAATATCTTGGTAACGGTAACTTGATGATATCAAAGAGAATAAAACACATCAAGGTCAGCCCATCGTTGTGGGTGAACAGAGAAGTTTGAGAAGTTCTTCGTCCATTAAGAAACAAGGCTTCGTAGATGAAGACCTTCAATTTTATCATTCAATTTCTCAAATAGGTATGCAAGGGGTCCAAACACTGATGCTTCTGGCGGTAATAGGAACCGAAGCTTGAGTAACATACCGAGGAATTTAACATGGTAGCCGAGGCAATTTCTTAGAACTTGTTATGAAGTTGAAAATATCAACGATAATCTTCCTTTAGGTATCGGAACAACCAAAACGGGTAACACCAGCTCCTGTAGTGGCCGCACCGATTGGGCGCGGACTACATTACCTAACACAGCAGCTGCAACATGCCGCTTTCAACAGCGCCATCCTATTCGTAGATGCGCTTCTTGAGCTCGTGCTCTAGACGCGTTCTACTAGAACTAGGGTCCAGTTTTGGCTTCTCATTTAATATCGGTCATTCGATATATTTCAATACTGCCATGGCTCTCTCCTCGCGCTCTTGCTCTGGCCCTGGGGTTAATGACACAGTTTGCTTTCTCTTGGGCCTTGTGATGACTTTTCCTAACAGGCTACATCATGCGTGAACCTCCAGCGCGCGAAAATCTCACTATCCTGACCTGGCTGGGAATGGGGGAGGGTTGCCAAGTTCCTTGGCTGAGCGTCGGCGGCAAAGTCCCACGTCTAGCCTCATACTGTATCCCGTGAGACGCGTAACTCTGGTCATAAACGGTTGCCAAGAACTCGGACTAAAGCTCAAATGGGGGAGAATGGCTGGAAACCGCCCGTTTTCTACATTGAACGTCGCAAGTATAGAGTCACGTGTGACGGATCCGTACGAGGGCATGCAGAAGTCATTATAGGGCTAGGACCTTGCATTTGAGATTGGTTAACGATTAGTCTTTGGGATAGCATTGGCTGAAAGCTGGATAAAAGTGTTATTAAGTCCATCTATTGCATCAAAGCAGCCCGTGTACAAAAAAGAAAAAATAGTCTACCGTCCGACCACAAAGCAATCAAAACATTGGCAAAACATCTCCTCTTCATCCTTGTTCTCTCAATGCTCCGTAGTATCCAACCTCTTGAAGCATTCCTCGATCGCCGTAACAAGCTTTTTGCCCAGGGCACTGTCCCAGGTCAAAGAACCACCCTTATTCACTTTGTTGCTGCTCAGATACTGGCCGTTGGTTTCCCAGCCTGCGGCGGCAGCATTCACAAGAGCACTGCCGCCCATCTCGGCTGGGCGAGCATGGAAAACGAATTTGATAAAACGTGCAGCAGGTATCTCGCGAGTGAGACTACTGTGGCAGAGGCTAGGGTTTGGCACATTAATGATGACCGGGTATTTCTCTTCAGGCTTGTCGATAGCATTGACGCCGCTGCTCGGGCCGGAGCGTTTCTGCCGATATACCAGGTCGCGCACCATTAGTAGAACTAGAAGCTTAGACGTCGGGTATTGAGCGCGAAAGCGAGAAGCATCGTTCTTGCAATTGGCAGTAATAGCTTCGAGCATCTTGGCTGCCGACTCGTGCTGCTCTGGGAACTTGGCCAGTAGATGTGTATCTGAGCCAACAATGCTTAAGTGTGGAGGGCGCGGTTCGGGGTCCCCGGGCACTGGGCCAGCAGCTGCTGTTCGTTCGAGAAGAGGAAGAAGGCGTGAGGCCATCAAGTATGTGCTGAGAACATTGACGGTAAGAATGCTCTCGTAGCCCTCTGGCTCGGAAAACTTGACAGTGTTTATGCCGGCATTGCAGAGAAGAACATCAAGCCGGTCCAATTCACGATTAGCCCTTTGAACAAATCCGACGACTGAATCAAAGCTACTCAGGTCCACCTCCCACACAGCAATGCTTGACTCCGGTGCCGACATCTCTGCAAGGATCTCCTTGCGAGCCTCCTCGCCAGCAGTCGTATTGCGTACCCCCAATATGAGACGCGTACATCCCAGTCGGGAGATGTGCCGAGCGGCCTCTTTGCCCAACCCAACGTTTGAGCCGGTGATGATGACAGTCTTGTGCGCGAATGAGGCCGTGGGCTTTGGTACCGATTGGAAGTATTGCTCGTAAATTAAGCCTCGGAGGAATTCCAAGGTGCTCATACTGAGGAACTGTCGGTTTCAGAATTCGGAAATCGAGAAAGAATTGAGGTAGAGAGTTCTGGGCCAATACATGAGGAGCAGGATCTTGAACCATACAAGACTCAAAAGATCTGGCACGACTCAAGAGATAGCCTCTCTATATATACACAGCCCTCTCCTTCCACCCCTTTTGATGCGGAATTTTCATCCTATTTCCGAGACAAAAAGGGCGCCTGCCATATTTCTTGTCGAATCGTTTCGCTTGAGGTTCTTCTTAGGTGCGCATAGTTAAGCGGTAGCAATCTAGTCTGGGAAGCGCTAGTCCGCTTTGGGGTATATTCGCGCCGTGAGGCTCGTCACTGCTTACAATTCTTTTCATCCGTGAAGTGCCGCACCATTCTCCTGAAAGCTGCAATCAAACCCGGATTATACTAATAGCCCTGTCATGGGGAAAGCCGAATGAAGAGTGAATGAAGGATGATATTCGGAGATAGGAGCCATCGTGACGCGATGCGTGTAAACATACCCCGCGCTACTATCTAAGCTAGCCCTGGCACGCCGCATAGGTGTGAAATGGAATGAACAGAACGACTTCATCAAACAGCAAGACTTCTAGGGACACGGGCCAAACTCCATTGGCCCCGTCGTCACTCATCATGCGCTTCTCGGGAAGTGGCTGTCAGCCGTGCAGGCACGCTCGAAAGAAGGTTAGAAAGTCCCAGAGAAGGCATAGCATATTGGTGACTCGCTTATCAATTACAGTGCGATAAGACCAAACCGATCTGCCTGCGATGCGTGAGAAACGGGAGGACATGCTATGGTTATCGACAGGCCTTTTCCGTCATGCATGACGAGAACATTTATGCAAGTCGACACCAAAAGCGACCCCAAGGACCCCGAGCAAACGCAAAATCTGCGGCCAGCCTCACCAGTACTTCCTTGTCCCGTGACCTGCACTCAGAGGCGGTAGCTTACTTCATTCATTGTCATCTGGACCCGACAACTAGCAAGCTGCTTAGGATAGGGCCCCCAACAGAGGCCTTGCTGTCAAACTGGAATTCCAGTCCAGTGCTGGAGCTTGCCGCGTCGTCGACTGCTCTAGCACTTTTCTCAAGGACCAAAAAGTACTCGCCTGCGGCAAAATTAGCATTTGATAGCTACCAGAAGTCTCTGATAGCTCTACGAACGGCTCTCTCCGATCCAGAACACATTGATATCGACGCATGTTTGCTAGCAGTCTGCTTGTTGGGACGATATGAAGACGCAGTCTTCACTTTTGACCAGAACATCGGCATACCATTTGAAGAAAGTATGCAGAATCGAAAGCATCTCACCGGCGCTATTGCCTTACTGGAGTACTGGGTGAACTATCCTAGTGGCACCAAAGTACCAACCGACGCCATCAAATATGCCAGACGGACTCTGAGGAAAGCAGCAACCTTTGGCCATATTGATCTCCCTGACTGGCTGAGTGATGGAGACTTGTTCGGCGAGCAAGGACTTATTCAGGACTTGGATCGCATACTTTTTCGAGTCATCAACGTCCGTAGCCAGCTCATGCCCTTTTCAAAATGGCAGTTTGGATCGCAGCGGATTTGTCTTGAGAGTATGTCAACTCTCCGGACGATCCAACAAGAACTAAGCGCAATCGACACGGCACTGGTTGAATGTAGAGCTGGACGTGCAGATATTTCGGCTTGCACACAGCATACGTTGGCAGCCCATCGCGTCTACTCCAAACACCATTTCTTGCAATCCCGTGTGTACAGCCACCAGAGTTATGCGAAAGCCGCATATTGTGCCCATTACTACGGGTACAGAATACTGGTTAACCATTTGCTCATATGTACCCTCAGACTACTGGCAAAATATTCGCCTTTCAAGCCACGCAACCCTTTAGTTGAGTGTCAGCGTACCATTAACTATCTGGCTGGGGAGTTGATATCAATCATGCCCTTCGGCCTCGATAGATTCAAAATATCGGATTATCCTGGCTTATTTGGCGACCATATTACCATCAAGTCAGACGAGGATAGGAGACTTTATGTGGCAGAGCTTATGGCTTTTCCTCTGCTCATTACTTCCATATCTGACAGTATCGGGTTAGAGTATACTGACTGGTTCAGATCCCAACTGGCAGATACAGGGCGTCTCCTCGGCTATGGAGTCATGGAATCAGTCACAAGCAGCTCTTGGCCAATACATAAATATTCAAGAGGGAGTTCAAGGTGATATCTTAGACGTCGTGATGCAATTCCAAGCACGAAACTCTTCTTGTGGACAATGTTGATTAGCACTGCGGCAGGTATACGCAGGCAGGAATGCAGAAAGACCAGTTACAGAACAATGAATGGTGGAGGATGATGACGGAGTGAAATTATATAACAGAGGGAAAAGAAGTTCAAGAATTCAAAAGTGAGGCAGGTAAAGAGAGGTCGTTGTATATTCGTGGCAGGGATATATCTTTTGAGCTCTGCAAAAAGTGCTTTAATGACATTTATATCTGGTCAATAAGGCGGCGAGTATAATAGCTTTAGTTCGGCATCGAAGCATGACTGTTCGATTTAATCCTAGTGATGTAACGCCACACTACCCATAATTAGTACTAATTTTTGTTCGGGTTACCTATCACCTCCATCCTCGCGACATGAAACGCCCTGTGTGATGAAACAACCCTCAGGTACCTAACTCACGATTTTCAGCAACTTCATTCCAAACTTGCCCACCAAAAATAAATTTACATAATTTTGATACAGTTCTTCAGTCGATCCTCTTTTTCCAAGCAAAAGTTACAAATCATAGGCGTGGTTGATTACAACCTGGCGCTGAGTTGCTGACTGGCACAAAATCCGCTCAACACTATCTTTGACGCCAAGATTACCTTAACAAACACCCGGAATGCATGATAAGTGCTCTGCAGATACTTGGATGTAAAAACACGTTTCCAATAAGCCTTGTTACTCTTATGGTTATGTACCTTGTCCTTGTAATTATCGCCTTTTTCCTGATTAGCTCGCTATTATCTACATCTTATTATTTTTGAAGAGCATATAGTATTACTATAATGTTAATGAATTTAACAAAAAATTATTAATAGCAACATTGCTAATTTAGTAGGTGGGCATATAGTATATATTTCAAAGAAGATAAACTTTTCTTTGAACAGAAGACAAAGACACTCCAGCGAATAAATCCAAAGAGGATTCGGGAATATACAACATATATATACTTCCATACCAGGCTTTCAATTATGTAGATCCTTTAAACTTAATAGAAAGTAAACTAGCTTGTAATCTATTATTTGTTTATAATTGGCCTAACAGCTGAATTATAATCTCAAGTGCTGTCATTCGCCGTCATTTGCTAGGGGCCCCCACCATAAAGAATACACTTTCTATGTTCAGATGTCTTTGTCAGATATGGGCTGTATATATGGCTGTCATCACCCTTATAATTAATATACAACAACTATATATTTGTGTATTCAGAATGCATTAGATTGTTGGATCATTATATTCTCTGACTGCTAACACAAGGCATATCAAGTTAATAATTCGGAACGGTGTCAATTGATGTATTGATGAACACAACATCTTCTCGACCTTAACGGGAACAATCACTGTCAATTGATATATATAGAATCCTTAAGCCTTTCACCGAACAGATAACGTCATCATGAAACTCGCTCTACTTTTGATACTACTGGCCACTACGGCATTTTCATCCCCTTTTATACATCGGCCCTCTCAAGCAACACCAAGTCCTACTGTTGAGGTCGAAAAGTTAACGGATGTAATAAAGAGGAACAGGGAAACCGCGCAACCAATCACAACGGCTTCGACGTCCATCTCATCTCGAGAACCATGCGCTTCAAGCAACTGCGGCAATTTATGCACTTCAATAAGTAGAAAGCCTTTTGGCAGCTCTAAAGTGGCAGTAGAACCTACGTCTGCGGGTTGCGTCTATATACCAACTCTCAAAGGCTCTGTTTTCACTACTTTGAACGTCTTCGAGGGCTCCCTAGTTGCTTTTCCAACGTCGACAGTGTCTGTTCCCACCATCCGTGGCCGGGGTTTGCCTATCTCCCTAGTGATTCCAAGTAATAAGACACTACTCGACAATTCCCCGGCGAAACGAGAACTTCGAGGTGTGAACCAGTCCCTCGTTAGTACATACGACAATTCTCTGGCGAAACGAGCATTTCCAACCATCCCCAACAACGACGTTGGTGCGTACCTTCGCTCAGTTCAACCCAATTTCCTCACAGTTGTCTCACCGACGACGGACGGGGATTTTTTTAATTTCGACGAGGAGCATGTCGGTACTGCAGGTGTTCAAAATCTGTATGGATGTACCGCTGTGTTTATAGCGTCTTCGTTAGGGGTATATATCTCACATATATACGAAAGACCGGTCTTTATCAACAATGTAAATAATAGACGTTATGAAACCGACGACGAATCCTTTTGGGGTATGAGCTACAGAGAAATTTTTGAAGGCTCGCCTGGGGCATATTCTGTCGCTGACCTCATTGGCACTGACGAGAAACCAGGTAAATTGCATCCTAGTCATGAACCTGTCGTCTATGTTATCACTCCACTTAGCGATCAGTGGGATAGGATTTTCGATGATGTGACAACAACACTTAGATATGAAAGACATGCCAATCAACTTGCTCAGGGGTTGATAAATTCCATCTACAATAATGGTGAGCCAGATGGCATGGGACCTGCCATGGTTATAGGATATACACGTTACACTCGAACTGAGGTTTCAATGAATTCCGGAGGCTATGAAGGTAAAGTCGTTCTGGAGGTTGATCCTATGAATCACGTCGAGGAGCAACCTGATGGGACGAAGCGTCAAATGGGCTCATATCGGATTTTTGTACAGGATAGGGTGGTTTTGGAGAAGAACTTCCAGAATTCTCACAAGACTCCCACCCCATGCCGTAGCCCTACGCCTACGCCTACTCCGATATCTGAAACAGACTGCGATGAATAGTTATAGCCAATCATCATCTGGCAGTGCTTCAGTAGAAAATATTTACGAGATATTAGATGAAATGAGATTAAATCGTATGGAGAAAAGATTGAAGTAACGTATCAAGTAACAATTGACTGTTGGACCAACAGACTTATCATGCCTCCGAACATGTATAGTATCGATACATATAAGGCATCAAGATCAAGTGCACGCGTCCCTCTGCATATATGATTGATTTATTCATATTGCGCTATAATGAAGCGTTACAAAAGGTACTATCTGCGTTTATAAAGCCCGCTTCCCGCGCATCTAAATATGGGCCTCAACTTGCTATATTCAAATACTAGGGGGGATAAAAGAGGAGAAATAGAAGTATAAATGTTTATGCGCTTTTTCCAAGAGTACTCAGGAGCGTAGCTTGTTTCAGCTGAAAACACGTCAACGAGCCGATGTATGCATGCTTTACCTGTCTCTGCAGGACTGGCTACAAAGGAAGCATTGAAGATCATATCTAATCTGATACAGGCCTTAGAGGTAGGTTTGTGTATCCTATTCTAGAGACAGTGCTGCTAGCCTCGTCACAGATCCCAGTCTCTCAAGAGTGCCTAACCCGGTGCAATCTCACTTTAGAGGCTGCCACTGGGGACTGCGGAGCTGTGTTCAACTATGGAAGCTGCTTGGTAGTGCCATAAAAATGCTCAACATTATTCTGGAGGAGGTGCAGCAAAGGAATGAGTCTAGGAATATTTAGACTTTCTCCGTGTATCCCTAATGGAGCTAAAAGGTAGACTCTCATAACTGTCATGGCATATGGACACATGGTTTTCGTTGTGGTAGATATCAGATTCCCTAGCTGTGTTTTTGATATTGATGTCAATTCGATTTATTCAACTTTTATGATACCCTCCTCTTGTGCAATCAATGGAAAATAGTTCTGCAAGCTATTATTTATAAGAAATAATTGAGATAATTACTTGCGACACTTAATTTAATTGATACCTAGTAAAAGGAAATGCCGTAGATCTGCCAATATTTTAACACACTTGATATGAAAGTATTCTAGAATTAATTCGGTATGGACTGTCATGGATTATCAGGGATTATGATATACGAAGTCCTAAATGAAAAAAGTAGAAAATAAAAATAAAACTGTAATTCAATGGCATTGATAGGTTGAACAACAGCAAGCCAGGTGTTCGGGGTCAAAAAGCCGTGAGAAGTAGTGTCACGGAGTCTTTTTTGGGTCGATGGATATTTCGTGCAATTTGATCAGCGAAATCACGAGTCATCCATCTCAAGGAGAGCCTCAAGATGCGAGTTAACCCCCTCCCGGCGACATGAAACTGCTGTGTAAAGAGCGGGTATTGTTGACTCATGCACTAGTCAGCCTAGGCAGCCATCGGCTAAGTCAGCCTCTTGAGTATAAGCTTCTGGGGTATTTTTAAAAATTTTATATCTTTTGAAGTGCTTTTAGAATTATGCACAGTCAAAAAATATAAAGACAGCAAGACACCTCGAATGAACCTCAAAAATTATCATTAATCATGCTGATCGACATCCCTTCGGGCTTTCTGCCCCCCGAAGCTCCCCACAATGTGAAGAGCGAGATCATCGATTTCATGAGTACAGACCCAGCTATTCCCGAGTACGAAGACTCGTTCGCTGCCATAATCGATAATTTTATGACTGAAGACGAATGCAATGAACTTCTGGCATTGGCTGTTACACCATCGTCAGATAACCCAAATATCTCCTCAACAGAGGATGGGCCATGGGAGCGCGCGATGATCAATACAGGCAATGAAGAACAAGCCATGGCCACCGAATTTCGCAATTGTGGGCGCATGATTTTTGAATCTCCAGAATTAGCAGACAGGCTATTGACACGACTCATGCCATTTTTCAAGCAATGGGAGATGACAAACCTCCGAGGTCAGCTCAATGTAACGGGTCTCAGTGGTAGAAAGAATGAGTATACTCTTTCGCGACTGAATGAACAACTACGGTTTTTAAAGTATGTTGGAGGAGAATATTTTCGTCCACATTATGATGGCGAGTATCGAACTCCAGATGGGAGTGAGGTATCATTTTTCACGATTCACCTGTATTTGAATGGAGAAGGCGAGGATGGGCAGGATCTGAAGGAGGTTTTGAAACGGAAGGAACTGGAGGACAAAAATGAAGTGTTTAAAATAGCAGCTGGAGAAGAAAATGGCAAGGGAAAGTTGCTTGGCGGTGCGACGAGTTTTATGGGGTCATGGGTAAATAACGACAAGGCCGTTAGGGTTTGGCCAAAGACAGGACGAGTGTTGGTTTTTCAACAGTCTGACTTGCTGCATAGCGGCGATTCGGTATATAGTGGGACGAAGTTTACTGTTAGGACAGATGTCATGTATAAGAAAACTCCATGGAGCCAGACGTAGGTAGAACACTCTGATCTGGATAGCGTGATTGGAGAAATAATCTCAAAAACACACTTCACACCCCGTACCTACGCACTCTCTACTGTGTAGTCTGGCCACCAGCGAATCTTAGGAATTATATATTTCCATTTTTATTTATTAATTTTAACAATTTTACTGTTCGGCTTCGAGCAAAAGTCATTCTCCCTATTTAGAAACTAGCATCCCGAAGCATGGCAAGGCATGATCCTCTACTCCCTAAGCCGCAAGCCGTATTCACTTCTCACTTCTCACTTCTCACTTCTAAACGTCGAAACTGTGATAAAACAGTCCTACGAGAAATAGTAACCTTTTAACAAATTTATAATATTTATTATTATTAGTATCAATACTACGAATCAAATTGACGACCATGCGCACGCTTAAGCTCATGAAAGCTGGAATCCCTAGAGTGGATAAAAAACAAATATTACACCTTTCTGGAGCTATTTGACAAAGGAAGATTTGTTTTCTGTCGTAATGGTGGGGGTGTCTGCAATAATTCAAATTAAAAGGCAGAGCATTATTCCATCTCTTCCGTCCTATTGGCCCAGCCCAGCCACGAGATCATTCTGTTCGTTCCTCAGTCTCGTTCTCGGTCTCGTTCTCGTTCCTGTTCTCGTTCCCGATCTCGTTCCCGTTATCAAGACTTGCCTAGCATGCTTCAAGTGGGGGCTAGGGTAGTGTCTACTAAAATGACCTTTGGTGATTTTTAGCCATTTCTTACATCTGCTTGATTTTAGCATGCTTATATTATATAATTAAGAATTATCTCAATAGATTTGTACAACTCAGACTTTTGATATACTTACGTATTCAAGAACGTCTAGGTGAGCATATAAATGAGGTTTTATTAGATATTGCGGTTCAGCCGTACCCTGAGGCATCAAGAGGCTGTATCATTATTTCTTCTTCTGCGCGTATCAAGCATTCTCCGCAAAGCTTGTTCATTGCATTTCTAACACTAAAGGAATAAGGTTTGTCTGCGTAAATAATAGAAAATATTTATTACTTATCACCCAGCTTTGATCAATGGCGACCCTCCATCAGCCCCCATCTCGCAATACTAGCTTATTATGGAAATTCCTCCTGAGGGGCTGTGCTTTCTCGATTGAATCTATGTTTATGGTTACAAAAAGGTAGCTGAGTCCATGGAAATTCCAATAATTCATTCACATACCTACCAAAGAACTTTGAATTACATTAACATCCAAAATGAACCTTTCACAACACCCCCTTGAAAAACTGGTGAACGGAGTCACCTCGGGCATTGGCTTCGCAAGCGAAGTGCGCGGGTACAAAAAAGCGAGAAAAGCAGCCAGAAACGAGCGAGAACTAGAGCAGCAGAAACAAGAACAACAAGAATCATCGACCTCTGCCTCTCGGTCCCCCCCTCCATATACAGCATCTCCTTTAGAAGAGGAGGGCGACGACCAAGAGAGAGCTGATACGGCAGACTCCACCGCGGCTCACGACGAAGTCGAGCGCTCATGGCAACTTGATGAAGCGCAAGATGTCGTAGTCGGGGAATCCGAGCCTCGTAAAAGTAAAAAAGGAGTCGCTAACCCGGACAAAATCATCGGCGCTTTTCTCCAACGTCAGCCTCCTCCTTATGCATCATCATCATCACCAGACGGCGCGCGTCCCATATCCAAACTCGAGTTCCCCGTTGCGATACCGCAGCGACGTCCGAAGGATAAGAAACGTGGGTTTATACGTGCGTATGCGTCAGACCTGGAAAACGTGGGCATTAGCCAAGAGACCTGGTTCGATTTTATCGAGACGCTTAATGAAGCCAGTCTTGCGAATCCGTGGATTAACGCTCTTAATTTAGCGTCAATAGCTGCATCGCCGCTGCCATTTGCGATTTCAACTGCGATTTCGATGGCGATCATGGTTGCTACGACTGTTGCGATTGAGGCGCAGAGTCGCTATCGGTAAGCTCGTTCCTCTTCCCTGTAATTCTTGAATTATGCCGATAAGATTGATTTCATACCAGACAAAATAAAGCTCTCGACAGACTCAATGAAGAATTCTTCCGTCCCCGCGGCCTCTTCTGCCTCGTAATGACCTGGGACGCTACATCATTCAACGCCCGCACGAACGTCGATATCAACACAACTATCCAAAATACGATGGACAGCCAGGGGAGGTTGTCTCATAAATTCCAGTCTTCTAACGCCATCACAAATGGAATGGAGTCTATGCAGACCGCAGAACTCATCTTCCCGGGCCTCGACTTCCTCGCTACCACAACAAAGGACGAGCAGAAGGGATTCAAGAAAAAGATGCAGCGCGGCAAGCTGTTTGTTGATGATTATATGGATCGCAGGGCGCAGGCTAAATTCGTTAGTATTCATATATTTACTCTCTCTTTTTTTTTTTTAAAGATCCACTTGTTGACTTGCCTTTAACAGCTCGCCGAAAATCCTAATAGCCATCTTACTCAAGCTGGAAAGCCGAAATTCCTCTCCAAATACGCCGATCCAACGCATCCTATGCAGAGCGGATTTGGTAACATGATGGGAGGACTTCAACAGCAGAACCGTGGCTTTGGCCTAGGGGGTGGTGGCATGGGCAGAGGTTTCGGGGGGTTAGGAGGAGGGCTGGGCGGCTTTGGAGGAGGGATGGGAGGACGAGGTGGTGGTCTGCTAGGGTTGGTCAACCTAGCTACACAGGCTATTGGCGATCGTGGCCAACAACAAGATAACTACAACTACCGTGGCAACCCACCTGCGCCGTATGGTGGTTCTAACTCTGGGTATTATGATGATCGCGGAGGGCAGCAACAACAATACCAGCAACAGCAATATCAACAACAGCAATACCAACAACGCGGTATTGGTGCAGGCGGGGTTCTAAATCTGAACAAGCTTTTTAGATCTGTACGACCGTCTCTCATTCTATACTAATTGCCAGATTTGTTAATACTGACATTCACACAGAAAGTACTCTATTTAATGGTCGTCAACATGCCGACTGACGAAGAAATGGCCCAAGCGCGAAGTCTGACTGCCGATTGGAACATTCAGGGTCAGCAGCTGCAATTTTAATGTGTTAATGGAAAGGTTGATAGAGTTAGTGGGTTGGATATCGCGGCGTCTTATTGATTTAGCAGGCATCGTATCCAGTGGTTTTGGTGCGTTTCTTTTATATCAGTCTTAATATGTTTAGAAACCATTCCATTTGGTACAAAAATACGAAGACGAGGGAAACAAATATCTGAATTATATCTTCCAAGCTCGTGACTAATGCGACGGGTTTATGTCTGGTGTTGATGTGAAATATGGACAAGTTATATTAGTTGACAACGGAGTAAAAGATCAATTGATGATGTTACCAGGCCCGCAAAATATATCAAGTTTGACATGTGCATCCGATCAGTTTCATTACTTTACCAATACGACGGTACCCAAGTACATTTCGAGCAAAGGCTACGTAGTGATGGGTTATAAAGCTTCCGAATGACTTAGGCTAGGAACGGAGGATGAGTACTTTACATGCTTTACAGACATCTTCATCAATTATTTTCATATGAAACGTGCACAAAGGAAGCCCTCGTCCAAGAATCACTGACTTATTGCAGAACCTATTCTCATACACTCAAGCCCGCAGATCGAAGTGTGTTATTAGATCTTCCGGATGTATTCCATCCATTTGATGATGTCATGGGACGGGACTCCTGGAAGGTATTTGTTGATAATAGGTCAAATGGGGTAAACCAGGGCCAAGCTCATCAAAAGTATAGTATTAATGAAGAGGGGACATGCAGTCTTGTACTTTGCCGCCCAGACCAGCATATTACCTGGATCGGCAATACGGTAGACGTAAGACCTACCTCTCTAAGTTGTTTACAGTGATCTGAATGGGCTGCAAGACTCAACAATAACCGATTTGAAATACCTTTGATTAGCACCTCAAACTCTCAAAGTAGAGTTGGCTTTACTTCGAATACTATTATTTGTCCATCAAATAAGATCCATTCATTATTACGTCGGTGTATATTGTGTCATTTCCAAGGAGAACGTGAATAGATATCCGATATAAGTAGTCTCAAAAACCTCGGTCTTGTATTTGAATAAAGTTGCATTGATTCAGTCGGTAAATGACAAATCTCACAAATTGCACGCCCTCTCTGAGCTCTCTCTGTCAGGAGTGAAATGATTAGATCGCACAATTGAGACTGGCTTCCAACTCCAAGCTCGTTAGAAGAGGTACTATCAAAATCGAAAGAAGTAGCTATAATTCATTCGACGAGACAGATCATTCTACAACAAGATTCAACGGCTTTGGAGACGAATAATTTTACTAGACTACTACCATATACTTAGAGAACATATGAACGACAATCCAATACTCATGGATTAAGAGGATTGCTCACGAAATGATAAGTGTCGTTCCCCTTACACATTCATTTCCTACTCGACCCGACATAAAAGCACATCAACTGCTCGTATAAACAACTTGAACACCTTGGATGTTTCCCATCACACTTGGAGTTTCGCTCCCTGCAAGACTTGCACGTTTGTCCGATATTGTTTGAGCTATCGTGGTCAAGGTGAGGAATATTTTCCGTATTCTCGCTCAATGGAGCTGAGCTTCCGTCGGTAAGTCTATATTTCGAGCTCAAAGAAAGCCAGTGCACAACTCGCTCTAGTTTTGTTTTCCTTTCAACACTGCGAGAATCGGATGGGTGTGGGGTTATAGACGAAACGAGGGACATTTCAGAGCCGTGTAGGAGTTGGAGAAGAATTGATTTGTTAATTTGGACCCAACGGTGGGGTAATTGTGTGAGCTAATATTTTACCGCAATAGTAAAATTGGAGAATATTGATGTTTAACAATAGTGTATGTGTGGTAATCGCTATAAATGACCAACATAAAGGGCCTAGACTATCAAGGATTCCATGTCCCCATTCCTAGTGCGTGCATGGATGCTGGCTTCCGTCGCAGGGAATGCATAATAATATTCGTCCGGGTAGAAGTTCCGAGGAATGTGATACACATTTGAGGATTCCTTGATTTTTGTGGAAGTAGTAGCATTTGCATGTTAATTAGCCAATGAGATATCTATAGGCTAGGGTTTGGAACGTCAAGTGGGACCACGACCGCCTGAAAACATCTAGTCAAGCAAGTCGGAAAAGGGTTACTTTCGCTGTGATCATTAGGCATTTAAAAATAGTGACAAGGTTCAGTAATGCCTATATTACTTGAACAGTCAATTTGAAAAGACCGTGAAAAGGTGTTCGATCTCTCCTCGTCCTTCCACAGATACTGTCGCCGTTGACAGCCTAGAAATATTGTAGGAGGTACTTAGCTGACTCTCGCTGCTGTGAGGTAGTGTTATAATATAAAGACATTTCGCCATAAAACGAATAGATGGCTGGGGCCCTGAAAAAGAGACCTAAACCTCGCTAGGGTTTTCTAATTGATTAATGCAATTATATAAATGGGGCGGTAAATTATCAAAATCAAATTCAATTATCTCAGAAAGGCGCTGCTAAAACACCTTGACTAGCTCCTTCAGGTTAAGAGTGAGAATGACGGGAAATAAACCCCCGGATATCAACATTTGAAGCGTGCACCTGTCGTAGTTTCCCAAGCCCAGCTGTCAGACCTGCCCCCGCTCTCCAAAGTCGAGTTGCTAATTGCAAATCACTTGCGCGAGTGTGGCGTGCTCGGATGCGACCAATCAACATTGGGCCAGTTCTTACGTCATAAGCCAATGCACACTTGATTCAATGCATGGATGAGTTCTAGCCACATACGTTACAGCTGCGTATCTTGTATGGATTCAAGTAATAAAGACAAAGGCGAAATTGCTTTCCCATTGCAAACTAGGCTTCACGGGCATCTTCCGATTGGCTGCGAGTCTCCGCTGCTGCCATGAAATCGCCAATATGATGTCATCCTGTGTCTCTGCTAGCTAGCTTCTCACTACCCTATTCATGGTAATTATAGTTATAAAGTGGTTTCCAAAGAGATTTTTCCTTCACATGCCTTTTCCCATAATTAGCACTAGCTAATCACAGCCAGATCAGTGGGGACGGCCTCCAACAGAGTTTGAAGATACGACCTGGTGTTGATAAATCGATAGCTGCATCAATTGATAATTGGGAAGACAGATACACTAACTAACATGTGCGCTTTCAATTAAAATGTAACTGCTTTCCAAACAGTTTGGATATATTGTAATCTTCTTAATGCAAATCAAGATAACTTGTTGAATTACATAGCTAGGGTGAGCTCAATATCACCTTAAAATACCCGGTTTTTTAGGCTTGGTAGTGACTATTCTTGATATCAATACACTGTGATTGATCCCTTGTACAATACATCTTAATGACGCAGCCAATGCGGACAGGATACCTGATGTAGAACATTTTGAATAGTTCGCTCTCTTGAAGGGTATTCAAACCCATCCATTACCGGGTGGCAATTGCACGATGATGAACGTCATAAAAACCTCATTATTATATTCAGCGTGGATATTCCTGAACTCTCTTATATCTAACACCTGGGGGGAAAGGTTCATCAATTATTTACTTTTTTATTACAAGCTACGTGACAAAGAAAGTATCGAAGTTTTTTAATCTCAGGTTTATCCATCAAGACTTAAAGAAAGCAGAATGGCCGAAAACGTGAACAATGACCATTTTAAACTGTCCACCCTCTTCAATGTCAAGAACAAAGGTAGCCCCAATCACCATTTGCTTTCCAAAACAGCATTCTAATCCTGAGATTTGAACAGTGGCATTGGTAACCGGTGGAGGCTCGGGCATTGGCCTCATGGCTACACAGGCTCTTGCTGTTAACGGTGCAAAAGTGTACATTGTCGGTCGCACTCAAGATAAACTCAATCGCGTGGCCAAGTTATATGGCAAGGATATCGAGGGTCAAATCATCGCGTTACCGGCAGCGGACGTTTCGACCAAGGAGGGCGTGGAACAAGTGCACAAGGATTTCGAAGCTCGCGAAAAGCATCTCTCCATTCTCATCAATAACGCTGGAGTATCAAGTTCTGCAAGAGAAGACACTCAACGTCAAGACCCTCACGGGCTTCGTGAAACACTCTTTGACCAAGACGCTCAGACCGTAGAGGATTGGCAATCAGTGTACCGGGCAAATGTATGCCAGCTTTATTTCATGTCCTCGACATTCCTACCGCTACTAAACAAGGGAACCGAGATTGAACATGGCTGGTCTAGCACAATAATTAATATATCATCGATCTCCGGCATTGTGAAGATTTCTCAACATCATTTCAATTATAACACATCGAAGGCGGCTGCTATTCATTTGACAAAAATGCTTGCACATGAAATTACCTCCTCTGGCCTCAAAATCAGAATCAACAATATTGCTCCAGGGGTCTTTCCGAGTGAGATGACAGCACATGAGAGTGACGAGGCTCAGAAGAGTTCTCTGCCTAAGGAACGGTATGAGAACAAGATCCCGGCCGGAAGACCAGGGAATGATAAGGATATGGGAAATGCAGTGCTTTACGCGGCTACTAACCAGTACGTTAATGGGCAGACGATCGTTGTGGACGGAGGCTACGTTCTATCAACGGGCACTATTTGATTATTTGGATATATTTTTTGATTTGACTCCTTCTGCTGGTGCAATCGATTTATAATTTTGATCGTTGCCTCATTTATAACGATTTAAACTCCCATCCAATTAATTGCTCAATTAGTGTATTCTAGTAGGCCTCTTATCAGCATTCCGGCTATTTTTGTAATGATTCTTCCACGGTTGTTGAAATCTAATTAATTATGCTCACTCTGGAGTACGATTAAGTTTCTTCCATTCAAGAGCGTGAGGCATATTTTCATATTTCTATTAGATTGTCAGATTTTTAATAGCGCTAACAAGAATAATTTGGTCATCTATCATCTACAGCTACGCCTGTTAGGACTCAATCGTCACTGCAATTGTTTAAATAATCCTAAACCCAAATTTTCAAAGACCTTAAGATAGGCGACGACTAGGAAACGTTGTATTGGATGCGGCTGCGTAGTTAGACTTAGTTGTGGCGACATAAAAGGCTTAATTGACCCTTTAAACCACAGTCTGTCAGACCTTTTTTTTGAGTGGAAAAATGTCGGAAGTCTAAGGATCGGTCCGAGCCTGCTCGTGGAAAATTTGAAAGCACCTACATATATACCATAAATAACCCCCTTTGTATGTTTATTGTATTTATCGCAACACTAAATGTACAGCGACCAAATTTCTGTATCTCGATATACTTATTTACCGAAAAAGAAAAGTGTAGCTCATAAATTGGCAGCTATGCCCACCTAGTTTCAGTTTCAGGACTTCTCGCACTGAAATCATACTTATGTCATATCAGGCACCAATCCCGCCAACCAGCGCGAAGTTCTCCAGCCTGATTTACAACCACGCTAATTATTTCCTGTCACGCGGTTATTCTTCTTTCGTATTCAAGAATGAAGGATCAGCAATCGCGAATCACCGACTAGGCCTAACGCCACGGAGCCACATAAGACCTCGATGAGGCGCATTGCATGAAGTGCCTTGCTTCCATGGAGGCAGACATGCAATACTTGTGGGAATGACGTCTATACAACACGCAATAAAAAAACCTGTGATTAGAAGATAGAAGGACTTACAAGGTTTCGACGAGCCATGTCATCATTCAGACGTAGACTCAAAGGGCGATCTCGAGATAGGTAGTCCCAGTACAAGGTATATAGGTAGCCTAGGGCCATCCAGGCCCAGAGAAGATGCAATAAACCATAATCGGCACATCCCTTATTAAATAATATTTATCGTAATAACCACCAATCACCATGTCGAATTTCTTGAAAGAGGTCAAAGATTCCATCACCCATAAGGATCATGATAAGCCCAGCAAATCTTCCAATGCTGGACCTCATGACTCCAACCTAGCAAACAAGCTGGACCCTCGTGTTGATAGCGACCGCGGTAAGTTTTCTTTGGTACATTTTATATACAGTGAATTGTCTAACAAATGAACCAAGACAACCGCGCAGCAGGTACCAGCGCAACTGCCACCGGCGTTGGAGGTACTACTGGAATCAACACAGGATATGACAACCCCCGATCAGCCAATGTTGGTCCTCATGACTCCAGCCTGGCTAATAAGGCCGATCCACGCATTGATAGCGACCAAAGCATGTGGTTTCTACCCTAAGTGCAAATATGCCAGGCTAACAATTACAGGTCAATATGGAGCTGCAGGCGGATTTACCTCTACAGGAGGAAGCTATGATAACCCTCAATCAACTAGTCATGGTCCTCTTGGCTCTGACCGTGTTGATTTTGCCGATCCTAGCATTGGAAGCAACCAAGGTATATCTTTTCACTCCATTTGAATAAGTCTTTGTGAAATATGAGTATTTCTGACGAGATTAGGTCAACTCGGCTCTGACATCGGTGGAGCTGGTCTCAGTGGCAATAACGTTCAGTCCACCAACGCTGGTCCTCATAGCTCGAATGTGGCCAACAAGTTGGATCCTCGCGTTGACAGCGACTTGGATAACCGCGCTCGTCACCAGAACCTTGCTTCAGGCGGGGTGCCATCTGGCAGCAGCTACGCTACTCCCGGCAGTGGTAGTGCTCAACAAACGGCTGGCCCTCATGATTCCAACCTGGCTAACAAGCTTGACCCTCGTGTCGATTCAGATGTGGATAACAGCCGAACTGTTGGCGGAGATGCGACTACTTACTGAATTAATGAAAGTGTCCCCGCATAAGGCTGCTGAAACAATACCAGACCTAATGATGAATGCAAAATTGATATTTCCATTGTTACATTAGTTTGCTATTTGGAAGATTCGTTCTTTGAACCTGATGACAAATTGTACTATTAGGTTAAAGATGCTTTTGAGTTTAATATTAATACGAGTCTAAAGAATTTCTATGGGCATTACATGTCAGAATAAATCTAGCTCTTTGGCAAGGTAAACCTGTATAGCGATTCCTCAACTACGGTACGTATCTGTCCTATTAAGCTTTGCGAGGATTCTCATGTAAATTATGGGAAGAAGTCAGTAATAGATTGTATTTACATGCTGTTTCCGGACAAAAAGGTTGCCAACTGGCTGTAGTGGCGGTGGGATTCGTTAGTGAAACAGCGGTGACACTCAATCTTCGGTACCTATTGCGATGAATCTCTTATACGAGATTTAAAAAATTAGGTCCTACCGCGATTCGAACGCGGGTACTTCGGAATTCGATAAGTCGATCGACTTTCAGAACCGAAGATGCTAACCACTCTGGGGGGAAATGTTAGGGCAGCCGGAGAATATTTGGAACTGCTCAGCTTACACATCATAGGGCCATTCAACTCGACCATCATGGTGACATTCAAAATGTAACAAGTTTGCATTCAAGGAACATTGATCCGGTTGTCCCATTAAGTTGGCCTTGGCATTGTGTTCTGAGCCTCGCAAGATGGGGTATTTAAGTAAGTTTTCCAGGGTGCGGGAATCGAAACCGCTTTCTTGAGACCGGCATTAACCAAGTACCTACCAGACGCTAAAAATGAGCATTTAGTTAGGGCCGAGAAAGATAGGCGCATTCTTCACTCAGTCAACAGACGCGTTGAAGGCGCATAGTATCTATTATCCACTGCTATAGATACTCCTGGCCCTTTTGAAGCCATGCTTTTCGTGTTTATAAGTCAAAATACCGGCATATTGTGCTCATAATGAGCAACAGAGAATTGAACCCTTCAAGAAGACACAGGCAAAATAAGGCTTGCTCGCGTTGCCGTAGAAGAAAAATACGGGTGAGATGCATCTTGTAAGGGGAGAAAACTTGCCTTTTTTTAACTAACGAACTTCATAGTGCGACTTGCAATATCCAATATGTGGCTCCTGTTCCAAAGCCGGAGTGGAGTGCTTAGGCTACGATGCGATCCAGCGCGTTGATAAGCCTCGAGGCGCCACGGTGCACCTTGAAGAAGAGATTGCCCGTCTTGAGAATGAACTGTCGCGTGTCAAGAAACAAACTCGAACACCTTCAGATATTGCAAATGCGACCGCTGAAGGACTTTCTACTGCTGTAGCAAGAAATATTGTTCATCCCAGGGGTTCCTTTAGCAAACACGACACTGACAAGCTGCCACTAAGTTCGCCATTCTTTCTTTCCAGTTCACCTATGCCACACCTCAAGTTTCAGATACCACCGGAAGCCACCTTTAAGTATACTTGGGAGCAGTCACCTCACGCTATTAATGCATCCTCAGTCCCTAGACATGTGGTGGATGCCATGTTGAAACATTACTGCGAAATATACCGCCCCCAGTACCCGGCGATCGAAGAAATAGACTTGTACGAGGCTTGCGACAGAGTCTATACTAATTCCCAGCCCTCGGACGCCGATGTGTTCTACGTCCATATAACTTTAGCAATAAGTGTTTGTGATGAACCTTCTCGGTGACTTGTACAAAACATGAGCTAACATTTCCCAGACAAATACACTTACCCATGAGAATGAAGCAAGGGCCATAAAGGCCACGCATGGATTTTGGATGAAAGCAGTCGACCACCTTCCTAGAGTAGGCCTATCAGATCCATGGGAACGGCTACAGGCACTTCATCTTCTGACACATTATGGCTGCCTCAATCCCACGGATGTTGATTGCTTTAGGTGTGCAGAAGCGGCCAGTAGATTATCGGTGAATCTTGGACTGCACCATGAATTACCTGCGTCGGCCACGACAAAACTGGATAACACGACATTAAACGTTCGAAGGAGATTGTTCTGGCACTCATATAGTATGGACTCGTATGGTCTTATCCTTTTGAATCGTGGTGAATAGAATACTTTACTGAAACCACAACTAGTGCTGTGAATGTAACTCGTTGCCAGCCATTTCTATTCCCAACATCTGTCATCACTGCAAAAGTGAGAGCTCTAGCAACCGAAGAATTCAATAGACCAAAGCACTAAGTCGAAATTTCCAGTTCCCCGATTTTGATTCGAAAGCATTACCAACTCGACACGTGTGGCTTCTTCGTCAAATAGAATCCGAAATCACAGTCTCTTTATATTATCCTTCTTATCGAATAGAAGGTCCTCTGTCGAACGCATTCTTTGATGAGTGGTTTGAAGGTATGCATGAACGCTTAGATGAATGGTATAGCATGATTGCTCAAAGTTCCGATCTTTCCAACACACTTGAGTTTCATGAGTTACATTACAGTTTGCAGATTTTAAGGCTTAACCGTCCTTCTCCACGTTTTCCTACTCCAACAGGGGAAATGCACCAGAGAGCACTTAAAGCTGCGGCATCATTGATTAGGAAATTCAGCGTTCTGGACAGAACAGGCAAGCTGTTCTATCTATGGCATGCCGCTCATATTATTATCGAGTCAGGAATCTGCCTGTTAGCATGTATAATGACTGGAATGGAATCTACACGGCGAGACCAAACGCCTCTCGCAGGAGAAGACCTTTCGACCTTGAATAAATACATAACGGCAATTCCATTCTTGGTCGGTAGAGTATCCCGCCGTTGGCCGAATATTGCGGGCCATACCTCTGCTCTCGAGAATATCTGCCTCCAAGTCTTGCAAAAACTCCAACAGTGGTCTGATGGTGGGACCATTGAAAAGTCGAGTTTTGATGATTTAAAATACAGACTCAACAACCTAACGTTGTTTCCCTCATTACCTTTGAACTCTCAGCCCACCTTTGTGGAGAACAATGACGTGTCACAACCTTCGCCTATTCTCAAAGACGACTCAACACAAATACCTCCCACCACCCACAAGGACACTGTTAGACAGCCACCAGAGAACGGTTATGGTATAACTTCTACCACAAATGAAATCAACCCAGAGTATCTAGATCCAGTTACAACAACCTTTCTATCGGATCGTCCATCTCTATTTGCTTCTGGGGTTGAAGTCTCAACAGCAGATCCTGATTTCTTTAACACGGCTTGGATGGACTCACAATTATTTGACCCTATACAAGGACATTCCGCAAAATTTTCAGATATGCATGATTTAGATACTGAGACTGACGCACTATGGGACTTTGCGGGAATGGACTCGGAGCAAATCATTTCTGCTTTGTTGGACACTGAGAATAACACTTTCTAAATGATATTATCTGTTACTCAAAATGAAGTAGGTTGCAATTGATTATGCTCTAAATTTACTTCGTCACAAGTGCTAAATTGATACGCCCAACAGTAGATAACAAGACTAAACTTTACCTAGTGCGAAAATACTACATACTATCAAATCTCTGACTTTAGAAAGCTGGAAAGTATTCTCTCAAACTTTTCTGGCTCATCTGACGGGGGACTATGACCCGATAGCTCAAAAATTTCCAATCTTGCGTTGGGGATAGCGTTCGCTATTTCCTCACTACATGCCACTGGCGCGATATAATCATGGCGACCGACGATGACAAGTGTAGGTGTCTAGGGTTAAGAAAAGGGTTATCAGAAAACTTTTGTCAAAACATCTTCAGTTGTCTTATGATTTACCTTGATCTCCTTCAAACGATGACGCACATCAAACCGCGGCATATTCTCACTAAAGGCAGCATTCTGCGTGGCAGAGTAGAATTCGACCGACCCTTGGAATTCAGTTGATTCATTCTGTTCTTTTGGCGGAACAATTTCCGGTGGCGGGGTGAAAATTGGTAGTATTTCTTGGACTCCTTCTGCATGGTCCTGATCATTGAGTGATGTTCCAGACCAAAGCCGGACTTGACGGGCCACATCGACTTTGACCCTGTTTGACGTGAGAATATTTGCTAGCGCATTCATCGGACCAACTTTGCCGTTTGCCCATGTATCTCTGAGAATTAAGCCCTGTAGTCTGTCGCCGTGTTTTATGGCATAGTCTAGTGCTATAAAACCACCGTAAGAGGCTCCTGCTAGGATAAATGTCTCTGCGCCAGCCCACTTTCTACATGGGAAATCAGCAAGTTAGGCCTTGAATTATTGTATAAAAATATCAAACCCAGAGTTTCTCCACCATAGGAAATATGAAAATGAAGTGGATCTCACCTGAGAATCTCGATGTCCTCGATCCAGCGGTCGTGAGTAAACGGCCCGATCTTGTCAGAAGCGCCACTTCCGCGAGCATCGAACACGAGAACGCGGTAAAGGTTAGCCAAGTATCCAAAAGAGGCCTCTGGCTCTGCAAGTGTGGAAAGGCCGGGTGCTCCATGAAGCGATATGAGAAGAGGTTTGCTGCCTGCTGAATCTTGTCCAAGTATTTTGACGTTCAGCCGGACCCCGTCGTCCATCGTTACAGTTGAAGTTGTTTTGTTATCAGCCATGTTTTTGATATTTGTTTAAGAGGGTTTATAACACGTATGTTATGAATATAAAGTGGATGAGGGCGGTGAAGTACAGTATTCAATGTTATGCGATATGTCGGCAAGGGACGTGGGAAAATGTGTCCTGTAGGAAATACCAATTTAATAAAATAATCCAACTGGGATACTCTTCCTTTTTATACACATAGATTTTTGGGTCTATGTACACCTGGGCATTACAAATTGATGAAGCAATTCTATAATCAAATATTAGTCAAACATGTATCCGTCTGATTTGACGTAGCGGGGTTACGCGCAACTTCATTATAACTTTCGGTTAAATCCGCTGTTAGTCAACACCAAGCAGAAGTGATTTGCCACCAATTAAACTACCAATAATATAGAAGATATCCTGGATATTTCTGAATTGAGGTGATTTGCTGTACATATCAACAGTACCTGACTTCATTTATTTAATTAAGTAGATAAATAGCAAAATAATAACGAGCGATAATTCGGAATATCCCGCATTAAGTCCGAGGCATGATGATGGACTTCATTAACAAGTTAGCTAATGACTTTCAGAGATGGCACAAATCTTACCTACCGGGATACACGAGGATGGAAAATAATATTTTCAAAAATTGTAGTGAATCACAAGCGGCTTAAAGGGTTGAAGCTGTCTAGATTCTGGTATAGAAGCTTGTCACGCACATTGCGTTGTGTTAATCGATGTACTGCACATATTAGAGCATTACTTTGAAATACTGGAACTTTGAATGAGGTCTGTCATAACAATTTATATTAGAGATCTGCGATTTAATATCTACAGGTTTGGTGATACGGATCAATTGATGATGAATCAAGGCGTTCTATGACTAGTGGAGATCACAGAAGGCGAGTGAGCATATCTGGGCATAGAGATCAACGTTTAAGCTTCTGTCTCGATCTCTCTAATCAATTGCTCATGCCTTGGACTCCTCGGTGTGAAATTGCACTTATAATCCACCGGACGCGTGACTATTCCCGGCTCGAAATCGACTACCTGTTCCAGTACCTTGCCGTCCTCATCTACAGGTTGACTTAATGAGAAGACGGATAAGGTTTGAGCAATAGTAAGAAACAAAAAAGTATCTGCGAATATCCGACCGGGACATATGCGTCGACCAAAACCGAAGGTCACATTATGAGGATCTGGCTGGGCAGCGTAGGTTTCTGTGGGCATGAAACGAGAAGGGTTGAAAATTGATGGATCGTTATAGATGGATGGATCGTGATTGAACAACCTTCCACGTATAAGTTAGCCGATAAAGCAGCTAGATATTCCGAGTACAGGAAGCTTTTGTTTACCATATATTGGCAAGAAGAATTGCCCCCTTTGGAATCAAGAACCCTTCCACAACATCATCTTGATCTGCTGTGTGCGGGAGGCCAAGTGGAGCAATTGGTTGCCAGCGGAGGGTTTCTTTTACGATTGCGTCCACATATGGGAGGTTATCACGGTCCTTAGCGGTGGGGAGTCTTTCCGAACCAACAACGCGATCAATTTCTTCTTGTGCTCGACGCTGAACTTCGGGATTCAGTATAAGAGCTAGAAAGCAACATTTTAAAGTGGATATGATCTATAGATAATTTGTTAGTTTCAGAATATCCGAGGTCTCTGTAGGGATGCTTAATAGAATAGTCATACTGTATCCGCTCCTCCACCATAAAGGGCAAACGAAGACCACTTGACAATTTCTTCATCTTCCCCTGCCTCAAGGGCATTTGATGTGAAAGATGGGATATGCTTTCCAGTAGCCATCTCCTTTTTAGTGAAATCAAGACCAACTCTTGTCGATTCTAATGTAGTCTGACGAAATGCACGGGCTGTTTTTTTGAATCCAGCTCCAGGCATCCATTCGGGAATAAATTTCACTTGGATTAGTTAACAATCACAACTGATCTTAAAATGTAGAATCTATTCGCGAAGCAATGCTACCTACAAGCAGGAATGATATCGACAAGCCAAGCCCCTGGCATAGCAGCTTTGGAAAACTCTGCCAATGCTTGATCGGCCAACGCAAGTAAAGGGTCGTCGTTGTCGGAGACCGAATAGCCATAAGTCATTTTGAGAACGGCAGTTACGACTTCACTAGAAATTATATCAGATTTGTTCCTCCTTGATATATTTGAATGTGGAGAGGTTGCATTACGTCCGAATGTGCTTTTTAAAGTTCTCTGGCTGTTTCAACAACCTCAGAAGAAACTTTTCTGACTCCATTTCTTGTAACCCGTCGAACTGAGCAACTGATTTTCGAGAACCCATTACACGACCGACAGCTTTACGGTACGCGCGAAAGAGGGGGGTGTAGTTCTGGCTGCTGAGTGCTTTATCCCATCCGACCCTGTATATATCTATTTAAGTAACATTTACCGAGAATAGAGTGTGATAAGAAATCGAAATGAAAAGGAATGACGAACAGATCATTTGCGAATACAAATCGAGGTCTTGACGAGTGGATTACAGATCGTTTTTCTAGGATCTCAAATGCCAAAGACATGTCATTGATGATAATTATCGTCTGGGTTAACAACCTTATGGAACTGATTGGTCCTGGTTTTATTTACTTTGTTAGCACTGACCATGAAGATTAACCAAAGTACCACGTGCAAGTGTAACATGGTCGAAATAAGATACAGAGTATGCGTGAGAAAAGGGACTAAAACCATATAAATCCTTGTGCTTTGCCCAGTGAAGCCATTCTTTCTCTCCTGCTGGCGGTAAATCTGATAGGTTACCAATGAATAACTTTGGTTTTGGGCCTGGTGGTAGTGGTGCAATTCTTGGATTTGAGGGTCTAATGATCTTGTAAAGAAACAATATACCCAGGAGGGTAATTAATAAAGCTATGGCTTGCAACGCCATTGAATGCAACTGCTTAGGAAGGTTCCTTTCTTTTTTGGTATCGTGAACAATAATATCGCGATGTAAAGAGGTACCGAGCGCTTCTAAGCTTTTACCACAAATGCAGAGGTCATATACACGTGCAAACGAACGCTTAGCGCCAGCAAACAAAGGAAAGGTGACAGTTAAGGCAGCCTTGCTGTAGAGGCTTATGCCTTGCATGATTGTACGTGATCTTCGAATTATATTTAAATTAATTATAATCCTACAAATAATGGCGCTGGATGAAGTGTTCTATTCGGAGTATATCTGTTACACTGCATACGATAGATCACATTCCCCAAGTTAGCTGCGTCGGTCTATCGAAAGTTTGGAATACCCATTCGCTTGATTAAAATATTAAGCGCCGGAAATGCAGTCACCTGAGATCCGGATAAAGCATCACTTTGATTCACACGCCAATGAAGCTCTCCTCTTATGGGTATCTAGATTTAGATGGCACAGCATGACTTGATATCACCTACATTGCCGCAGCCTTAGCACGCGGTCTTCCAAATTAGGAAAGTACCTCACCTATGGTAAAAAGGATTTATCTTCTTTGTCTTTGGTGAGCCAACGAAGACAGATTAGTCAGAAATAGATGTGGCTTTGATTTGTCACGTTAACAAACAAAGAAACTCGGCCCCCGCCACCAAAACAAAACCGTGCACGGTACCTAGTTAATGGAAACCTTTGGCCTTTGTTTTAATACGCCGAGTAAATCCGAGTAAATAATATTGGAAATCGCTGGTTTCCGATATTTACATTAATTAAGCGACTAAACTTCATAATAGGTGATAAAGCATGATGAGAACGATTCCATCTCATACATTACAATATATATTTAGTATTGTTGAAATACATCCATTATCCTCCAACTATACATAATTCTGGTTTCTCCCACTCCAAATCTTGGAATTCAAAACCCCCACTAAATGCTCGTGAAACCCATCTCAGCAGTATAAAACAACGTGTGTGATAGAATTTCTCTCCAAAATATGAAGTCGGCCTAAACGTGCTAAATTGGCCGTTGACCTTGCCCAGTGAAGAGAATCGATTTGCCCAGAATCTTCTTTAGACAGAAATGCGAATACTAGACAGCCACAATGGGAAGAGTTAGAGTTCACTAGGCATCATTTGTCGTAAGTCTCGAATCGAAATAAAGCCTATGCTAACGAAAGTGTCGACAAGTAAATGTCGCTCATTACTGGCACAGCCCTCACACCGAGGAAAAGTGTATACGGCAAGGAACCATTGAAATAAGTCATTCGCGCCATTCATATTATGACCCAATCTCGGTCAGAGTCAACGTAGTATCCCATTTATTCTTGTTTCAATCACCGCATCCCCAATTCAATCAGTCGCAGTCCAGAATCGTTCGATGACTTCTCTTTCCAGCCGAATTCCTAAAAGCCAACCAACACCTGACAGAGTGTCGATTTGAGATTTGAATGACTGTTTGAGTTGAGGCCAAATCACATAATGACCATGCAGCATGCCGGGATAGACATCCAATCTGACATCCACACCACTATCCTTCAGAGCCCTCGCGTAGACTAGCCCATCATCTCGCATGATGTCCATGCCAGCCACTTGGATGTATGTTGGCGGTATACCTGAGCAGGGAATTTCCGAATTAAAGGGCGAGCAATCCTTGGATAAGTGATTAGGCTCATAATGCGCTTTAAGTACTTTGCTTTCCTTCTCGCCTAGGACTGGAGCGTCCATGTTCTGTATGTGGGAAAGATAGACATCTTTGTACTTCTCTAGTACAATTTCCTTGCTTAGACAACCGGGTAGCGCGGCGAAGAGACCTGTCACGTCACTGATGGGGATAGTTAACCCCCACGCCATAAGCTTACCATGCAGCTACGTTGCCTAGTCGCTGGCCCAACCAAATACATCAGCCTCTTCACTTTCGTTTCTTAAGATTTTTATCGACTTCATTTCATTTTGCACCTTCAACTTCTCAAAATGGAGCAACTCCCGAATATCTCTCAGTTAACACTTTCGATAAGGGCAACGGACCCTAACGCCAACTCAGACGTGTCGGAAGTGTTCCCACCGTGGGGGGCATTCCCAGCCGAGCAATATTTGCTGGTAAGTTAGCCCAAGCATTAGCTCGCTAATTTTGCCCTTGTTTTGTGTTTCTTGTCGAGTTTAAAACAAAGCAAAAAAAGGCTCACAACCTATTGATCTCCATTCCTTAGCATCATTGGGACCCCCTTTCTCCCGAAGCACATCAGGACCAGCGCCGCAGATTGATCAATGATTTTGTCCACACATTAGACGATATCCCCGAAGAGTGGGTTCTGACCTCACCTACGTCTGAGAAATGGCTATTGCCCCTTCGGCGGCTCAAATCCGAGATATCCTGGCTCCTTGGCGGTCCCTTCGGTGGCGCTCGGCATCATGGGAGATCTGGAACCAGATCAGAGACCCCAAGTGGGATTATCAAGGTATTAATATCTGGCTTCGAACACATTACGCAGAAAGTGTGGAAGAGAAAGCTCGAGATAGTGCTAAGTTAGCGGCATGGTTTGAATCACCAGTTGAAGGAAATCCTAACATAGACGATGACGTGGACGACACAATGACCAGCTGGCGACTATTGGATGATGAGTTAATATTCAACTTTGGTACTGACTGGGAGCGAGTTTTTGAAATCATCCCTGAGCTTGTTGGTCCAAAAAGTGGATTATCACGGTGTTTCTTATCAGAAGAAGATTCTGTGACTAAGAAATATCGTAAAGAAATTTTCGGAGAGCTCCGAGAAAAGGTAGCTTCATCAGCTGAACTTCAAGAAAAACTCATCACTATTGAAGGAAGTAATAATAGAGTACAGTGTCGTTCAGTCCATACATATCTTCTGGTGGCTGATAAGACAGCTTTCACTACGGACGAGTTTCTTATCCTCTTTCTTGATCTTAAAGGGCACTATGTGCGTCAATCGAGAATAGAGCTTCCAGATGATGATATATTCATGCTAGGAGATATGATCAATAGTGAAAAGATTCGCGATGCCCAATATTGGACCGACAACTTTCCGCCTGGAAGTTCTTTAAATCCAAAATACCGTGCGCTAGGCGAGATTGGACGTGAACTGTACGGCGTGGAAGATCTGCTTCGAACTTGAAAAGCTTGCCATTACAAGTTAGCGATCAATTTGGTCTAGTCTTATACTTGTCTATAATTCCATGCTTTTTGCAAGCATGGTGTTAGAGGGTGATGCATCAAAAGAGATATTTTTGACTGACTTGCTGTAGAGAAAATGTGCATTCTGAAACCAGGAGCTGCTCTATTTATACCTAATATTTATAGTTTAGGACTCAATCTCGACTTTCTGCGATTATTGTAACTATACAGCAGCTGACAGCATCTAGTGAATAATGACTCATCATGAACGCCCGGGTTGCAGGGTGAATGATTGGACGGCTGCGAAATTATAAGGGTTGGGGTTATGCCCTAGCCCTAATTCTACAGGTCTGTACAAAGCTTTCTACCATTTAACTTCATTTTTCACTTGCCGCTATACGCATATGTTGACAAATTTGGTAGAATCCAGGTAATGAATGTCAAAATGCTTAGTATTTACACCCATCGTGTACCGGGCGGTAGCAGACAGTCATCAAGACTAAATACGCCCAACCACCATGGATATCATCCCGAGGGAGAAGAAATCAAAATAAGAGAGTGTTAAGAGACAATATGCACACTGAAATCTACATACCTGTAGTGAATCCATGACCGTGATTACCCTGACTCACTCGATTCCTTCTCTTTAGCTCGCTGTCGATGTATTGCAACCTTTTCTTGGACATCAAAAAGCTCCAATTCGAGCCGAAGTTCGTCACTTTCACTCCATCCCCCACAGCTTCTGAGTAGCTCGGCTGCAGCGTAATGCGTACGTTTCTCAGCAAGCTTAATCGCCCTTATATACTGTCTCCTTCCCGCGCCTTGCACCGATGCCCCTTCATTAAGAAGCAATTGAAGCATGTCAATACGACCACCTTCAGCAGCTCCCTCCAGCGCTGTCCTCCCCCAGAATATAGACTTTGGTGCATTTACATCAGCACCCTCATCCAGCAGCTTGCGCGCAATCCCGATATATCCTCGGATGGAAGCAAATTGCAATGCGGTAGCCCCGCCTTCTTCAGCAGGCTCTTGGTTAACGTCTGCCCCGGCGCCCAGAAGGGTTTCTACAAGTTCGATATTTCCATCATGTGTCGCTAGCTGCAATGCGGTCTTTCCACGACGTCTGGAGGCTGGGGCGTTTACATCAGCCCCTGCAGCGATCAGGATATCCACGATTTCTTTGTTACCAGTTCTGACAGCGCGTTGCAGAATCGTGTCTCCGTGTTCTGGAGGTATCCATTTGATATCTGCACTAGCTCCAAGCAATTTTCTGATCAGAGAGACGTCTTGCATCTGTACCGCCATTACAAGCGGCATTGAATGGGTCGGATGGATGCTTATCTGCTGGTTCACATCAGCTCCAGCATTCAATAAATCCTGAACTAAGTGTGTGTTTTTGTAGCGAAGACACACTGTCAGAGCACGTCCCTTTGCTATACTAGTCCATGTTGTGACCTTGAGGAAGGTTTGAAGGAACCTCCCACTCTGCCATATCACAGCTTGCTCTAGTACGGATTCTAAAAGCTCGGTGTCGATGGTGCCGTGCAGCTGATGGAGATATAGCAATGAAGAGAAACCGTTAGATACGACTTTGCCCCGCGGGTCTATTCCGGCATCTAGAAAGCGATCGACGATGAAAGCAGTATGAGGGTATTGGATTGCTTTTGCATAGGCGTTTGGGGCTGCACAAGGACGGTGAACGAGTTGACGCAAGAAAAGATCAATAAAGTCGAAATTCGTGTGTTTTACAGCTTCACAGAGCTCAAGATCGGAAATCGACGCTCCACGTTCAACAAGGATTTTTGCCAGCGGAAAATTTCCCCAGAATGTTGCTGCTGCCAGTGGGGAGCAAGTTACATCGCTGGTGTCCGAGTCATGTCTCGTGACGGATTGAAATGGCCGACGTCCAATATTCCCGCTCTGTCGATCTACTCCACGCTCTAGAAGAAATTCTACCAAAGCATCCGTTTTGCTCTTGATGGCGGATACAAGAATAGGTTGTCCATATGCAAGGAGAATGTCGTCTAGCCTTCCGCAGTTCTCTAGATACCTTGCCGTCTGAACATTTCCAATGCGGATCAGCTTTTCCCCAGTATTCACAGCACCGGCTCGCAGAAGTATTTCAATCATTTCGCAATTTCCCTTACTGATGGCAGCTCCGAGCACTGTGTCCGGTGCTCCTTTATGAATGTCATCCACTCTTGCCCCCCAGCTAAGCAGGAGACTTACAGTGTCGACGTCGTTTTCATTCACTTTTTTCATTAGTGTTGAGGAATAATAATCCTGCATCAGCTCTGCATCCACGATAGCGCCTTCTGCCATCAGGATCCTGCATAATTCGAGGTCATCTCTAGCCAGGGCTCTTTGGACCAGCGTTTTGTCCCGAGTTGCATCCCCGCGAGCCACATCAGCACCCTCTTCGAGCAGACGTTTGGTAACGCTTTTATGGCCGTTCGCTACGGCAAGCACGAGTGGAGGGATATAGTATCTTTCACTACTTTCGTGATTGACATCTGCACCAGCCGCTAGAAGAAGATCTATGATAACGTCATTTCCTTTCACCGCCGCCAGGCCAAGTGTAGTGCTCCAGCAAACGTAAGACGTAATCCCCTCCCTGAATGAGACATCCTGATGTACATCGACGTTCGCACCGAGGCCAAGAATCTTTTGGACTAGAAGAGCATCATTCCTTTCCACTGCAATGCCGAGGATCGAGTAACCAGCAGTCAAGAGATTGTCAGCTCGTTTATTAACATCACAGTCAGCGTCTAGTAAGGTTTGCAAGAGGCTAGGAATTTCCGACTCAATTGCGGCCTTCAACGTGGTTCCAGAGACGTGCACTCCTCTCGAAAGAAGGATATCCACAAGTTCCAGGTTCTTCGACTTTGTAGCATGGTAAAGGGCTTCTTGCAGCACCTCGGAGTCGTCAGACCCAGCATTATAAGACAAAAGTAAACGAGTCATTTGCAACGCCACCGCTGGGTTTTCGGATTCAGCGGCAACTATCAAAGGTCGTTCCGGAGAATCCTCAAAAATGACTTGGGTGTCTGGACTTATTCCTGCTCTTAGTGCCACTCGGATAGCTTTTAAATCATGGGTTCTCACAGCGCTTGTCCAAAGCTTCAGAGAAATGGCATGTGCTGTCGGGCCTGGAGTGGATAGTAAACGTTTGACACTCTGCACGGTATTTAGGCCGGACATATAAAATATTGCCATGATCGTTTCGTCCTGCTTTGATATCCGGTCTTCTTCAGTAATGACAGAATCAGATCGCCGTTGTCTTCCCTGCCCGGCGCGGTGTTTATAAGAACTTTCATCCGGATCACCGACTCGGAAACTATTAGACACTAAAAAGAGAGCCACACGCAGTCGTTCCATGATATCAGCCTCGCCCCTTAGTCCACAAAGACATTCTGATATTAGCATATTTTCCCCTTGGTGTTCTTCTGGCATGATGGAACTTAAAATTGCGGCTACTCGCAAGCTGCACTGGGTGGTACGTAAATAGTCAACTGCCTTCCCAGCTAGAAGAGAACTAAGACCATTAGTGACACCGCTATTGATGAGTTGAACAGCCCTTCCTCTTTTTTGGGTCGGCGAAAAGGTTTGATTCGACATGGTTGCATTTACAGCCGAGTGCCACGACGAGCAGTTCCTTTCAATGCTACGCAAAGCGGCTTTTGAGAAAATGAACCATGGCAAGTTCGGAGGCCAGAGCAGCTGTAACGCCGAGGGACCAGGTGAGCAAACCACGACTCCAATTGTGCCTGGAGGAGATGGTTCTAGGATACGTCAGCATTCATCTCGACCCTCCTCGAGGAGCTTCACCTGTGGAATATTTTTCAATCGCCGTTTGGAAACCCTGTCGACGTATCTCCATCTGAACAGTTTTGGGAGAGCGCAGGGTACCATCGATAAATACATCGCTCTGTTTTCCATCGTTGGTTCTCTTCTCAATCTGTCGCTTGACGTATTTCCAATTTTCGGCACCCATGCGATATTTCTTGAAGCCCCATTGTTTGAATTGTGCCTCGTACTGATATTTTCTTCGAGTTCTCAATGGGACATATTCTGAACGATGGACTGGATGCATGGCTTACGTCTTTCGAAACCCATACGTGGATTCCATGAACTGGCGCAGTTCGTTCAGCGATTTGCGTTCTCTGAGATAGATGCGCTCGATCTCGGCCCGATGAGCATCCCAGTCTGACTGACCCATGCTGGTATGATTTGAGAAAGGGAGGAATGAAGTGAGAAATTGAAAAGATTCAAGACTCGAGGCTACATAGTCGTGTCGTAAGTGTAATCCTTAACTACATTAATTAATGGGAAAACAAGTGCCCCCACAGCCTCATCACTGCCTCGCTTTGCCGTTTTGGATAATCGTCAACAGAGGCTCTAGTTTCTGATTGGACGGCGTCAAAATCTGGGTTGCATGACGCTACGTCCCCACCTTGATTCGTGTCTGATCAACATGGAGCAGGCAGTTGTTGGAGTAGAGATGAGATTGTTTGAGATTAGAGAGAAAACACGGCTTTTTTAGTCTGATAAAATCCAACAACCATACAATTGGCGGTGATTGGTTTTCATCAAAACCCGGGTACATTCGCCATCCACATGACTCCGATCGGCACAACATTTGAACAATTAATTAGGAAAATTACATTCCTTACCAGAATACAAACTCAACTAATTATTCATGCATGATACTATTATGTGATGCTAGCAAATGTTAACTTTTGCCAAATTCTATCCCTATTGGCTCATTTATTTTAATCTAAATACAGATGCAATGAATAATACATGCAGCTCTCATTGAATGTTAGTAGCTTGAACAGTATAAAGTAGTTGAACAGAAATCAGTATTGCTCGGATATAAGCGCATCAGCTGATTGATGTATCCATCTAATCATTAGAGCCTTAAAATTGATGATGAGGCTGATTGACATCGATTAAGTTTTGAAAGCCGAGTATAATTACTACCGGTGGAAAAACTGTTTGATGCATGAGGAGATTCGGGTTTATTTAAAGCAAAGATCAGATTGGACAGCAAAGACTACGTATTCGATAGTAGACAACAAGAGCATTATATTGTGCGTTCGTCCTCGGATTCTGTGCCACTGTTGGTTGCTCTTGAAAGCATGTGTAATGCCCACTTCTGGAGGCATAGCTTTCTGGTGGTTATAATATCTGATATCATAACAACTGTTAAATGTGATGGCAATAAGTACACAAAAGACTTTGGATAAAGCAATATAGTATTTCGACACAAGCAACGATCGAAAATGAAAATTGTCGTAAAGATTAAGTGGGGAGGTTATAGACTACTTCTCGCTCAACCTTAGCAGTACACTACCAAAACATCAACACTATGCCAAATTGCCTACCTATATGAGATGATTCCCTCGATTTTAACCAACCTGATCTTGCCCTGCATACTTCAAATTATGGAAAGACTCTTTCCATCGGTGCCCAAGCCAGAGATCTATGTGTCTTTCCCTATTAGCTTCCTCTTCCGCGTATTCGAGAGACGTCTTGCCCTTCCGGTCTCTTTCGTGCAGTTGAAGTATGCCTTCCTCTCCGAGATACCGTACAAGAACTTTATTGAACGATCCATGGATTGCCCCGTGATGTACAATCCCTCTACCGTCTGTGTCTTTCGCATTTTTATCCACTCCCGCCTTCAATAGGTCATTCAGGATTGCAACATTATCCTCATCCCACTGACGCATCAACATGTGAGCCAAATTCCTCTTTTTTTTATCAAGCCAACTCATCCACTGTGTATTATTCTTATCTGACATACCTTTCACAATGGATTGAAAGATGTCAACTCTAACACGAAGACGAAAAGAACTTAGATATATGCTGAGAACGGAATTTCCCTCAACATCAAGGCTGTTGATATCGAATTCGTTATCTAGTAGAAGATTGAGCATATCGATGGAGCATATCAACGATTCAGCGTAATAATGCAGGAGGTTTCTTCCCCGGTGGTCATCTTGCCAGCAGGGATAAAATTTCGCGTTTGGGGAAGACTTGAACATGAGTTGTACGATTTCTACGCGATTGTTATGAACGGCATAGTGAATAGGGCTTAATCCACTAGCATCTAACAAAGTGATGTCGCATCCGTTCTTCACTAGTATGCGAACAGCGTCCAAGTTGCCAGCCTCGCTTGCTAGGTGAAGGCAAGTTTTTTTCTCACCATTCAATTTGGAGGAGTCTGCTCCGCTATCGAGAAGCGAAGTTAGTATAGCAAACGCATGCCTTTTGTAAAATTCAATCACATGGATTGGGTAATCCCCGTGATTGTTTGCAATATTCACATCAACAGCATTGCTTCTCAGTAGCATGTCAACAGTACATCTTCTAGAGTCTTCGATTTCTCTAAATATTTCAGAAGCTTCTTCACTTTCGAAATCATCGATGTAATCTGCTAAGGTTTCGACTGCATATAATTCGGCCCATGTCTCACCTTGCCTTGGTCGCATTTTTTCAGGTCGAATGGCAAGGTGCAAGGGTGAGTCTCCAATATGAGATCGCTGGTTGGGATCAGCGTGGCGTCGAAGTAAATGCTGGACAAGCTTTGGGTTTCCGACTTCAGCTGCAACATGCAGCGGAGACTTTGACTGATTGTCCTGGAGGTTGACATCTGCACCGTTGGATAACAGTATGTCTACATCTTCACCAGGCCGACTTACAACTGCCCAATGGAGGGGAGTCCTTCCGTTCTCGTCCTTAGCATTGAGTAGGGGTCTCATTCTCCAGAATAAATACCGGGATCTCACATGCTCATCAATAATCGAGAAGGTGGTAGAATATTTTCCGATCCATTGAAATGGTAGTCTTGGGCTTGAGGCTGAGACCTCAGCCCGGGAGAAATTGATGAGTGCTGGTAAGCCCCACTTTGCTGCGATATGAAAAATAGAGAATTGCCTGGAAATACCGAAGAGCATTGATTGGTTAGTATATGCCTTCAGCCACTCCTGCCGCTGGTCTGATTCGAGGCGAAAAAAGGATCCATTGGCTGGCAAGATGCTGAATTCAGACCGTGCAAGTCTAGCATGTTCGGGCCAATAGAGGATAGCATATTGTAACCAGCTATTATCTAGGTCACCATTTTGCAAGGGTTTGCGCGATCCAACATTAGTTAAAATGTAAGAGATGCAACGGTTTGCTAAGGCCGCATGTGTTTTGAATAGGTCGATCCATTCGCCATCTTTGAGGAAATCTTTCACGGAGTTGTGTAAGAAGGAAACTGTCCCGTCTTGTCTCACACTGATCAACCGACATGTATCAATAATTTCCCGAGTAAAGTTTAGGCGTTCCTCTTCGTCTTCATCTTCATATAGCTCACACGAAGTGTATAACTCTATAAGGGTCAATGGTCGTTGTGAAATTGCGACAGAGCCGAGTATTTTCAAAATTGTCTCCTTATATCTTTCATTAGCAGTTAGAGCCGTCGTTAGTAATTTATCGTACAATGAATTCAAATCAGAGGGTAACTTTTGTAGCGTCTCGACTGCTTGGCTAGACCCAACTAATGCCAACTCCCTGCATACGATGCCAACCCATAAAAACGTCCCTTGGGCGTTTTCCTGTAAAGCCTTCAATACTGTCATTTCGACCTTTTTCGTGTAATTATTTGCTCTCGAGAGCTCTTCGACTTTTTCTTTGATGAATATCTGCAAGTCATCCTGAGATTCACGACGATCGGACAAATTCAAAGAGTTGAACGAATATAGAAATCGCTGGAAACCACGATATGGCTGACTAGTAATCAAGAAATGAATCCGTAGTCTTTTCGCAGCTATACTGTTAAAAGTTTTGCAGATTTGAGTTAGCAGAGTTTGTTGCGATTCTATATCGCATTCATCCAAACCATCAATAATGCAGTAAAATATCCCATCTTCATTACTGCATGCAATTTCAAGCAAGGTAATCCATAGTGCATCGAATGATTCAAAAAACTGTTCCCCCCGCTCTTGAAATTTAGGGAGTACATGTCTTATCAACTGCCCGTGCTTTTGCCCTTGCTTTTTAACCAGCTGATTTAGAAGGCTTCGTAATATAAAAGTAGCGGATTGCCGATTAGCGGAGTCAGAACTACAAAAGAAGTATGCAAGTCTGTGGCCCTCACTGATGAAGTGGGATCTGCTCAAAAGAAGTTCTATGATAGCCATTGCCATGGTGGACTTTCCTACTCCGGGATACCCATACAGCCACAGGATGTTGGGGTGAGGTTTAGAAGGACCACTTTGTAACCCTAGCCATATCTTCAACTCAGGAGTGCTCATTATCCATTCACATGTATTAGGAGTAGGGCCCCCTATATTTCGCTTCAGCCTATTCATATCTCCCATTGGATCGGCGATGGACAGGCTCCGCCGACATGCCTTCTCATCCGGACTATGTTCAATTCCTATGGTTTTTAGTACTCCAGGTCTCTTGATTGAATAATTACTTACTGAGATCTGCCTTCATCTGCCGACTAGCCACAGGGACTCGAGACAAAAGCAACTTAGCATATGCTGCTGCTGTTAACGATGCATATCCTTGCCATCTCTTTTGTTTATGAGAATCAGAGTAGTCGCAGATTCCTCTGATAACTAGGCATGGATGATGATTCATAAGACCTGCTGCCTCCATCTCAATGCAAGGGACATTAAGCTCTTCATACAGTCGGTCTCGTGTTTGTCCATCTTTTATGACTTGGTTTCCAGAAGCGACTAATCCATAGTGAATGCAAGGCTCATCTGTTGCTCGTGGCGGTCGAGTAACTAATTCACTTTTATCACAGGCTGAACAATCACGCTCATTGTCTTGATGTATATATGTTGCACTGAAAAGCCAGTCATCATTAGGCCGAGAAAACTGGGGCTTCATTTCATTGTTTTTCTCCAGAAAATCCACAATATTTTTCTGAACATCTCGCTTTCCCATCATGTAATCGCTTTCTATCTGGTTCGCCGCCTTTAACAAACTTTGAGGTGGATTATTAAGAGAGCCTGTACGGTGGAAGCGCCCGCCATGCAGCATCTTTCCATGGTCGTGCTGGATTACGCTCTTACTCACCACCACGTCCCCTAATCGAATATCGGTATTCGTAGGAACTGCGCCTGCAACACCAACCAGTAGGCAAAATTGCAGCCAGGGAAAGGTTGACTTCATCTGAATCAAAACGCTCGTTGCCACATTGGCCCCGTAAACTCCCAACGGTAAGCAGGCAATCGCGACGTTATGGCCGCTCAGCCGACCCAGTGTATAGGCGTTGCAGTCGCTTGGTGGTAAAGGAGGGGAATCGTGCGTTTCATCCAGCATTGCTTTTGCAGCGGCCAGTTCTACAGGAAGCGCGGAGATCCACGCAACCGTGTAATCCTCAAAGGAGAGGGCTCGCTCCATTACAGAGTACTAGGGAGGAGAGGTGTAAATAATCAGTGAGCACTGGAGATGATAATGTCGAATATATGACCGAAGATATAGGTCAGGAAAATATTTTTCTCTTTATCTTTCTTGACAAAACAAAATGGACACCGCAGTGCCATGTTTATATAGTGTGGAGGGGTAGAAAGCAAGGCTGAGCGCAAGGCTGCCATTCACCACCTGTGCTAATCACGTTGTCTGCTGGCTCAGCTTCACGAAAAATACTGCCAGACGTCAATGTGAATCCAAATACTCAAACTCGCAGAGGCTTTCTGCTACTGATAATCTCTAAGTGCTCTCTGAAATTTGTGATGTATATATTCTAATTTAATAATTAACAACCCTGCAGCTTCCAGCTACTAAAGAAAAGCTACTACAGCTTTGCTCTGGCAATTTGTGTTTGCTCATCCCACCACAGGCTCTTTTTTGCCAGGATCGCTAAAGCTGTATCTGCCCATTCCTGCTGCCACTCGGGTAGTTCATAACTGTTTGACTCTGGGGAGGGTTTTCCTGCTATCTCTCTCAGTCGGTTCCAGTAAGGTCCAAAGTCTGGCAAGATTTCATGGAAAGCGACAGAATCCCCTTTAAGTGAAAGGCGCTTCTTTTCCCATTCCTTTTGTTCTGCAACGGAGGGCAAGTTGGCACGACCGGCCAGGATACGTGCGATTGCCACTGCCTGGTACTCATAAACACGGAAGCTAAGACCTCCCTTGACCTGAAGAACACGACAATTAGTAATCAATTATAGTTTCAAGTATCGCCAGGGGTGAATTAATACCTGTCCCACAAATGCTAAAGATGGGTCACCAATTCTGACAATGTGCTCATAGACGCCATCAAGCCTGTTTGTTGATGTGACGGGGTTGTTTGGCTGTATAAATGGATATGCCACTCGGAAACCGGTCGCGAAAATGATTTTGTCCACGTTCGTGACGACCTCGCCATCGGAAAACTCGACGCCAACTTGGCCATTTGCCAATTCATCGGAAGAGGCAAAGACACGTTTGAGCTGCGGTTTGCGTACCACCCCAGGCAGGTTCCATGCAGGGATTAACTTCTCGTTGAGGCCGCGTTGTGCAGAATATAGTGGACCTTTAACGATGGCATGTAGGTCGGTGACTATATCAGCAGCAGAGATGTTCCCTCCGACCACAACAACTTTCTAGATGAAGAGTCAATTATATTATTAGATATAGAAATTGTGTAACTCACCTTTGCCACATAGTTATCTGGAGATCTGTACGACTTTGAATGTTCAAACACCACGGGAACCTTCTTATATGTCTCATTAATCCCCTCGATATTCGGGATGGCACCCACGTTGTAGTGTCCAGTTGCAACGACGACGGCATCAAAATTCTCCTGCCACCAAAAATCCCTTGGCTGGCCATTGGACTCCGCGTGGCCTGGCTGACGGAGAGACAGAATCCATTTATCACCCTTCTTTTCGGCTCGTTCCACTGTTGTGCTCAGCGACACGAACTGGCGGAATTCCTGAAAAAGCGTCTCAAGATATTGCTGCACTACTTGGAATGGACGTGACGCATTATTATGGCCAAGACGCAAAACAGATACCGCAGAGTTATGTAGAGGAAATGGCGCGTGGGAAAAGGCCATAATCTCCGCACCGACATTGCTATCTAGTTTCTCATACAAGGCCGTTCGCGCAGTAATGTCCTCAGCAGCTGGCGGTGCCAGAGTCGGGAATTGTGGAGGGATTGTCACTCTGGATGCTGGTTTCAGCGGAAATTCATCGGGTAGTGGGTCAAAGTGCCTTTTATATCGTCAGTATTATTAGGGTTTGGCTGTTACATTATCAGCAGCTACTATACCATATGCCTCCAACTTTGTCCCTTCTCTCAAACACCCGGATAACATCAAACTTCTTCTCTAAAGCCAAGGCGCGCGCAGCAGCATATCCTGAAGGACCCGCGCCAATCACGGCGACTCGCCGATACGTGTGTCCGTTCTGCGACATGGTTATGCACTGCTCAATATCTTAGAGATGAGGATCTTGCAAGGTCTAGTCTATATAAATCTATTTCTTGAACATGGACCAGATTATTGTGAAAAGAAACATATCTTTAATCCAGAAGATAGAAGCTTTAAATGTAGAAATCATGGGGTGGGTAGGTCAACACGCAATCTGCACGTTATTTGACACCACACCAGTAGCTCCGCGTAACGTATCAGGCCAGGCGGGGTTGAGAAAAGTGTATATAATAAATCACCCATTGGGCCATAGTATCCATAATAATTATAACTAATGCTAGCTGATAAGAAATTCATCAAGCTCTAAACCCTACATAGACTTTTACTTTTCATCATTTCCTGTGGTAATGGTGTCATGCCGACTAGCCGGAATCCATCCGTCTTTTTTTGCTTTGTAACTTCATTAAAAATAGTTACTCGGATAAATATTATTAATACGTCTCTAAAATAATAGCATGTATGGTACGAATCACCCTCATTGAACCAACAATATCGGTTCGTTGATCTGTATCAAGGATCTAGACATTGATTGATCGTTGGCTTTTATTATTTAGTATATATGTATAGTAGTGAAAAGGGAGTGCAATCATAGCCAAGCCTTGGCTTATAACCACCAGACATCGGTACTTGTACCAGGAGCTAATTAAAACAACACTTCTTTCTATAGATCGTAATCTAAATGCAATTCGACCAGATGAGCTTCAAAGTAATTGTTAATTTGTAGGCTGAATTACTCTTGGCTCAGGATTTGAATCATATTCACGCTACAGATTTGCGCGAGACTAGTTTGAGATTTGGCAAGATCAGTTGATCTATGATTGATGTTAGATGTCTTTGTTTGAGGTGAGAGATGGTGTAATCTCCCTCGACACGAATAATTCGTTTACATAGCCCTAAGAGTATCCCAGCTGGACACCGAGTGGTCATTCGTGGGAAGCGCTATAGTGTGGTTATCTGAGGAAATTAATATTATTTAGCTCTCCGAACCTAGTGTCATAAGCATGTCTCCAATCCTTCCTGGTATCAGTTTCCAGAGACTGGCCTTATAAATGTGTAGGGTTCGGTCTAGGTATACCTACAGGTTCCATAATGACATCCCTTCACAAACCATGCGGTCATTGCTGGTGCTAGCAAATGATGGCTAGAGACAAATGAAGCTGTCTTGATGAGATCTATGTCTTCGCAGGGACTTAAGATACTGCATCCGTCAACTAGTTTCCATCGTATTATCTCCAAACGGTAACACCATCGAGTGACCTTTAAACAAAGTGGATAAAGTCGTCTATACAAGTGCCTTTTTCTAAAAAGTTTTCTCATAGCCCTCCGTGTTGGCATCCAAGAGCTTTCGAATTACTTCCTATTGAATGAAAGCAGTTATCGTGCATCTAGCGGCTGGGCAGCTGATCAAGTAGAGAAAGAAATAGTTGAACCCTACCTTCACAGGCCTTCAATAATGCTTCATAACCGGCGGTTGTAATGCCTATAATAATAGAACTATAACGTCGTCCAATTTCGATACTCGTGACTGACTAGGCTGGCGCAACGAAGTCAGGTCTGCTTCATAATTGCGTCTGTTACATCTGATAGATCAATAAACGATGCGGTGTTTTGGAGCCGTGGTGTGATTTGGCCATCTGGCAAAATTTTATATTGTTGACTTATGATGAATAGACAAATTTCTCGAATCTTCAAAACGAGCTACATGTACACTCTGGCCATTCTGTCTAGTTCAACTGCTTAACGGCATTAGCAGAACCCATATACAAGCTCGGTTGAATCAGCTTACGTCTTAGCAGGATTTTTTTTTTTCTAATTTCCTTTGCGAAAAAAAAGAAGATTGTCTTTTTTAAAGAAAAGGGTCATCGTGGCCCTAGTGATTTGAAGTGCTTTAGCGGCGATGAGGGAGGTACATAGTAATTTCAACACTTTGATGGATTGTCGTGCTATAAATAATTTACATCAATGATATATACTCGGACTAGAACATATATAGATATATTAATGCCTACTTCTAGCTGAGTGATGAAAGCACTCTCCGTAATACTCTCACACTGTCTTTTCAATTTCAGGGCATTTCAATATAACCAGAATTCTAAATCGCAGAAAATACCATTTCAACACCAAACAACAGAAATGGGGTATACGAACGCAAGTAGACGGGAGTCATGTGACTTGCCTTAGACAACATTCCAACTTAACTTTGCGGGAACTGCTAATTCACATCGTTTAAGGACCGGGAAGTTGGTATTACCTATGAATCTATCATATTCACCTAATAAACTGGTATGCTATAATTCGGACCTAAATAGAACTCGTTGTGAGTGTGAATTGGAGTTGTCGGTTTACTACTCCTCCTTTCGGGGCCATGTTTGAGCCCAGCAAATCCCTCGGAGAAACATCGACGTGACTCACATTCCGAAATCTGGCTAACTCAATTTCAACGAGTTTAATTCTGTTATTGCTGAGCCGCAGCTGTTTCGTCACTACCACGCTCCTCTCAAGCCAGCCAAGACAAGAACACATTTTCTCCGATCTACGCCACCAAACCCATATCTTTACCACTTCCTCTAAATTTTAAAGCCTCGCAAGCATTTCGCTTCTCTGTACGACCATAATGCCTACTTCCTTTATTGTCTGTCGGTACAACCCGCCTCGGATGCAGGCAGTTTCGTTTCCGCCGAACATGTGTGTACTTATCCTTCCTTTGTCTCGCTCTGCTGGGCCAGGACCAGGACACCGTCGCACAGACTCCACCGCAATTACACGGCAGTATGGAGTGATAATCTAAAGGCCAATGGCAGCACCGTGTCCACGTCATACAAAAAATGGAGGGCGTGAGCTATAACTATAACTGGTAGCTGGGCTCTGCTCGGCAGTTGGTCGAATTAGACCAAAAATACGGTGCCGGGCCGTGAATGTATTAATATATTTGGCTACGATGGAGAAAGAGATTTAGGGCATTGACCCAAGAACGAGTCGTTTTGTGGGTTGTGTGACACGGTGTTGGCGCTGTCAATGGCCATGACCATGTCCATGCGTTTTAAGTGCTGGTCGGGTGAATCACTTGACCTTGTCTCACAGCCAAGTCCAAGTCTGCTTCTGATTATACATGTGCAGGATGTTACCACGCATATTTGCAGTTGCAGTTGCAGTTGCAGCCGCAGCTGCAGCTGCGTCTTGCTTTCCGTGAGCCCGGGCCTTCATTCTGACATAGCATGCATGCATCCATACCACACTATAGCCATACCATAGCCTAGCTTTTTGGGCTGGGCAAAGTTATAGATGTGATTGGATAGCTGTTGGCTTCCCTTGCCTAGTTATGGATAGTCTCTAACGTATTCAGCAATTTCTCACCGTCAAGCGTGATGATACGGCGTTCACCGCTTACACTATCCCAGCTGCAAAATCAAAAGAGGAAACTGCTTAGTCTAGTCCAAGCTCTACAAATCTACAAAGTCTATTGACGTCAACTCTGACCAACACCGGCGGAACCTCGAACCCGACCTCGAACTCGAACCAACGGGCAAGCACAGTGCACAGGCAGTCTGGCTCCTGGCTACCTGGCTAGATTCTATTCCCTTCCCCTTCTTTCCCTCTTTACGTATCTACTTAGAATCGGCCAGGGAGCATACGATATGCTTCCGACATTGATATCGAATTTGGAAAGAATCATGCATTCAGAGCGGTTGAACCCGCCGGTTTAACTTCGGTCAGGCTGAATGGGCCTGCTGACATGAGATGACATGACACTGACTGATACCTTACCTCCTGACGCACATGCCAAAGATACGGGTGAGTGAAAGATTCTGGAACGATTACCGTCATCGTCTGTCACGAAAGTGTCTACAGTGTCTACAGTCAGACGATCAGCAATATATAATAATTTAATAGGAGGAAGCCTTCCATTCAGTCACCACCACCACCACCACCACATCTTGCTTCACTGTCCATGTATCCACTGGTACAGGTTTACGATTTCTCACGTATCATACATAAATACGGCCACTGACCTGGTAATTTCCTCGGACTAGTCTTCACACCTTGAACTGCCTGCAATAACCCTACCCCCTATTCTACCCATGGACACCCTGTCAGCTGGTATACATACCCCTGAGAACATTCCTTGGACCGCGGCAAAAAACAACATTGAAATAACATTGACACCCGTCAAAGCTGTATGTATGTAGCATCTGTGCAACGCGACTATAGCATAGCGTTCTATCTAGGATTGCGGATGGGCATAGCATTTAGCTAGGTACGGTGTATATAGGGTTGCACAAATGTGTTCGTCTGGTTCAACTTTCTGAGCGGGGTTGGGAGGCGATTGTGTCATAGGACGCTGGTCGGGGATATAAGAGGCGCGTTACCAGCCTCATGACATCAGGGGATCTTGATATATCATTACAACACTACATAGCGTTGAGGGGGTGGGTTCTTACATCTCAATCAAATTGAATGGAAAGGATATGTGTGTCTTATTCCCGAGATAGTTCTGGATCTGGATCTGGATCTGGCTGGGTTTGTGTAGGTGTGATAATATACAGGTCTATAATACAGTACGCATATAAAAACTGCGCATTGGATCAGACAGTTCAAATGTTCAAATAATGTATGAAGAAACAGCCAGTCACTTGTTCGCCGAACATTCAAGTAGTAAATCACATAATAAATAAGAGAAGGAAGAAAGAGAAAAGAAGAAACGCCGCGGCTCTTACTGAAATCCATCCAGAATCATTGCTCGTAACCCAACCCAATCAACCATCGTAACCAACTATCGTGACCAACCATCGTGACAATATTCCGCAATTAAAAAGAAGAAAAAAAAAGGACAGCTGAATATTCATATAGCACTCGCCCGACCGGCCGTTTCAGAATAGATAGAGGAAGTGAAATAGATAGAGTAAGTTGGTTCAGCGTAGCAACTTGCTATGCTCGGTAATTTATGATTACACACACACAAACTTAATTAGAAAAAAAAAAAGAGAATATAATGAAGAAAAGAACAGTCACGCGCAAAGACTGTTCTGAACAGGATCAAACCTCGAATACGAGCCGGATCGACTGACCTGCGCGTTCTCATGCAGAATCGGCGCTAACCGCCTGTCGATGGTGTGCTTGAGATACTGCTGCTCTTCCTGCTCACTATTATAACTCGGTATCATGGGGTCAAAAGAATCATCAAAGCCGCTGCGAATCTCAGTTTCCTCACATATATTATTATGGTGGTGGTGGTGGTGGGCGTGCTTGCCAGGCTTTTTGCGCAGCGAGCTGGCCATGTCGTCCTGATACTGGCTGCTGTCGTGCGACAGCGCATCCCCGGATTCCTCGCTGTCCATGGCGTCGCTGTACAGGAACGAGTCGAAGGGGGAAGACGAGGAGGAGGAGATCAGTGTCCCCGGGCTGATGTCCTCGGGGGAATGGTCGAAGGAATCAACTCGGATCTGACGGTTGTGACTGCTGTAGTGAGGAGCTTCACGACGGGAATCGTACGGCATGCTAAATGGGAGCTGCGCGTAGGACGACTGCTGGCGCATGGATTGCTGCGCTGGGAGACTGTGATGGCCTGGATCGCCGGCAAACCCGCCATGTCCACCGTTATCGCCCATGCTAGTTGAGCTATCCCGGCGACTGTCCTTGTAATGGCCCGGTGATCTCCCACGAACAACCATCGGGTCGGAGAGGCGTTTCGCGATCTGCATGTATTTCTCGCCGTTTTTGCCGCTGACGTGAGCGTAGAGTTCGACGACCAGGTTGTAGTATTGCTGCTGGGCCCTGCGTTTGCCGTTATTCGCTGTAGCTTTTTGAAATTGAATGCGCTCAAAGGTGTGTTGAGTGATTTGCGAGTTTGCGATGGGGTACTGGCTGTAGTCGAATGGGATGTTGCCGGGGTGCAGCGAGCCGTAGAGCGGCGCCGAGGGTGGTCCAGTATTTGAGGCTAGGACTGCTGGATATTGTGGTTGAAGAACAACTTTTTCTGGCTTTCTCTCCGACTGCTTATCTCTCTTTGGCGTGTGTTGAACCAGGTCACGGGTTTCGTGCTCTGAGGAATTGACCACCGCGGAAATGGACATGGCGAACTTTTTAATAGGCTCAGGAGGTTGATCATGCGTTTGCACGTAGTAGGTGGCGTTCTGTTCGTAGGGGTGAAGTGAGAAGGAGCATGTCACGGAGAAGTAATTGCGACGATAGCACGTCCACTTGTTATCCACCTGAAAGAAGCCCTTGTGAATCTTCGCGATGATGTTGGGTTGCACCTCGGTGTGATTCGACGTCATGATGGGGTGTATAATACTGATATCTGTGAACAGCGGAGCGTCCGGTTGTCCTGAGCGATGTGAATGCCCAAAGCCCGGATAGTAAGGCGTTGGAGGATCGAGTTGCGCTCCAATGCCGGACGGCAGGGTTGTGTTGTAGGAGTAACGGGACATGTCGTTGACGCTCGACGGCGACGGATAGCTGTTTCTGGTGCTTAGAGTGTATGCGGTAGGGTAATTATCCCTCCCAACTATACTCGAGCCGCCGCTGGTCATCGAGTTCCCAGGTCCTTGGAATGATCTGGGCAGGTGTGCAGATGGAAGCCTATATAATGAACTAATCAGCAGGGGATTGGGGTAAACTCGAACTAGACATACATAGCAGGGATCCTAGGGTTCGGGGTAAATGCCATTCTGTCGTTCCATGAAAGAGAGGACTGGGAGTAGAGCGAGGCAGTGTTGGAAACGATATTTTCGGCCGAGGTCGCCTCATGCGAGTATCCAGGCTGGTAAGAAGCTGTTGAGCTGGGGGCTCCGCTGCCGGAAGAGAGTGGACTCATGAGAAGTCCTTGGGCTGACGCGAACCTGATGAATTGAGTCAGCTAGGCATGAATTGAGCAAAAAGCGACAAGTCTGTGAAACGTGCGCCGCGTTATTAATGAGTGATGAGTGATGAGTGGATGGATGGATGGATGGATGAAAAACCATCCCAACACCAGAAGAAGTACAGACAAGTATAGAGAAGTACAGAAAGCATCAAACTACGCGCGCAGGTCGAGATGCAAAAGCAGAGAGCCGGCGAGACGGTGTAGAAGGGAATGCACGATATCCACACCGCCTCGGCGTATAAGGGTGCAAGGCAGAAGTAATTAAATATTAATTAAATACTTACGATGCATCCTGCAGCGCAGGATTCGGCGAGCTGTAGGGCAGGCCGCTGGTAGAGGGCGTTGGGCCAGGCTGCGACAACGACTGCCCCAGGCGACGACTGTCTTCTTCTTCGGTCGGGAAGGACTGAAAGGGTCGCTGGTGGTGGCCAATACAATCGGGCTCCGACGAGGAGGGGGGTAGTCTAGATGGAAAGGCTGATTTTGGAGGAGTGCTGCCACAAATTCACCAGCAATTAGCCTTGAGAGGAGAAAATATTATATCGCTGGCTTTGCGCTGCCAAAGGGATAGACAATAAACAATAAACAATAAAAAACTGGGTTTGGTTTGGTTGCTGTCTTCTTTCTGGTTCATTAGAGGGGAAGAAACAGAGTGGCTGGAAGGTGTTTGTCCCAAATGAAGGTGTTAAGTCGGCGTCAAGTATGGGTCCTTTGTGTGACAAGGATGTACACCGGACTCACCATCTTGCAGCCGCTGCGAGCAGGGGGCCAACCGAAGATGCATGCAGATGCAACACTGAAACGACCAGAATGGCCCAATAACACATTGCATTGCGCACAGTAATATAAAGCAGCAGCGATAAATAAGGCACCACTTACTAGACGAATGCATCGGATTGAAACCGCGGTAGCCCTAAGTTCGGTAGCTAACGTTCGGGATGTCGAGATGCGCACTGTCCCGGAAAGAAACAATCGCAAGGAGATTAATTGGCCGAGTGATCGGTGGAGCTATCGGTCGATGGAGGGGTTTTTCAAAGAATGGTTGTGTGTATGGTTGTGTGTGTTTGTGCATACGATAACGACGGGCTGCGCTGCAGGCGAATTGAATTGATACTCCGAGCAGAAGCTATATCCGATACCTCAGACGTCTCGTCTCGACCTCGAACCGAACAGATGCGATAATCTGCGATCCAGCCGTCTTATCTATCATCAGCAGTATTCTGGTCCATATAAGGACGGGATACGGGATACGGCATAACAGAATCTTAAAGAAAGGTAATTGCACAGCCGGGCGAATGGAAAATGGATTTCAAAGAGATATCCAGATGAAGGTAGAGCAAGAGAACAAAGAATGAGATACAGCCCGAGCGGGGTTTCGAGAAAGGAAGTAGAAGAGTCCGAAGAAAAGATTGGCAAGGCAAGGCAAGGCAATGCAGCAGATTTGTCATATTGTCATTTGTCATGTTCCTGTCGGTGTAGTTTACTTTCCTAAAACCGCGGTCAAGTAACCACACCGCTGTAGTAGAAAGATAGAGGGAGAAGGACAGATGTAAAGGCTGTTGGGATGAAGTGTGAAATAAGAGGGAAAATCAAGAATAAGTGAAAGATATACAGCCTGACAAGACTTACCGTCTTCTAAACAAATCACAGCCAAGTCACTGTTAAACAGCCTCGAAGCGTACGGTCAAAAGAAAGTTTGGTGAGCGATTGTACACCGTGGGTCAATACAATGTTCACCAAATAGAGTATCTCACGACGTTACGTGTGATGATGCTGTTCCACAGAGATGTCAAGACGGCAGCAACTATTTAAGCAGTAGGTAGAAGTCTCCGGTGATGTGCTGGAGTAAGAAAGAAGGATGGTCAATACCGTATGAGTAACGATGTCTTGCAGAAAGCAAAAGGGACAGAAATTGACCTCCAGCAGGAAGAGGGACGGGACTTGGAGATTGATATCTGTTTCTAACCCTGGTAAGGAATGCTCTAGCTCGACCGTTGGCCCAGGGCAGACAGCCTTTCTTTTTCTATAACCTCTGGACGTGGATGTCCAACCCTGTTACCTCACCAAGCATGACCGCGGGAACCTCAAGGAATCTGCACGTCAAGAAACTAGAACCAGAACTAGAACCTAAACGATGCGTTACGCTCGGCGCACGCTCCACCTCCACACCATTGAAGAAATATACAATACACGCTGACCAACACCAATCAGGGTTGTCCCCCAGTGCCAAGGTAAATGTATCAGGCTGGGTGGCTGATGGCGAACCACAGACACGGGCCGCGATCAGCTGCCAAAGAAACGTTTCGACATACACCAGCAGCTGTAAAGACCCGCGAGCTTACCTTGCCCCCTTACCCAACGAGGAAGGTTCGTTGCTCGGGATGGCTGTAACGGGCAGACAAAAGAAGTACCTACCACGGCTGGCTGTATACACGTACTCACGTACACATGGCTAGATATGCGTCTGCAGGAACCTTCTTGCCTGAGCCTGAATGGTTGACACGAGTAGACAAATCAATAGTTTGCTCGATGAGTCTGAGTAGGTGTGAGTAGAGTATGAATATGAATATGAGTATGAGTAAGAGTATGAGTATGAGTTGAGCATGAGTTGAGTATGAGGATGAGTGCAGGCGGCTCAGCAGTCACCCGAGTGGACGATTGATCGTCAATGCCAATGCCGAGACAGTTCCAACATCCCACACCAGCCCTGAGCCAGAACCAAAACAGCAGTCGGCTGCTGACTCGCCCCGGGCTATCCTCGAAAACGGGCTCAACGGGTTCCGGCTTGCCCTTCCCCAAGCTATGGCTTATGGCTATGGCTTCTAGTAAATACACGGAGCATCGCCGGGGACTAAAGTCCGACCGAGCAGGACAGACCAGACCAGGCGGCTGGAAACGACGGCCAGTAAATACCAGAATAGGCAAGTATACATATGCGGTGGCGCTTCTCACCGATCACGCAGGGTCTCGCTCGCTCGCTCAAGCTTTCGGTGGGCCAAACCGTCAATCTGGTACATCCACTATAAGCTATAAGCTACACGCTATGCGCTATGCGCTATAATCTATAATCTATAATCAGTAATCAGTAATCATGTACGATTAGCGCGAGGCTAGCAGCCTTATCTGCAGTGTTATTATATTATTAGGGGGATCCTATCATGGCCGTCGTAATTCGCCAGTCTCGCGGTAGGGCCATCACCGACTGAATACATGTAGGCGCCGGCTCAACAACTGCCTAAACGGCCAGCATGTGTGTACGGCCAGTATGTCGGCCAGTATGTATTGGGCAGTGGGGTCGCCGGCGCAGACTGATTTGAAATAGACAAACGGCGGTTAAGCAGACATCCTGATCGCCATCTGTGACTGGCCGTGTTAATCGTCGAGGCAGCGCTAGTGGCGCGATGGCTGGCCAATTGCGCTGGCTGGGGCACACAGAGCGGACCATTTCCTGGCAGCAGCATCGAGACAGGATCCAGAGCGACGATCTTTGTGGAGGAGAACGACGATGTGGGAGGCCAGACTAGTCTCGGGCTCAGCCAGGGGGGGCGAGCGAGAGTGCTCAGTTTGGAGACCTGCCAGTGGTGGTTGCGCGTCGGAAAGCCGGGTGAGCAGATCCTTGTTGATAATGTCCTGACGGTATGGCCCGTCTGGTTCGTATGGTATGGATGGTACGAGGACCCTGACCCGACCCTACTACCTATCCTAGACTAACCGTCACTTCACCACCCATGGATTGATGCTATTTGATACACTTCATGATTATGATCGACGATCGCAGCCCAGCAAATGATGGTCAGGTCGGGAATAAAACAAAGTTCGAATTATTTAAAAAAAAAAATCCTAATAATGAAGATGTTGACGCATCAAACAGCATCAACTGACTGACTGGTTACCACCCTAGAGGTTATTAATACTTTTATTATTCGCAGGCTCGTCAGGCGAGCACGTGTCCAGGTGAGGGAAGTACATACATGTAATTTGTATTGTCCAGACGGCGCCGGCAGATCGACAGCCTACATCACTAAAGAATGAGCAATGACATAATTAAATACACTGATTGTCTGCGTCTATGTCGGCCACCGTTCCGAGCCGCATGTCTACAGTTTAGTTAACTCAGTTCAGTTCAATAGCGATCGGAGTTGATCTCTTCCGATGCGGGACCAGTCGATGATTCAATGTGTCTTAGTAGCCGGGAGACTTTTTTTTTTCCTGTCTTTTCTTTCTTTTTCTCTTATTTTATTGTCCATGTTCTTACCTCTGCCTCATTTTTTTCTGGTAATTAGAGTAAGTGCCTATTCTGGCTAGTACTGCCCATTCTACCGGGCTCGATCGATAATAGACTCATCACCGATTCACTGGGCAAAGACTAATCATCTTCTCGATCCGCAAACAATCCCTAATTTATTATTTACATCAATTAAGATTGGGCTTTTTCTTCTCCCCTCTATTATACCCTGGGGGCTATACTACAGCCGATGCAACGACCAATTGTGCCGTCCAGGACTGCGGCACAATGCCATGCGTCACCCTTACACAACAAAACAGCAAACCTATGGAAATTAGAATAGAATAGATTAAAGCAAGTAATACAGCAAGTAATAAATTAAGGGGCATGTTGTCCAACTCTGCCTTGCCACGAGCTCGGTTTTTTTTTTTTTTTTTTTTTTTTTCCTTTGTCACTCAGCTGGACCCCAGGACTTGCGAGCTTGGCGCGAGCGACAGAGCGAGAGTGCAATGAAGTGCAGTGCAGTTTGATTCGTTTCCTCTTTCTCTTAGCTTGTCATGTGCAGCCGCGGTGCGTCATTAATATTGATGGGTGGTATGTACTATGTACAGATGTGGCAAGAAACGCCGAGTTTGTAGCCTGATATTGTAGTCTTTGTCAAAGGCAGGAGGTAAGGGTTGGATGGGTTCGTTCATTGACGGCTGGCTGATCTGCCTGCGTGGTTGGCATATTTCTCGCAGTTCCATCCAATCAGTTTGTCGGCCATACACGTCAATATATGTATATGTAGATGTAGATGTAGATGTACAATGTACTGTAAAAGCGGTGAGCTAGCAGGATTGGCAGCTGTATCGGGTGAATTGGGCAAGGCTGTCAATAAACTTAGGGCCAACCCCAGTGGCCCTCCATCCAACATTCGAATAAAATGATAGGCAGTAGAAAAAGTATAAAATTTTATTGTCAAGGAAAAGTGAAAAAACGGTCGACGGCTGGTGCCGCCTCGCACTACATCAGACTTAACAACTTATGTAGTAAAACAAGCTAGCAGCACTGCAAAAGAAAAGAAAGAGAAGGCTGAGCGTGTGGTGTAACCAACGGATTATTACCGATTGAGCTTGAGCAATTAGCACGAGCAGGCCGTTTTATAATCAGCTAAACAGATGGAGAAAAAAGGTGTAATAGGGGGAAAATAGAAAGCAGCGGAAATTAACAGGTCGTGCCAACGAGCGTGGTCATGACAAAGGTTCATGACAAATAGGTCCATATATATATGTACCGGAACATAATATAAATCGAGGGGTTAGTCGATTTTCGCTATAGATACTGTAGTTGACTAGTTGACATGACGGCTTCGACGAAACCTACATTAGATGACTCGTTTGGCCGTTGAGGTCAGCACTCTGTGTGACGTGGCAGTCTACACGGCATATTTTATCTTGGCCTACAGACATCAATGGTGCAGGTATCATACGCTCTTGGCGCCAGTTGACCAGGCCAGCACGCATGCCGGAACACATTGAATGTAAATGTAAATGTAAAATGTACCCCTCGACAGAGGACAGCACATGACTGTACTGAGATTGCTACCATGCCAACTTCTACTATCAAACATGATGCTAGTCTATGTATATCGCCGATGGGAGGGGAAGTCTATTGTCAAACATTGCTGCCAGTCCATGTATATCGCCGATGGAAGGGGGAGTCCAGTGTCAAACATTGCTGCCAGTCTATGTATATCGTTCCAATGGGAGGAGGGGGAGTGATCAATATAGTCATTATCTAGTAGAATAGGACAATACAATATCCTCGCCCGCCAACATATGTAATGACATATGTAGTGACATATGTAATTCCGAGGTAACAGAACAGCCGAGTTTAGCCAGACAATGCAAGTACATAAACGTAAACGTAAAAGAAAGAATCGTGAGAATGAAGAGAAGAGAAGACTCAAGTCGCCCTCTTGGCAAATTCGACACGAAGAATAAGATGGCGATAACCAACTGTGTAAAAGAAATTAAAAGGTAAGTGAGACGTCTGCGAGTGTATAGGGAGGTGTACGTACATCCATCCACCTTCTCACACGCGCGGGCAGCATCAGTGCGGTCGGCAAAACTGATAAAAGCAAACCCCTTGGCTCGCTGTGTTTCTCTGTCACGCGCAAGAAAGACTCTCGTGACGCGGCCAAATCGTTCGAATAGATCGCGGAGTTCCTGCTCCTCGGCCAGCTCGGAGACCTACACCCAGTTAATCAGCCATCTACACTCTCCGCCGAGTGGATAATTTAGGATATGATGAAAAGCTCACGTTTGTAACTCGGAGTGTCGCCAAATCATCCCTCTCGTACTTGCTCCCGCCACCACCACCTGCCGCCGCTGCTGCCGCAGCAGCCGTACCCTTGCGCAGATGAGGAGGCACATAACTTCCACCGGCCATACTCAACCCACCAGCCGAAGGCTCCTCATCACCGTCCATCCCACCGGCAGAAGGCTCATCAACCGGCGCCATAGTATCCTTGAACGGACAACGCGCCGTGAAATGCTCGCCCTGACAAATACGACACTTGACCTTCTTATCCCTCAGCTGATCCTTAAGCCCGCCCTTTTCGCCCTCCTTCTCAGCCTCTTTGGCATGCACCTTCCAGTTGACGCTAGGTCTGAAAATGATGTTTTCGCCAACAGAGGTGGTGTCGAAGGAAGGGCCGGGGGCGTGGCCCGTCTCAAGGCCGAATTTCGACCATGCTCTGCGCTCGGCGACCTGCGGGTTGACGTGTTCTTTGACCACCGTCGTGCGGATTCGGCGTGTCACTTTGACCTTTTTGCCGTCGTCGTTGAAGCGGTACGAGACGATGGTTTTGGTGCCGTCCTTGTTTGTCGTTATTTGCTGCGGGGGGAGCGCAGAGGGGTCGTCGAACTCCTCGTCGTCTGCCCAGTCGGCGCGACTAGACGTTTTTAGTATTTTGGAAAACTATCATGTACACTCTTGTTCGGACTACTCACTTCTCTAGTTTCGACATCTTGGTGTTTGGGGTATTGCTTGTCGGAATCAAATTTCTTGATCAACCAGCGTTGTGGATTTCTTTTCATCCCGGTGGCGCGGCACCGCGCTGTGGCTGAGAAGTAGCGAGCTATCACGTGATCTGAATACTCTAAATTTATTACATATAACTTAGATATCAAATGTACATTATTCTAATAAAAATAGAGCCAATTTAATAATGAATTAAGGCTATTTTATGACCCTGGTAAATAAAATATAACAACCCTCATACATGAACATCCACTTTCTTTTTTAAAAAAAATCAAAGAGATCACCGCCCAAAATACCTCATCTCAATCGGACGAGTAATTAGATATGCTGTAGCAGCAAAGATAAAGCCCAGTTCAAAGCCCACATCGCCACCAAAAGGAGCTTCACCAGCATGAAGAGCAATTGGCCCAACCCACCAAGTCTGACTCATGCCTGTAACCATGCCGGCAATACCACAGCAGAAAGCAAAAACAGCCGCAATTCCAGGCGGTAGTTTGTCCGGTTGATCGTAGATTTCGGCATGGTATCCATTGAATCCTCGCTTGAAGACGAAGTGATCAGTCAGTGCGATGCCCTCGTAAATGGCAAGCCAGTATCCGATGAAGTTCATAAAATTATCCAGCACAGTTTCAAAATGCGAGTATCCAGGGATGGCAATGGCGATATAGACACCAGTGGCAATCAGCGTGTAAACAAAGCGAGGCACCTTGCGAGTCCAGCGAGCCAGGACCAAAAGTGTGAGAGAGACAGAGTAGATATTCGGGCAGTTGTTGGCAATGATTGACAGAGCAAGGATAACCACGCAGAATTTGCCAAACCCACCAAGAGGGTCGAACAGAACAGCACCCAAAAGTCCACCAGTACCAGAAGCTGCATAGCCGTCTGCGTACTTGTTGACGCCGTCATTGAGGGTAGTGGCAGTCATGACAGCGACGCCGAGCATTTCGGTGAAAAGCAGTGGGAAGATCAGGCCAAGCATTGTCGCGAGGAAAAGCTTTACCCGGCTGCGATTCGCAGGTTGGTACACAGTGTAATCTGCCGCATAGCTGGTCCAGCCAGTTGCAAAGCCATAAACAGTCGATCCAAAGGAGAGCACACCACCGAGCTCAGAAGTGCCCACGCCCATGGGGACGTTCACGAAATCTCCAGAGTGGGCAAACACGCCCAAGGTGATCAAGAAAACGATAAAAGTTGGAATCCAGCTCCAAAACTCGTAGAGATGCACCACCTTGTAACCAAAGAACGTGATCAGCAGTGTGCAAACTGCAATGATGATAATGCCAGCAAAGCCGGGGACGTCGTTGTTCACCGCGTTGATTAGCTGTGCGCCGACGATGACATTGGCTGACGACCAACCAATACAGGCGAGGACGTTAAAGAACGCGACTAATATCTGTCAGTATTCACCCGTCAGGCCATCAAACTGCATATTCGTACTCAGCTTCACCCCCCACCAGCCAAACCAAAAGCGCGACACGACCATTTGACGAAGACCGAACTCAGCCCCAAATACCGAGAAGAAGCACACCGTCATGATACCGAGGAAGTTGAAGAACAGAACGGTCAAGATACCGTCGACAAATCCGACGTAGAAGAGCGATTGCCCGAGCACGCCGATCGCAAAGGAGGTAACGACCATATTCGCGGCAAGCCACTTCACAATCAATTAGCATCGCAACCTCGATACATGTACTTTTTTTTTTGCACACACCATGCTTCCCACGTTCAGATACGAGGTATCTGTTCTCTCATCGTCGGGCACACGCTCAATGCCTCGTTGCTCGACATTGAGCTTGCCAGCAAAACGCTGCATCTTGGCGTATAACGAATCGCCATATTCAAAGGTTTCGCCAGCAACAGCGCCGGTGTTGTCCTCGTAGGGCAACTGGCTCACGCCAGCGTGCTTCTCAAGGTCCGTTCCATCGCTGCTAACCATTGTGGGCAGCCGACAGTGCGGTGGCAAAGAACGAGCCGAGTTGTGTATAGAATGGCGAGTGATGGTTCGGGGCTTAACAGTTACAGACCAGTCGCATGGCAGGCAGCGTGAGGATGGAGTAAGGGTCTGATCTGACCGTCACGAGGGCGCGACTTATATAAAACAAATGGAAGCGAATTTTTCGCATCGTGATCGGTCCCGGGCTCCCGATATCTGAGCCCCACGGCGACTTTGACATAGTAGGAAGTTACTAGTACTAGTTACTAGGAAGAGTTGCAACGGCAGTCATTATCAGACGCTACTCGTAGGGTAGGAGTGGGTCTGTCGCGTGGGCGCGTGCCTGTCTCGCCAGATTGCCGGAACAATGTTGTCCCGGCAAGCATTACGACCGCTGACTGGCTCGGTTGTGCTGCCAAGCAGGTTTACGACCCTTGCCTGAGGCCCACTGTACGGTGGCGCTGATAAGCATCCCGTGCTCCCCGAATCACAGGGCGCCATTAATCATCTATACGCATCTAATAATAATGACAATCCCGCTGCAGATAAGAACCGAGTTCGCGAAGCTGCGAAGCTTCCATCGCCGACCGGCGTCTGATATTGTTGACTGTGCGTCGGCCGCTCCCGCCCTGGATATATCATATCGCGATGCCAGCATTGTCGATGGATATACAGTTATACAGATACTATCATGATCTAGAAAGCCTCAGCCGAGGCTGAGGAAGTGAAGAGGTGTGTCGAGTGGGAGGTCCGACCGTCAGTTTACAAGCCGTGCGTCGCGCAGATAGTGGCAAGACCGCCTTCCAACTATTACTACATCTTGATATACCTCAGTGACATCCTTCTACGTGCATGTCTTGCTGACTTCCTCTCCATATCAGCTCTGACGAGACGAGACGTAATTAGGGGCCTGCAATCAATACAAGGCAATGTCATCCCAGGTTAATCATCGTCAGTGGTCACAAAGGAGTGTGACGATAAGATCTACAAGCAATGCTTATCCAGCCCTGATTTACCAATCAGCTAACAGAGCCAGACGACAAAGGACGGAGCTCCCCGATGAGCTGCGACCGGCGGCTTCCAATAGTCTGGGGTAGATGAACGATAGAGTTCGTTCCCTTCCTCTTGAATGGTTATTCCTGTCTGCAAGCTGGACTTTGCATATGCACTTTCCTTGTTTGGCCATGAAGGAACGAGAATGCATTCTCGTAAATATTCTTCCAATAATCATCGGGCATGACGCTGAGCTATAGCATAGGCTATCGCCGATCTCAGTTGATGGGGAGGGTCTAGTTCGTAGTTCCAGCTGAATATGCATAATTTCGTAACATTAATAATCATCATCGTTGATCGTGTTTCATATTTGCGAGGGTTGCTTGTTCATCTAGTCAATGCATGTCACTATTTGTCACTCGTTGAAAATATGCATCTAAACCACGATAGACACCGAGATACTCCGACACCTTCAATTATTCAATTAGCGGCCGGCTCCGAGTTGTTGAGAGTTGTTGACAGTTGTTGATTGTGATGAGGCATGAAATGGTCGGTTGATAGGGTCGGTTAATAAGGTCAGTTGATGATGTATGAAATAACGCTGTTCATCTTAGTCAAGAATAAAAAAGTTGAAGCTGAGACTTTTGAATAGGGTTACACCCTAATACACTAACCCATTTTAAACTCTATATCACGTGACATAGTCTAACCCAAAATAGAAGACAGACTCGCTAAACCGCAATGCGGGCGCCAAACCTCCAATCTTGAGGGCACACAGTGCGGCTTTAGTTTAGATCTTCTTTTCGGAATCAACGCAGCAGCCAGCACCGTCGACAACCCGGATTTTCTCACCCAGCAACCTCTTCCTAAATCCACAGTCTGCATCTCAGTCAAGATGTCGCACGAGTCCGTCTGGTACAGTCGCCCACGCACATACGGCAAGGGCAGCCGTCAATGGTAAGACCTCCGTTTTTTTACCACTGTCTCTTTACCGCTGTGTCTAGAGGGGGGGGATTGGTTCGGGGATATGGAGAATGAAAGAGAGTGTGTGTTTATTTAGGGGAATATCATCAGTGCAATCTACGACAAATGGATATTGATTGGAGATTGATTGAATGGGCACAAAATTCATCAAGGATACCATGACGAAACACTGCTAACGTCTGTCTAAACCTACAGCCGTGTCTGCGCTCACAAGGCCGGTCTTATCCGCAAGTACGGTCTCTTGGTTTGCCGTCAGGTTCGTCCACCGTGCCCTGTCCTTCAACATAAAAATTTCGACCATATTAATACATGTATAGTGCTTCCGTGAGAAGTCCACAGACATTGGCTTCGTCAAGTACCGATAAATGCACCAAACCCATGTCCGATCAAGGCCCTGCGTCCACGCTCTTCCATCAGTCAATGCCATCAATGATTTGAATTAGGGACTATGTCTCCCGACGGTATCATACGGTTGTTTTATTCAACCCGCTACACGAAAGAATGAAAGAGTGCTTGAATCCTGCAGGCTGGTGAAGAAAGATGAATAAACTCGGTGGATGGTGTTATTATTTTTATTTGTCCTATTTGTCCTCTTCGGTGTCATGAAAAGTTACGCATCTTCATGGATTGGGATATTATGGTTTTTTCCGGCTGTGGCAGGCATATGACGACGGTTGATGTTTTCAACTAATTGTTATAATTTTAGCGTCCACACGGTGAAATACAATCAATCAACATTCAATTTCAACGGCAGTAAAAACTCGCAGTAAAACATACCGACAGGCCATTTATTGCAGCTTTGATCGGACTGCGGTGTGAATGGTATCAATTGATATAATGCTACATATATTATTATACGTAAAGATGCGTGGCTACAGTGTGCCCAAAAAGTACACTTGCGACCTGGAAGGAATAGTCATCTAGCAGATGCTCTAGAACCCCTTATTAAATGGTCAACGCGTAGCCCTGTCCGTCGTCTAGACTCTATCTCAAGGCAGAGAAGTTTTAATGGCGGTTCATTTCCATGATTTTGGGTGCAATCCTCAGATATTGTTCTCTTGACAGACAGGACCCTAGAACTGTTTGCAGAAACAGCCGGTATGTCTGGTAAAGGCGACTGTGAGCTTTGCGTAATTCTCGCTTGGGCACGGGCTAATGTGACTACTCTAGGTGTCAATATCATTCAAAATTTAATGTTCTTGGGCCATTCTGCATCTTACATTTAAGTTTATGTCTTAGAGCCGGACTCAACTTAAGCACCTCCTTCCTGACCTCCTCCCAGGGAGGCTTCGAGATGATGAAAAATTCGCCCTAGCGAAGAAAAAGTAAGCCTCCAAAAAAGTAGTAAGGTCAGGAAATGCGATACCATACATCTTCAAAGTAAGGATATCCAAGCTGTTTTAGGACCGCCTCTTCCACCCGGTTCTTATGGAGCTCTATCCTGCTTTGTCCGATATATACTTCTCCTTTTCCCGCGTCAACCATTCTCTCCGGCGGGGGTATTGCTTGGTTGCTACCTGTGGCTTTTGAATTCCTGTCCAATGGAACACGAAGTTCATTGTCTTTCATGGATATAATCGGCTCTTCTGAACCCCTCTGAGCTAAACGCGCCTAAGGATTCTTGGGTAGCTTCGAAAGCTGGGATTTCACCGTTTGTGGCGCGTTACTCGGCTGCTGTCTGGTTACACTAGGTACTCGTGATGGAGCTGCGCCTTGGGTAGGGGATTGTGTCAATCCATGAAACAGCGAACCGAAATTCCGATGCGCGGCTTGTTTTGATGTGCTTGCGGGCTCGGCCGGCCTTTAATTTGTGTTATTGTGGTACTCGATGTTTCGTTGCCATAACCTATTTCTGGAATATCAAATGCGGTTTGCTTGGGAAGGCCTCGAGTTTCTTGATAGCATTGGTCTTATCCATACCAACTTTACCTTGTTTTCAAAGTATAGCGCAGCTTGGATGGCGATGGGACTTTGTTTGGGCCTGGAGGGTTCAAAGGGAGGAGATCCTGGACATATGTATGCAATCGGTCAGTTTCACCTTATCAATCTGATATATATAACTTTATCGTTTAGAGACTCACATCAGTTGCAAAGAGACGGTGTTGACGCTAAGACGATAAGCGCGAGTTGTCCTGACGTATTGTGCATTCAACTAAAGAATATATTTAAGTTCTTCTGTGGTAGGTGACTCGACGGTCGCAAAATCTAGGCTGATGGGTTCAAGTGTGCAAGTCGCGCTCAGCCTTGTGCATGGGGCGCTGATTGGTGCCACGTTCATGGTACTTTTATATAGGCAACATTTAATCAACAATATCTGGTTTATGCTATTTGAAACATTGAAAAGAGGTACTGTATCCTGAATAAAAAATATATACTAAATTATGCAAAGACAATTTTAAACATCTACAGCTTCGCGATCAGCTTGTTACCCTTCTGCAGCCAGGCAACAGCATCAGTGACGAGTTCGTCAACAATAGCCTTGGCAGGCTTCTTCTCATTGACAACAGCGGCAACCTTGCCCATAAGGAATGGACGAGCATTATCCAACGTCTCGTCGTCAACGTCATCTGGAAGATTCTCAAAGTCGTGCTCCACGGGGATAATACCCTTTGCTGTGAGCTCCTTGATTTCCTGTGCACGGTTCTCCTCCCAGTTCTGAATATAAGAGTTATTACGGACACGCAGAGGACGGCCCTAGAAATATATACATTAGCGAGTGTGGTTATTTTATTCTTTTGTGGAGGGATTGGCATACCGTGAAGATGATGGTGCGGACGTTATCATCGAATCCAGCCGTCTGGACGGCCTCCTTGTGAGCCTCCGGTGCACCAGCCTCATCAGACAGGATGAAACGAGTTCCAATCCAGACGGCGGAGGCGCCGAGCATCAGCGCAGCAGCAACGGACTGGCCGTTGTAGAGACCACCAGCCGCGATGACCTGCACGGGCTGGCCGGTGAGAGGGCTCTTGTGACCCTGGACCAACTTGGCCACGGTAGGGATGAGGACGGTGGTGGGGACATCACCAGTATGCCCACCACCCTCACCACCTTGGGCGCAGATGATATCGGCGCCAAGCTCAAGGCACTTCTTGACGTGCTTGGGGTGTCCGATCATGTTCATGTACAAAATGCCGGCCTTGTGCAGTTTCTCAACTACAGCTTTGGGTGGAACACCCACTGCACAGACGAAGAGCTTGGCGCCGCTTTCAATGATTATGTCAATGAGTTCGTTCAGCTTTCCCTTGGTGTAATCGTGGCTAGAAATTAATTGTTAGTCAAACTCGGGTATATGATTTGTGGTATGCAACGTACTTGGTCTTCCGCGCATTTCCTCCGACCTGAGGCAGAAGCAAGTCAACACCAAATGGCGCATTCTTGTCCTTGAGAAAGCTCTTGAGCTCGGAGATTTGTTCTTTGAGCATCTCAGGTGTATAGCCAACACCACCGATCACACCGAGACCGCCGGCATTTGTAACAGCGGCAGCCAGCTCGGGGCCAGCAGCGACGTTCATACCGGCGAGGAGGACGGGGTGGTTGATCTTCAAGAGATCGGTGACAGTGGTGCGAAGTTGCTCTAAATATCACATGTGATTAGCACATTTTTTCTTCGGCAAGAGTTGAAGGTTAAGACATACGTGGAGAAGCCATGGTGGATATGATAATAAGTCAACAACTAATAAATTATACAAAATGCGAACAAATTTTGAGAAGTGGTAGAGGAGTAAGAAAGACGATGATAGTGGCAACCAGGTGGATGGAGCTTCCCACTTAAACCCTCGCCTGACCGAGGCGTACGCAAAAAAAGCCTCGGCAAGTCGACAGAGCTTTGTCAGGGTTGTGGGGTAAAACTGGGGAAGTCGTGCAACCTCATGTACTGCCAGTCATTGCCAGCATAAATATGACTTGCAGTAATTATGCAAGATTGACCTATACTCACCCCTTTTACTCGTATTCAGCGAGAATGCCGCAGCCTCGTGAGTCAAGCGTTGCTGCGAAGGTACGCAAATTAACCATGAATAATCCTGCCCAGTGTAATTACAAGGCGCATCACGTGATTGTAAACTATCGGCTCGTGACACGCTCAGAATCGGAGTTCGACAGACCAATCATCTCGCCAGCAGAGTACTGCACTGCAGTCTCGAAGGATGATCTTCTACAGCAGTTGGACCGTAATTCGGTGTCCTAGGAATGCCAATTCACTGTCACCGAGAATAGAGACCGCGCTCCTTGCGTGTCGTCGTAAAAGGCAAGATGAAAAAAATGCTCTCTCAGCCACTCAATGGTATTAGTAGTTTCTAACAGGTCGATAGTTACCATATATGTACGCATTATCCCGTAGGCTCTTGAGAGTCTAAAATCAATTGCATAGATCATGTTTAAGCAACGAAATGAATGCAAACGCCACACGTGGCAAGGTCTTGATCAGTGTTAACAGGCAAATGTGATTTGAGCAGGGAGCAACCACCATCGTCACAACCCACGATCTTTACATGCTTCAACCAATTCAAAACGTTTCTCAGCCGGTGCACGGCCACATCTGCCTCCTCTATCCAACATGATCACTACACGGGCTAATCATGGCGGCAATATTCACAAAGCCTATATCGCCTTGGGGAGTAATCAAGGCGACCGTGTCGCCACGATCGAGCGCGCATGTCTAGAGATGGAGAGAGCTGGAATCAGGATAAAACGAACAAGCTCGCTCTTCCAAACGGCGCCAATGTATGTGCTTAATCAGGATGTATTTCTGAATGGAGCTTGCGAGGTACGACGAAAACAATCTTCCCCTAACCCAAATACGACTAACGATTCCAAGGTTGAAACCACCCTCGGTCCAATAGAGCTATTGGATACTCTCCAAGCAATCGAAAACGGCCTTGGCAGACACAAAACCGTGGACAAGGGCCCGCGGAATATCGATCTTGATATTCTACTATATAACAACGAGACAATATCTCACCCGCGGCTGAACATCCCGCATAAATTAATGATGGAACGCGAGTTTGTGCTGAGGCCGCTTTGCCAGTGAGTGAATCTGCTTACGAGTGTATATCAAGATCTATACTAATCTTTTGTTAGATTGATTCCCCACGAGAGAGTCCCGTCACCAGGACTCAATCTCACATATCTATCTGCCCTCAACTCCCTACCCCCATCAGACACAGTCCCCATCGTCACAACGCCCCTCTCACCTCACACCCCACCACTAACCCCGTCCAACCCTCAACGCAAAACCGCCGTAATGGCCATTCTGAACGTCACGCCCGACTCCTTCTCCGACGGTGGCCAGCATGTACACACCCCCGAGTCCCTAACCAGCACAATCCAAAGCTTCATCACCGCGGGCGCCACAATCATCGACATCGGCGGCGAAAGCACGCGGCCCCGCGCCACGCCTGTCTCTGAAGAAGAAGAACTCGCGCGCGTACTCCCTGCCATCAAACTCATCCGCAGTCTACCGGCCGCAAACAACATCGCCATCAGCATCGACACCTACCACTCGCGCGTGGCGGCCGCCGCCTGCGCCGCCGGCGCCGACATCATCAACGACGTCTCGGCCGGCACGCTCGACCGCGCCATGCTCTCGACCATGGCGGCATCCGGCAAGAGCGTGATCCTGATGCACATGCGCGGCGAGCCGTCGACAATGACCAGCATGACCAGCTACACGAACGGGCTCATTCCCGATGTTGGCAGCGAGTTACTCTCGCGGATCCGCGCGGCCGAGGAAGCGGGCGTTCGGCGCTGGCGGATTGTGCTGGACCCTGGCATCGGGTTTGCGAAAACCGCAGAGCAGAATCTGCAGCTGCTGCGTGGGCTGGATAGACTAAAGAGTATGGAGGGGTTGGATGGGTTTCCGTGGCTGGTGGGGACGAGTCGGAAAGAGTATATAGGGCGGATTACGGGGGTTAAGACGCCTAGGGAGAGGATATGGGGTACTGCGGCGGCGGTCACGGCGAGCATTGCGAGTGGTGCTGATGTGGTTAGAGTGCATGATGTAGAGGAGATGGACCAGGTGGTTAAGATGGCGGATGCCATATACCGGTTCTAAGGTATGGTGTTGTAGACGTATATATGAGTGGTGGGATTTCTCTTCAACAGGGAGCCGGACGGATTGGAATTGGTGTTGATTATCTATAAACATATAAATATCTGACTATTTTATACCAAATTTTTGACAAGCATTGGTAAACTCTACAGCCTATCGAAAGAAAAGAAGTAAATGATGATCTCTTGCAGAACTGGACAAACAGTACACCAGCAACACCCTTGTGCTGAATGTTAACAAATTGAAAGGAAACGCCGGAAACATGGTATCCTTAGAATCTCATCAAATCATCTAGCTATTGAGGTAGCTACGGATGGCGCCTGTGATAGTCAGTAACATATTCTTAAGACAAAAAGTGGTATTTGCTTACCTTGCAATTTGGTAGCACCCTCGCCCAAAACATGCGACAAGTTTTCCAAATCATCGCCAGCTGTGATTCCGAACCTGCGGACGAAATCCTTTGCCGCAGTCTCGAGATCGCCGTAGCCGTCATCAATAGTAGGGTAATCTTCTTCGGGACGACCAAAGTATGCGTTGCTGGATATAGATGAGGCTCCTTCGAAATTCTGCAGGCGGGACTTGGCTTCGGCTTGTGCTGAAGGGTCAAATTTATCACGCCCGAAAAACTCATCCGACGAGATACCCTTCTGGGTACCAAACCGAGTCCTTGTCTGCTCGAGCTCCGCGTCTGTACAAGTATATCAATGGACGGCTACGGCTAATTCATATCAGGGGATCTTACCATCATTGGCCGAACGTGCAGGCGCTACAGCGCCAAATCCAGGTTTCTTTGCAATAACTGGCTTGGACACTTGGCCGAATCCGAGACGGCTCATGCCCATACCGAGACGCTCCACATCAGCTGAGCTTCGTTCAGGTGCTTTACTTGTAGCCCCGAAACCGGCTCTGCTGGGGCTGATAGGGGTAGGAGACGCAATCTTTGTTGCCGCTTTCTCCTTGGCTTCCGCCTCCGCTTGTTCAGCTTCCGCGTCATAGCCAAGTTTTTCTATACGCTCCGCCTCCTCTTTAGCCTTGCGCTCAGCCTCATCAAAATCGATAACATCGCCGCTCGTAACCTTCTTAGCGCCCAGCTTTTGCGTCTTCTTCGAGCCCAAGATGTTACCCTTTTTCGCGCCAGCGCCTGTAGGACCCTTTCGTACGACGCTACCAGTTCGGACTGCAGTTGGGGGAGGTGAAGAGTTGTCCTTGCCATCCGATAGAGGTGATTTCGGCCGTGTACCGTTTCCGTTTGAGCCTGGATTCAGGAAGGGCGATGCGGTGCGGCTGGCGTTTGAAGGTGTACCGACTCGCGAAGGGGGGTTGCTGGGGCGTTTAATAGCGGGCTTGTCCCATGAAGAAAAAAAATCATCGTCAGGCTCGCCGGCCGGCGTTGCAGCGCCATCGCCAGGAGTGCCAGTGATATCAGTAATAACAACTTCTTCGGGGAACCTTCAAAATGGCTCAAGTTAATTGCCGGCACGATCATTACCAACGTAAAATCAAACTTACTCCTTCGCATCTAAAGCAGCCCGTCGCTTAAGTTCCTCCTTGTACTTGGTAGCAGCGTTGGATCCATACTTGACCTTTGGGTCCTTGCTAGCCAGCGCCGCAGAGCCTCCGTGAGATTGAAAGAACTTTGTGGCGGATTCATTGCCACCCACTTTCATCACTCGAAGCTGTTCCCATTGCCATTCTGTATACAAATCAGTTCGACTGCCACAAACTATAAACTAAAGAAGCCGGCTGCATACGGTCCAGAGTCGTCGACCGAACGAAGGAGATATGGACGCCTAGGTTGCGATGGTGCGACGAGCAGTCTAAGCACAGGTAGATGCCAAAAGGGACTGACGACCAAGTCGGGTTCTTAGATCCGCAATCGAAGCATAACTAGAGACCGAGTCAGCTCAAATGACCAGGTGTCGTTGCCAAAGGGGGCGTGGCGTTGTCGCGGGGCAACGCACTTTGTTTGCGGGCTTGGTCTTCAATTTCTCAAAAATCTTCTGCGACTGCGCCTTGGTGGCACTCATGATGGGCGGCAGAGTATACCACAGATACCACAGAGTCCAGGGGAGCGATGTTCAGGGTGAGGGAGGAGTGACTGGGCAAGAAGTGAACGTTGCGGCAGGAAGAAGTCGGGAGCGTAAGTCAACTTTGATTAAGTACAGTGAACGTGGTCTAAGGACCCGCAAACCACGGGCCGCCTTCACATTCGGACATATACTTGCCTTTTCGTGTCGATCTTTGCACGCACTATTGTTGGACATAGGCATTATTTCTCAGCATATCTACGTTATTTCAATCGATCCTTACATCCTGGCAATCCTGAGATTTTGAGTATCGAAAGCGGCCGGGTCGACTGCTTGTTAGGTGTCACGTGATCGGATATTGACAGTTGCCATCGCATAAAATAGAGCCAAGCGAGATGCCTTCGCGGACAGTCTCTCTTTTCGGGATACAGAGAGAATCTCCGACGTAACCGAATACCAGAAATATATGCGTGCGTGCAACCACAGTCCGTTGAAATTCGAAATCAGGTTATCACGTGATACGCCATACGCCATACGCCAAATGCTCCCCGCTGGAAGTTCTCTCCGCACGCTCACCCATCGAATGAGGATACACACTATTGAGCCATGCAGACACTGGTGATGCATCATCATGTACAGCTCTCTTCGACATAACCACCTCTCCGTCAGGAGCGGAAAGCTGCTCCAGACTTCCGTCAGAGCTCCGCGACCCTCGTCCTCAATCCTCCGGTCCTATGCGACGCAAAGCAGCTTAGGCGGGAATGGCGCATCCTCCAGCTCGGGTCCAACAAGAAAACAGATCTCAGTAATGACGGACGATGGGCGGTATCGATGGGGGGAGCTGAGTGGCGGTGAAAAGGTTGCTCGAGCCACGCAGCAGTCATTCAACTTTCTAATTGTAGCCCTCGGCGTGGTCATGACGGTTCGTCAGACTGGCTATTTTTTGTCGTGAATAAAGCTTATGGTATTATCTAGGGCGGTGTTATTACACTCTTGTATACCGATGTTTTCTCCCCGAATAGCAAAACCTGGCAGTTTGAAAAAGCGGTCGGTCGTATCAAGGACGACCCCCGATGTACAGCCCTGCTTGGCGATAGCAAGAAAATCAAAGCGTATGGGGAGGCAACATGGAACAAATGGGCTCGGAATAGGCCAATTGCGTATGTTAACTGTATTTCACCGACTCCTCGAAGACGTAACTAAGGTGAAATAGCACAACGGTTCAAAAAGACTCGATCGGGAGGGAGCATATGAGAATACACTTCAATGTGAGATCCCAGTGGATATTACGATGTCAGGAAATTATCTGACATCTCTATTAGGTTGAGGGGCCTTTGAATCGAGGCGTTGTGCACGTGCACATGATCAAGCCCGTCGATGAACACCAATACCATTATCGGCTTCTGGCCTTGGATGTGCAAGGTAAATACTTGCAATCAGCTTGAGTTGCTGTATACTAACTTTATTAGGACATCCCCGCATAATCCTCGAACAAACCAGTGACACCTCATTAGGAGGAAAGAAATCGCCATTGAAAATCTTGGGTATTAACTGGCGTTGAGCTCGACAGCCGCCCAACAACCATGCTGCACAAATCAGCAACAAAGAGGTCGCAATGGCTGGTCAATGAGATATCTCCGGTCGATGAAATATGCTTTAATACGCATCACGCTTCTAGCCTGGTCATGGTAGTCTATCGAATGGCCGTCACGGCTCTCCTTTCTAGGGGTTGATATCTACGAGAAAGACACAGGACTTTGTTTAGCCGTGACTACAGTTCTACCGGGAGGAAATGCTTTCTCTAAGATATCGAGGACAATATGTTCCTCTACAAAAAATGTAACATATTCTTACCTTAGTTTGGCTCGAATCTATAGTTCGCCATCTATGTAACAATCCATCTGAAAATAAAGACAATGATAAAGACCATGAAACCTCAGATCAGCCTTCAATCTCGTCCGGTACATCCTTAACTCTTGGCCATCCCTCAACCGACCGTCCAGACCACGTCGCAACAGCCTCAATCGCCTGCTGAACACTCTCCGTGTCAGCCTCATTCACGCCCAACCGTCTCAAGCCTCTAAGATGCCAAATAGTCGGCGCGCTCAGACCCTGTGTCATAATACTCGCCAGAATGACCAGCTCTGCCTCGACCGCAGACAAAACTTCATGGTCCGAAAGAAACAGACCATAAATAACTGCGCGTTCCATCCACATGAAATCACTCGCAAACGTGCCCCACGACGCGCAAATAGGCGCGAGATTTTCCTTGTAAAGGCTCTGTAAAAACTTTGTACCTCTGTCGGGAATACTTTCATTCATATCGAGGTTTTTCCTGCGCATTTTTTGCTTCGTCAGTACAATTATCTTTTATCTTATAACCCCGTTACTAATTAATAGACAGAAGTTTGTGATTACCGATGCTGAGGAAACTCCAACAATCCTTCCTCCGACGGCGGCTCAATCTTGATTCCTCTTTTCTCATTCCTGGCCGTTTCAGCTTTTCCCAGGGCAGTCACGCCGTATACAACCGGGGGAATGCCGACAAGGGTCCACTCTTTCATTAACAGGTCACTGAGACGCGCCTTGATGCGTTTCTCTTCCGCGTCATCGACCCTTTCTACGAGACTAGTGTAAAGAGGGCCCAACTCCGCCGGTTTCCCACAGCCGACCAGGACCGAGGCCTAGTTAATATGTTAAGTAATTGTTTGAGAAAGGTGGTTTGGAGACTGACCTACCACGATCAGATACCATGCATCTTTCTGGAATTGCGGTGGCAGGAGCGTCTGTACTGTGCCGCACAGGTCTTGTAGTGATGATGACGTGCGTTGTGTCGAGGTCATTTTGGTAGAGTAGTATCGGGGATAGAGTGGATGGCTGCCTAGTTTGATAATGGATGGGATTGTGTACTGAAGCTGTCTGTTGTAGATGTTAGTGGTTGTTGATCGAAATAAACAGCCGAAGCGGTAAGCCGGTATGGGCGTCTTCATAGGGGCTTCGAGCAGATTTGGTTGTTACAGCCCGGGGGTTGGTATATTTGCTGCAATATGAATTAATTATCCCAGTTCCATTTACCAGATGTCGTTTTCCGGGTGGTGGTCAATCAATTGATACATGTATTGCTTTTCTGCATGATGTTGACAGAACAAATAAGCGTTGTGGCATGCGGGCCGAGAATCCGAGATCGGCGGCAGGCTTGATGCGTATCGGGGTGTCGGTATATATGTATAGCTATTGTGGATTTATTAATATACATTTTGATCTAAATGTCTTGATTAATTGTCAATACTTCCTAGATAATTCTCTTTCAACATTTTGAAGAACTGAGAGTTTGATATTGGACATCTGGACTGTCGAAATATATATTTCAATTACTGTGTATATATAACCGCTACTCGTTAGCTCTGGATATAAAATTCCTGAATCTAGTTAGATGTCAATGTATTCATGTAGACTACGAAGCCTTCTTCAACAATAATGACCTTGGCAATTCACCGCAGGATTATGAATCTAAGAAATATGTTCATTATAGGAGAATAAACCGCATGATCATCGCGATCCACTCGTTGCGGTTCATTCATTGCAATAATAATGAGCGAGGAAAATCCCTATAATAGCTAATTTGGTTCAATTACTATATTAGATGAGGTGAGGATCTTGCCAGGATTAAGTTAACCTAAGGAAGATCAAGGAGTTTTTCATTGTAGAATCTCTCCTAAGGTGATCTAGGACTGAAATCAAACCAGAAAAAGCAGACGCCTATGGGATCAGTTTAGAGGTATAACTGTGGTAGAACTGTAGCTGATTTGCAATATAATTCCATCAGCTGTACGATATTTTCAATTTCCTGTTGTCTCACCACCAGCATCCCTAGCGAGAGAGTCTGCATGTACTTCCAAGAATAATTTGTATAGACATAAATCGACAACCAATTCTCCTCCTTTATATGGCATCATTAGAGCGAGTGATAGGGGTGTCTTACTGCAAAGAAATCTGTGGCTTTAGAATTAGGGTTACTATCAGCTTTAAGCAGCAACTGGATGACGGCTTCATTTCCGGCCCATGTTGCCCAGGACAGCGGAATCCGTCCTCCTCTCGACCGAGTGTTCACTTTAGCCTTAATGGCAAGAAATAACCTTACCACATCGCACGACCTTCTTCAGCAGCTAGTGATAAAGCCGTTCGGCCGTTAGCTTCACTTTTCGACTCCAACAACGGCCTCAAGCAAGAGCTGGACCACATCTTTGAGTCCATTCCTCGCTGCCCACCACAACGGCATCCACACGAATTGACCTTTCACCTCTGGAAGGCAACAAATGATCCAGTAGCATGTTGACTACGGCCATAGGTTCATAGTTTGCTGCTCACCACAGTGGGAGTCCGCTATATTGGGATTGGCAACTTTCTCTTCCAATGCCTTGACAGTACTTAGGTTTCCGGATTCTGCGGCATATGATAGCGATGTCCTAGAAGCTCATTATAGTGCGGATGAATGCCTGTTGCAAACAACAGCCTGACGAAGGTTTCGTGGCTCTTTACTGCAACTACTGACAGTGTAGTGCCACTATATGCATCATGAAAATATGGATCAGCACCGTTCGCAATCAGAAGCTCGACTACAGTATCCTGTCCTACATTTGCCGCCAATAGTAAAGGTGTCCTCCCCATGAAAGTATTATAATTGGGACCAACTCCTTTTCAAGGAGTAGTCTTGCTGTAGCCTCATCACCGATTTCTGCAGCGTGTGAAAGTAAAGAACGGCCACTATTGAAGGAAGAGTGAGGATCGGCGTTTTTCTCGAGTAAGAGTTTGACTACATGGTGGTAATCCCAGTGTACTGCGTACAGAATTGGCGTGCCATCCTCCCCGTCGGCATGAAGATTGTCCCCATTTTCCAAAAGTTTTGCTATTGTTTCACTCAGCTCAAAACATGCAGCAAGATGAACGCCTGCCATTTGACTCGGAGCATCCTGACTATAAGAGAGGTTCTCCTAATTGTACCTATGTTAATATATTGGTTGCTATCAATGAGACTAAGGACTCTAATTTTTAACTTATAGAATATTACAAACATAGTTTAACAATATTTCCTTCGAATATTAGTTTTACTTTAATACTTATTCTGCGCTAATAGTCTCTGGGAGCAAGTAGTAACATTAGAGAAAGAATTTAAAAATTTAATAGTAACTCCTGTCTTAGGTATTATATCCCTTTGCTTATCCACTGTGATTAACCCTGCTCCTACAGACACCATTTGTTCCATATCAGGAAGGTTTTCAATTCATTCCAACCATACCAGGCTCCTTAGATTCTTCAAGGCGGAAACACCCACAGCGAGATAGCAACCCTTTAGTAATTGCCCAAGTACGCCACTGTCGCAATTAGCCCGTGTTAACGATGAATCTAAGGCAGCAACCGATAGTATAGGATTTTGGATATCAAATTGGCCCAGGAAGCAGTCTCGGTAGTGCCGTTTTCAAATTATGTGTTATGTAGATAATAACGTTAGAAATAAAATGAATATCAAAAATTTCTCTCAACATTGGTTACCTCTATATACGCATAGGAATTACATAATCGCATTACCTATAGCAATAGTATTGGCTACTGATTTCATACCGCTCTAGAATCAGGAGCTAAAGCGACTGACGTGCCATCGAGTTGATAGCAAAGGGACCTCAAATCTAACGAATACTCCATAATCTGTGGTCCAAACAATAAGGCACATGATGGCGATTCCAGGCTGACTCCAGCGCGCATGGTGGCACACTGGTTATACAAGATGACACTAGTAACCAAACCCGTCGATTATTCTCAGCCCTTGTCTACGGCTAAAGTCGGCACTGTAGTTGCATGAGCGGTACCCATACCAACATCTGCGCCGCAAGATACCCCTGCTCATGCGTATAGTGATTGGCACTCTAGTTGTATGAGCTGTACCTATACCAACATCCGCGTGTACTGTAAGATACTTTCAATATCTGTGCCGCGAGATATCCCTGTTCATACATATATTAATTCCACTTCATTAGTTGTATGAGCTATATCCCTGCCAATATCTGTGCCGCAAGATACTTCCAACATCTGCGCCGCAAAGCCGACGGATTCCAAGTCTCCTTTATTCTTTACACGCTCATTCTTTGATCCCGCCCCACTGCGGGGACAGTAATTACAGCCAAGGATATATACAGTAATCCCTGTATTTTACATGTCACTAGCGTCAACTTGTAGCAAACTTTTCGGCCCGACATTATCCCGAGATATCGTCGTTGTACGTGAGGTTAAGGGTTACAGGTACAGCGTGACGTCGGCTGCAGGTTTTAATAAAAAGCTAGGGAACGGGTGCTCGGAAAGCAAGTCTCTTAGCATGCCCGAGAATTTTCGCCAGATTATACCCTCCTTCTAGAGATATCTCTGTCTACAAATTGGAAATGTAGTCCTAAGTGAGCTTATGCGATTATCAGTTTAGTGCCTGGCATTCTGTTTTTCTCTCCGACCTTAAGAACCGGTTAATTCAATCCTTTTTTTGGACGATATGCTCGCCATGGAATACCAATCCGTGAGAATTTTTATGTAAGGTTTTAATATTTAATGCCTACTAACCTCTCTGCTAGGCTCACTCTTTGCTTGGATGTCCTGTGGAAGTGTGCTACTCTATCTTCTCATACCTGTCTCGAGCCGACCTTCACGATATTTGCCTTGTCCATGCAAATTTGCGTACACTCGCTGAACCATATCTATATTCGAATATACAGTTCACATGGGAGGAAGAATTGCAGCCTCAACCAATTACCTCACTGCTGCGCAGCCTTTTACGCCGGCCTCAATTAGCCACCTATGTCAGTAGAGTCTCTCTAAGCGGATCTTATTTCCACAATCCCTTCTTTGAAAGCAGGGCTCCCAAAATTCTAGTTTCTGAGAGTGAACTAGAGGAGCTCCTAGGGTTTGTAAGGAAGACTACGGTCCCATATCGCTGGACATGGTTGGAAGAGCTGCGGAATGGGACAATGAACGCATTTGTCGCCGTCTTACTATCCCAACCATTGCGCCTCACTTGCCTCGTGATTGATGGTGACTTTCTCTGGGAGAGTCAATTTATTGGCCTGGTGTTTCGGTCAATGATCTGTGAACCTAATGCCTATAACTGTGGTCTACGACTCGATTTTAGTTATCTCGAGACAGTATCCCTACAAACTTCTTACGATCATTTCCGGTTTTACAATAATGCGAGGAATACAGCAGACCTTCTTCCCATTTTTTATCTGCCATCTATCAAGCGACTTTCCGCCTCAATTGATAATCCAAAAACATTCTCGTGGCCAGCAATACATCCGCCTTCTTCTTCAAGACTCCATGATCTAAAGTTAGAATATCTACGGGACCCTTTTCTTGGACAGGTACTCTCGGCTACGGATCAGCTCAAATCTCTTCACTGGAAATGGCACTTTTACGAGGAAGTTTATGACGAACAGTTTCGCATGCGCATTATAGACTTAACACAAATTACTAAATCAATATCCTACGTTCGAGAAACCTTGACTGAACTTGTCATCTCGGCTACAAATCATGACGATTCTGATCCACTTCCACTGACCATTCAAGGTTCCATGAAGGGAATGAGCGAATTTAAGAAACTAACAAAGCTTTCTATCCCGGTCACATTCCTAATGGGGGGGTGGTCCGCAGACCTGACCAAGAGAATAGAGGATTGCCTTCCTCAAAGCCTCGAGTTTTCAACTATAACTGACGATCTAAGCGCAAATAACGAGTATAGATGGAGGGATCACGATTTATATAATGTACTTGAACGATGGCTGAAAACTTATCAGGCCTCTACACCCCAGCTTTGCGATGTAAAATTTATATTCCATCACCCGCACGAGAATGCAGCTCTCGCTCCGGGGCTAAGTGGGCTTACCAACAAAGTGAGAGTTCGATTTCAACGGGTTAGGTCCGGAGGTCGTGGTAGACTTGGGGGCTTTGGCCGTGGTAGAAGTACCTAGTATAAAGGTGTCTGCCAAAGGACAGTTCTAGGTTCATAATATGCATGGTTTGGGGAACTCGGTAACCAGAAGCGGGGCGTGAAAAACCAAGCAGATGTAACTTTAGCATAGACACTCCTGGTGTCTAGATCCCTGATCTTTGGCTTTCAACTACAGTTTCTTCATAGTTCTTCATGTAGAACCAAGTTCAATCAGGATTTTCAACAAAGCAAATCCTCTGGAGTTTGCACTAATCCTGCTCTTGAATTTATCACTACGATTTACATACATCAGAGTATTATACGTAGGGGCGGCACCTGTACCCCCTAGTCCTGTATTTTTCAGGAGAAAGTCATCCACAGAATTCAAAAGTTTCTGATTGACCCACACAGTTGGATCTGATCCTTCCTGGACACCCCCCCCAGCAAGATTATCCAAGGAATAAGGCTGTGCAGGAATATTCGTGCTGAGTGTTCTCAGGTTTTGATCCTTCACAAATAAATTACATCCCCAGTCATCCTTCAATTTTCATTAGCATTGGTATTGAGAGGCTGGAACAGTAAATATGTTGACTCACCTCTGGGTTATTTCCACATGGACGTGCCTTAAAAACAACACCTGTGCGCGGATCATACACCACTGCGCCGATTCTGGCATTTTGAGCTGGCAGGTTGGTCGTAGTGGTTGGGGAGAGGTAGTATAGATGAGCTGCCATTTGCTCGGCACATTTCCCTCGTCGTCTATGCTCCTTGGCTGTGGAATCTTTACGTTGCTTAAGATATGTGGTTTGACATCTTTCAAGGCTCAGGCGCACCTCACTTCGTGGTCCTGCATACGTAAACGAGTTGTCCCCCTTCTGTCCGGAGGCCAAGATGGTCCCATTGCCCCAAGCCAAGACTTTTAAGGAAAGAGGGTATTTGGTTTCTGGGTCAAGACTGTACCGTTCCAGATCGTCGCCTATATAATAATAGTCATCGAATGCGAGCTGCCACAACTGCCCATCGGTAATGTGGCTGACCGGTGCATTGAACGTGATGTGGCTGCTCCAGAGAAAGTTCCGCGGATCTCTAGATGTTGTACCCTTTGGCCACGCCGCAGCTAGTGGGTAGTCGAGGGTTATTGCAAGTTGTTTTTTGGGGGTTTGGCCGGGGCGAGATTGAAGGCATGTGGTACTAAGCTCAAGTAGCACCAAACCAGTACTCCCAGAAGTCCGTACCGCATGCTGAAGCCTAGAATATTGAAGAACCTATGAAGGTCTGGTAGAGAGGGAAACACTCGTTACTGATTTCAATAACCTCCGGCTAAGAAATTCAGTAGGCATGGGCCAATATTTATCAAAACGAATTTGATACTAACTTACATGCTATCCTCCTCTAACATTAAACTAGTAATTATAGTGTATTTTATATTAATTGCAAATGCCTTGTTCTCCATATATGTTGGTCATTTCCATGCCTATTTTAGCAGCTTCTTGGCGAATTTACTCTCATTCCAGGGCCGTTTTGGTCACCCCGAACACAGAGCATGACTCATAGCAAAACTTATCAAATTGTTTTACTTGCAGATTTATTGCTTATGCCTACTGTCGCTTTTGGAAGGGCAACATGCTGAGCTGAGCCTCGCTTAGCTTATAGCTTCTCTGCACCCAATAAAGTCAATACAGATGTCCAACTCAAAGGCGCACGGTAACGGGTTGATTTCTGCATAGAAACGAGGAACCGGTCAAGTTCTAAAAAACCGGCTACCCAGGTACTGGCTATTGGCAGGCACACCTGTCATAAGCCTAATCCGTGTTACTCTATTCCTGGGTGTAAAGGCCTAACACGTGGAATAATCCCAGTCCTGCTATAAAGGGGCAACGTATTACACGCGTAGGAAGAAGTGAATTTTGAAACCAACATCATTTCATGCGGTTTCCAAGGAAGTCCTCACCGAAATCTGTTACTTCTGACTCGATCGTCCAAATCAGCCTCGTACTATTTCTTTCCAAATCGGCCAACTCTGGGTATGTATTGATCCTTAGTTTATTACAGTGCTAGAACTTACTATTAATATGTTATTGATGCCTGGGACTGGGATTAATTAAATGACTAATAGCCTACTATTATATCGGTATGTACATGTATACTTGTCACCGAGATCCGCTAAGCTCCTATATCCTTTCTACCATGGGGCTATCTCGGAAACGGATCGTTATAAAGTGTACCCGTTTACCGCTTGTATATTAGTACTAATCGCCGAGCCGCTTTTTCCTTAGAATATACCGCTTCCCGTTATCTAGTTAACTAATACTGTTGACAGCTTGAAAAGTGGGTGTAAGCACCCAGCCTTGGGCGAGACCATATATTTCCCTTCTAGAGGCCTCATACTGAATCCTTAGTTCGAGAATCAGATTCAGCTCTCCTGACTAAGGAAAGGATGCCTGTTATAAAATTCCGCGAAAAATGACCGAGATCCCCTCTGTAAAAGAAAGGTGATATTAGTTTATACGCATGTAGCTGATGAATTTGCTGGCCGTGCTTCAAATATTCAGTGCACCACACAATCCACATTCTCTCGAAATAGCGCGGGGTAGGTGAAGCGTAGAGACCATGGTAGTGCTACAGTGATAAGTATCTAAAGTTATTTTGTTTTTTAACTTTTGGTGATCGGACATTTTATTTCCGTAAGCTCGTATTAATGTCTCACTCGATCCCGGAAAGACAACAACAAGATACTGTTCTCACATTTTTTTTCTTGTTCATAGTGATGTGGAACTAGGAAACTAGGACTACGAAGTCCATGCCTGGACCTACCTTAGTTATAGAAATTCTTTAGTGTATGTTGTGGAGTTAGGTAATGAAGACGCCTATCCGAGCCAAACTGAAATGAGTGTCTACATTTGGAGTCAACTGAACTTTATAAAGCACTAATAATTTTGAGTTCGGCTGATTCAGACCACGAGTGAATCTTCACGTGGCGTATGCCTCGAAACCGTTTTTGATAAGTCAGGTTTTATGGGTTGGCGCATGGCTGGACCATCCTCGAAGTCGTTCACGAAATTACCTTGCCATAATACAAGGGCCGATTGGATAAAAACTGCCTTTCGGGGATTAGAGTGGTTTGTATGATATAAATATATCCTTTTAATGCATGCCCTAGTGCCTGTGGATGAATCAGGCATCTAAGAGGCAATTTCCGAGACCATTTTGATAAGAGATGAGGTGCTGTGGTTGCTATAGATCAAGTGTACCTTAGAAACCCTCTTAGTTATATTGCTATTCTTTTCGCTTTACTTTTCTCATTTTTCCTTCTTTTAATAATATGCCAGAAATACATCGGCTTTCAAAAAATTTAATTAAACAATCAAGCCATTATCGGAGGATTACTCCTCCTTAACACCAAGATTGACATATAGCCTATCATCCATTTGTCATTTGAATACTTGGTTGATAATACTAAACAGTCCCAGATCTTCACAATACACAGTTGATACAGAACTACTTCTGAGCCAATATTTACCCATTTCTTGTGCTCGTGGTCATGAAATACGCAGCCATGAGACAACCAAAGTTTCTTCACCTAGCCGGCCTTATCATTTTTGGCTTGTCAATTCCACTTTACATCCGATTTTGCTTCAGGTAACTATATTGTTGGGAATTATTTTACGTCCATTAGCTAACAAGCTATTATATCTATTATAGTGGCCCATCGTCTTTCTTGTTTAGATTTATGCCAGGAAAGTCCCATCCGTTTGCAGAAGCAGTTCGAAAGATGAACGCTCCATTCATTCACCCAATAACAGCTCCGTACTTTGTTACATATGAGGGATACAATTTCACCCTGAAGAACGCTCCGATTTGGACAAAACCGTTGGGTAAGGATCTGTGTGTCGTAGACATTGACAACAGACCATTTTCGAAGAAACATGAGCTTTTTGATGAACATCTACTCAACTGGGGTTCGTTTGACAAGTATTCAGTTGGCCTTTTGAATCATTATCTTTATGGTACGGAATTATTCCAATAATAACTTCAAAATATATTGGCCATCGGAGCTGACTTGAATATAGCCTTGATCCATGGTTACAGATACACCTTCATACACGTTGCACAAAAGCCATCTGATCGCTATGTCTCTTGGGCCAAAGTACCTGCCATTATCGAGCATCTGAAAGAATGCAAATACGTTCTTAACGTTGAAGCAGATGCCATCTTCAAGGAGCTCACATTACCAATGGAATGGCAGATGAACTATTGGAACTTTACAAAGAATACCAAGGTCGCGATTCCATCCGACCCGACCGAGGACTGGAACCTGGACTGGCAGGGGAATGTGAACTTGAATACTGGATTTATCCTTGCAAAAAACACTCCTCGAACAGTTGAGATATGGGAGAGTTGGAAATCCTGTCTGGATGACTATCATCGCTTCCCGGATTGCCAACAATTCAGGGACAACTGGCCGGCCGAGCAAGGTGCGTATTCCTCTATAATACGTTACCTATATAATGAACCGGATGATCTCCTGGTCATACCATGTGGCGAAGCAAATGGATATCCAGAATCAGATTCCGACTGCAATGGCTCGTTAAATTACCAACACTTTTGGATCAAGAAGGAACAACTTCTGAAGGATAAAGCTACTGTACCGATGATGCAGTTGACAATGCAAAGCTTGCACCTAGATCTTCTGATCAGGAAGGAAGAGGTATTAGTACAGAAACCAGGCTTCTATACGTTCGCGGCCTATGAGTAGACAATAGGGGAAATAAGGACGGCATAATGGCGGGGAAACGTCTGGATAACGTTTATTCACTTTATATGTTTCTTTTCTTGCTGTATGAGATTCTATTATAATAAAGAAATATGTTTAACTATAAAGCATTTTTGAAATAAAATAATATTCAATAAAAATATCAATTGATATCGAATAAAGTATAGTATACCGACTGCAAAAAGTATCAGATACAAAAATGAATTTTATTATTATTATTATTATTTACATAATCGGGATCAATGCGCGTCCCTTTTTTGAGTGAAAAGCGCATCTAATTATTTAAGATGAGGAGGAATCGGCAAATGAGTGGTGTTGATATTCGTTACATCTACTTCAACCTAGTTTACTGATAACTAATTGCTACAGGCCCTGGCAACCAGGCTTGGTGGATTTCAGTGCTCCCAAGCAGAATGGGAAATGATAATCAAAATAGGAAACATGAAGATGATATCCCAGAATATCTATATGCCGAATCCTAAATGCGTCACATCCTGGCGGTGCCCCCGCTGAGCTTGAAGAAAAAGTATATGCACCAGCTTTACCATTTCAGCGTCCAGTCGCTGCTCCAAGCCCCCGCACTTGTGAGATCCTGCAGTCCATTGACCAATAGGACTTGAGAGGTTGCATTATAAGATACCGAACTCTTCGAAACCGGCTTGCCGTTCAAGGTAACGGATGATGGCGTTTTCTGTACCCCCAACACTGTGACATTTGCCAGGGAGTTAGTCTCCTTCCAGGAACCATTCATGGAAGCGGTGAGTGTCGAATGAGATGCAGCAAAGTCGACATTAAGCGTTGCATCAGGAGTTATGCTTTCTCCATCGTCAACATAGAGCTGACCGAAGGCGGTGCCTTGACCGCTTAGAGCGACCAACAGTGACCAAGGACTATTTCGCACATCACGAGTGGTCAATGCAGGTTGTTGCATCGGCAGGACACTTCCACCCCGCACAAAAACGGGGATGTGGCCTAACGGGGCTTTAATAGTGGTATTGACACCCGGTTTCGCATCGAAAGCTGTCTGAGAATACCAGTCATACCAGACTTCACCCGTGCCGACTCCAGGGAATACACCTTTGGTGACATTTGCCTGAGGCTCAAGCACAGGAACGATCATCAGTGAAGGTCCTAGTAGAAATTGAGTCTCAACTGCTGCTAGAGATGGGTCATTGGGAAATTCCCAAGATAGAGCACGCATGACCGTCGATCCCTTGGTGCTCGCAAGGTGGAATAGAGTGTAGATGTAAGGTAGAATGGCATAACGTATCTTCATCGCGGACTTGGATGCATCGGCCACGGAAGCCCATCTGTATGGCTCCTGAGGAATTGCAGATAGGACATTGTGGTTGCGGTAGAAGGGGAAGAATGCAGAAAGCTGCATCCAGCGACTACAGAGCTCTTCATCGGTATTTCCATTGAAGCCGCAAGTGTCAACACCGAACATGGGAACACCGAAGAGAGAGAAGGATAGTGCTTGGGGAATGGAGAAAAACATGTAAGCCCACTTGGAAGCGTTGTCTCCACCCCAATGCCCAGCCCATTTGCCGCTCCCTGCAAACGTGGAGCGAGCAATGATGAATGGACGCTTTCCTGGAAAGATCTCCATCAAACTGTTGTAAGTTGCGTTTGTTTGCTGGTAACCATAGAGATTGTGTACATCATATTCCTGGACACCGTCCGCGTGAGTCGCATTGGGTGAAACTGCATGAACGGCGAGATCATGACCATTTTGCACATGATTAATTACATATGGTGGATAGTTGACATTGCGAACTCCAGGGGTAGGTGTGGTCTTCAAGTAGCCAGTATAGGTTGGTGTGGGACCCGATGTGGCAGACGCAGCTTGGCTGGACGATGCAGCAGATGCAGAAGCAGCCTCGGTAGCATTCGTCACGTTGAAAGACTCTGGATAGTCGTAGATAATGTTTCCAGGCTCTCCTGGAAGCTGAAAGGGGGGGTGAACCGGATTCAGAGTAAGGTTGCCTGTACCGCAGCTGCCAACACAGAATGACGAAACCTCATTCATGTCTAACCAGATGCCATCAAACGACACATTCTGGTGCCACAACATCAACTCACTGGCCCACCAGTCACTACTGTTTGGATTGTGCCAGTCAGGAAAGACAGTGTAGCCTGGCCAGACGGCTCCAATATACTGACTTCCATCAGGGTTCTTCAACCAGATGTCACCTGCTCTGTTATAGGGAGGATAGCTAATGTAAAAGAATTAGTTTCAGCGTTAGCCATAGAATGACGGGAGAAAAGCGTTGCTTACGCGTCAGAAGCATCCTCAGGGTTAGGAACATAAATTGCTGCATCGACAATTGGAACGTAGTGCTGGCCATCCTGGTGAAGCTGTCCGAGGAACCTTGCAGCTTCACCGTAAGAAAATCGGACCTGATCATTATCGAAATCGCGATACTGGTTCATGTAGTCGATATCAGACCTAGAACTGATGAGAATTATTTAAGTATTGGGGATTAAATGTCCATATTACCAGATAGTCTCCAGAGGAATCTCAAAGTTCTTGAAATTTGTCACTACTTCCTGCATCTCCGTCCAATTATTGTATCCCCATCGGCATTGATGGTAACCAAATGCGAAGTACTGCTGCATTGCTGGTAGTCCAACAGTGCTTTGCTGGTAATTCTTAGTAATTTCTGGTTGTGATGGGCCTGAATAGAAATACAGATCAACACTGCCACCGATTGTCCGCCAGGTGAGGTTGTTAGGACGCAGAAGGACCTCCTGGCCGTGGGCATTCCGTAGGAAGACACCATGAGAGAAAGACTTATATTTCTTAGAATTATGGGTCTCATCGGTAGTAAGCAACTTATAATTCTTGCCATCAACCTCGTAATAGCGGGTGTCCAAATAAAAGGGATGGGTTCCATAGATGTTTCTACAAGAAAAGTAAGCATGAAGAATTTATTTCAATTTCACAACGCAGGAAAGCATTTTGGGTGTGATATATATAGCACTTACTGGTCAATTGGATCACCAACATCCGCAGCGTAGGTCGTCACTGTGTAGTTATTCCCAAGTCGCAAGCTATGGATGTGCTCACCAAGCCCGTAGAGGTTATAATTCTCCGGCAAGGAGCTAACAAACTCAATGAATTGGTCTTCAAATACAAGAACCGTTCCTTCCGTGTTGAAAAGAGTATCACCAGTGGTCTTACGTGTCACCTTGAAGCTGAAGGATGGCTCATTCGACCAATTAAAGGTAAGATCGCTATGAGCACCCACGGTAGCCGGCTCAACAGTGGGCTTGGGCACAATGTTTTGTGGAAGCAAATACCAGGATTGATTTGAAGCATCAATGTGAGTTGGGACGATGTTGATGTTCAGCCTGTCCGCAGACTGGTGTTCCACAGTCAGGTTCAGATATTGGACGTCTGTACCGTATACGTTGCAAGCAGCACCAGCCAGTTTCAACGTAGCTGTGATGCCAAACTCGGTCTTTTGGACATTTGATGCAGTGTATCCGGGACAAACTTTCTGAGCATTGACGGCTGTAGCATCGTCAATGTTGGCAATCAAATTTGCACCATAATTGACAGAGTTAGGTACAGTGAACTGTGCTGGAGGTGCTGTAGTCGCCGCACTTGAAGGTGCAGCAACAGCACCAGTCACAAAAAGCCAGGTGCTGGCAAGGAACCCAGCGGAGCTGACCATGTTTGCTGGTAGATAGGCAGTATGAGGCTTCATTCCACCAGCACCTTCAGCATTTTATCCCGTCGATACAATGAGAACAAGGGCCTTTTATATTACTTCTCTGCATGAAAGTTACTGCAAATCCCAAAGCTATCCAGGACATTCGTCGGGGGCCCCGCAATTTCCCCGACCCTGATCCACATGTACTACCTATGGAGGCTCTGGCTCCGGCTATGATTGATTGAATAGAAGATTCCATCGAGATATTCTGGAATGTGACCGCTAGGTGAAATGGCAAATTAATTAAATAGCAGTATCTGGCTGTCCTATAGTATCGTGCTCTCCTGCTATTCTTAGTCTTTTGAGGGCCTAGCTGAAATTTTGCTTGACCTTCTGTCAGCCTAAATAAGAGCCAAATTAATTACCGCTACCCTTGAAGGTGACCCTTTTGGTGTAGTAATTTTTACGGCCGTCACCTTCACTCTCTGCCAAATCTCTCAGCTTACCATGGAACAAATTCCCCGATATCCCGACGCTAAGCTGGCGTGGTGCGTGCCCAAAACCTGGATCAAGCAACCCCACCTTAGCAATCCCTCGCATTAAGCAACAGAAACCGTGTCAAGATTATATTTACATACAAAATTGCTTATTGCCTCATTTCTAGGTGATTGCTTATGGTTTTACCCTCTCTCTATATACAATTGTTTGATCCTAGGTCTTAATGTACACCACTTGTTTGGCGACCCGAGTCCCTAGTCGACGGAATGTGGGGTAAAGTCGAAATTAGTGCACGGACGGTTGCAATAAAAAGTAGGCTAATATTTAGTGCAAACTTTTATTGGTTATCAATTTGTGTCCACTTTTCTCGACTATTGCCACATCCTCTGGTGGGAATGATTATGGTTAGGGTCAGGAGAGGAAAATTAAGAGATTGCAGGAGGGTTAGAGAGGATTAGGACTAGAGATTTGGTAATTATTTCTTCAATGTTACGATTGGATAGAATATATATACATAAGGCTTATAAAGTAGCTACTCCATTTCTTGTTGTACTACATCACTACGTAATCGGCTCTCGCCAGATCGTACGTTTTCTATCGGACCTCCTCCGGTTTTATCGTTTAGGCCTCGATTAAATCGGACTTTAGGCCAGACAAGGATTTCGTTGCTGTATCGGAGGCGTGCAACTACACGGGACAGTTCTGGCGGGGAGAACCTTAGGGCGTGTCCCTACGCTGATCTGCTGTTGAACCTTTTAGGCACTAGTTTAATAGAAACCATCCCGCCACAAGCATCAATTTGAGGGGATCTACGGATACCTGCTTTGGGCTGATGCTAAGGAGTTTCAGTCTTCCATTGCTCTAAACTCCTCGCTTTTCAGCAATCTTATCCTTCGATTTTGCCCGTGTTGCTAATCCATCTTAACCGTCCGCTTGGTCTCCCGACTGGGTAGAATCGTGCCGTTTTATTAGCTGTGACAAGCTAATTTAAGCTTGATCGGTTATCCTTCGCATCCTATGGCCTGGTCCTAGGACTCAATTATAAATCATCTCTAGAAGAGGGTAAAAGGCCTATTAGATGCTAGGCACTCTTTTTGGCTGATTCGTGGCGGTAGCTTGGTATTAAGTGAGAGTGAACCAGCCAATCGGGCGGAGTATTAATTATAGGCCGATGTTGGATTTAGTTTGACCCCTGGCCGCTCGTCAGAGCCACATGAATCCTGCTTTTCCTCGTGTCCAACCCGCACGTCAATCAATGTCTGCTCACAAGTGTGTCGGTAACCCGACCTTCAACGAGGTCTATGCTGGTGCCTTCTCAGAATGGCCAGAGAAACTTCCGGGGGTCATCTGCAAGACGCCACCAATCGGCACCAACAGCGCTCCGCGATTTGCACAGTGCTGCTCCGGCCCTGTATACAACATCACATCACCGACTGTTCCGGATGACCTCGCTTACCCGGTCACCTGCGCCACGTTGTGCCAGATTTCACCAGCTCTAAACGCCGATAACGACAAAAATCCATACGGTTGGAGCGACCACTTCATGTGTTTGACGGATGGTGGTATCGATGCCTCGAATTGGGAGGTCGTCTGCGACACTATCACTGTGTCAGGCCAGTCGGCACCTACTTCGTTCATCTCCACGCCGACGGGGAGCTGGGCAACCCAGAGCGATGCGCTTGACAGTTTGGGCTTCCCCGAACCTTCGACAGTACCGGTCCTCTCCAGTACGGGGACAGAGACAATCACCAGTAGCAGTGACCGCCGCGAGAGCTCTGCTACTCTCGCCCTTTCCAGCATAGGACTTTCAGAGACAGTGCTGTCATCGACGTCCCCATCAATCAGCTTGCCTCCGTCATCTTTGACCAGCAAAACAGCGGCAGCAACAGGGCCTGCGACGCCGACCAGCACATCGACTGGTGCAAGGCTCAGCTTGTATAAGGTCGCCACGACGATGCTCATTATTTCTCACCTCTATATTGGATGGCATCTTTCCGCAAGCTAGATGGATACCGAAGAAAGAGACTGAATGACGTCTTACGTATGGTATGGAACCAAGTAGGCTGACTGTAATACTATTAGATTTAAATATTAATACCAGCTCTGTTCACTAGTTGTCTTGATCTAGGTAGAATCCGACTAATACCCGTATTGTAACCGAATCATACCGTGTAGGGACGGCTAGGTCTCAAGAAAGGTCATAAGCAAAGTTTAGAGGCGATAAGTTGCGTTTCTGTGGTGTACGCAATTGAAATAATAATAAGCATGAGAGTCTTATCCATGCCCTGAGATATTTCCTTAGTATATCTGCAGTTCAATGTTCATGCTGTATACATACTTGACATTAGTTGTAGATCTATTTTTATCACAAAAGAACCAAATATAAAGAAGAAATCTATATTGTATAAAATTTCCGAAGTTTTATTATGATACACGCAAACAGCGGCGGTCAGGATGCAACAATAACACGCGAGGCTCGCGATGGGAGGCCTCATGCCGGGTGCCTGAGGCTACAACGGATACCAGATACTACCTTAATTCTGTGTGGCATTCCTCGCCCTGAAAAAACAATGTGCCATTCAACTTTTTTTTCTCTGAAATCCAATGCTATTTACCATGGCATTATGCAGCCGCATTCTTCTTGAAGCCCAAGAATTATGGTCATTCAATAGCACATATGCAATTATGCTTCCATCTCGCTTTGGCCTTACGCCACGCAGCGACAACGCGCCCCCAAACCAGAAGGTCAAGGCCATATGACACTATTGGGATCATGGTATGTAGGGCACTGATCAGCTGGCCTTAATTGGATTGGATTTTATAGTTAAAGTAGCAGCGAAACTATCCTGCTGATCCGGCCAGTGCTACTCTGTGGCTCTGTCGATTCTCCAATGATTGATCAAATTACCGACTGGGCTGGCTTTAGCATGAGCTTGGCAGGGGTCGGTTTAATTTTTCACCAATGAAACCCCTTCTGCTGCGGAAATGGATTGCTTACATTTGAAACCATTTTGAGTTGTATATGCCGCGAGGCTCCATAGAACGAAAATTATTTTGGTATAATTAAGATTCAACTCCCGGATTGACAGCCATGACTAGATTTTCAGAAATTAATCCTGTGACGCCGCTGAACGGTGTTTCTTGTCTCCTAGGAATATTGCTGTGAGGTGTTACTGGGCCTTTCTATATCGTTCATTTCTCTAGTCACTGTATCTGTTGATGCATTGGTATTTAGGCGATATGCGGACCCTCAACAAAGTCATAGGAGTATCACCTCTTCTATTCCTATCCACTATCGCAGCACACAGTTCGACTGGGAATTCTAGTTTTGATCCCCTCCGATATGTCAATCCACTGATTGGCACGTCCAACGGGGGTATGCTATTTGTCGTCTTGTCATTTTGATTTTGTAGAGCGCAAGCTAAGAGTCAAAATAACAGGACATGTTTTTGCCGGTGCTAGTTTGCCATTCGGTATGAAATCTCCGATGAACTGAGCAAATATTTCGTCGGCTGATAGAATTTGTATAGGCATGGCCAAGGCAGGCCCAGACTCAGATTACGATAACCAGGGAGGCTTTTCTACCGATTCAGGTGGTATAATGGGGTTCTCTCATATGCATGACTCCGGCACTGGTGGTGTAAGCTACTCCTTGACTCTTGACTTGACTCGCCTCCAATGCCTTGATTTTGGATGAAGTATACTGAACGCAATGCTAGGCCGCATCTATGGGGACTTTCCCCATCTTCCCACATCCAAACTGCACCAATGACGACATTACTCAATGTGTCTATAGCTCGCCAAATAGAAACACTGGCTATGTGGCCGGTTCGGTCACTGCTAAACCGGGGTATTTCGGCTTCATGCTCAAAAACGGCGTCCAGACGGAGATTACGGTTACAAACCACACGGCATTGTACCGCTTCACCTTTGACCCTAACGTGCAATACAACAGTCCTGTGATTCTAGTTGATCTAGGAGATTTGCCGCAATCGCGATCTAGTGGTACGGCCACTGTGAATCCTACGTCTGGTCAACTCCAGGTCAGTGGCACATTTGGCCCTAGTTTTGGCGATGGAAACTACAAGACGTATGCCTGCATTGATTTTGCGGGAGCCGGAATTCGGAATACTGGCACCTTTTTCGGCGACCAAGTTGCCCTCCAGCCTGGTAACGTATCACAGACAGTGGGAAGTTATGGCTCCGCCAAGTCAGCTGGTGCATGGACACAGTTCGCAGGAGCGGTGAATAATGAGCTTAAGGTTCGAGTTGGACTGAGTTTGATAAGCAACGCGGATGCCTGCAGTAATGGGCAGAATGAGATCCCTAACTTCGATTTCGATGCGACGTATGAAGCAGCACAGCAGGCATGGACAAACAAGCTCAATGTTGTTTCAGTGAACCCCGGAGGCGCTTCCGATGACTTGCAAACGTCTTTCTGGAGCGGCCTTTACAGGTCGATGTTGAGTCCACAGGACTATACCGGCCAGAATCCTTTATGGCAGAGCGATGAGCCCTACTATGATAGTTATTACTGGTGAGTGGGTTTCTACAACATAGTGTGGTAGATCTCTGACAAACCTCCTCGCAAAATAGTATCTGGGACTCCTTCCGCTCCATCCATCCCCTTCTCACTCTCATCGATCCTTATTCTCAGTCACGCATGGTTCGCAGTCTAGTCGATATATACCGAAACGAAGGCTATCTTCCCGACTGCCGCATGTCCCTATGCAAAGGATTCACACAAGGAGGCTCAAATGCTGATATTGTGATTACCGATGCCTATTTGAAAGGGGTTCCTGATATTGACTGGAACACCGCTTATGAAGCCATTATTAAAGATGCCGAGGTAGAGCCAGACAATTGGTCTGTGGAAGGGCGTGGAAACCTGGACAGTTGGCACAATCTTGGATACGTTCCTACCCATGACAACGACACTAACACGTCCGGTTTCATGACCGGCAGTATCTCGCGGACAGTTGAATATGCCTACAATGACTTTTGCATTGCGACTATGGCGAATCAGACCGGCCAATCGGGTGACTATAATAAATATATTGGCCGAGCACAGAATTGGAAGAATATGTTCAACAGCGACACAGCCTCGAGCATCAACGGAGTTTATACTGGATTTACCGGTTTTCTGCAGCCGAAATATGATAATGGAAGCTGGGGTTCTCAAGATCCGATATTTTGTTCGCCACTGCTGGATTTCAATTCTTGCTATCTTTTCGAGTCAAATTACGAAACTTATGAGGGAAGTGCCTGGCTATACACATTGTAAGTCTTTCTCCTTTTTCCACGACTCATATACTCATTTAATTTCTAGCTTCGTCCCACAAGACATGGGCGAACTCATCGCTACCCTCGGAGGCAAGGACAACTTCACCAGCCGTCTCTCCTATCTGCATGATTCGGGGCTCCTCTACGTCGGCGACGAACAAGCCTTCTTAACTGTGTACCAATTCCACTACGCCGGGCATCCCGGTCTATCCTCAAAGCAAGCGCACGCCTACATCCCCTCGCAATTCAACAATACCAACTCCGGGATCCCCGGCAACGACGACTCCGGCGCCATGGGCTCCTTTGAATCACTCAGCATGATGGGCATTTGGCCCGTTAGCGGACAAGACGTGTACCTGCTCAACCCGCCATTTTTTGAAGAAGTGTCAATTACGAATGCCATCACAGGCAAAGTGGCGACAATCCGAAACGCCAATTTCGACCCTTCGTATACGAATATTTATATTCAGAATGCTACTAGGGATGGGAAACCCTGGACAAAGAACTGGATTGATCATGACTTTTTCCTTAATGGTGGGATCTTGGAGTTTACGTTGGGTGATAATGAGAGTGGATGGGGTACGAACACGGAGGATCTGCCACCGAGTTTGACGCCGTACAACTTTTAGTTTGCGAAATCATGTACACATGCTTTCATTCTTGTATAGATATAAAATTGCATAGATTTCAGTATTATTTTCATATTCAAAATCACATTTACTTCAAAAACTTCAATGTTGATCAATGGTTGAGCTTGAAAATGAATTTCATTACTATAATGCATATATGTGCAAGAACACTGACAAGGACATTTTAAACTCCAACTTGAACAGCATACCTCAATTTATATAATATAAAACAGCAATTAAATCCTTGGCCCAGTCAAAATAGGCTTCGCCTCTTCTGATGTCCACCAGCTCTTCCCCGGCTCGCCTGGGAACGAGTACTGTTCCATACTATCCGGCTTCATCTGCACACTATAACCAGGTTCGGTAGGTGTCACAATATACCCATCCTTCACACTCGCTGGATGCTCGAAATGCTCATGCAAGTGGTCGACATACTCCAACAAGCTCCTCTTCCCGCTAATCACCACATAGTCAATCGTGCTCAGATGCTGAGTGTATTCCGGCAACCCGACACCGCCAGAGTGCGGCACAATCGGGATGCCGAATTTGCGAGCCAGTAGTAGAATTGCCAGACATTCGTTTACGCCGCCAACCCGGCATGCGTCGGGTTGCAGAACAGTCAGTGCTCCGGCTTGCAGGAATTGCTTGAACATCACCCGATTCTGGCACATTTCTCCCGTTGCAACGCCAATAGGCCCGTACGGCGTATCGGAGAGTGCTTTACGGATGGCTGCGTGGCCGAGGACGTCGTCGGGCGATGTGGGCTCTTCGATGAACCAGGGCTTGAATTGGGCGAGTTCTTTCATGTATGTGATTGCCTCTGGGACAGACCAAACCTAAGAAAACATCAGTATATATTCAAATTTTCCTGATAGGACTGACTTACCTGGTTTGCGTCCACCATCAACACATTCCCCTTATCATATCCAATAGCCTCGCGAGCAATCGTCAACCGCCGCTTATCATTCTCCAAGCTCCCACCAACCTTGAGCTTGAAATGTTTGAAACCATCCTCCACACTCTGCGCCAGGAGCGCCTTGAGCTTCTCCTCCGAATACCCCAACCAGCCGGCACTAGTAGTATACGCTGGAACAGCTCTATTCTGCTCCGCATCCCTGATACGATCCTGCTTAGTCGGCTCGACCTCTTTCAACAAGGCAACCGCTTCCTCGGGCGTCAGTGCATCAGTGATATATCTAAAATCAATACACCGCACGACCTCCTCGGGTGTCATATCGGCGATGATTCTCCACACGGGCTTCGCCAGGGTCTTTGCCCACAGATCCCACAGCCCATTCACCACGGCACCCAGCGCCAGGTGAATCACACCCTTCTCCGGGCCGATCCAGCGTAATTGGCTGTCAGACACCAAATAGCGCCATGTCTTGCCCCAATCCGCGGTGATCTCGTCGAGGTCTTTGCCGACGACGAGCGACGCAATGGTGCTGATTGCCGCACAGACGATTTCGTTGCCGCGGCCGATTGTGAATGTCTACCAAAAAACCAATCAATATATTGGGTTAGGTTCGTGGTGCGTCGTCGTGTTAGAGAGAAGTGGTCTCACCATTCCGTGACCCTCGTGTTGAGAGTCTGTTTTGATAATGCAGTACGCGGAGGAATAGTCGCCAGCTGCGTTCATGGCATCCGAGCCAGTCTTGTCAAGCGAGGTCTACAGCGTCGTCAGATATTATGCTTGCGCACGGCGGAATTGCAATTGACTTACTGGAAACCTCACGTCTCGTGTGACGAAACCGGTAATCTTGACCATTGTGCCAATTAATCACTGATAAGTTAAAGACCAGAAAGCAACTTAATCACGCAAAGAGCTGGAAATCCTATGTTGTCGAATAGCAGAGGTACATATGTCGGAGAAAAAATAGTAGAAAGCAATGAGGGGCTAACAATGGTATATATTATATTCGCTTCTCTTCATGTAACACCAATTAGCAATACGTAGCCTGCTGTACCTTCCTCCAAATTTTAGTACGTATTCACACGAGGGGAAAACGCGATAATGATGAATAATATGGCGGGGGTAATTTTCTTGCGGGTAACTTGGATCAGTCACAGGTATTGTATGGTAATGATGTATCTGATTCGTGGAACTTGATATCACTAGGAATTCCCGCGAATCAGATGTTGCAATTTCGTCGCCGGGATTGTCTCCGATGTATCTATCCCGTGACTTCGCAGTTGCTCCGATAAGTAAATGCGGGATATAAAGCCAATAGAGGCATTCTAGACAACATGTATAAGAATAGGGAGATTATAGGAATAGAGGGATAGTAATAGAGAGATTATTACTCGGTGCTCATTATCAAGTCATGCAGAATAGCCCGCGGGTCAATGAATACATAATGGGTCTCTTAACTACTATCTATCCAGACAGACCACGCTTCTCGCTTTCCGAGAAGAAAATAATCATTCGCCAGAGCTTCTTAACCAACACCTCTGCCTCCTCGTCAAGAGCCTATAGAAACAGTTAGTTTGATAGAATTGCACATGTAGTGAAGGGAATACTGACCTCAGCCAACTGCTCCACCAGCTCCTGAGGAGGACCATGCCTGCGAAGATGCTCCTCGACCACGTCAACCAACATCTGCTCTTGCACACCCAAGTACTCCATGATTTTCTTCTCCACAAACGGCTTGAGCTGGTCTCCCAGCACGGACTCATCGACAAACTCCCATTTGACCTCCCATTTCCAGAGTCCTTCTTTGCTGGTGGGGATCTCTGCTGCCAGCTGTCTTGCGGCTTGCGCTCGTTCCTCGTCTGTGAGTCCGGAGGCTTCCGCAGCAGAATCGAATTTGATGGGGACGAGTGTCCGCTTGGTTGTGGTGTCCACTTCCTCTTCATCCTCTAGCAGCCCTTCAACTTCAGCAACAGTACGACGGGAAGTGGCGGCTTGAGCTTTCTGTTGAGCAGCTGCGCCAAGTGAAAGCTTGAAACGTTGTGGTTCTCTTGGTGCCTGATTTCTCGTCTCCAGTTCCTGGGCTTGACGAGCCAGGAAGTCGTCAGCCATACCGCGCGCTTGTTCGCGTTGCTGGGCAGATCTAGTCTTTTCACGCTCCTCAGCTGCGCGATCCGCTTCGTCAGCTTTGATTTCCCTGCCACGGATGCTTGTTCGACTTCGAACCCAGGCTCCATGGTCGGCGTAGTAATCCTCTGCTTTCCGGCCGCTCTCAATATCGTCGTTCCATTCACTGAGGAATTTTGCCATTGCTTCCTTAGCTTCTTGGAGCTTAGCCTCTTCGTCTTTGTCGCGGTTTCTCTCTCGCTCAACAGCCGCGGTACGGCTGCGTTCACGATTCAACCATCTTCGCTCTTGATCTAGGTATTGTTTTTCTAGCTCGCCATTCTTCTTGCTTTGTCTCCGGCGCTCAAGTTCTTCGTCACTAGCATCTGTACCTTCATCCTCACCGTCAAAGCCGACCCCGTTCCCATTCACAAAAGAGACACCCTTCTGGTAATCCTTTGGAATTTGCACACCAAAGCCCTTAGGGCCAGAAGGTGCGTTGGCGATAGAACGGTCACGCGGGCCAAGAGGTACGCCGTTCGCTCCCCCAGCAGGACCGCTGGGTGCCGAAAGTGGCGGGGAAGCCAATCTATTGATGCGCCCTCCGGCATTTCTCGCACGTTCCATCGATTCGATTTCTTCTTCGCGACGTAGACGCTCGAGATCCCGGCGATTGCTTCTCTCGCGAAATGCTGCGATTTCTTTGGCAACGCTCTCCCGCATTTCTGCTGGAATGTCTGATAGTTCATCTTCGGCGGTGATGGGAATAGTGACGACTTCAGCTGACCCATCTTTGCCTTCCCCTTCTCGCATGGTTATATCACCGTCACGATCAACGGCTGACGCCTCTTCGGCTTGTGGAGGAACAGCAGGATGCGTAAGATCGGACAAAACGGAGGCTAAATTTTGACGGGCGGACTCGATGCGCGGTTGTTGTTCGGAATCTTGTTCTTCGGTTTTAGATGATTCGTATTGTTCGATATATTTGACAGTACCCTCGTCAAATACAATCTAAAGTCTCATTAGTATGTCGGAAATAACTTATATGAAGCGCAAAACATACCAGGAGCGTGGACTTGTCGACTTCAGAATCCTCTTTTTCATCTGCTTTACGTGGCATTTGTCGCTTCACAGGAACCTCCACATCTTTGAGAACCTCCAACGCAATGCTCAAACTATCCGGATCTTCGAACTCTGCAAAACCAAACTTGCAAGGCTTATCATCCGCGTCAGTCGCACGTATCCAGCGCTTCAAATTGCCTGCACAGCGTAAGATTCTCTCAACTCCATCATCGCCACCAGTTCCCTCTGTAATCCCACCCACGAATATCGTCCTCAGTATCTCTTCTTTAGTAGGCGGCTGTAGCTGCATCATCGCATCACGGATATTTTGCCGCTGCGACTCGACATTCCTAGACCCTAGACCTGCCCGACGACCTGACTCTGCACCTAGCATTGCATTCTCGGGTGTGGACGTTTTGGCAGGCCCCGATGTGCCCAATCGAATGACGGGAGCGGAGAAGTTGATATTCGGCATGTTGGGGGGAGGCTGAAAGTTGGCTGGGAAGCCAGCTGGGCGTCCAGGCTGCTGTGTATTTGCCTGCTGCATCCCCGGAGGAGGAGCGGTTCCAGGGGCAGACATACCGGGTGGAGCACCTAGAGCTTGTCAGAATCATGTCTTTTTGATCTTGTTCATCTACTCACCCATGCCCGGAGGCGGAAAGCCGCTGAACTCTGGCGGTCGCCCATAGAGATGGGAACCTGTGGCAGGTTAGTATGATGACACTGTAGCAAATATAATTCGAGATGGCTTGCCTTGGTATGGATTATACATGTTTGAAAGAGTCAAGTCCTTTGTCGCCGGACTGGAAGCTTCGTTGGGAGCGTCCCAGCTAAGAGAAGTTGGAGGACACGGGTGCAAACTTGGTAAAGGATATATAAAAACACACTTAGCAGCCCTGCCTGAAAATGGGAATGCGCAATTGGGAGCTGTCTGGTCGCTGGCAACGACTAGAAGAATTCTCGCGGTCTAGATAGCTTCGCAACTGCCAAATTCAATCAGATTGCGCCGCGCCAAGAGCTCACCCTGGGCTGCTTATGTAAGTCTTGGCGTAGCCGACATTTGTGTCGAGTCATGTGACGGATTTTCCATTAAGGGACTAGTCTATGTAAGTCAGTCATGTGACCCGTCTGTATGATGGCTATCTCAGTATCCTCATAATGAGGAAAATCCATACTCGTACACCTCCCATCTGCTTCATTTGCCTCATCTGATCCATCAATTATTGACAAGGAGTTGACCCTTGGGAGCCTGTCTAGCGGTATACCTGGATCCCCCGGTGTCTACTTGATCTGCCTTTACTATCTTCCCCCTGCTGTTAATGATTCGAACTAGGTACAATGGAAATGCTATAGATAACTAGAGATTCCTTGGATTATTCAGACATGAGTGCTATTACTGAGGGACAAGAAGTAAAATGGGATCTCACCGATGGGCCAATAGGAACATGTGCAGTTTAGGCCTGCTTACTCATTTGATGACTACAAAATAACCTAGAGATTAACTTACTTACTAGTCATCATTGTTGCCATTATCCCACTCTACACGTAACACTGTCATAGACGATCGCAGCAGGACCGGCAATTGACATTGCCCAATTATTGAATAATCATAACTAACCGCCATCGCAGCCTAATATGAGGCGGCGCAAAGTCTACTGTTACTAAGCGTGGTCGAGATCATGTTGATTTCAAACCAAGCTCCACGCGGAGCCTGTCAGAAGAGAGGATCAAGTCAATTGGCCCGAGCATATTGAAGTAAGAGATAGTAATTAAATTATTTAATGCGAAATGAGATTTTTTTTTTCTTGCCGTGAGGGATGCCGGGCACGCCCGCGTGCAGCGATTAACTAATTATATGTGATACAGCAACAGCCAATGCCCCACGCTGCTGCCCCTCGTGACGACATGGCGACTTTATATAGCCGGGTTTTCCTAGCTGCTGCGACTCCGGTCTGCGATCCTTCATCCATCCCAGCTCTGCAGTAAGCATCTATCACCAATCATCTCAATTGGACTCTCCAGTGAGTGTTTTATCCCAGGCTGAGCAGTGCTCGGCTCAACCGAGCTCACTGCGGGCTCCGTTTGGATACCCCGCGCTAACAACAAGTCCTACCTAGAGCAACAATCCGCCCATCAACTCCCACCTTTCACCATGCCCGGTTTCCAACAGGCCTCGGATTTGGATGCATGGAAGAAGCTCCAGCAGCACCATGCATCCGTGGGCAAGAGCATTGTGCTGAAAGAGGAGTTCGAGAAGGATCCCAGCCGCTTCCAGAAGTTCAGCAAAACCTTCACCAACACCGTTGATGGCAAAGATGTCCTTTTCGACTTCTCCAAGAACTTCATCACCGACGAGACCTTGGATCTGTTAGTAGAGCTCGCCAAAGAAGCCAAGGTCGAAGAGCTTCGGGATGCCATGTTCAAGGGCGAACATATCAACTTCACAGAAGACCGTGCCGTCTACCACGCGGCTCTGCGCAATGTCAGCAACCAGCCCATGCAGGTCGACGGCAAGAGCGTTGTTGAAGATGTCAATAGCGTGCTGGCACATATGAAAGAATTCTCAGAGCAGGTCCGCAGCGGTGAGTGGAAGGGATATTCTGGCAAGAAAATCAAGACTATCATCAACATCGGTATTGGTGGATCTGACCTGTAAGGAAACCAATCCATGATTATCCTTGATTATGCTAATGATAGCACTCTGAAAGTGGTCCCGTCATGGTCGCTGAAGCACTCAAGCCCTACGGAGACCGCGACCTGAAACTGCACTTTGTCTCGAACATCGACGGTACTCACATCGCCGAGGCCCTGAAGGAGTCTGACCCGGAAACCTCCCTTTTCCTAATTGCATCAAAGACCTTCACAACTGCCGAGACGACGACCAATGCCAACACTGCCAAGAAATGGTTCCTCGAAACCGCCAAGGATGAATCGTACATCGCAAAGCACTTTGTTGCTTTGTCCACAAATGAAGCTGAAGTCACCAAGTTTGGTATTGATAAGAAGAACATGTTTGGCTTTGAGTCATGGGTTGGTGGTCGTTATTCGGTCTGGAGCGCTATCGGTCTCTCCGTAGCGTTGTATATCGGCTATGACAACTTCCACCAATTCCTGGCCGGTGCTCATGCTATGGATCACCACTTCCGCACTGCGCCTCTCAAAGAAAACATCCCAGCTCTTGCCGGCCTTCTGAGTGTTTGGTACAGCGACTTCTTCGGTGCCCAAACCCACCTTGTTGCCCCGTTCGATCAGTACTTGCACCGTTTCCCTGCCTATCTCCAACAGCTATCCATGGAAAGCAATGGAAAGGCTATCACGCGCTCTGGCGACTACGTTAAGTACACCACTGGCCCTATTCTCTTCGGCGAACCCGCGACAAATGCCCAGCACAGCTTTTTCCAGCTCCTCCACCAAGGAACAAAATTGATCCCCACCGACTTCCTCCTCGCAGTCGAGTCTCACAACCCCGTTGAAGGCGGCAAGCACCAGCGCATGCTGGCTTCGAACTTCTTTGCGCAGGCCGAAGCCCTCATGATCGGAAAGACCCCTGAGCAAGTCAAGGCCGAAAATGCCCCCGATGACCTGGTTCCACACAAGACTTTCCTTGGAAACAGACCAACCACATCCATCTTGGCTCAGAAGATTACACCGGCAACTTTGGGTGCTCTCATTACTTACTATGAGCACCTGACCTTCACTGAAGGTGCTGTATGGAATATCAACTCTTTCGACCAATGGGGAGTCGAACTTGGCAAGGTCCTGGCAAAGAAGATCCAGAAAGAACTCGAAACTCCCGGCGAGGGTGGTGCCCACGACGCGTCTACTGCTGGTCTCATCAAGACTTTCAAGGCCAAGGCGAACCTTGCATAAACCCGTACCAACGAAGACATGGACCAAATGCCTATTTGAGCTGTCAAGCGCCGAACGTATCTATTCCGTCAGTGCAGTAACTAGAAAATTCGAGGGTTAATGAGCAGGCTATTTGATGATACAAAAACGAGATGATGAGACCACTGTCCGTTTATACAGACTTTCCGGGCAATAGGCGTGTTATGACTCTCTTTCAACAAGGTCATTTAATTAGCTTTTTTCTTTTGTAGTTCCCTGGATGTCAATGAATAGCTAATTATGAAGCGCAGCAGCTTTATACTAAACACAATATACATATGTAATGATAAGCAATGCGGACGGATTACCCGAATATCCTCAAGTGCCATGAGTAAAGACGAACAATATCAGAATCATGTTTCAACTAGAAGAATGACACCCAAGATGTTCAATTATGAGAAACTTTCTTCATGGATTTTGCGCAGAGCATCCGAAATTGTACTAGGTTAGTATTCAAAGTGTGATTGTCTTAGCCCCCAAATAAACCCTGTTTTGTTTAGATACCCGGCAGAGATACCCGATTCGGAATATGGTCGGATATTCCAGATGCCACAGGGTTTACAGTCCATCGCAGCCCCAGCGTAACATTGTACAGGGAACGTTCCAAGGCTTTATCTAAATTAAGGTTGCGGTTGGCCAAACAGAGTGAACATATGAAAAGCTAGGCCAAGTTGACAATGTTGCTTAAGCCTATTGCATTCAATCTACTTTAGGATAGATCAACCTATGTAAATATTGATGTTGAATGTTGAAGGGGCCATTTTCCAATTGCGATGTAGCGTCTTACTTCTCTAACAGTACGTAAATATAATCGATCGAATATATAAATTAAGACAAAGGAACGCTGTTCTCTCATTTTCGGAATTAATCGTCCTACGCATCAAGATTATTAAGAAGAAAGAATTGTATCTACAAAATGCACACTCTGGCTATTCTTTCAATAATTTCCGCTGTTAGCGGCTATCATCTTAAGCCTCATACTCACATACGCCGAGGAAACTCGTCGTCAACATGTTTCCCGTTCAACTCAGCGACGTTTAACAATTCTACGACCGTTCCCGACATGTCGCGATCAGATTGGTGGTGCTCTGCTGAACAAACATACGGTTTCCTTGGCTTTTCTTATCCGATCGAAAATGACTGTGATGGTGAGCCTTATTCGCTCATCGAGTCTGATTTTGCCTCTATGAAGGAGGATTTTGGTGCTTCATTGGCCCGCGCTTACTTACCCGGCTGTTACACGGATGACATTTGGGAGAGACTTATCAAAGCCGGCATTGAACATGATATGGGTGTTGTGTTTCAGGTTGCGTGGCCGTTGAATGGAGACCCTGTAGGGCGCCCACCATAATAATTGGTTTCTGCTTTTCTTCAAAAGGATCTTACTAAATAGACGCGTCAATAACAGGACTCGTGGTGGAAAAAGATTCAAACGTCGATTTTGGATACCCTTGCCAATAGCAGCTATGCCGATATTGCGCCCTACGTTGTGCACAGTATAGAGTTTGGAACGGAGCCAATTGGCGACACAGACGGAGGCAGTTACGAAGCTTTTGAGGGATATCTATCCGATTTCAAAGAGGCCGCCAAGCAATACGGAATCCCTATTGGTATTTCCGAAGACTGGGACCGTCCAGGAACGATGAGTTCCGACGACGGCAGTTCGCTGGGCCCTGTTGGTGAAAAGATTGCGAACTTGAGCGATGTCGTGCATGCACATGTCATGCCCTATTATCATGACGATCTGACGGAGGCAGACTCATGGAACTACATTAAAAACCAGGTTACCTGGTTGAAGGCGAATATAGATCTGCCAGTTTTGATCTCAGAGGTGAGTAGTATTTGCACATTATTTCTGGGATATCTATCCTCTATATTGTTTGGAATGAAAGGAAAGATAAAAGAATAAAAGACCTTGTGCTAACGTTATTAATAGACGCAATGGGCATGGGCTTACAACGACGGACATGCTGGTGGCCACGTTACAGGTCCAGATTCATGCGACTGTGGCGAGGATCAATACACAAATTATTGGCAGAATTTTGACGACAATTGCGAATTCTTCAAAGAAAACCAGGTTGGCTGGTTCCTTCATGCCTGGCAACAAGAAGGAACTTTCGATATGAAGAAAGACGACGGGTCTTATGCAATTCCAAATTGGAAACCCAGAAGGTGTTAATTCCTTATAATCAGAAGCGCCAAAGTGGAAAGTAAAGACTAGCATAAACTATAAACTCTTTCTTAGAATGGCCAAATGAAAGCATCTCTGGCAATACACGAATTCCCTATACGTAAATGATTGATATTAATTGATTCTAATAAGGGTATCCATCAATACTTGCCAGACTTGGAGGTGCCTCTACAAAAGTGGAATTTATGTATATGTTTCATTCATCCCTTTGTCACTAGAACTCTCACGCCTTTATTCGAGAGTTTGGGAAACGGCAGGAAAAGCTCATGCGCGAGTATGACATCTTCTCTACTCGTCTCGTACTGCTCAAACGTCAGTTCACGAAATACTTTGGATAAAGTGGCCCTCTTATCTATTCTCTTTAATGTTGCCGTATTGCAGCTGTTGTCTATATAATTAAAAGAAATATTAATCACCAGTCTCTTTTCTACATGGAATAAGATTTTCCATTTAAGAAGTTACTGCTCTATTACTAACTACTAAATCATGAGTTTGGCGTCAACGATGGACTTGGACCCGTTGGAATATGCTACTGGTTTAATGACTGCGATTGGTTTGCTGTACTTCATGAAACGTATGAGGAACTTTATACCTCAGGGAGCGACTTCGTGTTTCCGCGCTCTTATTTTCATTCCCAACATCAGTGGTTTGTATTGCTCCATTCTCTGGGGTAATGTGCTGGCTTGGTGACTGCAGTGAATGCAGAGACTTCATACCTCGGCCTAATGCCCGGTCTACATACTATCCTCGTCTTCGATGATTCTGTACGGCTGGGGTACGCGAAGTTTTGAATGGGATTTGGTGCCGACTGTCATCAAAAGGCCAGCAGATGGTGGAGTTGAAAGAAATGTTCTTGAATACAGCAGCTCTTACACAGTGTCCGATAGAAGTACTTGCTGGTCACGGACTGTTTATGCCTCTGGTCGACCCTAATATTCTCCATCTTCGATCTCTACGATTTCCTTTCTGTAGGACCGTAGGCCAAGGTTTCCCGTCCATATCTGTGTGAGAATGGATGATAAAGGTCTCCCGAGTTCGGGGAGAAGCCCCGCTCTTTGATAGTTTATTAACGATTCTGTATAAAAGGTGGCTCTTTTTATCTCGCTGACAGTTTAATTCCCACTGTCCTTTTAAAATTCCCCTTAAACGCGGACAAAAGTTGCTGGAGGCCTTCCAACATCAACACCGTAATCTCCATCTGGTGCCCTCTTTTGCTGCCAGTCGGGTTTGAAGTTTGTGGCAGAGTTCATCACGGTTTTTTGGATGCGCCGGTGACCGTAGGCAGTCACAATTCGTAAATTCTAAAATGACATCCTCACGAAAGGTCAATGACATGCTAATAGATATTAGCCTTCCATGATCATTTCCCATCCAATCAAAGGTACGGCTGGGTCTCCTCGGAGCAATTTTAGCCCGATACGGTTGAGGGTTGTGCCGATCGGCCGTAAGGTCTGTCGGCTTTATGCCATGAGACTGAAAAGGGTAAAACTAAATGGTGTTAACTCTTGTTGGGCCAAGGTAATTAGTCTTTCCAGTTTAACATCGCGTGTTTTTGACAGGTGGATTGCTAAATGTGGAAACTCGGAGCAAGAGTTCATGGAACCTAAGGATAAAAGGTTGAACGGTGAGAGGCTTTGGTTTGTCCGAATACGAGATGGATTATCTTCCGATATATGCAGTGCTGTATTTATGTATATATACACTCCTTCCACTGGACGGCAATGTCTATCTAATCTGTGTGAAAATCTGCATAGCTGCGAAACGAAAACTAGAAAGCTTTGAATCCCCACCTTCCTAAAGGACCATCTTCAAACTTGAACTTCAAGTTAAAACTTGATTTTCATAATATCAATTGGTCCTTCCATTGGTAATTGGTCCGGGCCTCTCTTTCCTTGTTCTTTTTAAATTCTCTATTTCTTCTTGCCGATCTCTCTGAAAATGGCTTTAGAAACACCATCCTCAGAGGTGGCTTCACCAACACAATCACCAGGCCCTGAGACGAATGAAAAAAATGATTCGCTTACCGAAGACTTCGCCTTGGGCCGTAGAGGGATCCTAGTCTTTTCCACGCTCGCAGTGTTGACCTTGATGGCGGCTTTGGATGGAACGTCTATCTCGGTCGCACTTCCGGTAAGCACGAAATCTTCCCAGTGTGCTCGTCCCTGAAGCCTAATTGGAAGTTTCTAGATAATCGCAAAAGAACTCAATGGCACCGCAATTGAGGCTTTCTGGAGCGGAACCTCGTTCCTGCTCTTGTCAACGGTTTTCCAGCCGAGCTTCGCATCCTTGTCTAACATTTTCGGCCGACGACCTATGATCATGACCTCGCTGGTTTTCTTCTTTGTGGGTGCCGTTGTCTCAGCTGTCGCCAAAGATTTCACATATATGCTTGTTGGTCGCTCAATTCAAGGCGTTGGTGGTGGCGGCATCATCGCCCTCACGGAAATTATCGTTACAGACATCGTCCCACTGCGCCTCCGGGGACAGTACTTTGGTATTCTCAGTGCAATGTGGAGTATTGGATCGGTTACAGGTCCTATTCTCGGTGGTGGGTTTTCACAGAACGTCACCTGGGTAAGCCTCAACCTTTCACTTTTCGTCTTTTAAAATTTGAGATGATTATGCTAACACGGCCGGCTAGCGCTGGATCTTCTATATCAACTTTCCCTTCATCGGTGTCGGTGCTATTTTCGTTCTCCTTTTCCTCAGACTAAATATCATACCTACCTCCCTAGCTCAGAAGCTCCGCCGTATCGACTATATCGGCACGGTTGTTTTCGTCGGCAGCATTTCTTCCTTCCTTATCCCACTCACATGGGGTGGTGTCCTTTATTCCTGGTCGTCATGGAGAACTCTCGTCCCTCTCCTCATCGGCGTAGCGGGTCTTTCTATCTTCGCAATCCATCAAGCTCGGTTTGCTACTGATCCCATCATCCCACCAACCATATTTCGCAATCGCACCGCAACAATCGCTTTCATTGGCAGTATCCTACAAGGCCTTGTACTTTGGTGTGCCCTCTACTATCTTCCCCTCTACTATGAAACTGTGAAAGAATATTCTCCCATCCTCTCCGGCGTGGCGCTTTTTCCACAAACTTTCACGGTCGCCCCTTCAGCCGTTGTTGTTGGAATTCTTATTACTACCTTTGGCTCCTATCGCTGGGCGATCTGGGCCGGTTGGGCCTTGTCCACCCTGGGTCTGGGTCTCATGTGCTATATTAAGGTGGACACCTCTGTTCCCGCGTGGATTTTTCTTAACCTTGTGTCTGGATTGGGCCTAGGGTTCCTTTTCCCTTCATTGGCATTTGCCGTGCAAGCGTCCGCTACGAACGAGAATCTAGCCATCGCCGTGGCAATGTTCAGCTTCTTCCGCGCCTTAGGGCAGGCAATCGGCGTGGCGATTGGCGGGGTCGTATTTCAAAATCAGATGCACAAGAATCTACTAAGCTACCCAGAGCTAGCGCCCATGGCAGACGCTTATAGCCAAGATGCCGCTGGACTGGTGCAGGTAATCAAGGCGATGTCTCCCGGGGAGACCAAGTCGGATTTGAAGGCAGCGTACACGGATAGCTTGCGGATAGTGTGGGCCGTCTGTTGTGCGGTGTGCGGAGTTGCGTTGTTGTTGAGCTTGTTCATCCAGCATTATGATTTGGACCAGGCGTTGAAGACAGAGCAGGGATTAAGAACAGAAAAGACACAGGCTGCTGATGAGGAGGGTGTGAAGCAGTGACGATCGTCAAGATGGGATGATGACTACGAATTATAGACCTCTCAGCTTTTTGTAACATATAACGAAATAATGTAATATCTAATAGAAATAATATATTTCAAAGACAATGTTATCAATAAATCAGAGAACCTCACCGCGTGCACCTTATTAAGGCATAGAGAAGTCTTACGGTGGTCGAATGTCTTGATGCCTCTCGGGCAGCTTCCTGCATAAGCGATAAATGCTTCGATCGCTTATCATTGTCATCCATGACGACCAGGGTATTTGGAGGGGGTATTCATCCTACCCAACGGTACTTCCGAACTACTACTGCTCAAGTCTCAAAATATGATCGCGACGTTGATATGCTTCAAGCCACTGCTTGTGTCGAGATTTCCCCGTCTCTTTGGCTGCCTCGTAGAGATTAGGATCAAGTATCAAGATTTGATCGTCTGCTTCTTCATGACGTGCGATCTCAGCTTCATACTCCTCAAAGGTAGTGAAGAAGGCGATCCCTCTTCTTGGTCCCCTAGTGTTTTGAATGTTAGCTGACGCAACTCCGCCACCAAGCATCCACTGAGCTTACTTGTCTTCTTTCCTCGTCCGAGATGATCAATTGATGTTTGTAGGAGAGGTCGCTGCTACTTTTTGTACTTGCTGATACACGGTCGGGCCGAGTCTGCATCATCCTGACACTCCTCGTCGATAAGATTGTGGAAGAACTCTTTTAGTATTCCTGACCCTACTCTCTACCAGCCTTCCGTCTATGCTTGCATTTCAGTTCTATATATTAACAATTTTGAATTGTACTTTCTATTATATTAGAGAAGTACTTTACAATATTCCTTTATATTACATTTATCTTTTTTAACATCTTAACGGAAAACACATAAACCAGATCTTACTATTTACTACCATATTTGACCTACTCAATTTCGCTATTGAAGATTATAATATGAATTTATTAAGAGTTTTAATGTTAATAACAAAGTATTAAAATCATAACGACTAATAGTAATAGAGAAACATGATTTAGGGGTTTATCTTATTCCTTCCCTCCCAATTTCTTTTGCTTATACAACAATGCGGCATGTAACTAGCTAATTATAAGTGGGCGTCTTGCATGATTGCTTATATAATACAACGTAGAACCCCACGTCGTACACTTTAAGCTGAATAATCAGACTTGGAAAGCTTCATTTCCGTTGTCTAGTTTTCAATGAGTGGTCGATTCAATGCTCTGACAGGGACCCCGTCATTTTGACACCAAACCTAAACGCTACAAGTCTGCGGGTATGGAAATAGCTTATGCGCCTCGTCATGGCAGTACAAGAAGCTCTAATGGATGTTGGACTTGTCGGCTTCGACGCAAAAAATGCGACGAAAACTACCCTGTGTGTGAAACCTGCACTGCGCTTCACATAACCTGTCATTACAGCCAGGACAAGCCGGAGTGGATGGATGGCGGAAGTAAGCAAGAGGAGATGGCAATGCGGCTCAAGCGTCAGGTCAAGGAACAGTTTCATCGGCGCCATGACCGTGGTGCTGTTAATATCTCTAATGACCGTTTCCCATTGGTCGACTCTGTTGCCAATGAGTCGAGAGTGCTAGCTAGAGGCTCAGCCGATAATCAGCTCCAAGGTGAATGTGACTGCAGATCGAATAGTCAGAGCGTGTGCAAATCCACCACTTCTTTTGAACGTTCTAACACTATATTTGTAATGTTTTATCTTGAAAACGTACTGCCGTTCTTGTTTCCATTTTACCAGCCGAGTTTTCTTCAAGGTGGAAAAGCGTGGATCTTGGAAATGATTATGAATAGGCCGGTGGTACGACAGGCCACTTTATGTCAGAGTTCATACTTCCTTTCTCTTGCACGGGGAACTGAGGATCACGATGGAGCCTGGGAGACGGTCTTAGCACAGACTAGGGCTACATTTGCAATGTTGAGAGAGTCGCTGCAGATTATCGTTGGCTCACACATCACCGAGCACCTCCCAGGGGCTGTACGGATTATGACAAGTATCATGCAGCTGCAGCGCTTTGAAATTGCTGTTTTGAGTTTCACTAACTGTCGACCTCATCTAAATGCCGCCCTCGCACTTTTCAAGCAACTTCTTGATAGCACCGACAGTGGAAACCCACCGGGGTCCTGTAGTTTCAGTTCTGTCATTAATAGTCTCAATCCATCGTCATTGATTTCGCCAGGTCAGGTCCCGAGTGCCGAACAGGCCGCCTTTTGTTTCTCGTCAGCCCTTTTGATTTTCGATGACATTATTGCAAGCACAGTACTTCAGGAGCAACCAAGGCTCTACGAGTACCACCACAGCCTTCTTGAAAAAATCGACGGAATTGATCCACCTATCAACCTTGAGGGTGTTGTGGGGTGTCAAAACTGGGCATTGCTTGCAATCGGTGAGATTGCGGCCCTTGACACGTGGAAGCAACAGTGCAAAGGAGCCGGAAATCTTGATGTCATGGAGGTTGTCAAGCGCGCTACGGCCATAAAGAACTCACTAGGAGCCCATCTTAGGCAGCTCGAAACTAGGTCAACGATGACTTCTCAGGGAAGCAATCTCCTACTAGAAATTTTCACCACAAATTCTAGTCAGCAATCAGACCTACCAACCAAGCAAACTCCGTTCGTTACCCGCGTCTGGGCACATGCTGCCCTGATTTATCTATTTGTAGTTGTGTCCGGATGGCAAGCCACTAGCGTCGATGTGCATTATCATGTTGATCAAATCATCGAATTACTTACAAATCATATCTCGCCCCCGGCACTTCTCCGCACGATGGTATGGCCATTTTGTATAGCAGGCTGCCTTGCAAATCCAACACAGGAAGTCCATTTCCGTAGGATGGCCGAGGCTTTGCAACCATCAAGTGTATTTGGTACAGTACGCAAAGCACTTGAGATCATGGAGAATGTATGGTATAATCGGGATGTAGAAGATGCTTCAAGCCGCAATTTCGCTGCCTGCTTTGAAGGCCAAGGTGATCTAGTGCTGCTCGTTTAGATGAACAATTGTGCATGGCATGTTCAAACACCTCTACGGTTCCTCTACGACCGGATAGACTTTTTGTGGAAAACCGCATTTAGATTCTCTACACCCTATTCCTGTTTGAACTGAACATAACCCTTGTCCTTCACGAATGTGGCGTGCCATGGTGCATTTCCTTCGTGACTCACTAACTTCGCATAGAAGTCAGCATGCGCAGGGCCATCTAATGCCATTCCATTCATTCTGCCTCTTCCTGGCGCTCATCTGTATATATATATTGATATATGCCAAGATTGTCCAAATCTCTTTGTGAATTTGTAATCATAATTCAACTGTTTTGTGTTGGTATAGCGGCAATACTATCTCGTCAACTCTTATACGACTAAGTGAAGACTGTTCTCTAGACTCTTTCTCAGGGCTGCCTTGATCGAAACTTGCCCACGGTTCGATATACTGAAGCCCCACAAGCCGCGCGCGACGCCATTGAGCCCAGACTCCTCGAGTTGCAAGTCCTAAGTAATCACCCGAACCCGCGCGCGAAGACCCATTTTGTCCTGCCGTCGCACGCCTGAGCCCATAGTTCGATACATGTAATGCCGTGATTTATTGTCCGAATCCCCCCGAGGATTTAGTTCAACCTGCTCGCGCGCGGGAGGAAAGCTTAGTGATATTTCTGTAGCCCTGAATATCGTAGAACTGGAACTCTAGTACTAACAACCTCAAGATCGCATCAATTTTGTATTAATTTTATATCAATTGATTTGTCAGCTCGTTATGCCCGGGCTTTCAATTATTCATAATGTCATATTTCAGAACAATTGTTGTAGATATGTCCCTCTTTTACTCAGATCAAAGAATGGATATATAGGTGGATATCAGGTATTATGCCCTTACCTATGTCACGTAATAATTCAATTACATGGTTTCATTCACTTTATATATACTTTTCTGTTGTCCTTCTGAGTCTAGTCATCCCATTTGCCTACTTTATTCCACTTTCATATACCAGATATATCTGGCAAGCCACACAGGGTTTAAATACCATGTCTGATTCCTCGAGTCTCAAGAGTTCTTCCCGGACACCCGTCTACTTCCTCGGAATTGGCGGACCAAACTTTATAGAAGACAAGAACCATCCAGCCTATGTCAAACTATCTGAAGTGGGACGAGAGATCACGACGCGAGTCAAGCCCAAAGCAGTGGTTGTCTTTTCTGCCCACTGGCAAGGTAGCCCGAATAGAATTATGATCAATGTTGCTGAAAAGACAAATATCATTTACGACTTCTATGGATTTCCTCCTCACTACTATGAATATGAGTACCCGAACAAAGGAAGCCCCGAGGTTGCTGGAAAGATTATTGAGAAGCTTGCAGGGGCCGGAATTGAGGTCCAAAAGGTCAAGCGGGGCTTAGATCATGGTGTCTGGGTGGGCTTTCTAGCAGGTAGATGATGCTCTTTTTTCTCGCCCTCCTTTTCTGATTTTTTACGTCTATTCGCTAATAATGGCTATAAACAGCTTTCGACCCCAAGGAAAACCCATTAAATGTACCGATCGTGCAAGTCTCCCTATACGATAACGAGGACTTGGATCAACATTATCGCATCGGACAGGTATTGGAAAGTCTCCGAGACGAGGGTATTCTGATCGTGGGTGCCGGAATGGCTGTTCACAATCTTCATGATTATCGGGCCTCAAGAACAACGGGCCAAACTATGCCGTAAGTAGATGGTGGCAAAAATATCAACTACATCTTATTTCAGCTAACACTACCTAGTTACGCCTTCAGCTTTGATGAGGCGCTGAAGGAGGCAGCTACCGCAGAGCCAGAAGATCGGCAAGGAAAGATGCTGGCATTAATGAAACGCAGTGATGGCAGGGCCGCACACCCGACTTTAGACCATATTCTTCCAATATACATCGCTGCGGGGGCTGCAGGCTCGGATATCGGAGAACGATTGTGGACCTTGCCTGAGCGAAGTTTGAGCTGGGCACAATATCGCTTCGGCCAGGTATAAGACACTGTTCTTATTGTGGATTCACAAATTAGACAGCCTTTTTTCTGGTTGTTATTCAACAGTCAACTTTCGTTGAAGAAAAAAAGCATTTAATGTTCAAGATTCATCAATTAAGGTATCTTTAGCTCATACTCTTTAAAGACTATCACAGCCAATGTAAAGAATCCTTGTCATCCTAGTCGCCAAATCACCGTTATGTATCCGATTTTATCCTTTCGCCCCTGGGCTTCTCGGCCCGTCTGCAACATTGAACCAGGAATCTAACACGGAGTCAATTTACCGGGATCTTATCACTCCTATATCAGTCCTTAATATTACTAAATCACTATAAAAATATGGGTCTCACAGTAAGCTTGGCAGATACTGTACTTGGGCTAGTAGCAAGGAAGCAGTGGCAGGTCTACATTCACCCACGTGCGCCTCCACTAAAGAAAAATCGAATTATTAACTTGTTTCAATCATGTCAACCAATACTACTAACTTAGTACTGATTTTATTAGTTACTCCTATATGATAATGTGACAGCCTTGGTATATCCTAAATTTTCTACGCCTCAATGTTGACTTAAGGAGTAGCTTGGAAGCCATTCATAGTACCGAGAGCCATTCACAATATTCAGTTTCTTGGACACTAATCTGCACGCATGGCCATCGGCCCTTTTCTCTTCTCGGCCTTGGTGCTTCTGCCAGTGTAAGTATTTTTTGCTTTCATCTACATTTTATTTCGAAGATCTGTCCCTAAACTTGGTATTTTTGCTAACGTAGATGGCAGTGTTTCCGCCCACGCATCATGTAACACTGTCGATGACGGATATACTTGTTTCCCCCATGTCGCCCGCAACTGGGGCCAATATGCGCCGTACTTTTCCCTCGCCTCTCAGTCTCAAATCTCACCAGCTGTACCCGAAGGCTGCCAGATCACTTTTGTACAATCCTTAAGCCGTCATGGAGCTCGCTATCCCACCTCTTCCAAAAACAAGGTCTACAAAGCCCTAGTCCAGAACATCCAAGAAAACGCCACCGCTTTTAATGGCGAGTATACGTTCTTAAAAAACTACACTTATTCGTTTAGTTCTGACAACCTGACTGCCTTTGGTGAATTGGAAATGTATGATTCTGGTGTCAAGTTTTATAATCGCTATGAGTCGCTTGCTAGGTTCAATGTTCCCTTCATTCGTTCCTCGGGCTCTGCTCGGGTTGTGGCATCTAGCCAGCAATTTATTGCTGGGTTTCAAGCAACTAAGAAAAATGATAGACACGCAAACCATGCCCAAGTTGGTCCTGTCATTAACGTCATTCTCGAAGAAACCTCTTCATTCAACAACAGTCTCGACCCCGACACCTGCACAAGATTTGAGAATAGTGAAGTGGGCGACGACGCACAAGCCACATTTGCAAACATCTTTGTCCCTGCCATCCTGAAACGCGTCCAGACACATCTTCCGGGAGTGACACTTAATATTAACGAAGTTATTTACCTAATGGATCTCTGCTCCTTCGACACCGTCGCAAAGACAACAGACGCTAGTCAATTGTCACCGTTCTGCGATCTTTTTAGCCATAAGGAATGGGTGCAATATAACTATTACCAATCCCTAGGGAAATACTACGGCTATGGCGGCGGAAATCCTTTGGGACCTGCCCAAGGAATCGGTTTCACAAACGAATTAATCGCTCGACTAACACGCACTCCCGTGCACGACCACACCTCCACCAATACCACGCTCGACTCACAGCCTTCGACCTTCCCGCTCAACGCAACCTTGTACGCCGAGTTTTCACATGACAATGGCCTAACCCCGATTTTCTTTGCCATGGGCCTTTACAATGGCACTAAGCTCTTGTCAGAGACAGAAGTTGAGTCTATTGAGGAAACAGATGGGTATTCAGCTGCATGGAGTGTGCCGTTCTCGGCGCGTGCATATGTTGAAATGATGACTTGTAGGGGTACGAAAGAACCGCTCGTCAGGGTTTTGGTTAATGACCGAGTTGTTCCATTGCGTGGCTGTGATGTGGATCATCTTGGGCGGTGTACGAGGGAAGGGTTTGTTAGGGGGTTGGGGTTTGCAAGGGATGGCGGAAACTGGGGCAGTTGCTTTACCTGATTCCAATCAGAGGCTATTCTAAATAAAGAATAAATAAGGAGTTGTAAATATATGTTTTATTCATGGTATTTTTCAGACATTTAACTATGTGGTCCCTTCTCACAACTATAGATGTGCCGATAGCCATTGAAACTTAACACTAAGTGGCTTTCTCGGGATTATGCTGGCGAAGGGTTAATTTTGAGTCAGTGCAACTGATGTTATTAAAACTCCCCTATAGAAGCAACGGAGCAAGGACATGAAGCAACATTATTGCCTTAATCCCATTGAAAAATTGGCTCAGACTGCCACGCTAATTTAAGTAGCTGACTCGTCAGTACTCAGTTCCAGCCGTTCGATATGCTTGTATCCTGTGTTACTGGTCACTTGGCGAAGTCAATTATACCAATGGCACGCACTAGAGCGAGAGCCGCCTAGCCGAGTCGTTCGGGGGCTGTTGGTACCGGAAGTCGCCCAACCAGCCATCGCAGCCTCAACAAGATGGGGGTGGAACGCGTCACTCCGGACCCTGAACTAACCAGCCGTGTCAGCCTGTTATTATGTATTATCTACGGAAACTTCAAACTAAAAGACTAGTAGAAGACTACTAGAAGTGGTCATTAAATAATACCCACCTGCCAAGTCGCTGCTGATTCTGTTCTTCTCATTCCCAACCATGACTTTATTATTACTGAGTGGCCATGTCAAAAAGCTCCTGGCATGGTGTCGCTTAATTTTGCTGCCGCTGGGGGTAAGTTTGGATATCACGAGTCCGCCTGTAAAATTAGCAAAGAAAAGGGAAAACTGATGTCGCCGCAGAAACCCACGCATTGCTTGCACGGTCAGGCTCCTGTTCGAAAACAGGAAACTACACCACCCCAGATGGACTGAACTTTACTGCGTACTGTGGTGAAGACATCGTATCGACGGCCTATTACGATACGCCAACAAAGAAGAATTTTACACAATGCATGGACGATTGCTCGACCGAGAACTATCGATGCTGGGGGGTGGCCTGGCAAGAATCAAACAGCTCTTGCTGGGGATTAACCAGTGATCATGCTATTACGAGCGCAAATTTGACGGGCCCTTCTAGTACCAGAGACATAGCGCTTGGGAACACCACCCAGCTGGGTGGGAATACTTCATGTCCCTATGCAAATAATACAATCCTCCCGACCCAAGAAGGATTGGATTTTAAGCTCGCCTGCTACACGAGTATTGATGAGGATACTCTTTCCCCGTGGAACTTGGAATTTTGTAGGGTCCATGTGGAAACCCTGGAAGAATGCATGGACGCCTGTGCTCAAGCGCACCCACGCTGTCAAGCAGCAATGTGGAACCCGGGACTTATGGCTGGGTATTTGAACTGTTTTCTCAAAAATGACACCGGTCCTCTCGTGGCAAACACCAACTACATTTACCACACAGCCGTCGCTGAATATACTCCTCTATCCCAGGGCTGCCCGACATATTCGAACTGGACGGCCAACGACAAAACGTTTGACATCAAATGCTCCAAACAAATCACCCAGGCGAACAATCTTACCTTTTACCACCAAGATAATATTACCGCATGTATCGATAGCTGTGCCTCACACAGCGGACCTCCGGCATGTGAAGCCGTCGTTTTTGACGCTACATTGGATTCTGGTTACGAAAATTGCCAGCTTTTTAGCGATGTAAAAATGACAGACGACTCGACAAATCTGAACATAGCTCAGTTTTCTACCGCTACATCTTCAAATTCTTCTTCATCCAACAGCAGCAGCAACAGCAGCAGCAAGGCATGGATCGCGGGTCCAGTCATTGGGGGAGTAGTTGCCATTGGCGTCATTGGATTTATATGGTTTTGGTGGAAGCGTCGGCAAGCAAGGAGGCAGTCGCCTGAAGAGGATAGCAGTGATACGGTTAATCAAGATAAAAATAAGCTACCTGCTACAGTGGCAGACCCTGCTTCACTTGACGCTCTATCTTCTCTCACCGAGCTTGCGGCCCAGGAGAGGGTAGAGCTGCCGTCCGAGGAAAGGAGGGTGTTTGAAATGGGGGCTGATGGAAATATGTGCAAACATTAAACTTGGTCAGGATGTGGTTCATTGAATAATGAGCAAGGCCGTGGTGATGCATGTACATAATTTGTAAATATTTGAATTTTAATCCTTTAATAATTACATGTAATATCTCCTCCTACTTAGCCTCAGTTCATAATTTAAAAATAGTTCTATGATGCTTTTATCATTTTTAGCCTGAGCTACATCTATCCTTTTGGTGAAAACGAGGGAGATTTGCCCCATCAAAAGCTTTGGGTATGTACTAGTATTTACCCATCCTTATTGTTCATCACAGCACCGGTATTAATTTTCGACTGAAGACCCTACGAGTTTCTAATTGTATGCGGTAGACGAAAGGCCTCACTTGATAAATTGTTTTAGATTTTGAATCCTCAAAGAAGGCCATCTTATATATAGGATTATATGTGGCTCGGCTTACTTGTGTGAGATACGTTGGTAAACCTTGCTTAATCGTCTGGATCACTAGGGCCCCATCAGTGATGACTGCCCTTCCAACGGACAATTTCTAGCCAATGATTGTGTAGATAGAAGCAAACCACTGATACTTGATATCACTCGGCGCTCATTTAAAATGCTAGTCAGTAATGTCGCCGCAACTGTTCAATTGCGCTAGCAAACCTTTATTGTCGGGTCCAGACTTAACACCAGACTACTTCATGCATCAGATGTCGAAGAGATGATATAAAAGTCTGAACGAAACGTCGCAAGGATTATCACTCCCCTGATTATGCAGTGGGGTGAGAATGAAATGCTACTTATTAGCATTGTTATGTTGCTGCTGTATTTGTAGCCTTCAATTTAGAAAAATCTACAGTGCTTTAAATTGGGCAAATTGAAGCCTTTTATATCTGGTGGTGTATATGGGTGGTATAGTCATCTAGTCATCGCTGAGAGCTCGCGGATGCCCGGCACCCTCCAGGATGCCGAACGTGCGGGCGTCGCCTGCCGATGACGGGCCCCCCAGAGCTGTCACCTCCCCCCCCCCCCGGGGGGGCTGCCCTGGGTCTCCCTTCTCCCCATCAATCGGCCTCCTGCCGGAGTCATCAGTGTTAACAAGGAAAAGACGATTGTATTCACAAATCTCATAAGCTTGTCTTCTGGCCAACCATCGTGTTGATACTTCTCCGTCTCCTTAAATTAGATAACATAATATGCAGACATTCGCAAACGTTCGCCCAGGCGCGGCAAATGTGAGTTCTCCCGCAGTGGTTTTCGTCAGTCATTTCGAAATAAGGAACTACATAATCTATTAGGTTCATAGAAATAAAGTTCTTGAATTCTGAAAATCCAATAGATTTTTGTAAATGGGTGTGTCGTGTGTGAATACTGTCAAGACGCCTAAGCATGCCAAGGGGCAATTGGCCCCACAGTAAGCTGACATTGCAGGTCTCGCAGTAAGCAGGCCTTTTGTTTGGGTATTAAGTTTACATTGTGTTGTGGCTCATATAAGCTTACTTCGCACTTCAAGCTATGATTACTTGGCTCTTGTGAGGGTAAGAAAAAATTATCAGTTTGTAATCAATTATCATACATCACTACCTTTATGAAACCATTCATAAAATAATGCTGGTCATTGTCGCTGGTAAGCTAGTATGTTTCCCTTACGAATTCCATGATAGTGCAAAACTATATATATCTGCCTCATAAAAGCGAGCATATAAAGTCCAATAACAGAAAACTGCCTTCTATCCAATCTCTCGTTTTCCACGCAACTAAAACCCGACTGATTAATACTATTCTACAGTCAAATATTCGATTTTAACCATGGCTCCAACTATTGTTCTCATCACCGGTACGACCCGTGGTATTGGAAAAGGCTTGCTGGAGCTATATCTCAAGAGGCCGAACCATATCATCATTGTGGGAAATCGTGACCCTAGTGACCCGAAATCTACCATTCTACACGACCTCCCCAAGGCCGAAGGGACCACTTTAGACATCGTGAAAATTGACTCGACCTCGCCCACAGACGCCGCGACAGCTGCGGATGCGCTCGCTGCCAAATTTGGTCATATTGACATTCTCATCGCCAATTCAGGAATCGCCAACCTTTTCCCCAAATTTGTAGAGGTAACAATCGAAGATATTAAGCCTCACATTGAGGTCAATTACTTCGGTTTCATCCGTCTTTATCAAGCCTTTCGACTCCTGCTCAAAAAGGCAAAAGATCCTAGATGGGTGACCATTGGGTCAAGTGCAGCATTTCTAACGGTAAATATGAAATACGAAACTGTTACCTTGCCCAAGAAGAAGTCTGCTAACTTATACGACAGTGGGTCTCAGCAAAGGATATTTGTTTAGAGGTGTTTATTGATGGGTTTGAAGTAACACGCTAACTTTCTTTCTTTTCTTTTTTCGTAGCAACTTTGGCTCTCACCCAAATGCTGCATATGGTCCTACAAAAGCCGTTCAGCACTGGTATACCAAAGCAATATCCTTCGAAGATCCTTGGCTGAACGCTTTTCCTGTCGACCCTGGGTGAGTCTTGTATCGTGATTTCTGCGTTTCGTATGTGTCTAATATAAATCAGTTGGGTACAAACAGACCTTGGAGGGCCACAGGCCCCTCTCACAGTAGCGTTCAGCACTGCTAAATTGCTCAATGTTATCGACACCTCCACTCGCGAGACACACAGTGGAAAGATGTGGAGTTATGATGGTAGTGAGGTGCCTTGGTGAATGAAGCTGGGAGAAGTACTGGTAGGTATTCTAGTACATACAAAGATATAAAGAGAGCATGTAATTTATATGAGCGACCGATTATGCGGAATGAAATTATTTCAGTTTCTCTTCAATCTCATGGTTATGGCTTTTTACTCCGATCCAAAAGTCCTATCACATTGCCAGCGTAAGGGCATTTGTGAGCCTTGGCATTAATATCCGCACCCATTTGAAGAAGCAGTACCATGCCTGGCTCAAAACCTCTCTCAATGGCCATGTGTAGTGGAGTCCATCCTGTTTTATCATATGTGTCTATAACAAGACTCGGTTCGTGTTCTAAGCGGTGGTTCAGCAGCAGTACTAATATCCTAACATTCCGGCGCAAGACTGCCCAGTGTATTGCTGAACGATCGTCGCATTCGAAAATCCCTATTCGGGCACCTTGCTCCAAAAGTAGACGTACTATCGATTCATGATCTTCGATCACTGCGTGTATGAGTGGGGTGCGACCATCGCTATCTTGCTCATTGACATCCATGTCGCTACGGAGTATAAGCACTCGTAGAATTTGCTCGTGGCCTCTCTGGGCGGCGATGTGGAGGCTGCCAACCCAGCCTGTTTTTTTTGATGTGGTGATTAGTCGTGAAAAATCATTATTGTGAGACGGTGCCAAGCTGTGGGCTGGCATTGACGATGGCATATCCGATTCTGAGGCCCTTCGATGAGGTCGTGTGCCGTAGATCTGACTGTCATGAAGCTGGAATGGCTCATTATTTGCTGTACTACTCTGAGGTGTGTTCCATGACATCAAGTCCCACGAAGTCATCTTTTGGGGGGTCGAATGCTCTAACGGTTGTTGCAAGGCAGGTGGATTAAGTGATGGAAGAAAGATATTGTTGTTTGTTTGGTACATAAGCTGGTCAATCGTGTCGAGCTCGATGTGTGTGTTCTCCAGTTCCGGCTCATCGGTCAAGTGCTCGGCCGAAAGAGGCATGACGGCTGAAACAGCGACAACTTCATCATTCCCGGCCGCTGAATCCATTGGCGATGATTGGAAAGATCCGTTTCTACCCAGAGTTGCATCTACCTGGACACTCCCTTCCGCTAGCCGTTTCTTTTCTGCGAGGCCCTCTGATTAGCAGTGCGATCAACACGCTATCAGTGATTTACGACAGAGCTTACCACGGAATTTGCGCTGTGCCAGTCTATTTTGAAGGCGGCGTCGTTCCACCAGATTAAGTTGAGCATTCTCGTTGGCCCCCATTAATTTTCTTAAAAAGTTGGTTGGGGTAGTGAGCATCGGCGGTGGCATATCACTGTCGTCTAAGTTGTCGGTGGGTGTCAGAGATTCGATTAGAAACAAGAGACGCCGGACGCTAAGGAATAAACATTGAAGTACGACCGAGAGACCGGACTAAGCCAAGGCTATGGCGCTAAGTACAAGAAAAGGAATATATTAATACTTTATAACGCCCCTAGGACACGGCAACCCTAGGGCCTCACATCTAGAGTTATTAATATTTTGGAGCACACAAAAAGGGGGGGGGGGGGGGGGGGGGTAAGGTAAGGTTATCATTCAAGGCCGATTAGAAAGCGCTCAGTGGCTGTCGTCCCGGAGTAGATATGATTGGCGTTTTGCAATTATTTAATCACCTGACCTGCCTCATCTCCGTCTACACATCACCCTACACCCTCTATTGGAGTTATCTCGATATTCCTAGTATCCACGCCCAGATTTTCCATATCCCGCTAACATAGATTTGCTTGCCATAATCTCAGATATGTTGACGTCTTTTCTATAGTCCTTACCATTGCTCAGACGAAGATGGACGCCGCTTAAGTTCTCGAATCCAAACTTCGTCTAGATACCTGCAAGCCAGGAAATTAAAGAGGAGACCATCCCAGATTATTATGCGACCCGGTACTACCCTACTCAGATAGGTGAAACCTTTAAGAACCGATATCAAGTCGTGCGAAAGCTAGGATTTGGAGCTAGCTCAACTGTGTGGCTTGTACGGGAAATGGAGTTAGACGCCCATGGAATCCATGTTTATAATTACCTTGCCTCTGCTCGTAACTAAGTGCAAGAGCGGCTGCTGTCGTTATGTTGCTCTCAAGATCTTCATCAAGTCTGCATCATTGGGGTAGCAACTGGTTGACGAACTCAACATATAGAAACGCATGGGAGAAGTCTCACAAAAGCATTCAGGTCATAAATATGTCAGGCCATTGCTCGACTCATTTGATATGGATGGACCTGAAGATAAACACCGGTGCCTCATGTATCCTCCGTTTTGGGAGAGTTTGTTGGCTATTTTATTCCGCAATCTAATTCTGCGACTGCATATACCCGTTTTCGTTGTTGTGCTTCACCGTCTATTTTTAGTGCTTGACTATCTACATACAGGATGCAAGATTATACATACCAGTATGTACTCCTGTTCAACCTTCTGCTTCTGTTACTTATTTGGCAATGCCACCCAGACATTAAGACGGACAATATTATGTTTGGCATCGCTGATGATTCGGTTTTTAGTGATTTTGAAGAGAATGAACTTCAGAATACGTGTCCTAGGAAGGAGTTAGACAGAAGGACAATTTATATTTCCCGTAAACTAGGAATGTCTAAGAAATTGGGTGCCCCCGCCCTATGCGACTTTGGCTCGGCCGTACTCGGTGACGAAAAACATTTCAAAACTTCAACCTGATATCTATCGAGCGTCGGAGGAAATTTTTGGAAGTTCCGTGGACATATAGCGTTGATATATGGAATGTGAGATACATGGTAATATAATAGCCGATACTAGTGTAAGAGCTCTTAAAATTCTCGTTGCAGATTTGGAACATTTTCGAAGGGGGGTTCTTGTTCAAAGGTCAGGACCCAGAATTTCAGACTTACTGGAGTCGAGCACGCCTCGCCGAAATGATACGTCTTCTCGGTCCGCAGCCGCCCGATCTTCTTGCACGAGGGAATCTAACCCGAAAATTCTTTTCGGTAGAAGGTAAGTCAACTGCTATCTTATTGTCTAGATAGGGAGGGTATTCACTCATCATGTCTGACTTTCTAGGTAACTTCTACGTTAGAATTCCAGTACAAGAGTACACTCCGCTCGAAGAGAGGAGAACTACTTTTGAGGGACAAGAAACAGAACAGTTTCGCCGGCTCGTACGAAAAATGCTGCAATAGGAGCCTAGAGAACGAAGCTCTGCTAAGGAATCATAAATAGACAAGTCGTTGCCAACAGAGCTACATAAATAGTCTAGAGACTTGTTGGTCTGCTTTTCTCGTTCAATGAAACTCTACGGTACCAACAAGTGATAATCGCCAGATGCCCAAACTGCCCTCACTGGTCGCTTGTGCTCTCTCTGCGATGATTGAGACTAGACTATCAAGCTTGAAAGGCTCCATGTTGAAAGCGTTGACTACAACGCTATGCAGACTGCAAGCCTAGGCATTGCGAAAATTGTAAATAACATCCATGACCTGAGCCAGTAGTATTGTGGTAGCAATTACAAATATACGAAGTAGACTTTTCGCATCGGGGGAAATACCGAGATATGTACATGCTGTTTTACCTGAGATTGACGGCTGTATTCGGTTTAATGATGGCGATATTGATTTGGTATTACCCTTGGATGCTGAGGCGAAGGAAAGATTATTAGAAAAGGATTATTTTCAAAATAGAGTCTTCGATAGATAGTAACTATACCCAATGGCGGTGCGATATACCGCTAGAAACAACATTATTCCCTCAAAATGTAAGCTGAACATGCTATCAGCGGAACTTCGAGAGTTTTATGGCATATTTAATGTTTAGGCTTTATCGTTCTCAAATTGAAAGCTGGGGAATTTTTTCCGCCATCTCTTTACTCCATTTGTCCGCTTTGTATTTCATCGGAATCAGCACTAGACAACTAAGCCAGCAGATGAAGGCAGTTAATGTCAACAACCACCCTGTGCCGATAGCATTACTCAGCGGATCAGCAATCACAAGTGCTACACATGCCAATGAGTTTCGAAAGAGGTTGTTAACCGCTACCCCTGTACTGGATCGTTTTGGCACGAACTCGGTAAGCATCGTAGTCATGACATTGGATATCAGCATCATTCCAAACCCGTAGAAGAATGTTGCTAGGCACTATAAGTTGTATTTTTTTAGTTACTGTCCAAGACTTCGATACTGAGCAAACTACTTACCAACACAAACCAAAAGACATGCTTGTCCGCTGTCCATCCAAACCAGAGCATTGCAGCAGGATATAGCAGGGCTGAAATCAACACATTTTCCATGATGCGGTCATCTGGGCGGAATTTAATGTTTCCATTTTCATCATACCGCCCGGCTTTGCTGGCTTCTCGTTTCATGATATGGTCTGTCCATCTACCACCAAATATTGCGCCGAGAATACTGCCTAAAGCGCTAGGGATATAGGTTAAGCCCACAATCAAAGGTGAAAAGCCGTATGGTGGAGAAGAAAAAACCTTCTGAACCGTAATATTCACAATATAGTACCCAGCGAATGTGATACTAGTGTAGAACACGGTAATCAGAATAGGCATGAAGCGTAACAGACAAGCCACTTTAACCGGGGAAATAGCCACATTTCCTGCACTTAAAAGCCGTGACTTCCAAGCGGCTTTTCCATTTTCTGGTTCGGTGTTTTCTTTTTCCTTCTGTTGTTTTTGTATATAAGACGTTTCTGGGAGCAGGAAGATGACAAGGATGAAGACCAGGAACCCGTAGATGACCATAACCCATTGGGTGCTACGCCAGCTCCATTTGATAGCCACCGCACCCCCAATTACTGGGGCAATCAGTGGTCCGAGGATTGGCCCAAGGTAGAATATACCCATAGCCTTCCCTCTTTCACGGACCTCCCATATATCAGCTATGGTTCCGGCACCGACAGCTTGAACAGAGGCACAGGCTCCGCCAGCCAATAGACGCATTGCGATAAACATGCCGATATTGACGCTTACTGCAGCCAAGACATTGAAAACAGCTAGTAATAGAAAGGATATCAAGTATATAGCTCTGCGACCGTATTGTTCTGAAAAGTACGACCACCATAGCGGCGTGAATGCAACTGCGAGCGAGTAGAAGGCAACGGATAAATTGACGATAGCGGCGGTTGTGTTGAGATCCTGGGCAATGTCTTTGAGGACAGCTATTAGAGAGATTAGCTATAAAAGGCCCTCACATGAAATGTATTTTAAGCGAGTAGATCCTTACGCATAAGTATCGTACTGCCCAAAGGGGCCGCTATTCCTGCTAAGGAAACAATTAAAGTAACACCAAATTTCAGTCTGCGGTCCACCTCTTTGGAATTAGCCGGTGCTGATACAAGGACAAGGTATGGTAGCAAGCCCCTTCTTCTGGTAAGCGTTTCTTTGGGCTGCACGGCAGTTTGCACTTGGTCTAAATTTGTCGAGTCATTAAGTGCAGGCTCTTCCGTAGGATGATTTTCTTTGGTCTCTGCGGTAGAAGACTGATTATTTATCTCATTCTTTTCGATTTCAGTCATTTTGCCAACTCTATAAGCTTCAAGATGGTAACGAATTGGACGACAAAGGGTTGTTTGCATGAATACACACGTACAAGGGATGATTGGCTTTTTAAAGACGTTATAGCAGTATTATATAATGTCGACTAGTGAGGACTGATAGGAATAATTCCACTATCATATTATTGCTTCATTATTGCCAAAGGATCACGAAAAGGTTTCGGGATCATTCAATACAACGTAGAAGAATACTGTAAGTAATAGTACGGTACAGTATGTTGTATCTTTGAAGGATGATAGTTCATTGGCATACAAGGTAAGCTTGTACCCACAACTTTTCATTCGGGAACGAGCAGCTGTGTATTATTACAACGGGCCGCGCGGGCCGCTCTGTCTTCCTCTAGATGAGAAACTGAGATGTAAATCGAAAGTTATTTTACTTACAATAGTATTACGTCTCCAGAACAGAGAACGCAAATAATAAAACCTAGTCTGCAGGTGCTAGTGTGACAAGTGATTTATTCAAAAGGATCCGAAATAACCTGTCTTAAGTTGCTTGGTTTTGTAATAGACATTCTCGCAAGTGTCTCCACATGTGGGAAAGCAGGCACTTAACAGAATACGGAAACTAATTGAATTCTGTAGGACGATGAGAAGATAGAAAAGAATCCTATAGGACGTTCAGAGTACCAGTGATTGGGACTATACAAACATTCTCTTTCTTTCAGGTCAATCTGTTTAGTAGATGATCCGCCAAAGGGTCAAGCTGGAAGGTGCTAGTTGTTTTGAAATGTGAATGAATTCAGCTCTAATGCAGACTCCAGTGATATTAAATTTTACTGGCTGAAAATGACCGTGATGTTAGAATAACTATCTATTTCCGTTTGGTAAACACGAGCGGGCACTCATCCTAAATATAGAATTAGCATGTCGACTTTTCATAATACTCTTCAAAGTGTGAGTCCGTGACAACATTAGAATGAAAACATACCATGGGGAAGAGCGTGGCAAAGACTCTAATCTCCTCCGAATGCTCAGTTGCGTGATGGACCCAATCAACTTCCAATGAAGCCTTTCCAATCATGGCTGCCATTGTAAGTGGCACATATCTTCGTGCAAGACAATCATGCGGTCCAGTGCCAAACACAAGCCAGTTTTTAGTCTTAGAATTAGCATCGCCGGTAATCCATCTTTCCGGATCGAAGACTTCTGGGTTTGGGTATGCCTCGGGATCATGAAGCGCCGGGTAACAGGACGGCACAATCATGGCGCCCTTTGGTACGGTGTAGTCGGGGGTGACCGGAAACGCCTGGGTAGCAAGATAGGGCACGAAGATTACAGGTGGACGATACCGAAGGAGCTCTTTCACCACAGCATTGGTATAGGTGAGCGATTCGTACATCGCTAGATCAAGTGGCTTCTTTCGGTCACCGCCACGCACAGCAAGATTCTCCTCTCGAAGGCGATCAAGAACGTCGGGCCTCTGAGCAAGGACTTGGAATAACCAGGTGGTAGAGCTACTGGATGCATCTTGAGATGCGAAAAGAAAGGAGAACATTGTCTGCCCGATTTCCTCATTCGTGAATTCGCGAATTAGGTTTGTGGGTTTTTCAACTCCCACCTCACCTGCAGCAATTCTCTCGTTGTAATCCTTCGACTCCATCATGTGTAAGACCCACTGATCAACTATGCATGTTGGCTTTGCGCCAGTGGCCATATTTTCCTTGCAGGCAGCAGCACACTTGGCGAATTCCGCTTGAACTGCATCAGCTATGCGTTTGCCTCTCCAGCACTTTGTGAATGGAATATAAGTCGAAAAGGGAACATTAACGAGCTCAAGGGCGGCGGTAACAAGATAGAAATCATCGGCGATTCTCTTGACGGCATCTTGGGATATATAACCACCAAAAAAGGTACGGCATGATAATGCACAGTTGATTTCCCTGAAAAGACCCATGAATTCAATGGGCCTTCCCCCATTGGCCTCGCTGGCGACCACAAATTTGTCAAAATAATCTGCGTATACCTTTTCTTGAACAGGTAGATATATGCTTAATGCCTGGTTTGTGAAGAGACCGGTCAATCCCCTGCGGAATTCAGTATGGGCCTTCCCTGTGAGGAAAACCCAAGCTTTAGGGCCCATGATCTCGGTTGCAATGGGGACCAAGCAAGGTTTCGCGTACGCTGGTGACTTGAAGACTCTGTGGGCAATGTCACGATCTGAAGCGAGGACGACGAACCTTGAAAACAGATACATTAGCCTTGTCGACCATCTAGGCCATCTAGCAGGTATGTGAAAAGGATCTCTTGTGCAATGGATGTATGGATATACTTGTGAAATACAGATATGCAGCTCAGGGGACCACTCGCCCATTGAGACACATATGCATCGAACTTTGGATATATCGCTTGTATGAATGGGCCCATGAACGGAATCTTGAACGTGGGTCCTGCGATTGAGCCCTTCCGTTTAATATAGAGAACTGGGGACATATCAGCACTACATAGCACCCCAAGCAAGTCGACCACGTACGTTGATCATAAGCAATCAATATACACAGAGTAGTGGCAGCTAGCTGCCAGCCATTCCAGCGAGACAGATAGTGCAACAGAAGAGCGTCTACCTGACCAGAAATGCCGTCCTTCGCAAAATACGTTGCATTGTTGACGAGGGGTGTAAAGATACTTTGATTGATCGTAGCCATGGTGTATCCTAAATTTTCATCTGAGAGAAAACAATAATCTCGTAGCTCTTGAAGCATTTTCAGAAGCAACCCCTTTATAGAATAATAATTGACTTGCCATATCCCGCTGCTGGCTAGCATTAGTAATGACCCAACGATACACAATTGGCCTGAGTTGTGCCGCTAACAGTGCTGTTGGATAGATGAGCCAGTCGAAATATCCAATAATAGTATATTTCATATAGTTCCGAGCGCAGGAGACGACACGGACGCCCATCATCGCATTGCATGAGAGAAATACTATGTCTTGGCAGTAACGTAAAGATGTACCAACCTATTTAGAGCTAGACTCCGATCGTGGAAGGTATCGGGAACTATGCCGCAATGAGCAGCCCTTTTTTTCTCGCCGGAGTCTAGCCCGCTTTAATCCTAGACTCCGAGACTGTCACTCTCAAAACCAAATATTGGGGGATTGTCGCGAGAGGAAACGTGCGTCTCGCGTTATTTCATTTACAAATTTGATAGGAGACATCGGACCTTACTGCATTCAATCCGTCAAGAGTTTGAATATCTCCTCCCATTTCCGTCGGACAAGTTCTTCCTGCTGGGTTCTAGTCCAGAATACTGTCTCTAGACGTACGAGGACCTCTTCCCATGTGTGTAAGCCGAGAGCCATGGCAACTGTGCATGTCTGAGCTATAAACCACTTTCGATAAGGTGTGCCAGTGGTAGCGACCAGACCAACAGAGAGAACCCATATTCCTGCTGAACTGTTCATGTAGTCTGTTCCTACTAGGGCTTCAATATGACGTTTGAGTTTCAGTATCATGTCATTTGCCAGATTGTCATGGGAATAGTAGGTAGTTCCATGTATAGACAACATATAAAGCGCTATTGCATACCTCATGCATTCGGAAACGGCCGATTGCTCAGGAATCTCTGAGGATAATGGAGACAGCAGTAGCAGCTTATGCAGTACAAAACACGCGAGATCATGTAGATCAGTGCTAGTCATGTGTGAAACTCGCTCATGGCGAAATATTGTCCGGAGACGGACTAGTGCGTTGCTTATAGTAGGATCGATTTTAAGATCATGGAGTGACAGATGTTGGAGATCGGAGCCTGTCAATGCTAACCGCCACTGTGGTGTAGGAGCAATTCCGTTTCCAAGGCCAGAATCGTCTTGGATTTGGAATTGAGGAGCCTCTGTAACTAGCATTGATACCCTTTATGAAGCTTGTTAGCGATACGTGTTAGCTTTATCCTATGAAAGTCTCACCAAGAAATCATCCTCGCCGTTAACGGACTTGTTCGTTTAAGCTCACTGATTCCGCCCCTAACATTTACCATCTGCTTGACAGCATTAATGTGAGCTCTACTAGTTTCGACATTCCCTTTTCCATGCTATCCATATATGATGTTAGCAATAGTGACGGAAGGCCGTACGCCGAACAACGCTCTCACCTCGATAGCAGCTAAGGTAACAACTGAATCCATGGTCTCATCTTCGAATGCCAGTGACGAGTCTTCGAGTTTTTGTCTCAAAAGGGACACTGAATCAATCATCAGAAGTTCCGATATTGGAAACCCTTTCTGTGCCCGCAATTCTTCGTCAAGAGATGCCGTTTGCAAAGACACATGAAATAATGCCGGATCCGCGAGTGCAAGCGGCCACCACTGGACAACAAACGGGTTTGATTCTATATTAAGATCCAAGGGATAATACCGAAAGGCGATATTGGACAAGACTAGGTTAGTTAGACATGTATTGGTGGTATATCGACTTATGAAGGGGGGGAATTACAATATTGAATAAGCCTTTGGACATGGAGCCGCGGAAGCCTGGTCGGAGGATACGAATCGAAAGGATCGAAAGACGCATCCGCCACACCGGACAGTCGTACTGACTTTTCAACAGAGTCAGGTGTGCTCCTCTTGCCATTCGAAGTTACTTCATTTTCGCTATTGATGTCTTGCTTATTGAGTTCTGAGGTCTTAGAAAATGGGGCTCTTCTATTCCGGGATGAAAACAGAGGTTCATTCGCATAAAAGCAGGCAGAATCTTTCTTGAAGCATCGAGAGCACCGAGGTAGTTGGAGATCACAGCTCTGTTTCGACTTTGCGCAGGCATCACAGGACCTACGAAGCGTCGCGCGCATCCTTGAAAGGGAGGAGGGGGACAGTTCACCTTACATAAATATTTATCTTTCAATGAATATGAGCCGAATATATGAGTGTTGGCGACACTAAGTGGGGGCTTACCAAAGGTGGATGCGCGGTGGCCATTTGTAATTTAGTCATTCTTTCGGAATCAAAGTTTATTCAATTCCCCCATCTCTTGCAGATGTATAATGAGATAGATCGCCATAACTACGTCTCTGAAGGATTGGTCACATTAAATGACGATATAAATTGTGCTTTTCTTTCAAAACTACATTGAAAGTTATGTTAGTAATAGTCTGAATTTCATCAGTAAAGACGGTACGGGTATTGTGGAGGCCTTATAAAATTGAGGGCGAATTATCACTTTTTAGATAAGCAACTTTAGATAATTAAGGATAGATAGTTTGGGATAATTCCATCAGGCTTGCGACTCGGATTACTTCATAACTATCCAATCAGAGGTGACCTCGCACTAACATGAGGGGTTGAACATCTTCACTGCAGGCTCTCACTGGAAATCTTTGATCATTGACATCGATATTCATATTGAGATATACATAGTTCCGTTTTCATTCACATTTCAATAGATAACTAGGCGCGGATTACCCCCACAATTCGAACAACTGTCGGAAAGACCTTCGCCTTAGACCATCCATTTCGCCCACTGCAGAACCCTATCATAGGGACGTAGCTGAAGAACCCTCTCCACTTGTGCAGAATCATTTGATTATAAAGACCCGATGTCTTTGTTGTCATGTCAGAACAGCGATGACCGTCTCAACGTCATGAATTCGAAGTCGTGATCATCTGTGCGCTGCCGCTAGAGTACAATGCTGTCTCTCTTCTTTGTGATCGGTTCTGATGTGAGAATAGAGACCAGTATGGGCACGCCACCAGTGACACAAACTTGTACACGACCAGACAGATTGGGAAGCACAATGTCGTCCTGACCCTTTTGGCCTACATTGGCAAAGCCAATGCCGCACGGCGACTGCGAGTATTAGATCCAGCTTTTCCCCGGGTTGAAATTTGCTTTTTTCGCAGGAGTCTGCGGCGGAACACCGAAATACCCGGAAATTGGCGATGAGATCCTACTTGGAGGCGTCGTGATCAGCAAGACGGCGGTCGGATATGATTTTGGAAGACAGAATCCTGGCAGCTTCGTGTGCAAAGATACCCTCGATGATAATTTAGGTCGTCCGAACCGCGATATATGCTCCCTGCTTGCGGTTTACGGACAGAACTTGGAAGGTAACGACTTCAGGAGCTAACCGCGCAATATATGCGAGACCTACAGGATTTGGCAAGACGAAAGAAATGACGAGGCGATTAGTCTATCGATATCCCGGGACGACTGAGGATAGGTTGTTTTAACAGTCCTATCTACATAAACATCATGGTTTGTCGCCATATGTATGCGAGGATTGCAATCGGTTCCCCCACAGTATTTTTAAGATGGCACATGGTGCACTTTGCACAAATATTCCATGCAAGGAGCAGCATTTGCTACCCAGGGACAGCTGGACATGACGCGGCAGCTGGAGCAAGATGGCAAAAAAGAGGTACAAAAAAAGACACAATTATACGTCTTGGACGGATCGCATCCGGTGACATAGTGATGAAGTCTGAGGAACATCGAGAAACACTTGTACAAAATGAGAAAGTCATTTCATTTCAGATGGAGAGTGCAGGGATTTGGGATGAAGTTCCGTCCATTGTTGTTTAGGGGGTATCTGACTATGCTGATAGTCACAAAAACAACCAATGGCAAGACTTCGCAGTTTTAATGTCAGCATCGACAATAAAGGCCTTGCTTGAGAGATACATCGGCACTAAAAGGCGTAGATAAATGTTGAAAATTTTGAGTAGCTAGAACGATTGAGAATTTTGCTATAATGGTATCAAAATGGGCCAATTTTTAGATTTGATAGCCCTGTAAATAGCTTAGAGAGTTTTATTTAATCATCTGCCTGTATTCATATAGCCAGTCATCACATATACATACAATTATGTGAGTTCGATACCTCTATTCATTATGTAGACTGCGGATCTCTCCATCTCCGAAAAGCCCTAGCATATTATGAGAAACCTTATGTCGGTATAGGAACAATGCCCGGTCTGATAGCGCGAGGACCAAGTTAGCATCTATCGGATATTTCCAAGAGCCATTCTATTATTTTAACGACATACCTACCTAAACATAGGGTCTACTGTCCAAGATAGATGTAGCTTGCACCACTGAACTCCGCGCAGTCGACTTGAATACCATTTCCACTGGCTTCAACATCAACAGTAGTGCAGCCTGAATCGCAGCTACTAGTTGGGCAGCCGCCTAATTTCGCAGGCGCCACTTCATTTGTGCCAATTAGCTCTCCACTAAAGGCGACATCTAGGTCGTCGCTCGAGTACGGATTTGAGAAGCATAAGTTCCCGCCACCAGCATCATATGTGAATGATGTCTGCGATTCGGATTCGGTTTGTTGTGGACAGTCTCCCGAGTCTTTGAAGAACATCAGGCCGGAGTACTGGGCGTTGGTTAAGGCAGCGGCCAGGAGCACAAGGAATGCGGTCTTCATGTTGAATTGTTGTATATGTGGTAAGTTAGAATTCGAAACGGGATAAGGAATAAGTTTAAATTTTTGATTGTCAGTGATGTTGTTGATATGTCTCTCTGAAGTTATTCAAGAGACAAAACCATGGTATAAATCAGGATCGATGAAGAAATGGACCGTGAGAGGGGTTCGGGTTAATTCATAGTCAGAGAGGCTCGTATAGATGCAGGTGAGACAGCTATTTCGAAGCACTGTTATGGATTTATGGAGTAATGTCATTGTGTTCGTCCATTCATGCGACTTCTCTTTCTTCCAGAATAAAGCAAGACCCATATCGCACAAGATAATTGACGTCAGATCCATGTTGATCTATCCACAATCGAATAAAAGCTTGGTACTAATTAACTCTGCTTACCTGTCTTGATATATTTGGACATTCCTCTAGTTCTGATTTAACCCATAAAATGGCCCCATAAGAAGATCAGGGGCAGCAAAATGGAGAGCCTCCAAACCTCCTATATATGGGTCGGCTACGTCATGATCAGTCGATGTAACTGAAAGTTAAAACAGATAGATAAAGAGTGAGATACTCATGCCCCGAAGCCAAGTTCATATGCCGATCATAATAATATCGCGCATTACGCAGTAGAGTCGCGACGTTCGATCTTACTGTCTGTCACCTTCCGCATCACAGGACCCGCCACATGGCGAAAACATGCTGGTTTCGACTTTCAAACCACCGATGACCAAGAGGTCAAGACAAATTCGCCCCTATCAATATGAATAGGAGGTTAAAGTGGAGACTGACTCAGACGGCTACGCGGCACGGCGCCAAGCTGCAATGTTTTACTTTCGGAATGCCATTCTTGGCGCAGCACGGCTCAGCGAAATGCGCTATCACCCTTGATTGACCATATTGCATTCGCACGAAATGACATCGCAAGCTTTCAGAAATATCGTTGATGGCCTGAGATTGTTTAGTTTTCAATGTTAGTTTGGTAATCAAAATTTGATAATTAACTATATGAGCCGTTGTTTTCGTTATCGTTCCACCTGTTTTTATATAATTAATTATAAATAGATTCACTTGTGGATATATCAATTGATGTATTCAACTTTGAGAGTGCATTGCACATGTAGTAAAAAACATTGTGTTGCTTAGATGGCCTTTGTTTGATTAGTTTATTTCTGATTTTCTTTTTGCAAAATTATAGTATATATCATACCAAAATGTTTCTATCAATGAACTGAATGATGTAGGTGATAATACAAACACCACTTCCAATCTCACATCCACTTGTTTAACAACCTTCTAGATCCTCAATCGATGGTGGTAATATATAGGGAAGGATGCCAACCTGCTGTCTCGACCAGGTTATTGCCACTTGCCCATCTGGGATCTGCGAAACAGGGGATAGCTCTAAAATTTCCGAAATATCTTCCACGAGATCTTTACCCCGAGAGCCAATATACCATGCCGTAGGATCTCTCCCCATTCGGTCTAGAATAACCCCGAAATACATCATAATTAATAAAGCCATGGGTTCCAATTGCTTGAGAGATTGGAAGAAGCATCTGTCAACTACTGAGACTAGAATCCAGCAATAATTTTTTATCACACCCCTTTTATGCTCGGCAAAGCTGCATTTTATGTGTCCAATGGCAATTTGATACACTTCGGTATCCCCGGCGATCTCGGTATGCCCATCGGCTGTTATAAGTACTCGGATCTGGCGGCTGATAGTAGTAAGTAAGTCGAGGGCTGATGCTGTCTCATCATCTAGAATATCTAGAACCGACATATCTATACTTGACACTATTTCAGACTGGCAGGATGGCAGCGAATTTGGAAAGCGGGCTAGGAACATAGTTTTGGCGCTGAGCATGACATCAAAAGTCTTGCTGAGTCGTGCCAATGGTCTTGGCAGACCCGAAGTGACAAAAGAGAAGATTGCCATACACTCTATGAAAGCGTAGAGTAAGCTAGCACTGTGCTCATTGAGGTCAATGAGCTGAAGTCGAAAGTCGGCAGCTGCTTTGACACTGTACTCAAGTGCCGGCATCAGATATTGTTTTTGTCCGCCAGAGTGAGCAAAATCTGCCGCCGCCAGTGCAAGAAGGCCATTTTTAAGATACTTATTCGCCAATGCCATGTGTGGTAAATATTCCTGGAGATATTCCATATCGTTCGGCACCCCATAAACGCACCACATGGTTCTTGTCAACCATCGATGCATTAATCGTTGCTCAAGGGGGCTAGAGAATTCAGGCGTACTAGAGAATGAGTATTGGGGAATCTTCAATGACGCCGTCTCTGAACCAGATGAGTCTCCGAGAAATTCTGCCGACTTTTTCTCGGACCTGTGATTTAGTGATTTCTTAGGCCTTGTTTTTCCTGTGATAACTGTCTTGGATTGATATACAGTGACAACTTTGAAATTCGAATCGCTTATCAAGGGCAATTGCTGTGTGGTTGCCCCTTCCCCAGAAAATTCATGAAACTTGAATCTCCTTGTACCAGACCCGATACAAGGAACCTGCAGGCGCAAACATCGCGAGCAGCTGGGTTGTTTTTCATCGCACTAATGCAGACAACGGTCACTAGATGTCGCATGGCGGATTTTGATCCGCGCTTTGCATATGGAAGAACTCACTTTCTTCTTTTGTTTTCTGCATGTATTGCAGCCTGTGCTGGTTGGAACGCCTGGCATGGAGTAATTACTACGTGTATGTAAATTGATAGGCTGATGGATGATTAAAAATTGTATTTTTTTTCCTGAGAGATTGAAGGCGGCTGACCTGCTCTGATATCGATATCGGGGATGGCGGGTGAAAAGAGGTCCGAAAGATGACCACAAGATTGCCCCAGACAGATCGATGTAGGATACCGCCAGCAATAGAAGGGGCCCTTGAGCTAAAATTACGCCATACTCAATCTTTATTGGCTGAAATGAATTGGAAGGGACCCTAAGTCTTGGCAGGCTTGTGAGGGTACCTGAAATGGCATGGCGTGTGCTTAAGATAGAAATTATCGGAACGGCTATTGCGGCTATGAGGTCATTTTCTGTGGTAGCCAATTACATGACCTTATTCATATTGAGCCACGAAGATGATTGGACGACGAAGATAAAATGTTTGCCCTATGCCAGAACAAGTATCCAATTTTTTAATGCCAGTCTAGAGGCTATATGGGTCAAAGGCTATTAAGTGCAAGATAGAAATATTTAGCAGTATCGACGAATTACGTTGATATAATATGACACTTCCCTCACCAGCCTCGGTTGCGCGAACTCCTGTGATGCTTTTCAAGGGAGAGCAAGTAATGCGAATGACCCGCCTAGCACAGGACGTGCTGCAAAGTCCTCCCAGTCTCCAGAGACCGCATCGTACCAGTCCGTTAAAGGCACCGCATTGGGTGTAGAGTTTATCCACTTGGCAATTACACTGAAGAGCTTGGACTGCACATCAGAGGAAGCAATGGATGCGACAAATGCTTCCCAATCAACTATAATTATAAGGGCATATTAGCGATTGTTCGTACGTCGACAAGCTTAATAGTTTTAAGGGTTACTTGTTTACTCACCCTTGGTATATGTGTGTCTAGTGTCAAGATAAATACCGTATTCGTTAAACACGGTGGCGTAGAATGTGCTCTGCATATCGTAAATAGACTGCGGGACGAAATTCAATGACAAAGCTTTGTCTGCCCAAAGATTATACAATAGACCTATATTGGATGAACACGTAAGAACATATCTACAAAAGAAGAATACTCCAAAAAAGAATCACCACTCACCGTAGCTGGTTTCATCATCGTAAGCTAGAGTAGTATGCGGTGGGCTAGCAGAAGATTCGATTCCGTGTTCTTGCCAAGCGGAGAGGTATGTTGCGGCGATAGAGCTGTAATTGGCGCCGGTCGATTCATTTCCCGTCAAATTGGCAATCTTACTCATTGCTTGGATACCAATAATGCCTTTCAGCGCGAGGTTTGTTTGGTTGCTAGATATTTGATTAGTTTGTTAGCGTTTGCGCAAGAAACCAATAACTTGTACAGGAATAGAAAGGTAAGCATACGCAAGAGCCCCAGCAAAATCATCCGTTGATATTTGATTTTCGGGATATTCCGAGAACTCGATCAAATACTGAGTCCACTGGTCCAAGATCTTATAGTGTTGTTGGAGATACGCTGTGTCGTTTGCTCGTTGAGCGTAACCCAAGGTCATGATCAACATATTACCGCATTCTTCAACAGGCATATACTCGTCAGCAATATACTCATGCCCAGTAGCGTTAGGATATGTCGATCCTAGGTCATGCATAGAGTAAGCATGGGGATATTGGCCTGACTCCTGGTTGATGAAGAGAGGATCTAAAGTCCATTTGAGCCATGTGACATTCGTGTAAAGCAGTATAGGATGCATTGGAAAGATAACATCCACGGTTTGAATGTTGTCATCAGACGAGATTTCTTTCAAAAAGACGTATGGCTCATCTGGGGTATTACAAAGTTGAAGCCCAGCAAATGCTTGGCGGTAAGCTAGGGTTGTGTATGTCGCGTAATCCTGACCAGAGGCTTGGACTGAATCTGAGTAGACTTTTGCATCGATCGCGTCAGCCATTGAAGATGCCATTCTGTAGTCATTCATAAAAAACTTCGTAGCTGCTGGTGCGTCTTGGAAATAGCTTGTCCACAAGGATGGTACTGATACATTACCACTGGCCCCATCAAATTGGATAGCGTATTCTTGAGCGAGACCGATAGAGAAGAGAGCCTTCTTAGGTTTAGATCCAAGAGAGCTGTACTTATATGCAAAGCCGAAAACTGGCCAGTCGTCATTTATAGCGCGATAGTTTGTGTCGGAGGAATTTAGCAGGACGCCATTGTTTTGAAATTGTCCCCGGACAACAATGTCTTGACCACTCTGGTATGTTAATCCATTACCAGAAAGTGCTGACCAGTACCAGTCACCCCAGTCAGCCTGATGGCCTTGGGTTTGGGAGAACAGTAATTGGGTCTGTCGATACACCGTGTGATAAGCCACGTTTCCGGTGGTGCCAAAGTCCCATTGGGCGATAGAGCTACGATCACCAGAAACCCATTCTATATGTGAATAGAGAGTTGTTAATTAAAAAGCATTCCAACGTCGAGGTGAGATATTCCTGAAGTTTCTCTTACCTGCAGAAATATCGGCATATAACTGAACATCGTGCTTGGATCCATCGATTGACTTGATATCAACATTCAAATAGGAGTAGATAAGAGACTGGCGCAGAGAATCATCTGGAAAAGCGGGAGAAAGAAATGTCACATTCATTTCAACCTTGTCGTTGATATTCAAGGTGAAAATGCTCCTCATGGCTGTATAGGAGAAAGCCGTCTGGTTGACAAGCGTGTTTCCTGGATTTCCAGGAGAACCCAGCCAGGTATATACATCGCCATCAACTCTTACAATCCCGGCCCAGCCAATAATCTGCCCTCTAATATATGCCTCATGTCAGTCTTATTTGAGTAACAGGAAAAATAAGAGGAATATAAGGAGAGTACATACGGCCAAAAGGTGGACCATTCGCCAGCGATATAACCTCCATTTCCAGGTCCACCTATCTCTTGATCACCATTGGCAGCTTGAGGTGCGGCATTCTGCCATACACTCAAATAGGGAGACTTGACAGCTAATGGTATCGCCGGGGGTCTGGCTGGGGTGAAGCTAGAATCTGCTACCACTCCAGTAAGAAATACCCCCAGGGCATATAAAATATACGAGGGCTTCATTAAAACCTAAAGGAAAATATGGGTTTGAACGTAAATGGAGACCGTCCGATTGAGGATGAGCGATAAGGCGGCGGCTTCAACTGTTTTAAAAGTGGCGCCTTCACCAAAATTCGTCTTCTATCAAGTTGTTAAAAATAATCAGACTAGAAATTACTGGCCGACAAAGTTTAGTCGTATGTTCCTTACTGTTTAGGCGGGATAAGTGGTTGCGTTTCTAATTTCTGAATAGTCCAAATAGCAAGATTCCCGAAGAGATAGATGTCAAAAATATATTCCATACGATGGATGTGCCTTCGGGCGATAATCACCCGTCGGCTTACGAATTTGTGTTCCAATTTTCAACTCACAAGGACATAGATAATGTCGACGCATACTACCGTTTACTATTAAAGTGTAGCTCAATAATGAGCCTGGTTAGCGCAGTAAATTGTCATGCTAGTAACCCTCTGCCCAACAGCAATATGACCTATAGTTTGCCATGCGTATTCACTTCCGTTGGTCTGCGTTAGCAACCTGGAAGGCGAATGAACACTGCCGGACTTTGTCCAAATTCATATGGAGCACGGACATGTCATGCAGGGCACCCCGCATTTTATTCCAAACCAGGGAAGCCTTTGTTGTATCCTTCGCCAGTTAATGCGTGACCTCCATCATTCAATCTTGAGTGACGAGTCACGAGTCCCACTTGGAGATGCGGAGAAATGAAATGAAATGGTCACAAGAACTCACCCAAACCCAGGTGTTGGAAGACAATGTGATACCCGAACATCCCGATTGGCTATAATGAACAGTTACTAAACAGTGCCAATATCGCTAGTGGCGGTGTCTGGTGATGATCCCTACTTTTACCTACTGTGGTAATCATAAAAGCTACTTTCCAAATGGACCAAGGCCGGGGGATTGGAGATGAAGACATACGCCCAAAAGATCACTGCTCCTTGCGTTGTCGACACAATATTTTAGAGATCTGATCGTTCAGATACTAGTACGATAATATCATCGAACATTTTTCTAGAAAATTCCCTATCTTGACAGATGGGTATTCTCAAATAAATCTGGCAAAACCCGCAATTTGTACGATCATTGAGCCCAAATCACCTGAGATTTAAGGCTTACCGTCGGTGCGACGTTATGTTTAGCTTATGCAACATGGCTTTTTGTTGCTAGACAATGGCTCGATTGTGTGATTCCTGCTGTGATAAAATGCAATGTAACAGTACTAACAATGCTTAGCACTGCTAAGCTTTAATTACGTTTTTATAACTACTTTTCTTCCCCCCACCTGTTGCGATGTTCGTGGTTCTAAGGCTGACTCAGCACCTAGTTGGGACTCGATTATATGACCAGTGTAAATCCAGTCACCTTTAGGCCTTTAAACAAACGATTTGCCGGGGTACCTTCCTACATTATGACGGTCTAGCGTCTTTCGTTTATTTTCATGCTGTATTACGCAGCCACTGCATATTTAGAATATCATGAATGCCGTCTTGAATAAAGGATTGTAGCCGTGTCTAATGAACGATATATTGGCAATTGAAACTGCTTAGATATGACTTCGTTCCGCTGTGCAACGTCTCAACAAACTTAAATATGATGTAAAAAAGCAATAACTGGGACAAGGCAATATGATGACCTGAATCCTGATTATATTTCTCGCTAGATCCCAGATCATCAAGTTTTAAAATCTAACCAAGAACAAGTTTAAAACAAGAACAGGAAGAAAATGATAACCTGTAGCAATACATTTTGTGGCTAATTCTGCATGGCGGTCGCCATCGCTACTCAGGCTTTGTTTGAATATCAAGAACCACATTCTTAGAAGGTTGACTTGCCAACTCTTGAACTGTCTTAGCCAGCTCCGCCAGAACTGTACTTACGAACGATGGATCTCTTTCACTACCAACCACACCGACGTGCATCTGCCCACCTCTGAAGTAAGAAACAAGCTTGATGGGATGAGTGGCATCTCCATCAGGGTTAGCTATGTCTACTTTGCAACTCCCCCCTGCAAAAGGCATGGTATCAAAATCTTCAAAGTCCTGGTGATGAGTGACGGAGTCAAAGAATTCCACTTGTCCTGACCACAGCACACATTCCTTTGAAATCCTCTCAAAGCCCACAAAGTCATGCATAGCAGATTGTGCAGTCTGTCTCTGAACAAATCGCAGAAGATCCATGGCCGTCCACTGGGATTCGAATAAAATACGGACAGGTGTGAGTTGATAACAGGGCCCCATGACGTCTTCCACATTTGCCATGGCGATGTTCCGACCCGAAGTAACTGTTCCGAAAGTGACATCTGGTCTATTGAGGCGACGAGCGAGCACCAGCGCCCATGATGCCGTGAGTAGACTCGCAGTCGTAATGTCTTCAAGAGGGGCGAAGATATCTACGGGCTTTGTGTGGAATATTGATCTATCCCTAGGTTCTGATGATTTTCCTTGGAGAACAGAGAGAGACGATCCACTGAGGAGTTTTGCCCAATATTTAATCCCTTCCGACTGAACGCGTTTTTCGCGGGTTGCTGCAATGTAAGACGAAAGTGGTTGGAAATTCTCCAACTTCCCTCCAGTATACAAGCTCTCTAGGTCTCGAAGGAGCCTAGGTAGAGATATACCGTCGTACAGGGCATGCGACAGGCCTAGGATAAGACATGAGCGATTATCAGTTCCTTGAACTAGGAAAATCTTAAAAAAAGATGAACCTAGTTTAAAGTCTGATTCGATGTCCTTCGTGCAAAGGTTAGCGACGTATTTTTCAATATCAACGTCTGCCGTCCACTCAACCACCGGAACTTCTAGATTGCTCAAAACAATCTGGAAGAAGGTCGAGTCGTGTTCAATGAAAACGGTGCGTAGGATGTCGTGGGTTTTGGTCAGCTCTTTGCAGGCGCTGGACAGTCTGTCTTTATCAATTTCTTTGTCAAAGTACATCATTGTGTATTGTACAGACGTCCGTGGGGATTGGATGGTTCCTCTTATGTCAAGTGCCTGAGAATCCGTCACGGGATAGGCATCTTGAACTAACCAACTTGGCTCGTTAAGTTTAGGGCGAACAACTTCAAACAAGAAAAGGTCAATATCCAAATAAGGGACAGTCGAGAAAGGTTTGTAATCTATAACCTCCTGCTTCGATAGACAGTCTACTTTCAAAACCTTGGCCGCTTCGCCCAGGCGCATATGTTGAAAGATATCAGCCACGGTCAAATTGTGACCTTCTGCTCGTAATATTGAGACCAACTTCATTGCAAGAACTGAATCGCCGCCCAGACGGAAGAAATTGTCGTCCACGTCAATCCGCTCTGAGGGAATTCCCAATATGGTTGCCCAAAAGGTTTGGAGAATACTTTCTGCACGCGTGAACTTTTTCTTGCCGGAGCTTTCTGCCCATATCTTATGCAAACTTTCACGAAGCCGTGTAAATAAATCGGACGATATCTCCGAAACTAGATGATTTAACAAGTTGCGGTCGACGAGGTTCGCTTTGGAAGGTAATTTATCCACAACGACGTAAGCAAACGGAACCATATATGACGGAAGAGAATCATTTATGAATTTGTCGAGTCTTCTCAATGCCGTAACTAGAGTGGTTGAGACAGAGGGGCATATAGTCATCTCAAACCCTTGGGAGCCCGGCACATCACACCTTATCACATGCGGCGTTGATAGCAGCTTGATAGCGTCTCCGTCAAATACCTGTTGCTCTACAAAAACGAGAAGTTCATGCTCTGATCTCTGCCCATCCATAATTGATCCAGAGCTGGTAATCGCCGCAGCAGCATGACTTGCAGGTGGGAGATATCGCATCAACTGAGATTCAATTTCGACAATATGAACTCCATGCCCTTTGACTGTTACTATATCCGCTTTCCTACCAACAAAGATCAAGCGACCATCTTCATGTAGCCGTACCATATCACCTGTTGATTTGACTTCACCTTTTCGACCTCTAAAATTTGAACTTCCAGCCATAAGCCAAGGTGGAGATACAACAATCTCTCCAGGATCGACGGCTTCTTCAAGCCAAAGCTCACCGACACAGCCGATAGGTGACAGTAGAGATGGATTACGTGCATCGCACACCCAGGGAGTTATCGAATTTGTATAAGTTGACTCTTTCTTGATATTCACCTCACTTGGGATTCTTTCCCATAACTCGTATAAGGGTTGTTGAGTTTTGTTCCATTTCCAAATTTGATCCAATTCGTCTTCTGGAAGAGATGATATCTGATCCATTCGCTGCGATGCATTGTTCATAAACTGATAAACGACTGTTTCGAAATGTCTGAGAACTCTTTTCATCTGTGTGGGCTTAATCAGGCTACTGTCGAAGCTTGCACACACTCTAAAGCCATTTTTCCGTATTCCGCAAGCAAGCATCAATGGGTAAGGGTTGAAATGCAGGGCTTCGAGTACAACATCTCCTTGTTGAAATCCTAGGTCAAGACCCGTATACTCAGGTTCTGGCTGTATGACCAAGCCTGTTGGTGCTTCGCACGCGTGTTGAGCATCCTGGCTGACCTTTCTGATGTTTTGCATTCCCATATGCTGGTATGGGGTGCGAGCTAACATTCCTTGTTGTATCATACGTAGGTATTTCTCAACGGAAGTAGATCGATGCACATTGATACGAACTGGTACCGTTGCAATCAAGGGACCAATTATACTTTCAACTCCCGGCAGCGGGATATCCCTTCCCATAAGGGTCTCACCAAAAACAACATCATCACACCCTGTATATTGTGATGCTACGAACGCCCATGCACCTCGGATAAGTGTTGCAGTTGTGAATTGTAGCATGGAGCTAGTTTCGAAAGTAATATGATGCTCTATCATTGAATCAGCAGTAGGTAGGTAGTCTCTAGATGGTAGACGGGGGAATTGGGGCCCAACGGCATCATTCAATTCTTGTTGCCAGAAGCTTTTCGAAGCAGCTTCATCAGTATCGTGCACAAACATGGAAAAGTCTCTCATCTCTGTCTGCACCTCAACAGGCTGTCCTCGCAAAACGTCGCTGATCATTTTAAGAACCAAAGGCTCGGACCATCCGTCGTAGAGTGCGTGATGAACCGTCCACACCATATAACACCTGCCATCCTTTGAATTTTCGACAATTGCATATCGAGCTAGCCGTTGACCAAGATCCATCCTATCATTCTTATCGTTCTCCAGATAACTCTCCAGGTCGTCCGAGTAGTTCCATTCAATTCCTTCTTTTATGACAACTTGCTGAAGACCAGGGTCCTGCGTTTGGACCAGGCGAGTGCGTATGATAGGGATAGCTGCCACAACTTCTTCCCATGCTTCTCTCAAAGCGGTTGGACTAGTATGTGAAGGAATAACCGCAATTCTCTGAGCCACATAAGGCTTAGCTGATTTAAGTGAGAACGTAAACAAGGACTCCTGAGTAGGTGTACAGGGATAAATGTCTTCAATGTTTTCCCGGTTAATTCCACAAACAGCCGACACTTCAATGCAAGCGCTTTCGACACCCTGGGTGATCATTGAAAACAAAGGAACCGTCCCTACCGTCGAGATATTGCAATTTCGAGTAATTCTAGCCATTGTCTCGAGCGTCGGGTGCTCAAAAATATCCGCCACAGATATTTCCAAGCCTTGTTCCCGGCAGATTGGAACTAGTTTCATTGCTGTTAAAGAGTCGCCCCCTAATGTGAAGAAATCATCCTCCAATCCAATGACTTCAATCTCCAATTTCAAGGCCTGACTCCAAGCGTCGCGCAATTTTTCTTCAAGACCACTCAAATGTCGTTGAGGGGTAGCCGTGACTCTCTTCTTTAGCTGCCGTAAGTCTACTGTGATTCCAAACTGCCTCAATCGCTGGCGATCTGTTTTACCTGAAATCAAAACAGGAATGTAGTTAATGGGTATGTATGCGATCGGTATCATGTATCGCGGCAATACGTTTGCTAAATGCTCTTCGGCCCCGGAGAGTGTTTTTTGCAGCTTATCATCAAATTCTTTAGTCCTCAAATCCACATCCTCCGACCTTTTAGAGGGATTTGATGCAATAAACCCTACCAACACTTTCTGGCTGTCGGATCCTGGGGGTGTAATTACCTCTGCAATCACACTTGTTTCTGATGGCAGTACGGTCTTAAGCTGACTTTCAATTTCTCCAAGTTCAACGCGTTGTCCACGGAGCTTTACTTGAGTATCTTTTCGTCCCGCAAAAACTATACCCCCGGAACCATCTGGGTCGTACTTTCCAAGATCACCGGTCTTGTACAAGCGGCCCCGGCGGCCAGCGTGTCTTCCGTGCCCTGTCATAAGCCATTTTGGATTTTCAATGAAAGACATTTTGGTTTTTTCTGGACTATTCAAGTACCCTTGGCCCACAATTGGACCTTCCACTAGTAGCTCACCCACAGCTCCGACCGGCATCAACGACTCGTGATCATCGGGGTCGACAATCCAAATAAGAGCACCATTTCCTGGTCCAATGGAAATATAATCTCTCCCAGTAGCTGCGCTACTGTTTACTGTGCAACCTATTGTGCATTCACAAGGACCATATCCTATGATGATCCTCGTTTTCTGCCCCCACAGCATGACATCTCTTACTGAAGCCGCCTCTCCCCCAAGGCCAAGACCACTAAGGGATGCGATAATATCTGCATCCAGAACTCGGGCGACTGAGGGAGTAAGTCCGGCGTAGTTCACTTGCATTTCTCGTATAGCCCCATTTATGTTATTCATTCGATCTTCGTCCGATGGAATACACAGACAGCCACCATTTCCCAATGTTAAAAGCATACTATCGATACTGACGTCAAATGCATAAGACGCGAAATCAAGGACTCTAGAGTCCTCTGTGTATCCAACCGCTTTTGCTCGAGGAATGGCACTACTTGTATAATTTTCGTGTGAAATCTTCACTCCTTTTGGAGTTCCTGTACTTCCAGATGTGAAAATTATGTACATCAGGGTTGAAGGAGGAATCACAGGTAATTTCGATCTAGTTTGCACCTTCAGAGCATCTGCAAATGTGTTGGCATTCACAACGAGGACTTTTCCACCTGGTATAATTGACATTCCCAGTGAACTCTGAATGCGCGACGTGACGATTGTACTAGCCACGACTTGCTTGGCCATATTTTGCAGACGAGTTAGAGGGAGTGTCGGATCCATGAGTACCAAAGTTGCTCCGGATTTCATCACTGCAAGTACGGCAACGATGGTCCACTTTGACTTTTCAAAACATACAGGTACAAAATCTTGTAACTGAACGCCATTTTCCTTCAGCGAGTGCGCCAGAAATGTAGAGTAATGATCAATTTGGCTGTAGGTTAAGTCGCCATCCCATGACGATATCGCGACTTTATTCGGATTTCTCTGGGCTTGTTCTGTAATAACATCGTGCATACAGAAGCTGTAAGAAGGAGGTACATGGCAGTTTAACCGCCATATGTCCTCTAAATCCCGCTCTGTTGGTTGAAGACAGCCTATAATGGACATCCGCGGATTCGAAATACACATCTTGATGGTATCGACTAATATCTGGGCCTGTCTCAGTACTGTAAATTGGGGTATACCATGGGTATTCCATATTGGGCGTATACAAAGCTGATCATTTTCAAAACGTGTTTCCATATGGATGATGTTCTTTGGATCAGTATTAGCCTAGCAGAAACATAGCGTGAACCATGGCTTACATCATCTTTAGCAGTCTCATTGGTTTTCGATAGAGATCCAGTACTCAAGAGAATGGAGGCAGGATAAGAGGTAAGTTCGGGCTGACTTGGCATAGTACTTTTGATGTGGTCAAAGACGACTGCGGCAGCTTGTTCGACATCCATATTCAAATCAGGTGCAACCTCAGCCGTTGACAAGGAATTTTCTTTTGGTTCATGTTCAATATCTCTGGTATAGCCTTTATATGCCCAATCGCAGGTGACTAGGCCGTCCTCTTGGGTGCGCAAAAGCACAATAAGCCAGGATAAGAGCAATATGTCCTCTCTCATGCCAGTTGGCGTAGTAATTTGATTAGATGCAAACCCAGCAACCTTGAAATGGGCGAAGCCATGCTTGCCATTTTCGTCAATGGAATTTAGACCAAGAGAGTCATGGTCTGAAGAAAATATATCCTTCCTATGTAGGTAACCCATTCTAGTACCAGTCCAGGATTCCTTGTTTCGAGGTTGCACTGCCGTTGATATCTCAATAACAGATATTAAAACCGTATCAGTCGCTCTTTAATTCTTTATTCATCTATTGTGGACCTGAGTAGACCATACTATACATAAGATGATTGTTATTATAGTATTCAGACAGACAGCATTACTTGGAAGCTTCGTACGCCAAGTGTCTTTAATCCGACCGAGATCGGCCAGTACAGATAGCTGCCAACCTTGCACTTGTTAGAACTGATGGTACGATACAATACATGAGGGGCTCGGTGTTTTCGTTTGAATGCAATAAGTAAGACACTAAAACAGAGCTCCATAGGACGGTCCACATCTTGCCACCAAAATTTCTTCTATTTTTTTAGTTGCTCTGGGTATCGTCGCATGATCGCTACGGAGGGCCAATGGTTGGGCACCTCGTTCCACTTCCAAGACTAGCTCGAAATCCGAAGCGCAATCTAATCAGATTAATTTAGTCTGGATATATTAGCCTAGGCCCACTGAGTGCCCATTGCACCACATATGTACATAACTTGCGTGAACCACTTCCCGTTGACGAAAATCCCTGATTATAAGACCGTCACGAAATTACCTGTAACGGAAGACTTCAAGCCTCGGGTATTGTAATTCGTATGTTACCTTACAAGGGTTTTACGTGTATTATTATATCGCGACCCCACCTTCTCACCAGCGTTTTTAATTTATTTTTTTTGCATGGGAAAAGTGTGATTTCCTAGCTAGATATGAGTAAACTAGTCCACAACGCATTCCCACGTTTTATAACACAATGGACACAGCTCACATGAAGCCGATGTCGGAAATTCGCTGGGTTTGAGATTCTTCTGGCTTACAACATTGTATATAATTATAACAAGCTTAACAATTTTCTCATGTGATTCTGAGAATCCTTAAGCTATTTCACATACCCTTCGTGGTATCAACGATTTGATCGCCAATATACTTTCGTTTTCGATCATGGTTTCCAAATTCTGGCCTAAAGGAGGTATTTCCGGTATCTTACATCATTATGTACGTGATTGTGCTTTTTTCCCCCATGCGTCTAAAACCAACCGATTAGATACCTAACAAATATGAATTTAGACAGAGACTCTCGTCACCTTTGAATACAGTTCCAGCGCCTTTGTTCAACCTCATAGCCTTGTTTTTATTGGCGGCCTCGGAGATGGCCTTGCAACAACGTCGTATATGTCCGATCTCGTCCGGGCATTGCAGCCAACGGAATGGTCCCTCTTTACATTGAATTTGACTTCATCATACCAATCCTGGGGCCTTGGACATCTGGACAGAGACACAGACGAAATTGCCGAATGTGTTAAATATATCAAAGACTATAAGAAAAGCAAATTTGGTTCGGGGAAAATCGTTCTCATGGGGCATTCGACCGGAAGCCAATGTGTTCTCCACTATCTATCCCAGCAAAATCCTCACACAAAGACACACAACTTTGATGCGAGTCTTGAGCATGTTCAGCGCCTTCCCATTGACGGGGCGATTATGCAGGCACCTGTCTCAGACCGAGAAGCAATTCTCTGGGTTTTGAAGGAAGGAATAGGAGGCAGGTCGCCTAACGAGGTTCAAAAAATATACAGAAAACTAGAAGTCATGGCTAAAGAAGCTTGTCACACTGATGACGAATTTGATACCATTCTGCCTTTGTCAATGACTTCACAGATTGGTTATCCCGCCAACACGCCAATCAGCTGTCGAAGGTTTTTGAGTCTCAATAGCCCCGAGAGTCCTGCATCTCCCCAAGAGGATGACTTGTTCAGTTCAGATTTGGGTGAAGAGCAGCTACGCCAAACATTTGGGATGATTAAGCAACGACGGCTTTTGAATGGTAAATTCATGGTATTATTTTCCGGGGCAGACCAATCCGTCCCAGACTGGGTTGACAAAGAAAAATTACTATTGCGATGGAGGAATGCTACTGATCACAACGGGGAGGAAAAAATCTGGGATCAAGATCGAAGCGCAGTTATACCTGGTGCTTCTCATGCCTTGAGCAATGACGATCAAGCGGAGCCACGGAAGTTCCTGGTTCAAAGAGTACTGGGATTTCTACAATCATCAGTGGGACAACCCCCGAGGTTTAACGCACCGGAAGTGTGAGAAACAAACAAAAGTCCTTCCCCCGATATAAATGATATCGTTAAAAGAAGTTTATGCGACCATTGGTATAGTAGAATGAAATGTTTCATTTGCGATGTAACATCCTTTTTAGTCACATAATCATTAAAGAACAAGAAAAAACGAAACCTGAATATATCCAACAAGGTAATGTATTTATTTATTGATAGAATAATAAACCTATCTATCAATCAATGATGCTTTTAGAACCATTAGTCAAGAAACGCCGAAATTGGTATGTCTTTGGATGAATATCAAGACGTAGTACCAATAGGTACTCTTAGGTGACTTGGACAAACCCACAGAGGTTGTGTTGACTCCCTGTGATGCCTGTTCATTTCAACTAACATTATTCCGCAACCGTTTGATGCATAACGTTCGCCCGATAGCTTTCCGATCTTTCTAACAGTTCCTCATGTGATCCGTGATCAACACATTCGCCAGAGTCGATCAAGAAAATAATGTCTGCATTTTTTATGGTGTGCAGACGATGGGCAATTGCAATGACAGTAATTCCTCTGACGGCCTTTTGAAGTCCATCTTGCAGCAGTTTCTCGGATTCGGCGTCCAACGCACTGGTCGATTCATCTAAGATAAGCAGCTTCGGTTTGCGAACAAGGGCTCGAGCAATAGATAATCTTTGCTTTTGACCCCCCGAAAATTGATTACCGTTAGGTCCACACATGGTTTTATAACCATCCGGGAGCGCTTGAATTGTTTCGTGAATGTTAGCCAGTTTACAAGCCTCTTGTATTTCATCTATGCTGGCTTCGGTCCCTGATCTAGCCCCAAGACCAATATTAAACTCGATAGTTCCTTCAAAAAGGACACTTTCCTGCGGTACTAATGCAATCGTGTCGCGAAAAGATGTTTCCCGATGTTTCGTCACATCGACGCCATCAATCAAGATAGATCCAGACTGTGGGGTATAGAGTCGTTCAACAAGCGAGATTATTGTTGATTTACCGGCACCACTTGGACCGACAAGGGCGCAGAACTTGCCAGGCGTGATATCAATGCTGAGACCCTTTAATACTTTGACGTGTGGTCGAGCGGGATATGAAAATTGGATGTCACGTAGTTGTACACTTGAAGCAAGGTTACTGCTAATACGAGAGTGTTTCGATTCGACAATCGCTTCGGGGTCATTTTCTTTCAGGTATGGGATTGATGATTCACGGTCTGGAACATGGCCTTGCATTTTGTCTGACCCTATCTCGATGAGGCCCAAGATTCTGGCCATTGCAGCGCGGGCACTGGAAAGTTCGGGTGCCAGAGCAAACATCTGACTCCAAAGCAGAGCGCTGACAAGAAGTGAGAATACGACAATTAGGAACTGCGTCTGTGTATAATTGCCGACGATGATTTGTTTAGCACCCCACCAATAGGCTAGCGCATTTACAAGATTTCCGAAAAAGTAAGTTAGTGCTTGCCAAAAGCTTGCTTGCAGGGTGACTTTTGTCGTTTCCTTGCGAGGCCCCTTCAATGATTCCAGGTACGTTCTAAGCGTTTTTTCTTCAAGCGATAGGGATGCAATGGTTTTGATCGATGTAACTGCTTCGACGCCAATGTCAACTGATTTAGTATAAGCATTCTCATGCCGTTCTTCGAACTTGCCAAGAACATGAAGTTCCATAAGCCCTGCGCCAAGTAAGAGTGGAACTAAAGCAAGACACACCAGTGCTATTCTCCAAGCTATTATATGTGTCAATATAATTGCTGCAATGAGGTTGACAGTGATAGAAAATAGAGTTCCAATGACGGAGCCGCTCAAACCAGCCAAAGCGCTGCCATCCCTGGTAATATAGGAGAGGAGTAATGGTGGAGTCCGTCCTTGAGACTGATGCCATTGCAGGTCCTGGTCAAATAATGACCTGAATGATAAAACCCTAACGGTGTAGACAATCTTCTCGGAAACACAGCCAAATCCGGTCCAACTAGCCACATTAGCAAAGAACTCGATGATCGCTAGTACGAAGAACATGAGTCCAAAGAAGTTGCCATGGGATCTAATGCTATCTGCACTCTTGCAAGTATTCAAACTTCCAACAGTATTTCCGAAGATAACAGCCTCACCAGAAAAGGCTCCGCCAACGATAGTGGAACCAAGAAGTGCCAGGAGAAGCATGAGAAGATGTGGTCTCAACGTCGGACCGTAACCATGCAGTACAGCCCACAAAGATTTTGATGGAGTTTCTGGCTCTTCATATTCCTCTTCTTTCCTTGTATCAGATACTATATCTTCCCTTATCGACAGTTCAGTGCTTTCGACGTTTTCACTGTCCTTTCCGAGACAGCCATCTATCGAAGAGGATTGATCAGAGTCGCTAATGGTATCCTCGTTGATGGAATTTTCACTATTCGTAGATGTAGATCTCAAAGTTTGCAACCTAACCAGATCTGCGTAACTCCCATTCTTAACCATCAATGTCGAATGGTTTCCTTCTTCCACTATGCGACCCTTGTGCATAACGATAATATTGTCAGCTTCGGTTACCGTCGAAAGACGATGTGCAATGGTAATCATAGTTCGGCCGCTAGAGATCTTCGAGATGGCTCGTTGGATACGTCGTTCGCTTTGCGAATCGAGAGAAGCCGTCGCCTCATCCATTATGAGAATTGTCGGGTTCTTGATCAGTGCCCTAGCTAGGGCTACTCTTTGCTTTTGACCACCACTGATTAAGCGGCCACTCGAGCCTACAACCGTGCCATATCCATGCTGCAATGCTGTAATGAATTTATCTGCATCTGCGAGTGATGCAGCATTTTTGACCAACTTAATGATTTCAGCCATATTCGCACCGCGTTTGTCTGCCGCAACATCTAGATCCATACCATCCCTTACTTCTCCTGCCATATCTGCCAGGTCAGAGCCGATTAATATCTTTTTTAAGTGTGCGTGAGCAGGGTTACTCGAGTTAATCAAACCATGCGCAATATTCTCTAAAAGAGAGCGATCGAGAAGAGACGGCTCCTGCTGCACGAGACTCAGGAAACCTCTTAGATCATGAGTGTTGATAGAGCTAAGGTCCTGCCCATCAAGGAGGATTTGTCCCTCTGTTGGATCGTATAACCTGGTAACCAGCCCTGCGATTGTCGATTTCCCACTGCCTGAAAGCCCCACAATGGCAGTATGCTGCTTTGGAACAATACGGAGGTTGACCTGATCGAGAACAGTGATTTCAGGCCTAGATGGATACTTGAAGGAAACATTTTTGAATTCAAACCCACCGTCAGCTTGTGAGAAGCGCAGCCCTGACGAGGTAGTGCCGTCAATCAGTGGCTCGCGACTAATATCTTCGCTCAACTTGTGGAATGATGCAACAGCTGCCACGAAGAGATGGAGAAATGGCGCAACTTGGCTCAGCAGTAAGGTGGCTTTTTATCGTGTTAGCTCAGTGACATTATAACTTAGATGTAATATAAGATAGACTTACCTTCAATAAGTATAAAGATCACTGTGAAGGTAGCACCTACGGTGGCCCCAGCTGAGTCCGAACGCACTGCATCAGCGATACGTCTACTGCCTTGCCAAAATGCTAGCCCATTCGCAGAGTAGGCGATAAAATACAAAAAGCCGGACTGTATGCCAACTGCTGTGGCCTTTTTCAAGCCTTCCGTTTCCGAAGCTTTAAGAGCACTGGAAAACTTCTTTTCTAGCCTTGTGTTCGCACCGAATGCCTGTACTACAACGATATTGGAAAGTGCCTCCGATGCAATTGACGCAGCAGTAGCGGCATAATCCGACATCATCACAGAATATTTCTCGATGTAGTGGCTTCCGATAAACGACATTAGAAAATACGCCGGAACTAATGAAATAAGCATTGCCGCAAGTGTGTAATCTTTTATAAAGGCCACTATATACGCTGTGGCAAAAAAAGAGAAACTTGAGAGACATATTCCGACTTTTTCAGATGTACCGGAACGAATTGCTTGGATATCACCACTAAGTCGGGACGCAACTTCTCCTGGGGGGAGATTGTCGAAGAAGGATGGCTCTTGTCGAAGCAGGCTCTTGAGGTAGCTTTCTCGCAATCTTTGCGCCAGTCGTGAACCGTATAGACTCCAACACGAAAGGTGGGCATATATCAATACAAACTGAGCGATGGCCAAGTATACAATTATCAGAATTTTGTTATTGATGCTGTGTTGATAAGACGGCCCAGAGTCAGACGATTCCGATGAATCGCATGTTACTGCATTGAAGTCGTTGAGAAGTTGGCCGAATAGAATCCCAATCAATGGGAACGGAACTCCAGATGCTATTGCACAGGATATAGCTGCCAGGAGCATGCATATATCAAACTTTGAAGGGTTGCCAGCCAATAATAGACTAGGATAGCCTGCAAGCTTCTTCATGAACCGTACCATAGCTCGAAATCGTCAATAGTTCCTTGAGCCTAGTCGTAGTTATCGTATATGTGAACAGAGCTCTTCTGACTATTTCGCCGTCTAGAAGTGGTTGACTCTTCAATAACGCTGTATTGGTAGCAAGCTGGGCTGCCGCCACAACAATCGTATTATTGTGCTATTACTTTGAACAGCCTCGTTCGTGTTATCGGGATACTGATGCAGGTGCCATTGCAAGTTACAAACTTTCGGCTAGGGATATTGCAGATATTCGAGAAATAATTGAATTTAACTTCCGACATCGGGTCTAATTGTAAGTTCTGACATCTGGATTAATGGCTAATAATTACAGTTCTAGATAGCGATCTTAACCTTGTATACTTTACCTGTGCTGTACAATAATACAAAGCGGGATGTAATATAAACAAAGTTTCGGTACCGTCTGTAATAGAAAAATTGCCCTGACAACCTAGAAAGTCCCAGTTTAATGTACATCTACCAGAACGATTGAAAAGCCATGTGGGTAATTAGGTGGCCAGAAACGGGAGGAAATTAAAGCACTCGGAACTTTTCTTCTTCTTACTCAATGAAAACACCACTATGAATACGTAATACTAAATAATGCATCACATCCTTTGAAATACCACCGACAGAATCCCCCGATATATTTTCTAATTACTATTCCGCAAAAAAGGCCTACATATAACCGTCTAGTTAAAGTTGGGACTCTTTTTGAGAATGATCGCATTAACTACAAGTTTCCAGCTAATAGGCTTTGAATATGTAAAATTTACTATCTCCGACTGAGCAGTTGTAAGAAAAGTACATCCCCATACTCCATGCATTTAGAACACAGAATCTTATCAAACGAGGGTTTTCTCAGATCAAGATTGAAACATGCAAAGTTTCAAATCCAACTCGCATTAACTAAACTGACGTACCTGGGGATCTAACAATGTCATCGGGAATGAATGATCCACGGCGCAGCAACTTATGCAAGTTTTCCAGGGAAGCTACAGTTTCGCGTTCCAAGCTGCACGATCAGCCGATTCCAATGGCCGTTCTCGCCCATCCCAGAATAATGGGCACAACTGAAACCATTTTTCTCGGCTACAGACCGAGTGAACCGACCGCTTATGATCTAGATCAACATACTTACCGATGGTCAGACCCTGGGAATTCTCATATGATAGTATAGTTGAGCCACTCGCTCGTGGCTCGCCTACTACGTTTGCTGTTCGTGAATCGTCCAGAAAGCAGTAGTGAATGCAGCTAGAGTACCATGCATTGACCCGCTGAGGTCCTCTAAATGACGCGTCCCCAACCAGGGAGTGACGTCCTCGGTCGTAGTCTCCAGCGTCGTAATGAGCGCCATAGTGATCCTCCTGTAAAATACATCAGTGTCAATTATTCGTTGAAGAAATATCATAAGATCGGAACTCACTTTTGACCAATACAGTTCGAAATAGGCGAAACGGGATTCGTTGAACCGTCCGAACAAGCAAAGAACATGAGGATCAAAATGTAGTTTTCGCAGATATTCACGATGCTGCTCTAATGTCCCGGTCTCATTCCAGCCTTTCGCAACGCGGGGATCATTTTGCCACTTATTAAAAAGCTTCAGATCACTGTCATTCTCCCAATCAACCACCTCAAGTGAGAAATGCTCGTTGAGCTCCGGAATGTAGCGACTGTATACTATTGAACCTGGATATGGCTTTTTCCGGCGTATCGGATGGCGAGCATAAACTGGTTCTCCTGGGAACTTCATCGTGAATTGATAGCTCTCTGGCATAGCTGGATATTGAGCTGAGGATCTTCTCAAAGGACCATCGGTGGCATCACCAACTGCCCAAATAGGACGAGGGCCCATAGGAGAGGCGGCACCTTGCCAGAAGGCACTTCGAAGAACCAAGAGACTTTCTGAGTTTACCATGTCTTTCTCCTTTGCAAACCATCTTTCCGGACATTCAATTCCGAGGCCAGTCAAAAGCAATTCCGTTCGCACAATGTCTTTCCCTGAACCAAGCAAGCTAAGTCTGAAACACTCATAGGTTGGATGAGCAAGGTAGATAGCATGTATTACATTCCAAACTTGACCCAACGAAGGTGGGGTATTTTCTGACCATTGGAAGGTGGTTTCTGGGCTTCGAACTGCCCGAGCCCATGCACTATTATTAGACTCAGGAGGGCATTCATTCTTTGTTCTGAATGTCAAATCGTACCACGACAGCGAGTTATGGTGCAATGGTTCCGGTAATGTCCGTCCAATAGGTGTTTCTTCGTCTAATGTCAAGACAAACCTTGTTGGTGTTCTATTTTCAATCGCGAGCACCCGGTATGAAGCCAGGAAAGGGTGCGGGAGCTTAACCAGCGGATACAGGCCTTGTGCTGGTATTGAGGTGACAACCATTCTCTAGACTATAAAAGTTTTCGCTGTTTCGTGGATTCGAGATGACACTCACGGGTATGAATAATAACGATATATCTGAAAAAGGTTCATTTAATGACAGTTGGGAAATTTTTCTACAGGCCGTACGGAATCAAATAAGAATACAAGAAAACACTTTTAGGTTGCAACGAGTAGTTTCACGTGTTTGGGTTGTTCGAACCACTACTGAGCCGATGTTGCTGTATTAGTACCGATATCGCATCTCTCTAAGTTTAAAACAGTTCTAAAGCAAGACGGGCCAGGATCAGCATCCATGGTAAAGGCTGCGCTAACAATGACCATACACTTTTCTGGTAACATTCTATTATGAACAAGATATAAAGTAAAGTCCAAAAGTCTCGTGTCCAGTCATAATAAGCTTGTTGATCCTACCAATATCGTGGCAGAAGAACATTGTTGCAGCTCAAAAATGTCTCTAAGATCTAGACCTTCACAATTTCGGAATTTTTACCTATCCTTCCCGCACGAAAAAGTCCTTCTAATCACATTAAACCGTCCAGAAAAACTCAATTGCATTGATAAAGCGACGAGTCGCGAGATACAAGAAGTCTGGGACCTCTTCGATCGAGATGGAAGCTTATGGGTGGGCATCATTACAGGAACTGGAAGAGCATTCTGTACTGGGGCTGATCTAGAAGGTAAACTTGCCGCTCTCCATTCAAGACCGATGCCCTTCTGGCCATGAAATAACCCCCCTTGATTTGTATAGAATGGAACGAAATGAACAAAGCCGGAGTAATCAATGATATGGATGCTCCCGGTCTCGCTGGACTACCCCGTCGGAGTGGCAAGAAACCGATTATCGCAGCAGTGAACGGCATATGCATGGGAGGAGGTTTTGAGATGGTAGCCAATTGCGACCTCGTGTTAGCTTCATCCACAGCAATCTTTTCTTTACCCGAAGTAAAGCGAGGGATCGTCCCTGTAGCGGGCTGTTTGCCGCGGCTGACCCGCACCCTTGGATTACAACGGACTATGGATCTCGTTCTGACTGGCCGCACAGTCAATGCCGCAAAACTTTACGACTGGGGGCTTATCACACAAATAGTAGATGCTACTGATGAAGTTGCTGATGCTGCAATTCAACTTGCCTCACAAATGTGTCAAAACAGCCCAGATGCGCTATTTGTCGGTCGTCTCGGAGTTCGGCTGAGTTGGGAAACAAATAGCGTGGAGGATGCTGTGTCGGCACTAGCGGACCAGTGGTACCCTCACCTAGTCAAGGGCACCAATTTCACCGAAGGCATCCAGGCGTTTGTGGAGAAACGACCACCGAGCTGGGTGAACCCGAAGCTGTGAGACACAAGTACCAGAATTGCTTCAGCATAGCTAGAATTTCAATTTCGAATACGTAATAATAATCATACCTCACGCATTCAAATGTTTCTGTTGTACATAATGAGACGAATAAGGCCCGGATGTGTCCTCCGTAGCCGCGTAATAGTTTACACCCCTCGGTGGTGTCCTTTCGGTTGCCAAGTGCGCATTGCACACATTGTGGAGAATGGCCCACGCTATCATCTTATCAGATTGATTAGATATTGTGCGGCATTTTCTGAAAGTACAGTAGTAGCACAAGTGGGGTGGATGCTTTTTGTGTGTACTCGCCAAGGTACTTTTCGTTACACGAAATAGCACATTCGGTCGAATTTTGAAACATTTCGTTGGTATCTGGGTCGCAAAGCACGCTTCCTCGCACTATCCAGAGACTGAAATTGTAAGGCCGAATAATATTTATTTTCAAATTGTCAGTGTCAAATGATTTCAAATCGGGATTTGAGAGCGAAGTATACTTTTCGCGAATTCATACAAACCTAGGACGTAGCGATACGCCTAGTGTTGTATGTAACGCTTGTAATACGTGATTTCCGGTATGTTTTAATACGGTTAACGCTGAGACGGGAAATTCCGAAGGTCAGACCTATGGATCCATTAGTCCCACGAGGCTGGCAGCTACAAAGCATCTAATAACATTGCGTGCTTTGCCTTATTGACCCTTTCCTTAAAATGGGCATGGTCCCTGTGAGTGTCTTCGGTATTATCCTACGACTCGTTCCCTGAAGGAAGTGGGTGGTTAAGCGATGCCCTAAACCAAGCTAACGATAGTGGCGTACAGTAATGGGTAATCATTGGGTATAAGCAGGTGCAAATCGGGCTGATTGATGAATCCTTGTCGTATCAGATGATCTGATTAGATTTGCCCTCTGCTCTTGTCCAATCGGCCGTCCCACCTACTGCAGGTTATTGTCTTTTGTGGGACTTGGTGGGGACCTACATGTGGTCTTTTTCAGAGTACGTATATGCCAAGGTAGTAGTATGGAAAAACTTGTCGCGAATTACTGCACTCACCCACAAATGAGAGTTTACTGTTGGTTCTTCGATCCCTAGCCGATTCTAGATTTCGTATGGACTTGCAAACCGGCCGATTTCGGGGAGAACATCTACAAACGCTAGCGATCTGCATGTTCTATAAGTGTCAAAAATTTTCGTCTCATTCATGGTTGATAGGCCCTTGGCATTACTCTGCTCTTTCCTGGTAAAACACCATGGTCGTAATTCCCAAATTTCGAGCTGCCTTTCGTCGAAGGGCCATTGCTGATGCAGATATCTCGCCCGCCGTTACTACTGTCAATGAAAGTAAAGGAGCGTTTGTCGTAGCAGACAATTCCAATAATGAGGTCCAGCCAGAGCTTCCCAGTAACGATCTTCAACGGGGCGTGCGAGATGTTGAGGCGGTAACATTATCATGGTCCAAGGCATCACTGATCGCAGTGTTCGCAAAGTATGTGAAAATCTAACATTGGAATTTTGAATCTCCTTATATCTTTCCGGCTAACATGATTCAAAACAGCATATGGCTACTCTACTTCGTCAATGCAATGCAGAACAGTACTCTCGGCAATTTGATCCCTTATGTCACCAGTGCTTGGGAGTCTCACTCCCTTTTGAACGTTATTTCAATTGTCGCAAGTTCTATGTCCGCAGCAACATTTATCCCATTGGCTAAAATCATGGATACTTGGGGTCGAGCAGAGGGCTTCCTCTTGATGGCCGTTTTTTGTACCTTGGGACTAATAATTATGGCGACATGCAATGACCTTCCGACCTTCTGCGCTGCAAATGTAGGATGAGATACTCCTTTAAAATACATATTGACACTATATGTAAAGAGGCAATTGCTGACGGTTGCCATAACAGGTCTTTTATACCATTGGGTTTACTGGTATTACCTATTGCGTTGACGTGATCACAGCCGATGCATCCAAACTGAAAAATCGAGGTTTAGCATATGCCTTCACCTCCTCCCCTTATATCATCACTGCCTTTGCTGGCCCCTCCGCAGCCGACCGCTTTTACGATATTAACTGGAGATGGGGCTTCGGTTGCTGGGCAATTATTTTCCCCGTTGTGGCTGCACCTCTATATTTCATCTTGAAATTCAATCTGCAGAAGGCCAAAAAGGCCGGAATTTTACACGATGAAAAGAGCGGCCGGACATTGTTACAGAGTATCTGGCATTATATCATAGAATTCGATGGTAAATATTTTTATCTTCCTAGCAGAAGTGATGATAACTGACAAATTCCGAACAGCAATCGGTGTGATACTATTCTCTACCGGGCTTACTGTATTTTTATTGCCATTCACTATTGCCAATAGTGCCCCTAATGGCTGGGACACAGGGTACATTATTGCCATGATTGTTGTCGGAGTCGTCATGCTTTTCATCTTTATTATTCACGAAACCTTTTTGGCTCGAGTACCGATGTTCAACTTTGAATTTTTATCCGATCGAACTGTGATCGGTGCCTGCCTATTAGACGCAACCTATCAGCTTTCCTATTACTGCTGGAACAACTTATTCGGCTCTTTCTTGCAGGTTGTCAATGACCTGAGCATCGCCGAGGCTGGGTATGTCGGGAATACTTTTGACGTGGTTTCTGGTGTGCTCTTATTGTTCGTGGGCTGGCTCATTCGGAGGACTGGACGCTTTAAGTGGCTCTTGTATATCGCCGTGCCACTCTACATCTTTGCGCAGGGATTAATGATTTACTTCCGTCGCCCCAACCAATCAGTTGGTTATCTTGTCATGTGTCAAATCTTCATCTCTATTGGCGGTAGTATCTTTATCATTGTCGAACAGCTCGCCATTTTAGCTGCCGTCGACCATCAGCATGTCGCTGCTGCGCTCGCCTTGTTGAATGTCGTTGGCACTGTCGGCGATGCTATGGGCTCAACTATTTCTGGCGCAATCTGGACAAACACATTTGAAAATGCTCTCGAGCGTTATCTTCCTGCTTCAGCCCTCCCTGATATTGACAAGATCTACGGGGATCTTCCCACACAACTGAACTATACAGTCGGAAGCCCAACTAGGCTTGGGATCCAAGAGGCATACGGATATGGTCAGACTAGAATGCTTGCTGCGGGAACCGCCATTATGGGTTTGGCAATTGTTTGGACCTTGATGATTCGCAATATTGACCTTAAGAAAACTCCACAGGTCAAGGGCATGGTCTTTTAAGGCAGTGATTATGATACAAACCGAGTAGGTTAGGGTTTGAACGATACCCCAAGGCAATATGGCAACATAGAGAATTGTAAGAACCGTCGTGCGACCAGACAATACTCTAGAATCTTTTAATCAAATAAGCATGATGCATTAATGTATTCTCGGGTACTCTCATTCCCGTCATCCAAATGCAAACAACACGTCAAAATTAACATCATGGATTTATTTCAGCCTTATATTATATTACACGTAAGACTAATCAACGCTAATAACTACAAGTGCAATTGATTTTGAACTCATTTATTGTTCCCGGCGTAATAGGCATCCCAAGAGAACCAGTCAAACATACCATCAAACGTGTTTCTCCGGTTCTGGAAGCGCGGGGTGGATGTTCCATTACCGCCTGTTGTACAACGAAAAGAAGCAGAGTTGCGTCTTTCGGAATCAATCATGGGCCATATGGCATCCATATCATTGGGAAGCCACTCTATATAACTAGCAAAATCCAAGTCTCCTGTGTCAATATCTGGAATAACCTCTTGGACTTGAGCACAGCTACCATGAGTAGGTTCTTCTGCTTGCTTATTCCGTTCTAAGGAGGCGATCTGTCTGAAATTCTCGGGTCGCGATCGGGTATTTTGCGAGGCGTGGATCTGTGCAAGCTGGGAGAATACGGCCGCGACTTGTTGCAGCCTGGAGCATACCATTGTTAGGAGGCGCATTTCAGATTGAATTTCCGCAAAATAGGTCACTGTGGAAGATAACAGCGCTAGATCTCGCTCAACTTCTCGAGTTGAATAGTTATTTTTGATGATATGTTCAAATATGACAAAGAATGGTGTAAAAGGAAAATATAATAGATGCCTAAGTCGACCCAATTAGAAATTCACGGGTTAATGAGGGATAATAATAGATAGAGATAGATGTTCATACCAGACGACGCCGTTGTATACAGAGCTCCAATTAGACACCATAGACGATAACAAAGATATAGCTTCCCGGGCTGAAGATAGACGAAGCTCTGAGCAAGGTTCTTCTCCTTTTAGTAGAAGAATAAGGGCATGCAGATACTGAAAGGTGATGCTGCTGATACCCAAACGCATCTCCCTGGCCTGTTGTGCATTCAAAAAGGCACTTTCAACTCTCATTGTTTCCAGTAAAGTCTAGCAGGAGGGTAAATCAATACAAATTAATCAATAAATTTAGAAGAGGTTAAAAAATATACAAACACAAAATAAAATACGTACCTGCTCGGTTTCGAGATACCAATCTTCTAGCCTTGACCTGATTTCACTTCTTAAAATTGACGATTTTCTTTTTGTAGACAGAAATTCCAAAACATCTCCAATCAATCTAGCCCACTCGAAAGACTTAATCAACAACCGAGCACCGAATGTGGAAATATGAGAGCTGGCTGGTTGGTTGGCTATTAGCGGGCGGTCGTGAGGATGAAACCTAAGTAACTCATTCTCGTCCGGAAAAGGTATATCGTGATAGATACTATTCGAAAGAAATGATGGGCGGCCAAATGCAAGAGAGCACGATCTATCAATTGCCAAAAGAAGCCAAAAGAGACATAGACGTCGCTGATTATGCGATTCGGATATATGGCGAGCCGGGGCATGTAACCCGAGCGCTTCGGCCTGCCGACAAGCATGACCTAATAACATCCAGGATAGATTGGGTGCAGCATAATCTTCACCGTGCACAGCTAGTAAGACCAGTGCCTGAAGGTTGGCCTCACGTGGCTCGAGGAATATACTACTATCGTTAAGAGCAAGTTGCACATTGTGCCTGAATTTTTCCTTCTCAATGGTGTCAGGATTCTCAGTCCGGATATCACAAAGCAACAGGTAATTAAAGTAAATAATCCACGCTTTTTCCTTTACTTTCTGTGGGTGAAAGACGACCTGACTAATAATCTCATCCGACGGCACAAAGAAGAAGGGTTCGCCTATCTCAGAATTCTCCAAAAACTCTGTGGAAGAGTTTGTTAATCAGCTCAAAAAATGGAATTAATAAGGCATAGTCCACTTACGGCCAATCAGGCGGTATCCTGCCGCTCTTGAGGGTACGTAATAAGATGTCGAGGTGTCGCCCACAATATTTCGGTGGATCTGTGCCGTGGTCAATGTCGTGTTGAGGTACTGAAGTTCCGAACAAGCATTTCGGCGAGCATTTTCGTTTGAGGGCTGCTGAAATATCTCAAGATTAGTTGAGGTGTCTTTCAAAAATGAGAAAGAATGCGACGAGCCGATGTAAAGTCTCGAATCGGGGCATTCCTTCTCACTTCTGGCCACCCGGCGAGACAGGCGGAGGTCTGGGCTATCTTCTGTCCTCGGATAATCTGGGGCTATGTTCTGCAAAGCTCGCTCGACGGAGCTTGTTAATTGCTGAATGGTCTGCTCTAGGCTTTGCAGCCGATCTTCGATATCATTTTTTTCTGCCACTGGGGATCTGAACCCCGACGAGTCAGCTTACAATCTCCCGGCGGATGTTTTGAGTCAGTCATCAAAGAATTACTTTTGATTGCCCTTTAAATCCGATGGATTTTGCATGTCGCGTGAGTATTCACATTTTCCTGGCCACGGCTTGCAAATGCCACACTTAGGCAGCTCCCGAGAACATCTTCCAAGCCAGATTAGCTGGTCAAGCACCTACGTGGAATCACAAATTCTATGAGATTACTTCAGTTTCTTCTGCCGGCAAAAATCACACTGAAATCAACACAGATCAGCCAGTATACACGGTCGCGATTAGCGTTAACTAAAATGGCACTTACTGCAAACCTAGCGTACCCATGGGCGGCAGCCGGCGATCTGGTGACCTCCATTACAAAGCCTTTTGATATCTCCTGTCATGGATTATGATATATAGAAATTAGCAATGCCTACATAATAGCGCGAGCAATGCGTATGTGGAAGAGAGAAATCCAGAGTGGCCGGAGCATTCCATGAACACGTGCAAATTGTTTAATTGGCTCGGTTCGGAAGCTCCGGGCCTAACCAATCAGAACTTACTAAGCCGGAGCGTCAGATAACTATTGACTACATGTCCTAAATATTTATTAGCATACAAAAGGCCGTGAAGGTATTTAATTTTTCATCTCACTCATGCGTTATTATCCGGAGCAATCCGAGTCCCCCCAATGATATCAATTTCTTTTTCGTTGCCTATTGGATCAGCCCATACCATTGTTAGGTATATAAATACCTAGTGCCCAAGTAGCCTTTCGGTATTCTAAAAGGCACGAGATTCCCCCAGTTGCCATTCAATACTTATTTTTGAGATAAAAGCAAACACAAATAACTGGATCAAAAACTTTAAATCACATAAAGTGACAGAGTCCTAGTTTGCTCATAATTATTTTTCTATTCCTTGTTGATAACCCAGTCTTCCTAATTCACTCTTTGAGATAACCCTGAAACCATCAACAATGAAACCACCGTCTATTGCTATAATAGGAGGTGGACCGAGCGGACTCTTGTTTGCACGTCTTCTGGAATTGAGTAGCATTAGAGACTACGTCGTCTTTGAACGAGATGAGTCAGCTAAACCGGGGGTTTGGCAGCAAGGGGGCACTCTCGATTTACATGGTCCCTCCGGTCAGTTGGCGCTCAAACGCGCCGGCTTGTTTGAAGATTTCAGCACAAAGCTTGCTCGCTGGAATGCCACGTGCTTTCACGTCCTTGACCCGACAGCGAAAACGGTTGTCAACTTCAAGGAAGAACGGGATGCACCAGAGATCGACCGCTTGCAGCTTCGCCAGTTACTACTCAGCTCCATTCCCCAAAACAAGATCCGTTGGGGCCATGCCGTGAGTACCGTGGAGAGAAAGGCCAAAGATGGGCAAGTGGGAAAGGATAATGGTTGTACAATTCACTTTACGAACGGCACCTCGGCGAGCGGGTTCCACCTTATTGTTGGGGCTGACGGATCTTGGAGCAAGGTTCGCCATTTAGTGAGTTAGTATGTAACATGCTTTTTACACAATTACTAATGACATTTGTATATAGATAATTCCCGCAAAGCCTGTATACTCGGGGAAAATGTTCATCGAGGGAATTATATCACACGGCAACCCAATTTACATGAAAGCAAACGAGATAGCTGGCCCTGGAAGTATGCTAGCTATTGGGAATCAGAAACAAATATCCCTCCAGCAGGTTTCCAATGGAACCTATCGCCTATATTTTGGTCTAAAGGTGCCCGAAGACTTCTATGGATTCAGCCACAATCAGAACGCCAGCCAGGCACAAGAAAAAAGTACTTTGCATGCTGACATAGCTAGTAGAAGTGAGACACTCCGTCAGCTGCTGCTATCTTCAGATGACTTCTATGCGAGATGGGCGCCGCTACTAAGGGCCTTAATCGAGAATGCCGAGGGACCATTTCGCCCGTGGCCACTGTACCGTATGGATCCAGAGGCAGTGGGCTGGAACCGCGATGTGGCTCCCGGGGTTACGTTATTAGGTGATGCAGCACATGTATCGACTCCGTTTGTTGGAGAGGGCGTGAACTGCAGCATGTTGGATGCAGTCATGCTGGCGGACTCTATCATTAAATATTATGATAATGGTGCAACTCCGACGAATGATGAGACTACATGGCTTGAACATGCACTAGCTTCGTACGAGAAAGAGATGTTTGTGCGCGGTCGAGACTTGATCCAGCGCAGTACGGAAAGCGAAGAAAGGCTTTTCGCTGAAAACGCCCCTGATCTATTTCTGGAGTGGTTCAACAGTGCTCTACAAGATAAGAGTTGATTGTAAGGTCAATCAGATCAAGAGAAAACCCCTGTACTATAGTGTAGTTTAAACCCCCACTCAAATTTTGATAAGAGTTGACCCTCGTTTTAGATATTTTAGTCATGGTAGTTGAGAGTCCAAGCATGTGATTACGAAAACGGAAAGAAAAACAACCATTACATATATGTGTAACCGACTGAATGACTGGGGATATATTTTGTGTTGAGTATTTTCGTACGGATGTGCGAATTAGAGACGTTACAGATGTATGTCAAATCTATTTCCAATTTATTGTTTGAAACAGTTAGCATACAAGGGTGATAGGGCAGGGGTACCTTTTTACTTCAATTCTTGTTAGTATTAGCATTAGCATGGCTCGGTGTTATTAATGACATGATTGGAGTCAATCCTGCTGTTGCGTAAACGAATGATTCACCCCTAGGAAATTTATATCGTAATTGGGTAGAAAGCTAAGGAGGTACATTCGTGTTGTTGTTGAGATAGGCCGCCATCAATTTGTCCGATCGTAATGGCAACTATATAGTTTGCGTTGCCGGGAGGTGTAGAGGGCCGCTGATGACCTCATCTCATGGGTTGAATTGATGACAGGGAGTACTTCTGTTCAGATCAAACCGTGTAAGGGACTCTGAAATGACTTCGGACAAGGGGGATTTCTGGTCGATATCCAACTGGCGCCGCGTGTTACCTTGCGTATGTGATTAGTCCACGGCTTTGAAGCGGAGCAGAAATGTGACGGGCTTATCTCACGTTTTCTATTACAAAGAAACCATTATTTTGAATATCGAAGAATGTGGAAGCTATCAGGAATGGAACTATCCTTGGACATAGATGTTTGTGTATTTGATCTATCTTGGTGAGTGATCCACCTGCCTGACAGCCTGTCAAATTGGGGAGAGGCGAGCCAAGAGCGACTTATTTCAGGCTGTAATGGTGGAAACCCCAGACCAAATGGTCTATAACAGTGCCGAAAGGAAATTTGCAGGTATACAATCTCCAGACAAGATAGGTGCGGTCCATGAGCCTCCATACTTCCATCCCTGCACACATCGGTTTAGGCACATTGATCAAACACGCACTTGGGATAGAGATAAATCTGCTGCCTTGATGGCCCGATGAGCATTATTTATAGAAGCCTTAGGTGCAAGGGAAGCATCTTGAAGTTTGAACAAACGTGACAGCGTTGGTCTGCAACTGAACGAAGAATATAATTCATCCAAGAAGCGACGGCAAATTGTGTCACTAAAACACTGGTCTACATATTACAACCTGACTTGTTTGTGTCCAAAGGAAGAGTACTCCCTAGTTTGAAAGAAAAACAGAGACCTTTCCAAAAGAATGAAAACGCCAATCAAAGAGTTCTCCTTTGCGTGGCTTGAAGTTTGTAAACCTCTAGGATATAAAGGTAAGGCAGGTAGCCGGGTGCGAAGTATTACAGGAACGCAGAATTTATTTGAAAGCACCATTCACATTGGTATTGCATTGATTGTTGCTCAGCCCTCAAACAAAGTCGGTAAGTGTATATGCCTGATATATTCCACTACGAACATTCCACTTCCTACTTCAAACCCTATCTCTACCAAGTGATGTATATAATTTTTAACACATTGGCCTTTATCTTAAGCAATGAGCATCTATCGTCAATTTCGTCAACATGGCTTCCACGAAGACCCACTACATGCTCAGCGGTGGCCTTGGCCCAAGATGGGCCCCCCGATCTAAGGGCTGTTATGCTGATGCTGTCTTGCAGTTCCCGACTACGCAACGAGAACACGATGAGAAGACAACCACCAATCTCGCTACTGATAATATGGATATCAAAACTTTAAAGGCATCTCCGACATCGAAAATGAAAGTGAAGCGCCGTACTTCAAAGAGCTCTCTGCACTAGAGTTACAGTCAACAGGCAAATGCGGGTTTTCAAGAATACGTGTTCATTCTCGTAGAAAAATTCCAGAAATCCTCGATTTTGCTGATGATGCAGAAAGCATTCGGAAGGCCCTTTTTGGTTCAATCATACTAATGCGACAAGGAAATCTTGTTGTAGCAGATACCTGCAAGAGATTCAGCTCTTGGGACTGGAACTGCTATCAAGTATTATCTCTTCGATGAAGAGTGGGGCCAATCGGGTTTATATTAAGTAATATTGAAAAGGTTTATTACTCCATTTATTGCTAATTTGGAGCCAGAATACGATGATGTTGAGATTATCACTGGGCAAACCCATATGCAAGTGTCCTCTTCAGAATCCATCGACAAGATAAAAGATTTACTAGCCTAGTTTTGCACTTCCATACAGGTGGTACACCCTGGTACATTATGCACATCTGGAGTATAGTTCTACCGAAATTCATTTGTTTTGCACGATCTTCGGCCAATAAAAGAAAGCAGGGCACCAAGCTGTTGGTATGGCATCTTAGAATCTGCCATTATTGCCATGGACCCCACGATGAAAGTAGAGCCAACACTTGACGTCTCATTCAAGTTGATGATACGGCTCACAGATGTAGAGTACCCCGTTAGCGTAGAAGGAGGAATAGTTTTGATAGGAAATTCTTCAGCTCAATTCGTGTAAAAATGGTCGATGGTAAGTACATACTTGGCACTACGAAATGGCAAAGCACGATGCTCAGTTCAAAACCGCAGAACTAGTAGCAACGAAATCTCATTAGTTGAAAAGTAAGTAATTTGAACGAGCTTCGTGAAAAAAGGTTGGTTGGTGTCCAGAGGCTGCGGTTCTTCTAGGAAGAGAGAAGTTGAGTGCCGCTCCAACTTCGTCTAATAGAGCAGTGAAAGCACATCGTGGCAATGGCCTAGCGCAAACTTGCAAATTTGCAAATTATTGCTCAATCCGCTGCCCCACCCTAGATAGAAGGTCAATTGGGATTATCCATGAGCCGGACCAGAAATACAGCCAGATTCAGCCCAGTGCAGAATTGCCCCAAATGCTTAAACAACAGTTCCACAGAGCCTCTTTTTATCTACGATTTGGTTGCTCAGCGCGTACGGATAGTCCCATTGATAAGCACATTTCATCATATGCTAGCAGTTTATTGGAGTGTAATTCCGCAAGAGTGCGGGAATGCCTCTTTCTTTGGTTAATCCCAGTGCTGATAGCGCATCCTCATCGCTGAACATTCTCAAGAAAAATAGAGAACCGATCTTAGAAAGTTTCACTGGGGAAAGTTCAAAGTTCGTGATTTGATAATGGAATTTGCGGTCAATTTTTCCAGATTTCCTGCCACGCACCACCTCGGTTCGGCATCTATAGTTATGGGTTTATGGATATTTTCATGGATTTTTCACTCGCGGAGCTCAAGTAAAAAAAGGCCCATACAGATAGCCTTGGTTGCACACCTCTTTCAGGTCAGATTCGTTGTCTATTTAGCTCTGGGATCGGGGATGTGATTGTCGGCGACCGGGCAATAAATTTAGAGTTTCCTTGCGGTCGATTACCAGAGGAATGTGATTTCATGGCAATTACAGTCCTTAGCGTACATGCTCTTTAAGACGTTCAGGCAGTACTGAGATAGGTTCTGTCTGTCGGTTATCAACTAAGCACGTGTGGTTGATATCAGGTGAACCCTTCGTGCGATGCGAGCACGGACATGCTAACTACGCTACATGCTGGGAAGAAATTCAATTCTTGCAAGAAGTTCAGGTGATGAAATTCAAAGTCGATACTCACAGTTCTAGGATTTCATCTTTTCCTCCGAAGGTCAGGTGGTTTTTGGCCAACGTGGACGATATGGAGGGATGTTCAGATCCCGATTTCGTAATGGTGACAGCTCCAGTGACACCCAAGCTGTTACGGTGAGGTGAGATGGGAAAGGCAGACTCAGTAGTAAGCATATAATCTTAAACTAACTCATAATATCTGAATTCCTTGCTAAGGCATTATTCCTGTGCGAAGCAAAGATCATCTGGGGTGGTTGCGGCGTATAGGGATCAACATGTTGCTCGCTGGATATTAACCTGAATGTCAACTGACCCTTATGGCTAGGAAGCCGGTTGCGATGCCGTGATCTCAAATTTTTACGTACTTGTCACCGAGTGTTGTAACGCTTTACGAGCATGGCCATCGGTGTACCGTTTAATTTAACCGAATTGATCGTTCAAGGGATGAAAGGGACGGATTATCCGCAGTATTACGCCTTAATTATCTAGTCCTTCTCTTGAGAATGACCGTAACAACGTTCTAGGCAGAAAGGAGCCATGGAAAAATTCAAATCGTTGCAATGTAGCCGCTGCACGGATAACCGCCTCCGGCCCTTTTAACACTTCTGGAGGCTTTCAAATTTCTTTCTCCAACCAACAGCTTCACGTTTTTAGTCTACTTATCAAGCAAGCTTCCATCACTTGACTGAGATGAGGCTTAGCGTTTAACAGATAATCGAATCATAAATAGATGATCACTGCCCAACTTTGGTTGATTACATTAAGTTGATGTTTGGAAGTCAAAGACGGATAGAACAATGTTTTTATCTCTATCAGTCTTGTAGGTCTGCAGCATTGGAGCAGTAGCTGCGCTGTCATTCAGCATTGCTAATTTTAATGCCGAACTGGATGACGAGTCGAATGTATTGATATCGTCATGGCCAAATATCGATTCGGACTTTACTACACTATTCTTGGTCTTATTTGATAAGGGAAATGAAAATGGCAATTACCACATAGGGGATGTTGATTTGAGATATCGCACCCCGATCAATCAGCTTGGCCACAAAGTAGCACCGCTTCAAACCGCAGTATTGCTGGAGAGCAGTTGCTAACGAAAGGCTCCTCCATCGCCGCTTCAGCTATATTGACGGTTTCCGCTGGCTCCGGTCTTAACGTGACCATGCCGGGTTGAATACGAAGACGATCTTGTCCTATTATTAAATATCACGAATGGCTTGCATGACTATACCGTCAAGGTGGGTGGATTATATTACACTCGAGGCGAACAACATTTCCACAGGAAAGACACCCGAAGACGCCTTGCAGGAGGGCCGCTTCGTCGACTCACATGTTGGACTGAATGTGGGACATACTCAAGTGAGACGATTAAGTGTGCTCGGTCCAAATATGGTTGTTAGCCCATTTAACCCCATCATTTCGTTCAAAGCCTGGAACTTGTTAGAAGAGGCCCAGTGACAGTTTGGACTACTACCCAGTCCATTACAAGGGCAACTACGAATGGTCAGTGTGCACAGCTGCCTGCGTAGATGATGACTGGAAAGGTGTTGAGTCTTGGAATGAGGCAACGTCTCTAGTTTTCGGGCCTGAGGAGATTGCATCTTTTGGGCATCGTTTTGTTGTTGTATCATCGGTAGCGGATGTGGAAAGTGCTGCCACGAATCCTGGTCTTCATGTTTCTGTAAGAATACCTGGATATGTCATCCTGGAGGGAACTGTTGAAAGCTTGTATCTGAACGCGAGCTCTGAACCTTCGCTAATGGAGGTATCACCGGCGAATATCCTGAAGTTGTCTAATCTTCCTCCTGCTCCAACTGCTCCACGGTTTTGATATTCCGTCACCCCTGCTGAAGGTACATTCGGGTGAGTGCGTGTCACTAGTATATCAGAATGGTTATACTCGGACGGTCCACTACTGGATCACAGACGACACAGCTATTGCTGTATCAACATATTGAAGAGAAGGAATGGTTCACCAACATATCCGATTCATTCGGAAGGGGTCCTTTTATCATATCCTATGACAAGGTAACAAATAGCTTTGTGTTACAAGACAACAGAGTTTGAATCGCAGGACTGAGTGATGATGGTGGTAGCGGCAGCTACGTCGGCGTCGCATTGAAGGGAGCTATACAACCGGTCTCCAAAGCGATTCAGAAATTAGATATATTTGCAAGTACCACTTACTGGGGTGTTGCTCAACACTAGAGTGATGACAGTATGTATGGAGTCAAAAGAACACTCTTCTACTATGTCCCGGAAGATGTTCCAGCCTGGACCTATGACACCTCCTTCAACTGAGGATCTGCATGGGGAGGGGTAGAAGAGGGTGACCAATCGGGAGTATAATTGTATACTGTGCATGAACATAATGTCGGCGCTTCACCGAGACCCTATCATATTTGATTGTCGCATCGGAGGATTTTTTGATTTGAACCATTTGCTTCATAAATAGCGTTTAGTCGCGCGTAGTTATACCATTCTATCTACGTAGGATGGTCGGAAAACAACAATAATGTATCGATATTAGGTTTTTCAAGATTGTTTGACCGATCGGAGGTGGTAGTAGTAATTTGACGAATAAATGTAGGATCATCCATACCAAATGAAGTTTTGACTCCAAGAATATATTAATAAGACAAGAACTAGGTTGCGAGCAATAACATTCCGCTCTGTATCCGTTTTTAGGTCGCAGGTTTTCTTCAAGGCATGCATGTCTACCGCCGCTCTTATCGTTAGTCATTTTCAGCCGCTCTGCAGGGCCAACAGATTGTTAGAATGACATCGTCATTGTTGTGAGTCAACAGATCCTTTCTGTTTCGGGTGATTTGACCTTTCCTGACCCACATCAAATTGCATGCTCTAATTAAAGATCCATAAATAGAAGAATATGCTCCGGCGGTTGGTCTATGATCAGGAGTCTTCCACCACTAGTTCTCATATGTTTCACATCATTGGGTTACTACCAACATACATGGATGTTTGCAAGGCTCAGTTCTTCGCTAGAATAATAACACTACTGCGGCCCTAAATTCTTAGTAGTACTTGGTAGACACTGACACAGCCCGCTACCTGGAGGTATCGTTCCTGGCCGAAGAGTTCAGCCGGGGAGAAAACGCGCTGATCGCGAACCAACTTCTGCCGGGCGATTTTCCTAACTTCTCACACATCTCTTTCCTGAGCCTCTACTCACCATTCCTCACCGCCTACCTTTACATTGGATAATGGTCATAAGAACAATAGTACCACAGTGACCATGAGTCCGTTCAGGCGTCCCGATTCTCTCTTACTGAGAATCTCGTCTCTTTTGTGCCTAACCTCCCTGGCGTCGGCTGTCTGCTACTATCCTAATCAATACAGCGAGGACGACCAATCTTATCAACCATGCGTTTCCTACAGTGGCGCAACAAGTATGTGCTGTGGCACCAATCGAACCATACCTTCCGGTGGTTTTAGAACTAGCGATGGATTCACGGCAGATAAATGTCTAGAGAACGGACTTTGTGAGAACGACTGGAAGAGTACGGACGAGAACGGCACGACTGTAATGAACATTGGATATTTTCGGGATTCGTGTACAACTACAGACTGGAAGAATGGTGGTTGTTTGAATATCTGCACAGAGCAAACCGTACGTTCTAAGCAAGAAAATTTCACTTCCATATATTGGCAATGTCTGGCGCGACTGACTGTTTGTATTAGAATCCAAAGAACGGGTCTTCTACTGGTTTCGTTCAAGTGACTCCTTGCGATGGAACGGCAAACTCAACAACATGGTGCTGCGGGAAAGATAACAGTTGTTGCGATACCCCTGCTGCAGTCACTATCGCTCAAACGCTTGCGGCACAAACATCGACCGTGGCGAGCATATCAACCGCCTCGGCAACATCCAATCCGACGACCACACACTCTCACACATCTACCCAAACGACGACATCATCTTCAACTCCTTCGTCATCCGCTTCTTCAGGTCTGTCAGACGGCGCAAAGGCTGGAATTGGTGTTGGTGTTGGTGTTGGAGTAATTGCGATCTTCGCCGTGGCATTTTTCTTCGTGCGACGACGCCATGGGAATAGAGCAAACGGAACGATCGGAGGTAATTCTAGACCCGCGCATGACTATTCATATGTCGAAGCGCCACAGGACTTTAATCAGGGTGTTCCTGTTCAGAGTGTTCCCGTCTATGAAAAGGGGGCTGGCCCAGATGCCGAACGATTCGAGTTGCCCAGCGACCCAGCTCATGGAAATGGAAACTAGAAGTTGGTGGAGAATTACTTATTGGTCAAAGCTATGGGTATGCTTTTGAAGTTGGACTGAACGAAGAAAATATCAAGAATCTTGTGACATTAGCATCGGACATTAGCGTTATGATTTGTTATATATACCTTATAGATATTCATTTCTGGTATGACCAATGGCGAATTATCAGGTAGGCACGTCTAATCGTCCCCTCATTTAGCTCAGCCCATACAATAGGCGGAGAGCCAGTGTGTCCCACCAGCCGATCTGTTCATGTTCAGAAACAGCAGAGCACTGAGCTAGAGCCCATGTTGGAAGTAAGGAGCGGCATCGACCCTCGGTCAGGCCCGGAAGATCTGAAACGGCCTGACCAAAGCATGGTAGACATAAAACTGCACGCAGATTTTGTTGAAGATGTTCTGATTGCTGCGATAATTCTTCTAGTCGAATCGCATCGTGCCCCTTAAGCCCTTGCGGGGTTGCTGATTGCATACTTTGGGTTATTTGATGCTCTGCAAGGGTCAGAAGCAGTAACAGGGCTAGCAGTTCAGCTATAAGAAAAGATAATTCTTCCGATTGGAAGAGGGATGGGGATGGAAAGCAGGATAAATTGCCAATTCCGCGACATGTATTATTTCTCGTGACCTGCAAGCAGTGAGACTCTAATCCAAGATGTATTTCTTGCCATTGTATCAACTCAGAGTAAAGCTGGCAGCAGAGAGTCTGGAACTTCAGCGCTTCTCTGGAATCAATGAGGCGTTTCTCAAAATCCAAACGTGGAAGAAATGCATATATAGCAGTTAAATTAGTGGCGATATCATATAGGTAGTCGCGTGGTGTTTTGGTGCGGTTCCTCCATGGTAGCTCTAACCACTCTGGCTGGGCTAAGAATGTTGTCTGTCGGGTTGATAATGAAAAGTGAACCTGGTGGCAAATAATTAGTGCCTGCAAACAGACACGAAGACGAGAATGTATATTCATACCGCCATTTCACGAATCCTCTTGAATGCGGCGAGAAGACCCTCTTCCTGAAATGATTCCGGTGATTGACCCTGCATCAATGCCAGGGTCCCCTTGAGATGTCCAGCCCATCCGGATTTATAAATACGTGTAGGCGTTTGCTGGGAGCCTTCAAAAAGAGTGAAAATCAATGAAGTGACGACAAGATTTGAAGGGTAACGTTTCTGCCTAGAATCTTGCAAGAGCTGGCGGAATATTCGCAGGCTGACGCTATACGCCGAAAGGCTGAAGACTAGATATGTGCCTCGACGCTCAGATATCGACAGCCGCATCGTAGCCAGTGAAATGAGAGCTAGATCAAGCGCCTGGTTTTGAAGGCCGAGTTTCATCAGACCTGCACTCCAGACGTCTGATGTCCGGCCATATTTCTCATTGAACTGCGTCCATAAGGTAGTGAAGTGACTCTGGAAATCCACGGCCGGTAAGTCAAGAATGTGTAGAGATGTGCAATGAAAACTAGCGTGACTGTAGGCATGAGTGCTGCTCTCTCTATTCTGCTTCGCTAGTGTGATGGCTTTGCCAATGATTGGTTTCTTGGGTGCCTTGATACTGTGTGAATCGATGTTGACGAACACCTTGTTTCGCCGCGATGAGTATCCGCCACATTGACGATTGGCCTTGATGCAGGTCTGACATTTTGGTCTGCTTCTGTCACACTATCAATATGTTAGTCAAGACTACATAGTACACGCGGCATACGAGCTGGCAGCGACATACTGCTTTGCGGCGGGATCGGCATGTTTGACACGGTGGATCCATCATGGAATACAGGCCCTGTATACATTGCACGCGAGCGTCGTGGTTGGTTCTAGATGGGAGAAAGCTCCATGCTATGAAGAACTATGTGTTCATTCACAGGAACCCGAGACATTTTGGTGGCACACGCACTGTCCGGAATGTCATCATGCTAGCGGGCCCAATGGGAAGCGGCAACAGTGTGGGGTGTTGTTGAGGCTTGAAAAAGAAACGCCACTCATAACGATTGATCTAAGTTAACTATCTTAGCATTCACGATGCTGATATAATACAGACGATATCTGAAAGGGGGAACGGCACAGGAAATTGCTTCTTTGGGCATTTCGCACCGCGAAACCCCGCCCTAACCCCCTACGAGCACAACGATAGAGTAATGTATTACAACCATTTTCGAAGGCCCTGCTCTACATCCATCTTCGCATAACCACATACAGGAAGAGGGAATAAAAGAGCAGGGAAAGTGTTCAGTAGTCAATTGATGCTACTTTATTGACTGAGCAACACCTCGATCTCCGGCTTCTCGATTATATGACCGCATTTGAATCCAAACCTAGAACCGACAATGCTACAAGAAAACCCCGTTCGAGCATGTATTCTGGTGTTCGGCCAGATGGACCTGGTCGACTTTTCCGGGCCGTTGGAGACCCTCTACCACGCCTACGAACACGGCACTGAAGATCGTTTGATCTCCATCGAAGTTGCTGCACCCACCGAAGAGATCCTTACCGAGCAGGGCGTTATAATCAAGCGAAACATCAGCTTTGAGCAGGCGCTGGAATCTCTGCCACAGTACGACATCCTAGTTGCCCCTGGCGCAAGCTATAAAACAACAAAGGCAATGTGTGAATCCCCCGATAACTCTGTCATCAACATTATCAAGCAATTCTGCTCGTTGCCGGCAACTCAAACAAAGACACGTCAGCGAATCATGTTATCTATATGCAGCGGTTCGTTCTTCCTCGCTACTGCCGGTCTTCTGGCTGGACGTCGTGCCACCACGCATTTCACAAGACTACCACAGCTCGAACAGGCTGCTGCAAAACATGGGAGAACTGAGGTTTCGCGCCATCGATTTGTCGATGCAGGCTTGTTGGATAACGGTGTGCGAATCGTCTCGTCTGGTGGCCTTACCAGCTGTTTCGACGCGGCGCTGTATGCGATCGAACTCCTGTGCGGGCTGCAGAGCGCTGAGTTCGCGAGTGAGGAGTTAGATTATCAGTGGCGAAAGTCTGAGGCATTGTTCTAGACCTGGTAAAAAGCTCATTAATAGAAGTTAGCTCAGGCAAAGTATACTGTACTGTGGAGAAGCAGCCCCTGTATGTCCGATCAGTTTGGGTGTGTCGAGTCAGACCTCGCGAATGTTAATTCTGTATGTAATTTGCAGTGTTTGCACCGTAGCTAGTGCCTTTCATTAGTCACCTACCGGACATCAGGCTAACTGTACATGGATAAGGCTGGAGGCGAGTGCCTCCTGTGATTCGTCAGAAGATATATTATCTTTGGTGGGCCAATCAAGTGTGATATAATTCACGTGAAACGCCTTCCAAATGCGGCATACGACAGCGCGCCTAGTCATCGAAATGAACTGGGTATATCAGAAATGCACCAACATCATGGAAATATTCCTTCCAGATACTTCCTGGAGCGAAATTGATTGAAGCAGAAAATCTATAAATAGGCTGGCTTTTCCCGCAGGATGAGGCAGTATCATCCTCAAATATCAAACTACGTGGTTGAAAATCCTGCCTCAATCTTCATACTCAATATTGGCTTGACATTACTCTGTCCTATTCTTGATCAAAATCAGCTAATAGACAAGTTATGGAATCAAACATCTTCAAAACATCTCCGGAGACAGAAATTCATGTCAATATATCCAGGCCATCTACACGAAACGAACATGTCAAATCGCCCCTTCTCGTTTTCCTTCACTATTGGGGCGGTTCAAGTGCAACATGGTACAAGTTGACTTCACCAAACTCCGGCACCTCTCTGAATGCGGATTACCCTATTATGACTATTGATTTCCGTGGATGGGGACAGTCAAAAGGGCCAACTGGTGGTGCCGCAACAGCAGAAGACTACTCAGTCACCCCTCTGGCTTCTGATATCGCATCAACTTTGACCCAACTACACCGTGATACAAGTCATTCTGCGCTCATATATAACGGTTTCGTTATTATCGGTCATTCGATGGGCGGAAAAGTTGTACTGGCGACTCTGAACTGTCTTTCAGCAGACCTCCTAGGACTCGTGAAGGGTCTCGTGCTAGTTGCTCCGGCCCCGCCAACCCCTCTCATTCTTCCTCCAGACATGAGTGAGCAGCAGCGTGGGGCGTACAATACAGAAGAGTCTGTCCGATGGATTGCTCAAAATGTTCTGTCCAGTGCTGAGCATCTAACCGATGATGACATTTCCATCATCGTCAGAGATAGCCTGGCGGGCAGTACTCTAGCAAAAGATGGGTGGATTTTGCATGGAATGCGGGAGGATATTTCCCCGATCTTGGATAGTCTTGCCTCACGTCCTCTTGCGAAAAAGGTGAAGATTCAAGTTCTTGCTGGAGAACTCGATGTCGTGGAGCAGAAGGACCGAGTGGAGAAGGAGGTTGTACAGTCTCTTACTAAAAAGGGATTTATTGTTTCCTTTACTGTATTGAAAGGGTTGAAGCATTTGATTCCCTTGGAAAGTCCAGAGGCAATTTCTCAGGCAATTTCGAGCGTACTCAGTATTTAGCCGATACGGCACTCTCCGTCTTAGTGTGATGGGCAAAAAAATTCATATAAACCGAGCGTTACTTCTGCTGAGCTGTTGATGTGATTACAGAAGAAATTGACGATCAAATTTACAATGGGTGGTGGTATCAAAACAGAACAATGAAAAATTCTAAAGCACCGGCCCACATAGCAAATCTAATCCAGAGTCCCAATGCAACCCTGCATCCCAATCAAATAAATGATTCCAACTATTAATCTGATCCATAACCTCCTGGTTCACAGTAGGAAGGGTATCGGTAGGGAGTTTGGTCTCTCTTGTATAAGTTGAAACAGTGTTGGACATTGGATCAATGATTTGATCCAAGATACGGGTGAGTTTCGCCTTTACTTCCTTGCAAAATTCGAAATTCCCGCCCCCCGGTCGAGCAACCCAGCCTAAGCAAGAAACATAGACAGTAAGATCCCTGATGATCTCGGCCCTAGGAAAACGATACTCAGAGTTGTGTGTTGATAGAGAAGGGCGATGGAGTAATTCCATTGTGAGGACCTCAACACAAGGAAGGCCGTATGGGAGGAACTATAAAGAGTTTGAAATCAGCTATCTTAATCCTAGAACATACTACGAGAGCCAGACGTACAACTGAAGTAAAGTCGCTTCGAATTTCTCTAGCACGATCACGCTCATCATTGATCACCAAGATGGTAGATAAAATGTTCCTTGCTACCTGTAAAATCTGCGCTGAGCTGCCGCGAAAAGGGTCAGGCGAGGTAAGTCGATAGATTAGGAACGTCGAGTATTGATAATCGATATAAAACCAAAGAAGGGGTAGTATGTATTGGCAAGACATGGAACTCTGCCACATGTCAGAGGAGTATTTCATATTGTTGGGGCAGGCCTGCCAGTTGGATTGAAGCCTTTTTAGTACAAGTCTAAACCCATGTTAGCTTTATCAAGCAGATATCACAGCCGAATCTCTATAAGGAACGCACTGAGCTTTACTAGCCACATCGAATTTATTCACTCCAAGATGGAGTTCTAGGATTTCCTCGCGGAGGGACGAAAGAAGAAATCGGAGACGTATGAAGGTCGTAGAACGCCTTTTTCCGTCGGTATTCCATCCATTCTGGTCGAGACAGCGTATCTGGTCCTCTGCATCTAAACCAAATACGCCATCATCAATATCTAGTGGCGGCTCCAATATACAGTAATGTCGATTCATCTGCGGTGGTCGACCAAGAACAGTGGCAAATGTTTTATCAAAAGAATAAACTAAAGAAAAACACCGCCGACGCCATTGATGCAGAAAACCAGGATATTCACCATTAAACGGAAGGTCTCGATGAATACCAGCGGCATAAATACAGGATGTGAGCTCCACGAAAGAGGAGTACAAGTATTGACCTGCGGTTTCCCGCGTTAGCAACGTGTCATTTGCATAGAGACAGATATGTGAGTTCCATACTGGAGTCTCCAAACCGCTGCAGGAGAAGAAGAATTCGGTTGAACTTGTAGGAAACGACAAGTTCGTTTAATATGGGTGATGCATTGGTCAACGAAGACAGACTATCAATAACCTTATGGAACCGTGTGAGAAGGTCTTGTTTGTCTCCAATCCCAGGCTGAACAGACTCAATATCCCTATGGTGGACATGTAAAAGGGATAGACTAGACATGATAAGCATATTCCCTATGGTCTCCCAACGAACATTCTCGCCACTTATCAAATGGCAGAGCTCATCCATGCGCGATGACTTGGTCAACGATATCGGTTGATAAGAGTTGCGGAATATGCGAATGACAATTTGAAGTCTGTAGGAATCATCTGCCGAGGCGTATTCATCACCAATGAGGTCCCACAGCCTTTCTAAGGCAGATATTGTAAGCTTCTCCGGCATGATATACATCCGTCCCATGTAGTGAAGATGTTTCACCAGGTTTTGAACTAGAGGCGCATTATTTCGAAGAAATTCGACTACCTCTAGGCCCAGTTCCAGCCGCTTGGGATCAATCGTGTGAGTAGCTACAGGGTCACCTGCAGCAAGAGTGCCACTCAATTGATTTAGAGGAGCCTGGTTTCCGCCCATTAAGGCGTAGTAGCTGATGGGACCAAGAAAGCCGGCGTTTTTAACCTGCGGGGCGTCAATCACAACAGCCTCATCTGGCAAAATACTTCGATCGGAATGGAGACTTGACGAATGGGGCTCGAAACTATAAAGAACGTTAGCATGCTTAAAACTAGGACATCCGACAATCTGCCTGGTGCCTTCGCTCACATCGTTGGTGTCGCGGATTTCTTTATACTAGGTACCCGGGATTTTGCGGATTCTGTTTGGTCGAAGCAAGCCGCTCGGAATTTCTTCGTCAAAGGAGCGGGGTCATACAAGCATGGCATATTTCTTTTGAGACAACGGCCGCATGTCGGTGTTGCGTGGTCGCATTTAATTTTCATTTTCCGGCATCTCTCGCAGGACTGTGGCTTGCCGTTCCGACGCAAATAAGTGGCAGATTGTGAGGCCATAGTGAAATATGCCTTGTATGGATGATTCTCTATCGATTGCTGATGGATTCTGGTCGTGTGCTGGTCTCTGTAGTATTTGTTCTATTGAGCAATGTATGAGGAGTCTTTAGAACAGCGAGACGGAATTCGGGATACGGAGCTCGGACTAGAATTTCCTTAAATGGCACTAGTCCTGAGGTTTCTCCCCCACAATGACAAGTCAAACAGCAGCATTTGTATGGAAAGTGAGTGACATCTTGGGCATTGACTCTCGTTGTCTCTGGCTCGGTGAGAGGTACCTCGACGGTTTCACGAAGAAACCGTAGTGGACAGATGGAACGGTCATCTCATTTTAAACACAGCAAATGCTCGGTACCGGAGACTGAAGATAGAATATACTTTGCTAGCAGATCCTGAGCTTATTTCATAAAGAATCCGTCTGTTCCATTTTCTTCATATTGGATGCAAGCGTTTTTATTTTGTTCACAAGGAACGAGAAAAGCAAAGTGAACCACCCAAAGAAACCACACCAATCTGTGCTGTCCAAACTGGTCGGGATTAAAAGGTTTGAAAGAGAGACGTAGGAATCATCGCACGATGCATGTCAATATACACATACGCCGAACGTACGCGTATAACCTGCGACAGGCAATAGTGATACACATCTGGTGGCTAATTTTTCCACCTGCAAAAGTGATTACTAAATTATTCGTTTTCAAATGCGAGGTTACTAAAGAGATGACTGATCTAATTAAACTTATCGTATCGGCACACCCTTGAGACTCATGGGTAATATCTAAATGATCACTAATCGCGATATAAAAATCTTGTTCACTATTTGAGAGGAAAGGCGGTGGTATCAGCAATACTAATTTAACTTTGATGATTAGCTGACTATCACGATTATAAACTAGTTATCCTTGCATAGTGTTTGCTGATTTCTGAGGCGGAACAACTTCAATTCTGATTACTCAACACTGGTTTCCACGTGGTTTCTCGTCTTTGGATCGTCTATATAATTCACTGTTATCTCAGTATAATCATATAAGTAAACCCTCTAACCTATCAATTAATCTCCTAAGTTTTTCAAGAAACCTATTAGCCACACAACATGGCAATCGAGACTAAACCCAAAGTTCTCATCATCGGAGGTACAGGAGCTCAAGGTCAACCAATTGTTCGTGAGCTAGTGCATGATGGAAAATACACTTGCCGCATCTTCACGCGGAGAACGGACTCAGATCGAGCACAGTATCTTCTGAGCCTTGGAAATGTCGAGTTATTTGAGGGCAGCTTCGATAACGAATCACAACTGCGAGAAGCATACAAGGGCTGCGATCGAGCCTTTGTCAACCTTGATGGATTTAATGTCGGCGAAAAAGCCGAAACCTTCTGGGCTATACGTGCTTTTGAGCTGGCTTTGGAAAATGGAGGTATACAGTTCTTCGTATATGGGAATTTAGATTATGGGTATAAAAAATCCGGGTATAATCCAATTTTTCGTACAGGCCACTACGACGGAAAAGGCCGAGTTGGAGAGTGGATTCTTTCTCAAGTTAGAGAAAGCAAGGGAAGGGAAAGAATACCTCAAATGGGTGCCGCAAGCTTCACGACTGGGCCCTACATGGAGATGACGCTCTCAGAAAAGACACCCATGGCACCACAGATCGAACAAGATGAAAGTGGCACTGATATTCTTACCTGGAGAGTCCCATTAACAGAGAAAGGAGCAGTTCCCCATGCAGCACTAGAGGATTGCGGGCATTATGTTCGCTGGCTTTTCGACAACCCCGAACGTGCTAATGGTCTTGACCTCGAGGTAGCCATTGAGCATGTGGATTACCATGAAATGGCACGCGCCTTCACCAAAGTTACTGGACACCCGGCTAGATTCGTTGATGTGGATTTCGATACGTATTGGACCAGCGGGCCAATAGCTGCCGCAGCTGAGAGGCCCACGGGATATGGAGTCAGTCGCAATGACCCAGGATCTATGAAATTTCGAGACAACTTCACCGGATTCTGGACTATGTGGCAGCATTCCGGTGGGAATCGCGGAGTTATTCAGCGTGACTATAAACTGATGGATAAAATTCACCCACAAAGAATTAAGACTGCTGAGGAGTGGTTTCGAAGAGAAGACGAGAAAGAAAGAAAGGCTGGCCAAGGGTCGTTGTGGGATAGAGTTCAGAATGGACGGCGTCGGTATGTCCTTAAGGATCACGAAGATAGTGCTAGCCGAAGCTCTTCAAGCCTCTAAAACGAAAAACTTGAATGTTCTCACCTGGAATATCTTTGGAAGTTCTTGTATATCAATTTACCTGATAATGTAATACATAGTTCCAATGAAAAATATTGGTATCATCTGATGTCGATGGTACAATTTCGGTCATTGCCTCCTCATTTTTTCTGCGTCTGACTCATCTATCTTTTCTGCAGTGGCCGGAAGTTATATTGGACTGGCGTAATGTTGGGGGTACTGGAAATGTGCTTGTATTAGTTAAACTGTGACAAATAATCGAAGACAATCATAATTCCCCGTCGGAAGCCCAAATATATTTTGGATCTACTTAATTAGTGCATCGGTGCCGGAGTGGCAAATAGCCCCATTCATCCTATGACTTAGCTTGTTTAGGAGAATGGATCTCCTGCTGAGCTCGCAGCGATGACTATCATTGGTTATATTTTCAATGCCACGGATTGATCAACCTCAGCGGAATTCGTCGTAGATTCTAGGCTGATACTCGATCGATCAAAGTCGAGGTCTAACTATACTTATGAATGAATATGGTGTCGATATGATCTTCGCGTAAGTATCTACATATGGCACGATGTTAATCATAAGAACAGCGTACCGCGAAAGCTAATTAACCCGATTATTAATTCTTACTGTAACATTTTGTCTGTTTCTGGATTTTTGGAGCCTTGATAATGCGGTTCCTAGTCAGGTAAGTGCGGTCATCCGTAGAGCCATCACACCCTGACTTGCAAGAAGAGCCCCCAATATTAGCGCGTTTCTAGATCAATAATTGTAAAGTTATTCAGGTACTTAAAATTCAAACAATTCGAAAGCTCGTGATTATCTTTTAATTTTTCTATCTCATCAATAAAGAATTCTCTTTGGTTCTTCGGTCCAGTGTTGCCTCAAAACTGGTATTTCGCATCCACCATGTTATCTAAAGCATGGGTCGCAGGCGTCATTCTGTTGAGTGGCACATTTGCCAGCGCGGACAGTTCATTTAAGAGAGGTATTTCTTAGATATAACTATTTGGAATTGAAGTATTCTAATTATTTTGCGCATGAAAGAAACTCTCTACAAACGCGACAACAGGAGCTCCTTAACCCCTAATGGCAAAAAGGCAGGAAGTGCTGGGGGAAATGCCGTATCTTTGTGGGAGCCTCATCTCGGATGGTGGTACGACTGGAATCCTGCGCAATCTAGCAGTCACAACACGGAATACGTGCCAATGCTGTGGGGCGATGGTGATGCCAGCGAGCTTGACTCACAACGATATCAAAAGTTCGAGACCCTACAAACAACCTCGAAATACCTACTAGGATTCAACGAGCCGGACTGCTCTCCTCCTGATTCATCAAGCATTGCTGAGGATAAAGGAGCTCAAGTGTGGAATGACATGATTGCTCCTTGGGGCCAGAAGGATGCACTTTTGGGTAGCCCGGCGATGTGCAGTAAGCTTTCAGACCTAGAGATAATCTTAATGAATATATACCCTATTTGATACTGACATCTTTTCAGAGCAAGCTGATGAAGACTGGTTGACTCTATTCGAATCCAAAATTAGCCGTGACTGGGACTTTACCGCAATCCATGTTTACAAGAATAGTATGGATGGAGTTAACAAAGATTTGGTATGTCGTTCCGGGTGTAACCAAAATCAAATGCCTATATATCTGACCAACTGCTGTAATAGGATCATTATTGGGACACATACGAAAAACCCATCTGGGTCACCGAATTCGCATGTGTCGATGGTGGGTTTCCTTGTCCTTTGAAGTGTCATATAACGAACCGTCGTTCTAACTGTGGCACGCGTCCTAATAGACCAGAATGAATTTACTCCATGCACCGATCAAAATGAGATCAACTCATTCATCAATGACATTGTCGATCTCTTCGAGGGCGATGATCGTGTATATGCTTACGCTTATACCGACGGCGACGGACTTGGAAATGTTTGGCCACCGACAAACAACGGCCAACTCACTGAAAGTGGACAATCTTACCTGAGTGCAATTAGCAAGTACTCTTAAATGAAATGATACGTTGTTAATCGACATAGTATGAAGATTATGATGTGAGTTGGAGGTTTTCGCTGTCCCGATGCTCAAAATTTGGAGATAGACCGCATTAGATCGGGGTGCTATTCCTAATACAAAATTTACCATTTAACAAGAAGAGTTTTATAAAGAATTCAAAATCGCACTAAATGCAACTCATACCGACAATTTATTTCGTTGAGACAAATTCATGATTTATGATTATACATTCCATTTATGTGCTCGTTGTGCTTCATATTAACTTTTTTCCACGATTTATATGTCTAGTAGCACCGACATCTCGCTTTCTATATACACTCCTCATGCCGCTAGTGTTGCATAATACAACTCAGTTTCTGCCAAAATGATCATTTTTCCGTCTCTAGCGAAATTGAAGCTAGCAGACGTAGTTCTAAGGAAAATCTTGTCAATGAGGTATTCAGATGGGTTCCAGACTTGGACAACATCGTCGTAGCCGGCATATACATTGCCTTGAGAGTCGAAGTTGATTCCAAAAGATCGCCATTGCCGTCAACACACAAGTTAAATTATGTCTCCAATGAGGGGCAGAGCACAAAACGACATGCGAAGATGTTAGGAGGGATGCAAAGAAAATTCACTTACCATCGGGTATACCGGGCATAAAAAATGCAATAGTTTGCGAAATATCGAATCGGTAAGTTTTAAAAGTGTGCGTCAAATCAGTCATTTCCTTCCAAGAAGACAAGAAAGGGATCATTAGCCAGGGAAACGGTATACACGTACATCGATGCTGGTCGGGTATGATTGTTACCCTCGAAGCCTTTCGCAGATCCTGTGTCGGTCACATAAGCATATTATTTCCCGTCTGGGGAAAAAGTGAATCCTACTCCCATATCAATATAACACTTTACTGATATATGTGCAAAACATTGGTAAGATAATGAGTTAGTCAGGCCATGGTTCAGCTCGGGATCTCCCCCGTTTGGAAAGGTATATCCGTCCTCAACGACACTCGCGGCACCTGTCTCTAGATTCAATCGATATACCTGATTAGGCAAACCAGGCGATGGACGGAAATTCTGCAAGCAGGCATATGGTACGTCAACAAAATATATGTCTTTGTTTAAAAAGGCTCCATAGATACATGACTATAAAATTGTGATCAATTTAGTGATATCCAGAATCGTCGTTTTCATGTTGCGTGCTGCATCGTATTTTGTCAGCAATCTTAGCTTTTCAGAATTCAATCATCAATAGGTAGCGTCTGCGGCCATTCTGACAGATTGATATGTAATGTGACAAAACTATATCGAAATGTTCTGAAAATTAACAGCTGCCATACTTTGAGTCGGCGTATAGCCACCCACTCATCCTGTTCGCAATATCGTTGACATATGAATCCGTAGCTCCTTCGCCGTTATTCAGATTAGAACTGTCGACCGAGCCAGAATTGTAGCATCGTGCGGCCTACAAGGGGTGAGGTTAGTTTTAATTTGTTTCCAGAAGGCAAGGTTATCCTACCTCGTAGATATTGCCGTATTGGTTGATACATTGCACGAGACCATCTCCGTCAGATGTTCCTTGAGTTCCATCGATAATCATTTGTGTGATGCTCGTCTGCTGGGCAGATCTACTAGCTGAATTGCCAACAAAAGTCGAGCCACCGTCTGATTGCATCAAACCAGGATTGTCGGGCTGGGAAGGGTCTGGATTTGTCGATGCACAGACATTCACGCAGCCAGAAGACTATAAATAGTAAGAATTGCTCAACGAAAGATAGGATCGTCTTACTCACTTCTTGTAGGATGGTCGCAAGAATGAAGCGATGATCAACCAACGACGCCTCGGCAATCTGCTGAATGCCATTCCAGATCAAGCCAATTTGCTCGGAGCTATCACCACTGCCAAACGCCCCCGCTCCATTTGAACACGATCCAACACCAAGGTCAGAACACGATGTTGACATGGCACTCTTGGAGTAGTTCCACATGGCGTCAAATTCAATCCATTCCGACTTTGCAGGAAAGTTCTTCCAACCACCGTAGTAGCAATCTGAATGAAGCTGTTAGTGCTATGGCAAAAGGTAGAAAATCAATATATCAAGCACCACTCACTATAGTTATCCTTCCCGGCGTTTCCTGTTCCGTCATAAATATTGGAGTTGTCCTTATTGCCAGCACCACTCGAAAAAGCCGCCGACGAAGTCACTTGCTGACTAGAAGGGTTGGAAACTAACAGGTGGGGGGCACCATTCTGAATCTCTTTCTGCTTTACAGTAAGAAACTATTGAATTATTGAAGTGTGAAGGGTTGACCGACACTAGGGGCTGCCAGAGCAGAGACGGCGACTATTGCCTGTAGAATAACAACTTTAGCGAACATCTTTAGAATGCAAATGATAATCAGAAACACCGAGAGATGAGAAACCACTGTGGTTATTATATTTATAGTGTTGGTACTGTATATACATAAAAAGCTTGACAAGGATACGTTAGTTCTTCAAGCCACGAAATGGTACATGTAACCCTGAAATGAAGGCTTATCGCCAATTGTCAAATAATCAGCCACGTTCACAGGGTCGATGAGGATTAAGGAGCATTCAGTTGACTATGCATATTATATCTTAGCTGAGATCGTGGAATAGAAATTTTTGATTAGTTCAAAATTGCTATTTGTCTATCCTTTGATCAATATACAGACCACAGAGCCTTTTAGGATTTTTGTTCCGGGCATTAATCACGTAAGATATTCCAGAAGTAAGCCTGCAGAGCTGATATACACAATCGCTTTCGGTACTATCGGCTAGAAACACCTGAACTTTCCCCATAAGGTGGGTTTAGTTTTACCATTTTCCGATTTGGGAATTCATTCTCGAAAATGAAGTTCTCATGCACGCCTCGATGTAACCTAATGTGGTAACATCAGTAGCTTAGACCTAGTGCTAGGGCCTGAAGGCTTAATTACCGTAAGCTTTTTGGTAAACACCCGAACTCAATCTTGTAAAAGTGTTCGGTAAAAGATTCCAGATCTATTTCTGCGAATTATATAGTACTTCTTTCCTATCCAAGAATGTTTTGAAAATCATATAAAGTATTCTATTTTATATGGGGCCGCCGTCAATCGGTGTATTCGATGATTTTGACCCCAATGAAACAATATTCACCATGCGTTAACAAACTAGTTATCCTCCTTTATTTGCTGAATCATAAGATTGACAGTCTTATTAAAGCCGATTTTAGTGCATTGAGAAAGCTACGCGTTGAATTCAGCAGGAAATATTTCCAAAATAAAATGGTCTTTTCATACTTTTGCTTACGTTTGCCAATATCTGCTGGTTCCGGAGAACCCCCATTTTGTTTGTGTCAAGACGAACCAGTCTACGGCGTGCGGAAGCCCAAGCTACCAATTTACTGAGGCCAGAGGCGACATCACCTTGCCAATATCCGAAAAGTGTTTTGAAGGGAAAGCTTTGAAGCTATTAAAAACGCAAAAGTAGAACATATATAAATACATACTGGACATGCTTTTCTCTATTGGTGATATCTAAAGAACGGTAACTTACAAATATAAGCTTCTATTTCATCCGTCAAATTCTCTAGCGTCATATCGAAGGATCAGAAGCCGCTAGTAGAGCTGGAACAGTTTCGATACTGCTTGTATGGGTGTAAAACCTAAAGATGGCATTGCTACTACGCAAAAGTGCGACGAAGCTGCACAATGAGTGAATCACAGAAGATATGCAATGTGTGTTGCCCTATTTCGTTGCGATCGCCATCGGTCAATGTCGAAGTCAGGGGACCAGCGAGTATGATTGGCATTTTAATCAAAAGTAACAACCATCGTTTATAAGAGAAAACTCATAATGCATCATTGCTATATCTTAGCTTCAAAAATCTATAATTTGAAATCTATAAGAATCTATCTTATACGAGACTAATCTAATGATAAATTGCATAAGATGCGGCATTTCCTTTTCTTTGTAAACACAGTTAGAATCGAGCAACTCCAACTCATATTCTTAAAATGCGAGTGCGACTTCTCGCAATTACCAGGAAACACTTGTAGATATGTCCAATGGATCATGTAGATAGCATACACGAGATAACATGGTTTCGACATCTAACCATTAGCTTGAAAAATCCAGAGTAAGCGCTAAAAATGTTCTAGGTGTGCTCTGGTATGAGAAATGAATTAAGGTATCTAACGCCAAAGATAGGCATGTAGCTAGTGGGATATCCCAGAAAAGAAAGTAGACCAGCGCGTATTGAATAGAGGAAAAAATGAGCAATTTTTGAATCAATAGGTCTTTCTAGGCCTTTGAATGATTGAACAGGCCCAATATCTCATCTTAGATTAAAACGCGCTCCATTGTGCGTTCATTTCAACTTCTGAACTTTTTACAAGTCAAGGTTAACGGGAACACAGTCAACATTGACCAATCCATCCTGTTATATGTTGTTAGACATCTCATATGGTCAAGATGGGATTGCAAAACTTACATGCTTGTTGCCTTCGCAGCAGACTGGCTGGGCCTCACAGTGAGGAACAGTGACAGACAGGATAGGGTCACCTAAAATGACCAGTTAGCTCGAATTTCATTTTTAAAGCACAGGAAACCCCCGCAAAGGAGTATAAGCTGGAGCTTACATTCCAAACCAATTTCTCCAGTAAGGCCATCGAGAGGAATGTTGAGAAGGGCCAACAACTTGGAAACTGCAGAGTTGGTGGTAGGGCCAACAGTGTCACAGCACTGAAGGTGGCTGGCGTCGCATTGAGATGCAGCAATCGAACTGGAGCCGACCTGGGCAACAACGGCGCCAGCAAACAGAGCAAGGGACACGATGAACTTCATTTTGAATGGCTAGAAAAATATATGCAGACTACGCTGAAATCGAAATGAGTTTTCGCTGAGCGAGTAAGTGAATAGACTTATAGAAGATCAGTTGCTGGAGATGATGATAGAAAGTTAAGGATGAAGAGCGAGAGAGGCCCTTATATAGCTGAGAAGGGCACAATTTTTTGCAGCAAACATAGCTACAGAAAGACTCAATTGGTAATAGTGAGTGTCCAACAAGAACGAAAGAAGAAAAAGAAAATAAACTATAAGAAAAACCTTGGAACGCTAGATATTGCTCATCTCCGAACTGTATTCTGCACTAGGAAGGTATTGAGAGAACATTCAGTCTCTCACGCCTCCGACTTGCTCATCATTACTGTGACGCTATCAATTATATTGATGAGGATGCATATGCAGGGTAAGTCGATCAGGGGCACCTGTTTCGGGTAACTCGTCTTGTTTTTGTTCCTGCATTAGAGCGGTGAAACCAGAGTACGAAGTGCATCGCAGATAAATTGGGCGCAATAGAAGAAAGAGCAAAAGGCTGAAACCGTTCTCCGAGCCCGAAAAAATTGTGATGAGTCTTGTTTTCCAAAAGCTAGAGAGCTACTAGAAACTCCGGATCGACCGTAATCCGTCGCACTAGTTTCAACCGTGTAACCCGACATCTTGCGGGGACAGCAATAAACCCCACAGACAAATTTTAAATGATTGAAAACCGTTTAACTCACATATATTTACGGTGCCACGAATACGGATGTCGGCCTCCGCTGAGAGTTTCAGCCGTGGGAATTCTAACCAAAAGGAGTGCCTTGATCGCCAGGATATCTAGGAATGGGTAAGATCTTCGACCATAGGTTCGTCTATTTTAGGTATACACGGATCTGAATACCAAAAGGAGTCCAGACTATTAGTTTTCTCAATGAACGCCTAATATTATGACTGGCAGTTTTGTACTACGCGTAAATGAGCTTGTTCTAGGTGGGAATTATTGGGTCTCAGTCAATAATTAAAAATCCTGAAATCATCCCCCAACAAATTCCAGTTCTCCTACCGAGACCACGAACTGTCTCATAGGAAAATATGAACCACATTGGATGATCATATTTAACAGGCCATGGTATTATCTGCTATAATTTATTATATTTACTGAAGTATAAACTGTATTTACTTAAATAACAAGAAGACAGCACATGTAATATTTGCTGGTCTCCTTGCCCAAGGACTTCGTTTATATCAAAAAAGGATTACTGTTGTAATGAGAAATCACTACCATGATATAAGACTAAAATGCATAGCTTTGGCCATGTCGATTAAGACATTAATACATTATTAATATACTGACAGTGTTGAAATAAGCGCAATTTGAGAAACGAGGGGTATTTGCTCATCCGGAATGGCTCACCCGCACATCCCAACCTAGATACGCAAATCAGGTGGTTTGACGCCGGCCATCATGTTCCAGAAGTTTCAAGTAAGATCTGGGATGAATAGGCTACTGAGCGACACTGGCTTCGTATTATAAGCTTCCTGTCAATTATTTGCATGAGACCTGGCTATTGTGTCATGATTGCACTCGCTTTGTTGGCATTGCATTACAATCGTTTCTACATTTAACAGGGCATTTGACCACCAACATCAATCGCTAGAAAACTCTTTTGATAATCCATTATAATGTTACGAACTCTCAATCGAATTTCCCTTCTCTTTGTTAGATTAAATACAAAGTTATTAAAAATTAATCCAATTTCTCTTGGCTTTTGAGCAAAAAATGTCATCTCGCAACCCTTTTCCGGCTGAATATGAGTTGAAGTGAGCGCGATCAGAGTCACAGTTCATACTATGGGCTTGTTCTTTGAATAAGATACTCGAAGTGGAAAATCACGCTTCCATCTATTCACTACGGGTGACTGCAGTTCAGTTCGCCTCAATATGACAAAGTCTGAGCCAACGGATCATATGGGAGAATATACAGTACAGCGGTATGGGTATGAGATATCACGAGCCGCTGTCAAGAGCATTAATCTTTAGCCTGCAGAGGGACTATTAGTCCATCATGTGATCTACCTGATCACACAAAAAGACCAAGATCGATATCGGCCGGCTCCTAGTGGAGTAGGCCGTCCACTCTGGGTGTAAAGCTCCTCGAAAATTTGTCCCAATGAACCCGTCTAAGCATTATAGCTCCACCGTAATTGACGACATGCATAAGCAGGTTACATTAGTAGCATGAGTCCTATGAAAACTGTGACTGTAAAGCAAATGTTGCAATAAAATTATTCTATAGGCAAGCAATCAGTGTTCGAAGCAATTATTCCTGGTCAATTCGCTTGAATTTACATTTTCCGGACATTCTACTCGGCTATCTAGGCAAGTCTAGCTATCATCTTTCGATGGCAGAGGTTGCAGCCTCCTTCCTTCCCTATTTTCTTTTATCGATTGTCTCACTTTCTTTCATGCTGTCTTAGTCTCTTTCCACCTGGAATATCAAACTTTGTGTAATAAGTTACCTATTCCCGGATGTATTTATATTATAATCCACCAAATTGGAGTTTTTTACTCTGGTTTTTCCTGATTGCAAAGAATGAGCTTGCATAAAAGTTGATTTATTAATTATGCTTAGCAATGAATGCACTATATGCTATTTATGAGCAGTTGGGACAGCCTTAGTAGCATACCACCCTATTTGCCCCCGCATACATATGTCGATTAACCCTACTGAATCAAACGATCTAATAGTCATTCGATCCATGAAATAAATATAAATGGAGATATATTTAATATATACGCGAATATTCAAGTCTTTTTATATGCCTACATATATACTGATGTAGTTTGTTGATATATTATGACTGGTGGCCTTTACATACAAATACAGGTATCCATTGATGGGCCAATGTCAAACATCACCAATACCGCCAGCCATGACATAGATAAGCAATTAATCCGAACATGAATATTTTCAGCGTCTACTCCAAACCATTAGTGCCGCCTTACAATCAAGCGACAGAATTGATTAATCAAATAAATGATTCTTTACCAATGGCCGTTGCCACAAAGAACATGACGCATCAATATATTTGATGATAATATATATCTGATTCACTTAATCTTACAGGCTGTACTTTACGGATGGTTCCGATTACATTCATCGGGCACCTCCGATCCTCGGCCGAGACGATAGGAAAACCCGTACCTGATAACACATATTAGTAACAGGGACAAGATGGAAGAGCTGGATATGTATAAGTATTAGATATTTCCCAAGATTACTAGAGACAAAGAATCACCAAAAGGGCAACACCATAACTAGACACCGTCACACCGACAAGAAACTAAAAACACACCACTCGGCACGCGACGTCAAAACAACATCAGTTATCATATCATAGAATATAACCTGTGAAAGGACAGCACATTCGACCATGACAGATGCACTAACACTCCACTCCCCAACAAAGTTGCTAGATGCCTTATGTACATGCATCGAAAAGGATATCCATCCACTGTCTGAAGCAGCAGTTGCGGCGGGCTCCAAACTCTTCGGTGCCGCGATCCTACTTAAATCGGATTTGAGTGTTGTATATGCAGACACGAACCAGGAACGCGGATCTCCACTCTGGCACGGAGAAACCTGGACGTTAAAACAATTCTTCGAAATCCCCGTGGACAAAAGGCCCGACGTGAAGAACTGTCTGTTCCTGACAACCCATGAACCATGTTCGCTTTGTTTGTCGGCGATTCTATGGAGTGGATTTGATAATTTTATCTACATGTATACATACGAGGAAACGCACAACGTGTTTGAGTGCCATGGGGATCTGGATATTTTCAACGACGTGTTCAATGTGCGCGAAGGAGAGGTTGCTAGACAGGCAAGTTTGGATGGTCTAGTAAGTCAGGTTAGACCGCAGTATAAATTGCGCAGTAGCAGGCTGGTTGCACTCAGTTTTGCAGAGCTGCTTGCGGCGATTGTAGATAAGGAAGAGAGATCTACATATGCCGACAAAGTGGAAGGACTTAAGAGGAGCTATGGCCGACTTTCAGAGGCTTATCGAAGAAACATGAGCTCAAAGGAAAATACCATCATTTAGAGTCCCTATTGATGTTAATGGTGTCTATTATTATTGGCTAGTTCGACGAACGAACCAGAATCTGGCCCGGTTCATACTTCACGTATCAGCGGATTCATATTCCTATTGTTGACGAGGAATACTTACATTACAATATTTGTTATGTGGAGTAGGGGGGAGTTTCATTGGTTATGAAGCATTGAAGTCATTCTAATATCATTCTCTTATTGTGTGTTCATTGAAGCACCTGTTAGGAAGCTAAAAGACCAAGACATAAAAGAGTAGTGGCGAGAATCATCCATCAAGGACGTCTTTCCAGCCACTACTTAGCAACTCATCCCTTTGTATGTACAGTTTAGAGTTGGGGCTCAAAATACAAAATATTGGCTAATGCGTTTAGCAAGGCTTCCCAGTCTTAAGAATGCTGGAGACTTCTTGAGCATAAGTGCAGCCGTTGTTGACGTTGGCGTCAGAGAAGCCGGCACTCCACATCATCACACCACCGAACGAAGCGTCGCCCTTGATGCCTGAAACAATTGTAGCGAGTTGATCGGGGGTGGCGTAGTAAACGGATCCAGTAGGGGTACCATTTGCACCCAGGTCAGAGGCAGGAACACCAACGTAGAGCTCAGCACCCTTGGAGGAGCTGTTGGCAGTGAAAGAAACCCAGTCGTTCCAGTTGAAGGCAGCATCGCCGTTGATTCCGAGAGCACAAGGGTAAGTGTAGTTGTTGTTGTTGTAAAACTGGATCCAGATCTTGTCGAACTTGGCATTCTGGATGATGGCACCCATGTTGGGTTCAGGGAGCGGGCACTGAGGAGCACTGGTGACGTAGTAGGTCTTGCTGGTATCCTTTGCGAAGTTGGAGCGAAGGGTTGAGATGAGGTCTGGGTAATATTCGGCGCCGTGGGGGTTCTCGATATCAAAGTCAAAGCCGTCGACAACAACATTACCAAGTGGTCGCTCAACAGTTCCGTTTCCTGACCCACCATATGCATCCCACAAATACTGACCAATTTGGCTTGCCTCTGAAGAAGATGAGAGGGAGTATCCACCTGCGGCGCCACCAAGTGACAAGATAACCTTGATGCCCTTAGCTTGACATTTGGGAATAGCGGCAGCCAAGCTGTCACAGTTTTGGCCCTTGCCGGATTCTATAGTGCAAGACTGTCCAATCCCACCTCCGGGAACAGTGTTTCCATTTCCATATTGGTAAAGGAAACCGAGCACAAGAACGTCGATACCAGAAGTGCCATTACAGTATGCAGCGAGATCGTTGTTTTCGATGGTGCCACCGCCGTTCTGGCCCCAGTAGACGACGCTCTGGGCAGTCGAGGAAGAGTTGCGAGCATGAAGGCTCACTGGGCTGGCCAGGGCTGAGCTGGCCAAGAGGCCGAGTCCGGCCAATGCAGAAAGAGTATGCATGTTGATGTAAAGGAGTGATATATACAGTGAAAGATAGTAATGGTGTCAAGGAGAGAAACGATCCGTCTAGGATCTGGATGAGTGCTTGCTTAGCGTAGAGAAATTGAAAATGAAATGGAAAGCGAGTAGAAGCGACGGGGGATTATTATAATCACATATCAGGGCTTACGGGCTACTACGCGGTAATTAGAAACGTCATGCGGGGCCTGGGGCATTCCATGTCAGATCTCGAATTGCTATAACAGCATGCTGATTTTGGTTACACCTAGATATCATGGGGTGATGGTACGGTAACTAGCTATCACGGGTTGTAGTAGCAATGACTGCGAACGCATAACGGGTGGTTCATAGGCATAGGGGCTCAAATAAGTGACCAGCGGTCTTAGGTTGGGGTCGATCAAATGTTACTATTCCCTGTCGACTCATCTGTTCACTACTATTGTCAGATGTGTCTACTGCTGACAGGAATGCAACATGCCTGGGCTAGCGCGGGCTCTCCAAACACGGGCGGGTATCGCTCAGATTATATTCTTGGAGCGACCAATCACAATTAACGTCCACATCAAGTCATGACTAATGCTTGTGATTTCAGAAGGGAAGGTCAAAGATCCCAAAGAGTTGAGTGTGCCTGGATTGACACGGTTCACCAATGGCAGGGTTGCAACGTTATCTGTGCGACGGCTGCTGATCGAAACGATCGACAGTAGAGTGACCAATGTTGGCATGTGTGATGACGGATATGGTTGCACCAGAAACGCCTCACACGGGGCCGGCCATTATTATTATTATTGCCAGACTACACATGTACATACTTTCGCAGGCACCCGGCAGGATGGGCCATGTGGCTGCCGTGGCAAAGCTTGTTATTGTTGCCGCAAGCCACAATGATCCGGCATGTATGATGCTGTCCGGACGTGTAGGTATATTATATGCATGCCATTTAAAGTACTATGTATAGCTAGTGGCTGTCTCATTCTGGCAAGCTATAAAGTGGTTGAGAGTCAATTTCCGAAGAAACGGGTCGAAGTAGTCAATCCCAAGAGAAACCGATGAGTTGCAAGGCTGCACTAGATGAAACGGCCCCAGGGGTTGTGACAAGCCGGAGGCTTCGACGCGTTTCTAACTAGCGATCCAACTAAACTGCCTAGAGAAGTAGCGACGCCACAAAGCTCATAAATAGCATCAAATAATACGTCGCAATTCATAGAAGGCTTTTATTGATAGAGATAAAAGAAGCGCAAAGTGAGAACCTGGAAAAACAAGGGTCGCTACATGTGGTGTTTGAAGGGGATAATGGGCATATGCTACGGAACATCCCAGTCACACATGGGGAATGTTGGGATCTACGTAAATTGTTATCCACACACCTTGAACAATGGCCTGGCCACTGGAGACTGAGCGCAGAAATATTACTGGATTGAAACTGGAGGGACATAGTTAATGTGTTCCACACAGTTATTATCTGCTGTATTGATCCGATGTCACCTTGCTAGGCCAATTGCGAACCGCATTGCTACAACTCTCTAAGTTGTGTGGGGAAAAACTGGCCCTTAACTATGTATCCATCTCCATAGAGTCCATACTTAATCGTTTCAATAATCATCGAAGATCTATCGACTCAACCAACAGTGGAGTACTTTAATGGTTTGAAGTGCACCACGTAAATTAGGGCTCTACTTCTCGAAATGGCCATTCGACATACTATATTGAAGTGATCTGAATGTTGGCTCTCTGGTAAGTTATGGAGCGCCGAAGGAGAGACGCCCTGGTTAACAGTATTGTCTTTGTTATTCTCGATTTTGTCGCCATCGAGACGGATTTGAAACGACTAATCTTTTTTCGCTTCGGTCATCCAGTTGGAAATAGGTCTCACAGCTGGGATTCACCTGAACTAATCACCAAGCAAATGAGGATCCACGGATATTGCTTTTTGAACAAAAAGAAGTATCGTCACTTCGTCAAAGATTATGCACAGGGCATATGTATACAGATAGATAATCTGCAACCCCAATAGTAGTGTCTTTTCAGTCAGTGATACTTATGGATTACCTTCCGCTATTGAAACGGTGCCAATGTTGAATAGGTGGTACCCGACAGATGAGATCATCCATGGGATATAATGGATACCCTTGTTGATAACTGCTGTTTTTGGGACCTCCACTTCATTACGTATAGACTCTAGACAATTTATATAAATATTTTATGGGATTATTTGGAGTTAATCGCAAGTGACTTCCCACTCAACTTTTCAGGAAACGTCTTTAATCAGCGTTTCTCTATTCAGTGCGTTACGATTGCGCCACCCGAGTTTAATAATGATAGAGGATAGAAAGATTGCACACCGCTCTGTAGTACGCTTGAAGATCACCTACCTTTTTTTGATAATATGCGATTCCAACACACTATACGTGACCTAGGTTCGTAAATAACACACCTGCATGCTACTTCTACGATATATTATATTTTTTGAACGGGAAAGTACGTCGGAGTGCTCCCCAAATTTCGTAACATCTGTGTGTTGTACTTGCGCATTTCTCTCTGTAAACTTTAGATATCCAGGAAACAGTATTAAAAGCATCGCCTCAATGTTTATATGTTACGAATGTGACTGGTTTATATTTCAAACAAGTTACGAATGAAAAAAAAAATGATAATAGTTTATCGGAGATTATCAGGAGGAAGTGAGTCAAGGATGTCTAAAGTGTCTACATGGATGCCAAGTGGCTCTGATTAATTGAGGATTTTATAGGTTTGTCAAGATCTTTGATCAAGGCATTATGTCAAAAACTGCAGACGAATTTCCCTGTTATTTACTACATAATTTGAGACGTCTCGTGAATGGATTTTTTGAATTAAGATCCCTACCACTTCGCAGAGATCTCATCGACAATGAAAAAGTCAAAGTAATACTCATGGATTTACATATTAATGATTATATGAAACGAATATCTCCGTGCAATGGGCTCAATTGGAAGGTGAGAATTACGGCTCGACATGCATATTTCATATGAGTTTAAACGACTCTACAGCTATATGTGAACTAGGGCTTGGGGGACGAACAACATAACGACTGGCTCGTGGGGATTTGGCCTTTCCACAGACCAGTCGGCATATTTCAATGATGTTCAAGTTATTGGACAGAATGGGGATATCCTGTATACGAATTCGCTCACCTCACTAGATATACTTCGAGAATATCTTTCTGGTTCTAATGCTGAGGTAGTATGCTTAGATGGAGCAAGAGGGATCGGGAGATATGGATGGGAGATTACGCGCGCACTGCTAGGGAGCTCGCCGCTAGTACGGGTCGATATGATTTCATTCGAAGTATGAGCAATTTTACATTCAAATACCAATTCACTTCGGGGCCTGCAGCAGGAACAGTCTCAATACAAGATTATATGGGATCCACACAGCAGTATCAGTCAGTCTATTATCCGTCCTAATATGGCGAAACAGACTATCAGCTATTCTTTCTCCTAATTATCAGTGACTATTTTACTTTAACGAATGGCATTGCCTTCCTATCTAATTATTACAGTGGGATAAAACAGCTAGTGGAGGCTATTGTTTCAACCTATCTTGATGTTGCCACCGGCCTACTCGCCAACTCGTTTGCCTCCTGGTTCACAGCCCTATTTGCCACTAGTTTGAAGCAGCTTATTACACTTTCAAAAGTGCTGGAGGATACTATGATAGCAACTCATTATACGGGTTTGTATGAAAGTTTGAGTACTGCATAAATAGCTAGTCGTGGAATCTAAGCCTCGGTGCCTATTCAACAGCACTTGGTGCTGTTGAAGAGGCATCAGTTCTTGCAACTGCTTTTACTATTCGGGCAGGAATTGACAATAGCAGTCAAGTAATGGCCAGTATAAATACTCGTCAACGGTCAGTAACAGTCCCATAACGCAGCTGTCACCTGACGTGCAGGGGTCTCTTCTCGAATCGCTCTTCCTCTCCAACAAACAATTAAATGCGACTGCAGATGCCGTCACACATGTCTTAAAACATCAGTTAGACGTCTATTGGCCAAAAATGCTGATATAGAACAACTATTATACAGGCGCTAGCTGGGAGTACGTTTATGCAGATGGTAGTCCTGGCATAGGAATGTTCACTAGCTTGTGTCATCTGTGGGGGGAAGCCCCTACTTACGTCCTCGCGGAACTACATTCTTGGTATTAGAAGAGAATTGGGTTTTATCACCGGGGATTATGAATGGTTGTTTGACCTGGCGTTGGAAATTTCTCGGGGTTTAGGTTTGAGCTGGTCTAAAGGAAGGGTTCCGCTGATCAAATAGTTGCTGGATTGAAGCGGGGTGGACGGTTTCAGATGTGAATATAACTTGGAATCTGGAAACCGTGGGCGCAAAGAGATTCAATGTGGATGTCAAGATCCCTAGTCATCTTTAATATAGTACTTATGTTGCATAATACGGAGTGTTTCTATTAACATTGATTCCTTGAGAATGGCAGTGCATATTGTCCATGTTGGGGGCCTGGTAGTCGAATAGCAGGCCACCTAGTGCGTCCGAAGAGCTGTCTGCTAGACTAGGCCCCTAACCACAGCTATATACAAAGATGCATATGTTTAAACCTTACAGACCTCACTATATCTAATTTACTTAAGACTAGCCATCCAGAGGAATACAGATCGAGATTAAATCAGTTACTATGTATAATAAGAGATTCGGATGGTGTAAAATAAAATTCTTAATATCTAACATCCCTATTTTATTTTATGCCTAGCAATACGTGGTTATTGCTAAGATTTTTCGAAGGCTTTTTTCTTAGTGGTCACTTTCTAATGTTGACGTGGATGGTATGCGGAAAGTACGATTAAATGATATTTCAACTAGACTTACTACAGTATAATGTGAAGATAGCACATTTCTATATTTAGCTTGTGAGAGTCTTGGCATAGTGGTGGATAAAGAATGCTGCTAAAAAAACGGAGTATAAATATGAATGCAACAACAACAACAGCTATTGTCCATGCTGTACTACAATTCTTATAGACTTGCTAGACATGCGAGGAACAGAATCAAAAGTTGGTCTTATCTCCCGAAGGGCAGTATCGGAAGCGGGGGTTTTCCGATTTACTAGTGACATTTTGCGGTTGACAAACAAAAACTAATTGATTGGTACTCGTGGTTCTGATCAAATGAGGAAACATCTTCCAAAGAGGTGGCATATCAGTTGATATCATGTATAAGCGGTTGTTCTGGATATTTGCAAGGAGTATCTATGTCTCCTTGGCCCAACCCCCGGAGTAATCCATTCGACCAAAACTTCACTCACCAAATCAGCCGAGGCTACTAAGGAATAAAGGCCGCCATAATGCGCCATCCTATTCGATCATTTCGCGATGTTAGCCGGACGCCCCGCAGCGTTGCCTACCCCTCCAAGTAACCATGTATATATATTTTAGAGAAGACAATATAGAACTATAGAACAGCTCATAACTAAAATTCAGTTGCATATTACAACACTTCCCACGGTAACTACTAGAACTATAGACGAAAAATGTGCGATTTCAGCAAATATGGCATTCCCAGCGAGGAATGGGTGCGTCTAGCTGCAACCCTACCACCTCCACCCACAGATCTGACCATCGAGCAATTAAAAGAGGTTACCAATGGCGCTCGAGAGACCGCCGCGGAAGCTGGGATGAAAGAGCTCTCGTCAAAGGTTTTACTACAAGATTACTCGATTCCGACACGCGATGGCCAGCAATTGGAAGCTCGGGTTTATCGGCCATCGGCGCGTCCTAGGAACGAAACATTACCCATCTACCTACACCTCCATGGAGGCGGTTTTCTTTTCGGTACGATCAAGACGGAGGATGTAACCTGCTCCAAGCTCGCCATTAATGCGGAGACCGTAGTTCTCAACGTTAATTACCGACATACTCCAGAGCACCCATATCCGACCGCGTGGAACGACACTGAAGATGCTTTGGTTTGGCTATGCAAGAATTCTTCGCTGTTTCACGGCAACCTCGACAAATTAGTAATAGGTGGAGTTTCTGCAGGTGGAATGTTGAGTACTTCAGTTGTGCAGTCAGCATTGCGATCAGAATTGGAGCTTTCACCCAAACCTAGGATTTTAGGCCAAGTCTTGATGATTCCAGTTCTAGTCTACGAGGCCTTCTGGGAATCTCAAATAAAACAAATAAAAGAGCCCAGTCTCTCATCCTACCAGCAAAATGCAGAGGCCCCTCTTCTTAGCGTGAAGACTATCAATTTCTTCAATAAACTCCTAAAGGTTGAGAATCCGGATCCTAATGACAGAAGATTCAGTCCGGGACTGTTGACCGCTGAAGAAGCGAAATATCTGCCACCTACGACATTTGGTCTAGCAGGATATGATCCTTTGCGAGATGATGGATTTCTGTATGCAAAGCTACTGACAGAAAACGGGTAAGAACACTTGCACGGTCAGCTATATCCATACTAACACCACACCTACATGTAACAGGGTACCTACAAACATCAACGTCTTCAAGGGCGTTCCCCATGGGTTTAGACGTTTTGACAACTCGTTATCTGCGAGCAAAGATTATGACCGGATCATGGAAGAGGGTATTAAATGGGCCTTGACAAATCCAGCTGCGACGGGACAATTTGTAGTCAATGAATATTGAGTTCATCCTTCTATAATTTACCTGTCAATTTCTAATTGCAATGTATATCGGCCGATGGACAAGATGTACTCCTCATATTATCTAGCCTGAATTGATAGATTGATGATTGATTCTAATTTAGATTTATGTCCCAGAGAAACATGTGAGCTAATGTAAATCGACACTTAGTTCCAGTATCAATTAAGGTGAGCCATCTTGGAGACTCTATATGCACACCCTTTCAAATAATACCTCCTTGATCAACAATAAATATTACCGAAAATATTCCTATTTCCAGAATCTGTAAAGAGGAGCGAAAAGTCTGGTGTGGGCTAGTAAATCGTCCGGAATGTTAATACCTTGATGAGATTCTTTTGAATCGCAGTCAGTACATGTCGTGAATCAATCAAATATTCAATGTTGGCCACCTAGAATTTGCGACCAGTGGGTGAATCATAAACCTCGGTTTCGGCTAAGAACATTCAACCGGCCGACCTGGCAAACTCAACTCAAACTTTACAGCGATCATTATATCAACCACGAAGGTATTAGTCTATTTCCAGAAAAGAGAATACCTGGCTGTTATTGCATGATCGATTCGCGAATGGTATTCAAGAAATCGAGCTACCTCCACCCCATGTCATCGACCAATGTTTCTATTCCCCCTCCCGTTCATTAGCGGGGAAAGTTGCCATCGTCACAGGCGCTGGGTGCGCCGGTGATGGTATAGGCAACGGACGGGCAATTTCCATTCTTCTCGCTAGTGATGGGTGTAACGTTGTCTGCGTTGATCAGAATCTTGAATGGGCGCAAAAAACCGCTAGCCTGATCAAGTCCGAGCATGGGCGTGGTGATGTTATTGTTGTTCAGGCAGATGTTACATCAGCATTAGATTGCCAATCTGTTGTCGATACCACGGTTGATAAGTTCGGTCACTTAGATATCCTGGTCAATAACGTCGGAGTCGGCGGCGCACCAGGTACAGCAGTGGAGGTTGACATGGAACAGTGGGCGAAAGGACTTGAAATTAACGTCTCAAGTATGGTTCTAATGACGAAATACGCTGTACCAGAAATGCAGAAGAATGAATGCGAGATAAAAGGCTCTATTGTCAATATGGGAAGTGTTGCGGGGCTCAAAGGTGGTACGCCGCATTTGCTATATCCTACGAGTAAAGGCGCAATTGTCAATATGACCCGTGCAATGGCAGCTCATCATGCTGAGGATGGAATCCGCATTAACTGTGTTTGTCCTGGAGTAAGAATCTACATTTTACTTCAACGGAATTAATTCTAATCAATGATCAACTAAACAAATAGATGCTCTACACGCCTATGATGTATGCCGGGGGGATGACAGAGGAGGCTAGGGAAGCAAGAAAACAGCGAAGCTTACTTGGGACTGAAGGTACTGGATGGGATGCAGCTTGTGCCGTTGTATTTCTGGCAGGGCCACATGCAAGGTGGATCACCGGAGCCATTCTGCCTGTCGATGCTGGGGTTACTGCTGCAGTGGGCATAGGTCTACCAAAAAGCGCTAGTGTCAATGGTGCTTCAAAAACTGAAAAGTCTTGAAGGACAGCTGGGCTAGATAATGAGCCGTAAAAGAAAAAGAAAAGATATTAGTAAATCGCAATATCAACAGGATCTTTCAATTTGAATGGAAAACACTGTAGGAGTCGATCGTCTATAGCTTCCGTGAACTTGAAAGTCGCAAGAAGTGAATAGGGCAGTATTGTGACAACTGAAAACTTTTCTTTTCCAAAGAAGCATCATCAGTTGGGAGCATCTGTTACGGGAGTTATAAAGTGTATGCTTATTCGTTTTTGCTGAGTATAAGTATATGCATATGCGGTGAGGCCCAATTAACTTTCTAATTAGCCAAGTTAAGGAGGGTCATGGTGAACATTGAGATGTATGAAAGCCTATGTGGGCCACCGCCTCTGAGGAATCCCGATTCAAAGGTGCTCCCACATGAAATATAAATTCACCAGTCATGTCGCCGTTGCTGAAATTGGGAACAGTTGTGTCCAATGTGACGGAAACAGTCAACCTGTAGGTCCCTGGAACCGTGATGACCAAATTCAAATCTCTGCCGCTGGCATGCCTTAAGTTTATATGGGGATGAGAAGATGCAGGTTCACCAATAAAATATTCAGCCCACGTTTCTTCGTACCCATCTTCATCTAAAAGATCGAGAACTGCGGTGAAGAGATACACATGGTCTTCTGGTGGGGGAGGCACGTGATGAACTTGCCAGGGCCCAGAGACAGAATTATGATCTGTAGGCGCAAAAAACATAACGCTAACTTGTAATATCTGACGAAGCCGCGGATTTGTCACTCTTACTAGAAGTTGGGCTGGGATGGGGGGAGGTCTTCGACGTCTAGGGGCGACTTCAGGAGGCATTTGACCGTTTGGCTCTGAGTCGCGATGCCACTAATAACCAGCGTTTCCTAAATGAGATTGAGCACGTCAAAATCTGAACAGCGGCGGCGTATATGGAGCTCAACTTGCGCTAAGTTTGTCACAAATATTCCCCAATTCGTTGATGTTTGGAGTTGCAGGGATAAGTTTTGCTAGAATGTCGATATATGAACAGACAACCTTATAACACCTGAACACACCCGAACATCAAAAGAAGGGAACAACGAAAGAAAATTGAACAATTGCCGGGAAAATGCCATTGTGAGAATCAAAAGACAAACATTGTCATAAATGGGCTTACCCCATCGGCGTCCATATCCAGGACCGCGCTCAATCTCGGTCACTCTTTTGGCCTCGTAGTGGAAAAGAAAAGCGTTTCATAGTACTACCAGATGATTATCCAGATTTCTATCTATTTACAAGTTTGAAGACGGTTTGATATTTGTAGACTCGAGTATCTAATCATTTTCTATTCAAGAAATTGTGCTGGAAATTATCGACGCTAAAGAACCAAAAGAAATCTACACTCAATTATCATCATTCAACCGTTTCATTGTCTGAAAAAGGTTAATAAAAGATCAAGACGTTCTTATATTGATCAATAAGCATAAGAAATTTCTTATTTTTTTCTCGGGTAGATATGCCGTTTGAGAAAAGTCACTTATCTCTAGCCTTAAGGAAGAGTCCTTGGTTACATATGTACATATTGCGAACAATTTCATTGGTCTGGTATATGTGAAAGTTCAACACTATTTGGGGAAACTTTACAAGTTAATTTTTTCTCTTGTCTTCTCATTTCAATAAAAAACAACAAATCGGAGTGTAGTGGCTCTCACGGAGAGCAGCCGCACCCGCGTCTAATTATTGGTTGCATGTTTTGAGACCTAACTTTAGAAATAACTCTTACTAATTACATTATTTTATCCCAAACATGCAATCTCCCGCATAAGTGGGAAATTTGTATCGAGTATAAAGTATAGATCGAGCAAGCTGCATCCGGTATGCGGATTACGCAATGGAGGCCGAGTGGGAGGCATGCGAATTACTTATTAAGCATTTCATATATGATAAACTGACTACATCATCCCTGGAAGGATGTGGAAACCGGGTCTGCCCTAAAACTATAAATCCTTGCGAGAGGACCAGTCTGCGGTATGTATTCCAGCCTTTGGAGTCATCATCAAGCGTCCACTAAATACGAAAAGCATAACATTGACAGGCCGCGATGAAACAAGTCGTTGTCTCCCCTACCAAACCTTTGGTATCTACTGAGATTGTCGATGTAGAAATCCCATCACCAGGGGATGACCAAATCCTTATTCAAGTCATAATCGCGAGCAGTAATCCTAAGGGTAAGAGTCTAACAAATTGATAAGGACCAGAAAGGCTAACCTTATCAGACTTCAAACATCTTTATGTGCGGGGAATTTCAGTCAACAGCGGCGACGATGTCGCGGGCTACGTGCATGCTATGGGGAACCATGTAGCATTGACAAACGAATTTAAAATCGGTGACCGTGTTGCTGCATTCCACCCCATGCTGACTCCAGGAGGGGCATATGCTGAGTACGCGTTGGTACCGGCAGCCACGACATTCCTTATACCGAAAGGCGTCAGCTTTGAGAGTGCAGCCACCATTCCATTGACATCAATGGCAGCCGCTTTGCCGTTGTTTCGCCGCCAGGAACTGCCTGCACCTTGGATGAAGCGAAGTTCTAACGAACCACCATTACCATTGATCATCTACGGTGCCTCATCTGCACTAGGGACGTTTGCTGTGAAGCTGGCCCGACATGCAAACATACACCCGATAATTGCAATTGCTGGAAGCTCTGCTAGCTATGTGACGAAATTTCTAGACGAATCCAAAGGGGATACTGTTATTGACTATCGACAAGGTCCCGATAAGTTGAAGGCGGCTATCAAAGCAGCCCTAAAGGGACTAAATGTGTATCACGCGCTAGATTGTTTCAGTGAAAATAAGTCATGGGTCCCTCTATCACAGGTTATGTCTCCAGGAGGAACCGTGTCCGTTTTTCAGGGAATAGAGAAGTATGACGAACTGGACATTCCTTCCAACGTGCGTATCAGCTTTAGTTTGGTTGGCACCGCTCACACAGGAGCATTTCTACCGAATTCGCCAAGACAGCCTGCAGACCCAGAAACGGTACGTGGGGACACTGAATTTGCGTACGTGTTTTACAGGTATGTCTCCAGAATGCTATCAACTGGAGAGTTTGAGGGACATCCTTACGAGATTATCCCTGGGGGATTAAATGGTGTAAGGACTGGATTGCAAAAGTTGCAAAGAGGAGAAGCAAAAGGAGTCAAATATGTGTACCAAGTAGGAGAGTAGCAATGCTTGACGAATGCGCTAAATTAGCTTTTGTTGAGTTGGAGTCGCTAGCCTTTCCGTAAACTTTACATTTGTTAGATAAATTTACGGTTGAGATCTTGTTTTAAAATCCACTGCTTGTGGTGGTCAAAAAGTGTTAAATTGATAAAAGTGTCAACTTGATCGGCCAATTTTCACAAATGCAGACTTTGATCCACCTTTGGGGATCGGCGCTGATTGAAACTCAAATCCTACTTATGTACAAGAAGAAAATACAATACCGTTCCGTTAACGAAAGTCAAAATAAGAAGTATAATATACCAAACGGTACTGCTTGTTTGGTCTTTTCAACGAGTGATTTCAGAATACTCCAAAGTAAATGTGAAGCGTGGTCACTGATCCTATTGACAAGAGGACCACCATACGCTTTCCTCAACGCACTTATAAGGAGATGCGCAAACTGTAGATCCCGTGTATCCTTCACCACCACACTTTGTTCTGTCAGATAATTCGTTCGTACTAACAATAAGGGAATAGCTTACCTGACCCCACTGAGCTACTGGTGTCCCTGTCGCTGTCGAAGTCGCTGATGAGGTTGTCGTCGCCGTCTTTGTAGCTGTTGTTGTTGAAGTCGCAGTCGTAATCGTAGTCGTAGATGTACCTGGGCCAGAACCTGAACATGGCGAGCCACTGTTCAAAATACTCTTGGCCTCCTGGGCGTATGTACATCCATTATTGACATTGGCATCGGAGAATCCAGCACTCCACATCATAATACCACCCCAGTGGGCGTTGGTGTCATACTCACCAACCAATGTTGCTAATGCACTGGGTTCGAAGTAGTACGCCTCCCCACTTGTAGTACCAGTCGCCCCTGTTGTAGATGCCGGCACTCCAATAAATATTTTGGCATTTGCCGAGGGCCCTCCCGAAATCAGATTTACCCAAGCGTTGTAATTGATTGGGTTGGGGTTGGAACAACTAGGATTGTTATAAAACTGGACCCAGAGGTAGTCGAAGGTGGCATTGGTGATTATTTCTTCCATATTGGGCTCCGGAATGACACATTGAGGAGCACCTGTAATATAATAGGTGTGGCTAGGGTCCGACGCAAAGTTGGAACGCAGAGTTGATATCATATACTGGTAGTACTGGTTGCCGCTATTGGCCTCAATATCGAAGTCCCAACCGTCGACAAAGGTAGTTCCGAATGGACGAGGCACACTGCCATTGGCTACATTGCCGTAGGCCGCCCAGAGGTTTTGACCAAGGGTCTGAGCTTCGGTCTCTGACTGGAGCGAGTACGCACCATCAGCACCGCCAAGGGAAAGGATAATTTTGATGCCCTTTGATTTACAAGTCTCGATGGCAGAAGCAAGGGCATCACAGTTTTGCGGCTCGCCTGCTGGCGAGATATAGCATGATTGGCCGATTGTGCCTGAGGCAATCTCATTCCCATTACCGTACTCGTACAGAAACGCTAGAATGAGGATGTCGATTCCAGAGCTAGATGTACAGTAAGCGGATAAATCGTTGTTTTCGATGGTCCCGCCACCATTCTGACCCCAATAGACAGCAACCTCTCCACCTGGGGCTCGTGAATGGAGCGTATGAGGTGCAGCTAAGACAGCCGATGCCGTGATTCCAAGATTAACGAGAAGGGTTGAAAGATGCATGATGTTTACTTCAACGTTATGCGATTGGTATAGAATATTTACATTTAAAGGTAAGGTTGTATGGGTCAAGGGAGTGGATCGATCTGTCAAAGACCTAGCAAATGGGTTTAAGGAGAGTGAAGCTTGGCAAGAGCAAGTTGAAAATTCAGAAGGATCTTCGGGGTACTTATGGTAGGCCCCGCAGAGGAATATGATACTAGAAACGATCAGAAGACTACATTCCACGACGTGTTACCGTGAACTCCATTCCGTACGGAGTGTTACATTCCACGGCAGCCACATTGCGAAGGTGTCATGATTTGAGAAGCATCAAATGACGGAATTTCAAATTTCGGTCAGGATATCACTGATAACAGCCACGCGGTTGATATGAGAACGCCATTGAGGCTGCATTGTCACCAATACCTTGATTCATCAACTCTGTGTCTGCATGAACTAAGGATGAAAACATTTAACTAGCCGATGGTAAAGTATGATTGCGGACAATAAGACCCAAACCGCTGGGCATATTGTGGCTTAAACCAATAATCAAGGCGCAATGCCTAGTCAGGAAAGTGACACTCTCGCCTACAGTGGAAGTTTTTTCTAGCTTGATTTTATAGATGCCCCTTATTTTTCTTAATTTATTCTGCTAATTTTGTGGACGCAACTAACAAAGCTGCGGATTCAACATGAGAACAGTAAACTGTAAGCTAATGAATATAAAGAAAGAGAAGGATCATCAAGGACCGTCCAATAGCATGAAAATATCTACATTTTATCTGTAGTTGATAACAAGACAGAGCGAATGACATGTCTGCATGACTCTCGACGCACTGATTAAACTCATTCAAACTGCCTGAATACGACCCACCTGAGCAAGGCTAATCAGTGATTAGGCCTTAAGTATATCTAGTGCAGGACAGTCGGTGATTACAAGGTAGCAGTGGAGCGTGATACTTCGAAAAAAAGCTTAACCCAACCCGCACGCCATGGCGTCTGCCGGCAACAGTGAGAGGGGGATTCAGCAGGTGGCGCTGCGCGGCCGCGCAATCAGTGCGTATTTCCTACCTTTTCGACTATTCGTGTATTGCCTGTGCCTGACCAGGCCACGCGAACCAATTTCCCGCTGCTCCAATTATCTCATGATCCCGCGATATTCACCCGGCACATGATACGATGCATCTGCCAATCAGGTGTGGTGTTCTACATCGATGTGATTTGATGTAATGGTCCACTCAAGTTATAGTTTAATAGGGCTAACTGCAAGAATGCCACGATTGTGAATCCATCGATTGATTTTATTCAAATATGGTGTGCGGTATGGCGGGTTGTTTGGTTTATTCTACGGCATTAATTCAAAACCCGGTGTATCATCTATCGGGTGGTGGGATGGAGGATGATAACATCACATTGCCTTCATCGATTCCTCTCGTATTCAACCAGCCAGAACGGCCTTATTATATCTCACTACACGGTTTCTAGGTATATTTGTTCAATGTACATCCGAGCCATATCAATACCGGAATTGAGATTTTATGTTTATACCTTGTCCTGACAGATCGATATAAGTAGTTGTCACCCGAGAGGTCCGATCTCCACGATCAGTATGATAAATAGATACGCGAATCGGATTCTGTAAAATTCCCAATTAGAGGGAATAGTAATATGAAGAAGCTGAGGATTTATCAGGTCCAGTATCAACATAGAAAAATCATTGTCGCTGATCACACGTGACCTCTTCAAAGTCCAAATGGTTTTACGGGTGTGTTAAAAACAATTGACGTCCCAGTAATCATCTTAGAACCAAATAGGTTCACTGGGTTTCTCTATCCTCCCAAATTTCAAACATAGGGATCATGTCTCCAGTGACATAACATAACTCACGACTTTTCGGGTCGCCCGTCTTAGTCCCATCCATCCCATCCGGGTCCCGGTGAAAGGTGAAGGGAAGTTTGTCAAGATAAATGTATTCGAGATTCTCGAAAACCGTAGCGTACCTTTCGGCGTGCTTCACCATATGCTGGCGATGCCTCGGCAGGTATACTGCTGTCGTGACAAACGGCAGTTTCTAGTGATTTAAGATACCCCATCCAACGAATGCATTCTATTGTAGTAGAGTCATTGAACTCCATCACAAGAGTAGACAGGCGTTTGCTTCCCAGAAGACTCCGCAAAGCGAGTCTGCTTAGCTTCTCGGACTGCCTCGATTTGGAGAAATTGCAGAAGGTGAAACTCTGTGGAAAATGAAATTGATAACTCCTCAGCATCATGTAACGACGGGCTAAATCGAACCTTGAGACCTCGGAGAGTGGAAGCGCAAGCCTTGAAGAAAGTGCTCCAAAAGGACAACACGTTTCGATTTTGTTCCTTGTGGAAATCGCCTATATGATAAACTCTAATGTCCAAGCCTCTGGTGGCCAAGAAGAGGTATGGCGTGTTTGAAATGCGAAATCAAACGAACTACGGAAGTTGAGGTGTTTTATTGAGGAAGATTCCAAGCTATCCAGAAATAGTAGTCATCATGTCCGTACTTATCCCAACGAAACTCATCAAGGTGCGGCAGTGTGGGAGCATCATAATTGAGGAAAGGTCACATAGAGAATATCGTCTCGCCGACATAGTCTCTATATGATTCTCCGCGAGCGCGATGACCGAGTTTAATTCCATATCAAAGCCATGCCCATCTTCGTGTGCCTGAAATAAACCCCTGAGTTTATCGCCATCACCATCGTAATCGTTTACTTTTATGCAATGAATGCACACACCCAATGACGGTCGACGTGTTAGGTGATTGGCTGATCAAAGCCGCTCATTCGCTTCGCGGAGGATAGAGGAGGCCTGCCGACTGTTAAGTCGAAAACAACGCTGTGAAACTGGCAAGATCGTGCTAACCGACGACAATCTGAATTGATTTTCGCCAGGACAACCAATACCGCCTTGTCTCCCTCCATATAACCGAGGATAGCTGAGAGTATTTCCACCGGAAGGTTGAGAAGGCGGCTGTGTCGTGACGATGGCTGGCCTTCCATTACAAGGTCAAACGTAAGCGGTGACGGGGTGGCCGCTGGCCCGATAGGACTTAGATTAAGCATGGGTACCGCGGCAAACTGGTCCAACTCAAAGGATCGGGCTGCATGCTCTAGGGCGGTTTGGATTCATCAATTCAACAAATCGCACACACTCTTTGCTCCAGTCGTTCTCGCCGCCTGAAACGAACACGATTAGCTCAAGGGGGTTGACGTGGCTAATGACTTGACTTACAAGTTACCCATGCTTCTCCAGCGGTCGGACAGTGGGAAGCAATGTGACAGGCTCATCCCAACAGCGCATCCAAGAGCGCCGTTCTGCGCTGAAGGGAGCACAATCAGAAGGAAGAGAAAGAGATGGGCGTCCTGGCAGCTTGGCGGTCAGCGCTCTGCCGGCAGAACCGTCACCGCCTGCGGCCTGTTCTTGCCTACATTTCAAATGTTGGATCAATTGATATTTACATTTCTAAATTCTTCGACTTGGGTGGTTGCCGCAGAGTATTATTCACTGCCACCACACTGTGTCCTAAAACTGGATGGGCAATAATGGCTCTCAGCAATGGCCTACTGTCCATAGACAGCATTCTCTTCTACGTGATGGATGGATTGGTGCCTGTGGCCATGCCCGGCTACATTTGCACACTAAAGAGCCTTTGACAATAAACTCTCCTTTAACACTCTCGAGCAGGCATTTATGGTTCTTACTCTCCAAGACCATTACTCGCTCAACGCACGCCGTACTCTTTAACTGACTTCAAAACTACACCTTTACTCTCAACGTTCGATGATGAGCTTGCTCTAGCTGTGCTTGATTTGGCGAGATAATTCCGGGCTGACTAGACGCCTCATGCCACGATCACTGCATGGAAAATAATGGAAAGCCAGATTTGGCCAGACGAGATTCACACAACGTCCTTCGCGGACCATTCGCACAGACCTCATAGCAGTGGCGTAGCTGGTAGGCAATTTGCTTGATGTGTTTGCGTGCCTGGGCCTTGTTTACCGAATTATCTGGAATATCGGCCTCCGCACGCAAAATCATGTCTTCGTCGGATAGCGCTTCAGAGGATTCTAGATGCTCTAATTAGTACATAGCTCACAGAAAGCGACTTTGTAGTTCTCTACCAATGATCAGCGACAGCAGATCTAGGTCTGGTAACCTGTAATCATGGGTTGGATAGTAGACACTGAGCGGTTTGGACATGGCTGCTGATTTTTTGTCAATGGCGATGCTCTATCTCTCTCGTGCCAACGATGGGAAGAAACAAGACTGCTGAGGATCATACAGATCTATAAAAATAAGAAGGTTCTTTGTCTTATGCTAGCGTCGTGAGTATTGTACTACATGAAATCCACGCTTGCTAGAAATCTTGCAGCCTCTAAGTTGTTCATTCTGTATTAATATATGTAGCTCTTTGTTTGACCGCCGATCTGGAGTTGGACTAGATTGGCTGGTCTACGTTGGTAGAACTTACAGATCCATCAGCAATTGGAAATTAAATACTTTTACATCTTTGCAATCATAACCTGACACCTATCGAAAATATAAACATAATCCATGAAATCCAGTATACTAATCATGAAAAATTCTCAGTTTGTAACTGAATTGGAAACTGTTATGTTGGTTTCAACCAGCATGTACCCTGTTTCACAGCATAACTTCCCAGCTGTAACAAGTTCGTTGCCCAGTCAATTATTATCCAGACAACTGTGCAGGGTTGGTTATATAATGACCAAATTCATTACTTGGATTCATTTAATACATGTATTCGGTTTTTACGACCGTACTAAGCCTCTTGCTATCGCAGTCATGGGTGCGAGCGCTTAGTACCTTTATAGGGATCTGACCTCTGTAAGCCATCTTCGCCTTCCCCATTTGGTGCCTAAATATATATCTTTCCCTCACAAGTCGTCTCTCTGGGCAGGGCGATTGGGGGGCTTCATGGACGCCATTGAGGCCTCGTCCTCCCTCCTGCTTTCCAAATGTACAAGCGTCGTTTGCCAGTAACAGACCCGCCAAAAGCTATTAATCAATTACTTGAATTCGACCATAGATTATTATAACAGGGAAGCCATTTATTATATTTTTTAAACTTAGAATAAATACTTAATCTTTATTACTAATCATCCACTCCGTATGAGCTTCCTTCTTTACGCCCACGTCTCCTCTTCATTTACCACCCAAAATATAAAATGCGAGTACCCCAGACGCAAAAACCCCGGCCAGGTTATTGGCAGAAATTCGGTATAAATCATATGTCAGAGAAATAATGAATCTAATCAAACACCTAGGTCAATCAGAAAATACATATCGCAATGTTCTCTACTTTTGATATATTTGATTGAATGGAGTCTCTATTTAGAAATGCTAAAACTGTTGTAGCCAACTCCTATGCCTTTGACTGATAAGCTATTACATTTTGCTTCAAACTGATATGCAATACATGAATCATGAATCAAAAATTGTTGCATTTGGATGACGACTAGTCGATCTCTACTTGTTGTAGTTAGCTTATATTTTGGATCAAATGACTGAAATGAAGCGACAACGCTTGCTGTTCGGGGGTTATTTTACATTTTTTTTCAAGGTGACATATCTATGGAGCTACCGATTGAGACTTAATTTATGCGACATTTGAGGATCGCCATAGGATATAAAAAATGGCCTTTGCACGGAGGCTGGCCATCCTTCCTGGTGGCTTAGGTACAAAGCGGGGCATCTTTGTTGCGGAGAAAATGAGCTGCTAATTAGTTAATTCTGATAGGAGGTCTTGGATCTATCACAGGCAAGAAGTTGATGCAAAACGGCGCCCAGCTTGCCATTCTTTATGCCCCATTTGAAGCTGCGCGTCGCAACGAGCTACTTGAGACTCGATATGGAGTGTCCGATCAGAGCAAGATTCGCATGTATGAATGCGACATCACGTCACCGGACTCCGTACAATCGGTTTTCAATTCAATTGAGAAAGTTTCTAAAATTGAACAATCTAATACCTCAGAGCCAGCGTTCCCGAGCATCCTAATCAACACTGCGGGATACGTATCGCTGAGCGATATGGAGCTAACACCGCCGGCAGAGACCATGAAACATCTGACGACCAACGTTCTGGGACCAATGCTCTGCTCTCAAGCCTTTGCACGTCTCTACTTCTCGGCCGTGACAACTGCTGATCTATCCACTCCGCCACCACCAGGACGAATTATCAGTATAGCGTCACAGGCGGCGCATGCCGCTCTGCATCGGCATGGAGCATACTGTGCATCCAAGGCCGCACTTCTCGGGCTCACCCGAAGCATGGCTTCCGAGTGGGCGGACCGTGGTATTACATCAAATACTGTGTCGCCGACAGTGGCATGGACAGATCTCGGCAAGAAGGCATGGGGAGAACAGTCAGTCAGAGAGGCATTTCTGAAAACTATACCAACGGGCAGGTTCGCGCAGCCAGAAGAAGTGGCCGATGGCGTTCTATTTCTTGCACAGGTATGTGACCCTTTAGCATTACTTGTTGAATGGACACATTCTAATGTGTTGCTGTGTCCAGGATTCGAGTGGAATGATAAATGGTGCAGACCTTAGGATTGATGGTGGATTCACCATTAGGTAATTCCATTATTTAACACTAGCCTGGCCCTGTTGTATATGCTATACATACACGATCTAACCTATAACAACATATTCTTTCCTAGCACTGTAACTAACACCATCCTACTATGTATAATAACTTACGCTTTACCGCCCTTTCTCCAGTCAACCACAGTACTATATGGTGACCGAGTGCTGGCACTGATACGTGTACCTTGGGCAGTAGCAAGCTTCTGGGTATCCATATTGAAGCAATCAGTCTTCTTCCCATTGTTGCAAAATGAGTAGAGTGTCTTGGTGCCCATATCACAGAAGAGTTGTTCGTCAATGTGAGCAAAGTCTGGGCCCATAGATGTTTCCGATTCACATAGTCTCTTCGCCGAATGGGACGCTGAATCACTAACCACGAGGCGGGACGCTGCCCAAGAAACACGTTTCGGAGTGCTTGGGGTCTCGCGTTTGGTTGGATTCGTGTAGTAAGTAATGGAACTAGGGTCCTTCTCCGTGCGTAGACCGAAATCGATACCGTTGCAGAATTTTCCCGGATCTTTGCTGCTCTCGTTGAACTTTACGCCAGCGTAAGAGGGCCATCGTACTTGAAATCCAGTGTTGGGCTGATCGCCGTTGGCATCGATCCAGAAGCAATCTGGTTGATACTGGGAGTTGTCATAAGGGAACATTCCACTATGGTACCATGTACCACCGCACTCACGGCCGAAGTCACCGGACACAGCGTACTTGTTTCCCCCGCGTTCCGCGCTCCATGTTGTTGATGCCCAGGCAATACATATGGCATCGTCGTTTGCCGACATGAGGGAGTACACGCCTTGATTTTCGTGCGAGACATAGACTTGTCCGATATCCCCGTCACCTACGGAGCCGGGGTCATCTGTCATGCCGACAAACTTTCCATAAAGATTCCATATGCGACTATGAATTAAGAATTAGTATTTCAGTCTCGAAATAGAAGAACGCAGTGAGGTATTAGAAGAGTCCGACTATGGGAAAGATGGGGTGACACGGCAATACTCACACATCAGGTAGGTCACCACCGGCATTCGTAAGACCACTTTGGCTATCAAGACCTATAGCAAACTTGATAGTCGACCCTGGTGGAGGTTGACTTTCAAAGTTGTTGATTCCGAATTGGACAATACCAAGAAGTCCGTTGATAATACCAATAGCCTGTACAAACCCAGCCATTTTGGTTTCGGAATACCCCACCCGGGTTAAATAAAGGAATGACGACGGAACGCGAAAGAAGGAAACTCTGCTATTCTGGTAGATCTCTCGGGTCTGCAGCAAACATATGCTGGTTTAATACTTCTCCTCCATCCCTCGAGGTCGACCTTGGTCAATGGGGCACTGACCTTTTTTTCGTTTGCCAATCCAATTACATACCTTAGTCTACTTGGGGCCCTGTGTGGAACATGATCCTCTGACCTTTGGTTGCAGTCTGAATAACAAGCATATGCTTCCTGTCGAAGCTAGGAAACAAACTTCCTTTTTCGGGGCTAATAAGTGGCTCCTTCATATCTGATGGCAAATGAATGATTCTAGCGTTCTTTTCAGAAACAATACTACGTATCTATGATCTTCGCCCCTAGAGCCAGATCGGCGCTTCGGCGAGTTGAGAGCGGCAGAGGCGCGGTCACCACGTTTCAGTGGCTCGCTGACTTAAAAAAGAGAACGAATCGATGTAGAGTGTTGCGACCAATAGACGATGTAGCTTGCGAGACCGTCCGCCAACACGCGATAGATGGTCGCTCAAATACATCAAATATTCAAACTAGAAGTTTTGACTCAGTAGAGTTGCAACAAACTATTGACCAGCCAATGTTCGTTCATGCGCCAAGGTCGCCATCAATTCATACCTTCACAAATTGCAAGGATTAGCTCATTTTCCAATCCAAGTGCACATAAGAAGCGACCAATATCATTCGAAGAGGCAAAAGAGTTTGACTATCTCTCTGATACTTCTTATACTTATCAGACCCCAGCATCCTAATCCTAGTATGGCTTCCTTTGTATTAGATAAAATCAATAACCGCCATTTCCAGCACACCTCACAAAGGGAAATGGCGGTTTATTGGCTTCAGGTGTCAAAAATATCATGCAAAATCTTTTCTTGAATCGAAACTCCTATTATACATTCGATCGATTAGTGACGAGGGGCAGCCAACTAGTGCTGCAACGTATTATGCAATTCACAGCACGGGCTCCTGGGGTCTTCCAGAAGGTAATTGCCAACACGAGTGTATCTAGATAATTTAAGAAAACCCAAAAAATTTGATACCTTAATCTACGTAGAGGTTGTAATCAGCCGGACTTCCAAGGTAGATTAAGAAGAACCGTAAGTCTACGTTGTGCAGGGTCATTGAAAGGTTTACGATTGAATGGATCGTGTTATGATTGCCAAGTAATTAACTATCCACCAACCGACGGCTACTCAATAGTCGAAAACTCAAAGCAAAGGAATGGGGCCAAGGGGCCGGCTCAGGAGCCTGAAACTGTCACCGTGTCATGATTTGCGATGGCGATATGCCAAGAGCCAAGCCTAGTTCAAATCCCGATTAGGAAAGCCGCCGTTAGATATACCCGTTAAGAAGTATTGCAACCCCAAACATTTACTAACTGTGGTCGATGTGCACAAGGAACAAGTGTTGTTGATCGTTGTGCGAAAATCAATTGTCTAATCATAAATAATCTGGTATTGGAGGTTAGGGCTATATAAATAAGGTATCAGCTAATTTTTGCTTCGATATTTCATCGCCCCGCAGCAATGACATGTACAAATGATTTACAGCGTATCGATATCAATGACATATTAGAAGCACAGTGTTAAGAATGATATCTATGTACTGTATTATATGATTTAGAGCTATATTGATCTACTACTAAGCCACAGTACCAACCCTTCGGTCATGCTAATATTTGTACATGCCTATATCTCTCGGTGTTAGCAGTCAACTATAAGTAGATTCTGTACCACTGGTTATATTCACTAACTTATTAATCATTAGCTAGTTATACAGCAAATAAATTTTAATCAAACAAGATTTTATAATTATCCAAATCAAAAAACCAACCTTGGAAAAATTAATTAAACTTAATAGAATTAATCAAAATTACTCTCAATCCAATAGAAATATATAACTTTATCTATACAGAGTACTGAATCCTTCAAGCAGTGCCTTTCTTATGCAGAGCCTTACCCAGGTTCCAACAAACGTCTAGGGCTGAATATCGAAGCTACTAGATGTAGCGCTTTATATTAGACACAACGAATGGCACAGGTTCAATGATGTCAACATCCAATGAGATCCACACAATCGAGTTTGGTCAACGATATAATTACCTTTCGCTTAGATTAGGTTAGATCTGTGAATGAAGGTGGTGGGTAACCTAAATCGATTACTCTCGAGGTACTCGGCATTATATAAGCTTCTGAAAACGGATACGTCACCATCGCCCTTGCGTCGCGGTTTTAGATCCGGCCCCACTTCGTATAACCGCAGAGGAATGTTAATCTCTAAATTCGATGCTGTTTGCGGATCTCGCTGTTCAACTCTTGTCTTCGTGACATCAGTTACCCGAACCGGTGGTATCTATGGAGCTTAAAATCGGAGGAGCGGGGAATGCCAGTTATTATCGCAGATGCAGGACGCTCAAGCTGTGTACTGTTCTTGAACTTACTACATCTGCTTTGAGCCATTATTCGTAGTTATGAACAAATAAATAGGACGTCAAGCAGCTTCTTAGTTGTAGCACTCTCTCCCCGCACCCCTCCCCGTTTTAAAAATTTCAAGAAATACTCCATTAGGTTATATAAAGATGCCCTGGAAACAACCTATTATCGGCAATCGCACAGTAGCAATTCTAGGTGCCGGTGTGCTCGGTACGGATCCTACCTCCTTTGAAAATACGTCCATTCCACTCATAATTTATATAGGCCGTCGAATTGCCTGTGTGTGGGCTGCAGGAGGATACAATGTCGCGATTCGGGACCCGAGTGCGGATCAACGGACCTCGGCCATTAATTTCATCGACAATAATATCGCCAGCTTTTACAAAACCTTTGGAAACACCAATATCAAACTAGGCCAATATAATACATACGAGGACCTGGCATCAGCTGTTAAAGATGCTTGGTTTGTCATCGAGGCGGTTCCCGAGAAACTCGACCTCAAGATTAGCACATTTGCTGAGTTGGCTGCAAAAGCCCCCAAGGATTGCATCATGGGTTCCAATTCCTCCTCGTTCAAGTCGCGGCTTATGGTGGGAAAATTGAATGATGAGGAAAAGAAGCGCGTTCTAAACGTGCACTACACCATGCCCCCTGTACGAGTCACCGAGTTTATGACCAGTACATTTACCGATCCTGCCATTTTCCCATTCCTCGAGGAGAAACACCGGGAAGTGGGTTTGCTTCCTGCTACGGCACGCAGGGAATCGACTGGGTAGGTCTCTTTTCTCGTCTAATAGATAGCTAGGTAGGATTAAGTCCGATACTGACCATGTTACAGTTTCATTATTAACCGTCTGTGGGCGGCCATGAAGCGAGAAACATTGATGATTCTGGCAGAGGGAGTCACTGACCCGAAGGAAATTGACGAACTATTTGTGCATATCCTCTATCTCACAGAACCAAGAACCAAAACAGAATGCTAACTGGAAATGGTATATATAGGTTGAGCTGTTTGGAGCCAAAACTGGCCCCTGCGCTGCGATGGATGGAGTAGGTCTTGACACCGTTGCTTTGATTGAAGAGAATTATATCAAGGAGCGAGGACTGCCTAGCTATCCCGTTGATTGGCTGCGAAAGAACTACGTCAGCCAAGGGAAAATCGGAGCCAAGAGTGGAAAGGGTGGTCTTTATCCTGCGGGCTACACCACGAAGAAGGACGTTGTCAGCCAATATGACAACTTGGCAGCCCCGACCTTGTACGTACTAGATATTGGGGTTGGAGAGAATGTGACGAGCAACTTCTTCTCATCTGGAAAGATTTACGCTGCGTCTGCCAATGGCAACAATGTTCGGAAGCTGGTGGACAACCTTCCCTTCCCGGATGGCATCGGTATCAGCTTGTCTCAGGGCCGTATGTTCTGGAGCAACATGGGTAGCCCAGCTGTAAACGATGGAACTATCGAGTCTGCAAAACTTGATGGCTCAGACCGCAAGGTTATTGTCCCAGCGGGTGTTGCGCATACCCCAAAACAACTGACCATCGACCATGTCAATGAGAAGATCTACTTTGCTGACCGGGAGGGTATGCGCGTGCATCGCTTGAACTTTGATGGCAGTGGGCACGAAATTCTAGTTCAGACCGGGGACTTCAATAACCCTGTCGAGAAGAGTGATCAGGCCAGGCATGTATGTCTTCGCCCCAGCACCTTTTTACAAAATGCGGATTGCGTTAACTTGACTTAGTGCGTCGGAATTACCGTCGACCCCAAGCACGGCAAGTTTTACTGGACGCAAAAGGGTGCCAGCAAAGCAGGCCAGGGAAGAATCTTCCGTGCCAATATCAATACCTTGGCTGGAGCAACTGCAGTCACTCGATCTGATATCGAACTGCTCCTTGAGAACCTGCCTGAACCCATAGATCTGGAAATAGACCCGGATACGGAAATTCTCTACTGGACAGATCGCGGTGAGTACCCTGTTGGGAATTCGGTCAACCGCACCTATGTCGGCAGCGGCCGCGACAGCGAGGTGTCTGCCGCTCCTAAGTTCGATATTTTGACTCGGCACCTACATGAGGTATGTCCTATTATCATAACTTTGAACACGGTCTACTCTATGGATAATTAACGTGCCGTAGGCTATCGGTATCTCCTTGGATAATGTGAACAAGCACATCTACTTTGTTGATATGGGCGGGTCAGTTTACCGCTCCGATCTTGATGGTCATAACAAGACCGTCATCTTTAGCGGTAAAAATGCTTTCACTGGTCTAGCTTTAACTCATAATTAACACCTCATATAAGTGAATATGACCAACATTGCTATTGCTGTACTAATCAATACTCGAATACTCTTTTCGCGAAGCCCAAGTATTTTCCAAGTCAATTTTGAAGCGATTCACTTGCGTAGATCTTTGTTTGTCCCATCTGTTTTCCAAATCAGCTAGAACCAACTTCTTATCTTCAGGAGAACTAATTAGAAAGCCAAGAGTATAAACTGGCCAGTTTCCAATAAAACACCGGGACCATCCAGTATCGAATCGATGACTTTGAAGAATCTCAACTGCCGTGTTGATTTGCCAACAGTCGCTCGACTCCATTGGAGTAGGTCCGATAGTTGTCTCCATTCTTGAAAGTTGCTCCAACAGCACTGAGATAATGATGATGTATAAATATGATGCGTCCCTGTAATATGTTTCCTCACTGATGAATTTGTCATAGTTGTCATTGATCCGAGTTCGATAGTTATAAAACAATGTTGCTTGCCAAGCCTTGACCTCGGGCTGCAGCTGATCAATGATAGCTGACTTTCTGGGCAATGAATCTAGATATTGCTGGCGGAGTAATATCCCAAGCCTAAAGAATGAAACGGGGACCCCGAGAACAGGACTATTCAAGCTGGTTGACCCTTCCGGAAAACATGTTGACTGGGTCAGTAGTTTCTCGGCTTTCATCCAGAAGCGTGGGTCAAAGTGGAAATCTAATCGAGTAGGCTCTGACCATAATCCGGTCATAACAAGAAAGGTTTGATAGAGAACACTTTCGATAGCTAGCCTGTCAAATAGTCCATTGATATTTATGGAGCGGCGGAACAGTCTCATTGCAAGAATGCGTGCTGCAGCGTTGACATGACAAGGTATATCTGCAATTGTATCACAGCCGATGCACTGAACCTCGATGATCACTGTGTTAACGGCTAGAAATCAAGAAGGAATAACGGTATGTACTGATACACGGACATGAACAGGGAAACGTACACCATGTAAATAGAGTAACATTACGGACATCAGGAGGCCGTTGTGATTTTCCAGACGGCTGGTCTTTGCTAACAGATGTGAGACCTCTTTGAGCGAGGTTGAATAACAGGTAAGCGCGAGGTGATGCATTTGCGAGGAGCCGTCAATAAAGTGGAGATGAGATGCAGCACAGGCCAGGACTGAATAAAAAAGACTCTTGTGATGCACCATCAAATCCTGTATCTCGTTAAGCCATCCATCGTAAAATCCAGGGTGGCAGTTTGGAAGAAGAATCAAGCTGTAGTAATGCTCGACGAAATGGCGAATGATTATCTGCTTCAAGTTGCAGGCCATGGTTTCGCGCATCAACTCAGATTCTGAATTCATAAGAATTTCAAATCTAGTCAATTTGATGACTGGGACTTTCTCTGTGGTGGCTTGCTTTTCACCTGCGGCGCTAATAGAAAACTCGGAGCGTCTATGTGGAACCTTTATTATTGAACCTGTCGCAGTTCTGTGCCGTGACCGATCATGAGTCGCGAAGCGGGTGTCGAGTAACCCTGCTGCTGTTGGCCACAGACATTGACGACCAGAAATAGCACATCGTTCGCAGAGAGGATATCTCTCGTTGCACTTTTTCCGCCGTCTTCGACCTATCCGGCAAGTGTTAGAATGAAAACAGATAAAAACCCGCACGGTGTAGTTGGCAATACATGTAAGGCAACCAGTCTTGGTCCGCAATTTGGCTCGCGAAGGACTGCTCATTATCACAATCAGGTAGTTCTGTTGACCGATGAATGGATTGAGACCTTAAAGTTATCACAGAGGATTGCAAAGATCATTTAACAACAAGAAGCTAACAAGGGGAGAGACTGATAGCCGTCAACCTCCGTGGGCCTATCAAAGTTCGCAGATTCGGGCATTGTAGATAACAGACATTAACCGTCGGATAGACTTTGCGTCAAGCCGAGCCAATTGAATTACCATAATTTCGCACGGCGCTAGGCCGCTCAGGGAATACACAAGGTAAATAGTCGGCTCGAATGCTTTAATTTATAGGGACGTCGGGCTAATGGAAAGTTAGACTTCAACGCAATGAGTCAATTGAGACAAAGAAACTATTGGTTAGGTGGACAGCTAGACAAGGCGGGGATATCGCTAAGGTGCGGGGATAACTAGCTCAGGCCTGATAAAGACGGGCAGATGTACCTAGGCTACATGTTGTTAGATTAGTAATAGGTTGAGAACTCACCTTAATAATGGCTAGGGAACTCCCTGTGTCGATTTTCAGCCTAGGAGCAAATTCAATTGACGCTCCCGGAACTTGTTTGATGCTCAGGAAATGCTGTGTAAACTGTGATATCTGAGTGAAACCATCTTAGCTTTTGTCATAACCCCATGGGATTTACACCCCTGATACCCAACCTTATGGAGTTCTGAAAGCACTTTTGTGCCATTGATTATATGTTCTAATCGCTGTATTGTCTTCTATACTGGCCTAGAGATAACTATCGAAGATGGAAATGCATTCAAAATTAATTATTCACGCTCTACATCGCACTGCTAATTGGTCATTAACATTTTACTCAACGGCCAACTTGCACTTTTCACTGTTGACAATACCCCAGTACTTGCTGGCACTCTGAACTCTGAACCCCTTTCCGAATTTGATCATGACAAAGAATACTGATGACGCTGCCATACCGATAAACGCCGCTGAGACGAAACAATTTTGGTATCCCAGATTTGTTAGCCATGGTGTGATCCTATGAGTTTTTCTCTTGGATTAGCTTCCGTGTTCTTCTGCAAAGTTTAATTCACATAAACGTCATACAACTCACCCGTAGCTGATGGCAAATGACATGGTATTCCGTACAAGGATGACAGTAACCAGAGCGTCACTACTAATATCATGGTAACTGTCAACTAAGTAGTTGACGCTCAGTGTGATTCCCATTGTATTTGTAAAAGCGAGGACCGCCATGCCAACAATTAGTCCGAACCAGTGGACACCATGTTGAGCCCCAACACCCCAAAGAATCAGGGAGAATGGCACCAGGATAACGCAGATAGCGAAAGGCCACAAGCGAAATTCGGACTCCATAATACCATTATTCCGACGCGCAAGCTTGATTGTGAGCCAATCACTCAGCCGACCAGAAACAAACGAAGCTACAGTAACGCCGACGCAGCATGATAAATAGCTAAGTCCAACCATAGACGAGCCGAAGTTATAGGGCGCGCCGGAAAGAATAATGGAGGATGTAGCATTGAGAACATTGAACCAAATAAGATAGGAACCGTAGGAGAATCCAGCGTAGAAGATAACTGGCCATCCAAGAAACCTCAAGCTTTGGAGTGCATGGTGGAGCATATTTTGACCAGGGTTTGGATGCCAAATAGACATCTTCTGAATGGCCGATTTGGATGGCGCGTAGACCTCGCCGATCTCAGTCATTCCATGCGTCGGCATGGTAACTGGGGCTTTCTCTTCTTGAGGCGGTTCTGTATTTGGCGAGCCAGTCTCCGCGGAACTTACAGTTGTTTTGCGATTGTAATTGGTCTCTTCCATAAACAAGGCCAGGAATATAAATACCGCTCCCAGGAAAATACATGGCCAGTAGAAAACCCATTGCCATCCCTGATACTCGGCGATGAATCCGCAGATGACGGGAGCAAAGTAGTTGCTGCCTGCCAAGGTAAAGGCATAGATGCCCATGTAAGTACCACGTTCGTGGGTAAAGTACTGCAATTCCATAAGCAATATTCTCAACAATACGTGAGATTAATAGACACAAAAGGAAAAGCTTACCAAGTCAGTTACGGAAAGCTCCGGGAGTGCCTCGATCGGAGCAGTGAAGAAACCTTGCAGGATACATTTCGCAATCCATTCGCCGTTGCTTTTGACATATGCACTTAGTTAGGTCAGTATAAATAATATTCTAAAAAGTCTCGTAATAGGTTCCTACCCCCAGATACATGTCCCCTATAAGGTTTAAATTAGCTTTTAAAGGACAGGTTTGGAGAATCCTGATATTTACTAACAATGCTTCCAGCGGTCGAAACAAGAAATGCCAATCGTTTCCCATATCTCAGAGAAAACGGCTGCCAGAAAAGCAAACCCCAGCCGAGAAATAGAAACATGTACCCGGTTCCTTGGTTAAGTGTGGTGACGGAGACTCCGGTCGCCTTAGAAAGGGGGACAAGAACCGAGTAAACAGTCGACACGGAGATACCAACAAACCAGGTGTACCTATATTGAGATATCCGGCATCAGTCTTCGGATTCCAATGTACACATTTTTGGCACAGTCGACTCACAGATTCTGACAGATCAGCGACAGCAGCTTCCGACCAGGGGACCAATTGAGAGGATCGTTGGGGTCATTAGATGGCGCTGGATCCAGAACAATGTCACCACTGCCACCAGCATGGCGAGCGCGCATGGTATGGTCTAGATCCACGAGGTGAACTGTCCCCGGGATGTTATTACTAGGTGACATGTCCTCTGAACTTGTAGACATAGCCACAGTATGAATGAAGAGTACTATTTAAAAGGCAATAATAGGTGAAAGTGCCAATGCCAGTCAATATGGTAAAAACAACCAAGTATCGGGATGCTGTCCGGTCTTTTTATACTGGCGACTGACCGTAAATATTAATAGCCTTCAATACCGATCAATGTTGTTTATCTCTAGTAAGCACGACATCTGCAGAGATAAGACCCCTTCCACGGACGAGAAGGATGTACGCTGTGAACGACCCGAATATCTTAAAACTTAGTAACAATAATGTCTAGACCCGACTTGATCGACTTGAAGCTTCTCCGAGTAGATATAAAGGCAAAGTCTCTAACAATTGCTCAGATTTTGGTGAATGATTGGATCGTTGAGGATGCCTGCATGTGACTTGCACTGATAAGGAGCGATTATCACGGCCCTTGTGCGCATTTACACGTGATTGGCTGTGCGCTGAAGATACCGGGCCGGGACTGCATTCCTGCGTTAGTTGTAACCCAATCAGTTCCCCGCCTTGGATGATCTTGGACTGTTGCTTACTGACTTGTCTGCGTGCTGGATGGCCATATGGGGCGCATCTAACTTGCCAAGTTGGCTGGTGCTGCGGATGCCCAGCGAGGTCAAGGAGCCGTACTGAGACCAAGACTCCATGACCACACCCAATCGTGGATAATTACGCATTCCGTGTATCTCAGGGTTGAAATTAACATTATTATTACAATGGCTTTTTGATTAGTTGACTACACCGTTTTCGTGCCCCGAAAGTATAATTAACCACCAGCAGCTAAGTCCGACATTACATATATTTGAATATCAACTATTAGGCTTATCCGGCTAGCTGGTTATTCATACATTTCCCCCACTTAGTCCTCTACGTTCTCGTCCTAACCAGGCCATAATTATCGTGACTGGATTCTCTATCCTATATGAGCCGATATCGCTTATAAAGCTGCAAATGTGCTATATATAAGATTTTAGACATTATCTCTTACCTGCTTCTCATCTCGTCTCGTCGCGCACTATACGAAGTTTAGCTACACATCGTTCCAAATATCAAGAAGTTGTCAATATGTCCGTGAGATCCTTACCCACAATTCAATCAGGGTCCTTGCCGCTGGGTACGACGGAATTTGAAGCGAAACGATCTACTCTGCTCTCGGTATTCGACGAAAAAGTTCCTCGTGAATATCGTCTCCCTCGAGAGATTCTTGAGAACCCTCCTACAGACGTCTCTAGTATACCCGCATCTTGTGGGATCTTGACCCCAGAGGAGATCGATATAACCGAATCGAATGATGCAGTCAGTTTGGCTGAAGCAATTTCTAGTCGTAAATATACAGCGGTTATGGTAGTGATGGCCTACTCCAAGCGGGCCATCATTGCCCACCAGCTCACTTGTTGTTTGACCCAGTGGTTCATGGAGGACGCACTGGAGCAGGCAAAGAAGCTAGACGCATACCTCGCCGAAAATGGGAAGACTGTCGGCCCTCTACATGGCATCCCAATTAGTATTAAAGATCATATTCCCGTGGCCGGGACGTTCTCTTCATTAGGATGCTACAGTACAATTGTCAAGGATGAAACTGACAGTCAGATGGTGGAGATTCTTCGCAATGCAGGTGCTGTGTTTTACTGCAAAACGAATCAGCCGCAGAGTCTTATGCACCTAGAAAGCGACTCTCTCTGGGGCCGGGTTCTGAACCCTTTCAATATTCACCTTTCAGCCGGAGGCTCGACAGGTGGTGAAGCAGCATTAATTGCCTTGAAGGGTTCAGTCATTGGGGTAGGTACTGATATTGGAGGAAGTATTCGTGGTCCGTCTGCATTTTGTGGTATTTACGGATTCAAACCAACGTCATACACGCTACCCATGAGATCATTTTTAGCCTCTCCAGCAGCAGCAGAACTGAATATTTTATGCTCGACTGGTCCAATGTGCCGCAGTGCAAGAGACATGGATTTGTTTATGACTACGATACTTGCAGCGAAACCATATCTACTTGATCCTAGTCTGATCCCCATTCCTTGGACCGGGATGAGAACGCCACTTCAGAACCGCTTAAAAATTGGAATTATCAGCAATGATGGGTTCATTCAGCCTCAACCGCCCGTCATGAGAGCTATCTCATGGGCAAAGAACCTTCTCTCCGATGACTCACATGCAAGTTTGATCGAGGTCAAGGAGTTTAAACCTTTTGGCGCAGCTGAGGCATGGTCCAAGATCCTCCACATGTACTGGCCCGACGGAGGACAGGTAAGTAGAGGTGCTATTCTTTCATCGGGGGAGGCAATCCACCCTCTTAGTGAATGGGTTTGGAAAGAACAACAGGCCATCGGCATGAAAACTGCGCAAGATCTTAATGTAATGCGCAGAGATCGGGACAATTTCAGACATGAATTTGCGAAGAGTTGGGAGGAACAAGATGTTGATGTGGTAATTGGTCCGGCTTTTGTTGGGCCTGCTTGTGCCCATGACACGGGCTTTTACTGGACCTACACATCCTTGTACAATTTTGTTGACTATCCTGGCATCGTCTTTCCAACTCCCATTCGGACAAAACCGGGAGAGCAGTATGACCCTGGTTATGCTCCGCTGAGTGATGCCTGTCAGCATGTCAAGGAATTGTGGGAGACATCAAACTTTGAAGGTTCTCCTATTGACTTGCAACTGGTTGCGAGAAAATATCATGACAATCAACTATTTGCTGCCCTATCTTTGTTAAGGAATATTTTCAACTCTCCTTAATTTCTGCTTTACTGAAAAGACTGTTCCCAGCTTATTTGGTACCATTTGAATTCAAATACCAAGCCGTCTCACTCTATCAAAAACTACTGGACATATTCGAGATCAGCCTTGCAAGTGGTCACAGAAAATTCTAAAAAGAATCGACTTTAAATTTAAAAGGGTTTAAAGCACCAGTAAAAATCCTTTAAATATCATCCTTTTGCTTTCTCTCCTTCCCCCCCTCCTTTTTCTCTTTGGAAAAGCTAGATCGGCTTGACCCCGTGCGCTGCATCTCGGAAACCAGAAAAGTAACCGTCGTTTGCGAATTCGTCATCGTAATGCATTGAGTAGCACCACTAGGTTCATTATGTCATCTCATTGTAGGTATCCATGACCGAGATCTTAGTAGGCTTAATCCGACAAACGTGTTCCAACATATATTCCATGTCAGAAAGGCCCAAGGAAACCAAACGTTGAAGAACGAATGGATTAAATAGAAAACTGATGTCTTTTATTCCCTGAATGTGAGAGTATGTGGTCCATCAAAAAAGGGCTGCCCCGCGCATCTTATACTCGGGAATCGGGCTCCGACCGGCACGGTACCACAATGCCTGACTCCTTTTGTGACCGTCCTGATTCTTGTCTGGGGTCAAACCAAAAGCTGCATCTTTCTCGCCATCCTCTTCAACCCACTGGCACTGGCTAAAGGAGGTAGACAGGGCATCGTAGCTGAAATCTCCACGGCCATGATAATGCTTCCCGAGCAATGGAATAATAGCCTTGCTAGCTATAGGGCTATAGTAATGCGGGATACGAGAAAATAGATGGTGAGTGACATGGTCAGTGGAAATATGGTGGAAGAAGTGAGTACCAATGATACCAAAGTCTCTGTCGATAGTGGCAGTGGCACCGCGTAGGAAGGTCCATGATTCGTCGGAGTATTTGGGTACTGAAGGGTGAGTATGATGGAGATATGTGATCATCACTGCGGACATTAGAGATGTACAAACTAGGAACACATCATGAAAGCGATTCTTACCTATCCAGTGGTTCACCCATGTCCATGGGACAATGTAAACCCAAAACAAAGTTTCAAAGGACCCAAATGCTTGATACATGAAGTACAGAATGGTCATTGTGCCTAGACAGCCGAGGTCGGACATGATAATCGAAGGCCACTCTGATGGAAAGAAAAGCGCGCCCCAAGGATCAAAATGGCTGTGTCGCCAAACCGACATGTCTTTCTTCACCACGGCAGTGGGGGGACAGGTTATATTAGTCAACATATACCAGTTCCAACCAATGGCTTGTTGAAGTAGGATGCGGATAAAAAGCACTATTGGGGCGTCTTGACCTATCTCTTCTAAGGTCTCAGCTGCGGCGTTAATCTTCTCGGCGTATTGGTGCCGCAACGGTGGGACGTAGTTGAGATCTTTTGTGATGTGGTTGGCATATATGTGGTGTCTTCGATGAGTGGACTTCCACGAGAAGTAGGGAGAAAAGAACCAGGAATGTAAAATGAAGCCAACTGTGTCGTTCAGTGCACTCCAGCGCGAAAAGCCACTGTGGCCACAGTCATGAGCAATCACCCACAGGCCTGTCCAGACGAGGCCCTGACAGACGCCATAGACATTGACAACGCTATAATATAACCAGTTAGATTGTAGCACTGCAGGTGTGTGTAGCAGCTTGTATAGGGCGCACGTAAGAACAGCTGAGTAGAAGAGGTCGCGAAAAAGATAGTAGAATGACAAGAAAAGGTTCGGCTCAAAGCAGTACTCTGGCACCGCGCGGCGCAGATCATCAACCGTCACCACTTTCTCACTGAGACTCTATCAATAACTGTTAGCCACAACTGTTTTCTAGAGAAAGGGTCATTTCACGTGCCCCTTCTTCAACTAGTTTCGTGGGATGTGGTTCTTCGACTGTATGGAAACCTGTTCGTCCTTCCTCCATAATTGACATCTATTCGGAGCGGTAATGATCCAAACCACCGAGACACGGAGCACACAGCTATTGATTCTATGAAAAATCTTCGGACACTGTTATAGGTCTTTAGCAATAGGTCTTCCGACGAGTAATAGCGATAGTGGAATGCTAGCCGACTCTAATGTCTAACTGGATATTCAATAAAAATTGAAAATTCAAAGTGATTTCAGCGATAATCAGTAATGGAAATGACACTCTTAGCAGGCCAAAAAGTTGATATGGTTGAAGATAAGAATTTAGCCTGAGTATGGAGGACGAGGGTTGAGTTTTATAACTTTACTTGTCATTGCCCAGGTAATAATGATCCGTTGTTAATTGGTTACCTCGAATCCAAACTAAAAATAAAAAACCCTAATCTATTCCACACCGTGTATTGTTATAGTCTCTCTCTCTCTCTCTCTCTTTTTTTTAATTGAGCAAATAGTATTCTCGGTTCCCCTTGCTTGTTAAGCTCCACAGATGGGGGATGGAGAGGCCAATCAAACAACTTTCTACACCATTATCCAGTTGAAGGTGGCTAACCCGACGCTAGAGAGACCATCTTGTTAAACATGGCTATCTACAACGAAGAGAAGAGGGGGACTTTTCCTTGATTCTAGATACACATGTGGTCTCCCAACATGTCTCCATTTATTTTATGTGTTGGCGTTTGTGCACCCAGCAGGCCAGTGGAGGAACCCTAGATGGTGGAGATCTTAGAATCAATGGCGAGCAGAACCACGAGTGTTCTGCATTATCGCTGATCATGATCGTGCGTGCATGACTGGACGCATGTGGATGCCCATCATGTAGCCCCGTGGCACGACGTGTCTGTTGATATGACCGCACCGGCGGCTGCAGAGTCCCGAAACATTGCCTTAGTCTTTCTGCAGGATGTCATTCCTTACGTCTCTCAATGTCTTCCGGTAATCTGACTGGTCTAATTGCTGAGTTGTGTTACCGCTGAGTCATACAATACATCTATGACTAAGATGCCCCGTCCAGTCACTTTGAATAAGAAGTTACTGTAGGTTCTGGAGCATAGTTGATGACAATGGCTAGTTCTTACCCTGGTGACATCTCTATCTACAAAAGTCTGAGCAAAAACGCGAGAAAAACCGGCCGATTGTTACTGCACCTCAGAGATAAGTTGACGGTAAGCTACACGAGAAGAAATAAAATATTAACGCTGTTACACACTGTATTCGGAAAAGAGTTTGATTTGATGATAGCAGCCCACCAATTTTGATCACATGATACTGATTGCCCTTGCATCTCACATTGTGTACCACAAGCCGAAGAATCAGACTGAATGCAGAGCCTATACTCATCATGGTTCATATTTCAAACCGTGGATAAAGCAATTTCATAAGTGGAGGGCCATATGGACATTGAAGAGCACGCTATTCACTATACCAAGCTGTCAAAAATGGGTGTTGGTACGCTTAACGATATCGCTGCGTCTCGGACGTCCCAGTTTTTGTTTTTGTTTTTGTTTTTGTTTTTGTTTTTTTTTTTTTTTTTGTTGAACTTATCAAATGTATCCTTGTCTGTTTCAGTGATTACTTTTCAGGATCAATATGTAGCTGATAAGTTGAAGCGAAAATTTGCAGTCTCAATGGCCTGAATGCACTCGACCCGTTGCTATGCTGTATCCACATACTAGTAAATACGTGCATCATAACTCCAATGCAACTCTGTACTTTGATATGGATGACTAGTTAAGAGTCATTTGAATTACAAAGGAATTTGGATATGCGTATGGACGCCGCAATTCAAAACATTCGTGTATATGCATTCCAGATATAACCATACGGCAGCGTCCTTTTGTCGCTATTCATAGTTAGGTGACTTGCCCACAAGGCAGCAAAAATGCGTCGTGTTCATGATGCTGCCTAATTTCAGGATTACGCCATTGATTCTTGCCTTCTTTGTTGCCAGTATCTCCCGACCGCCCGACCGCCCTCACTACGCCGCCAATAAAGGGATTCATCATAAACTTAAGTACTAGCAGTAGTAGTTGCTCTCCCCGAGCCCCCTTGCGTCATTCCACGTACTATAGTGATCCCAGTAACTATCCTCTGTATCTATTGTTCATAAATAATCTAACTAATTAGCTCCTGCGCAACATGCATAATATGTATCTACTCTAGCCACCGCTACTTCATTTCAAAGGTTGGTCCAACATTGTGATAGCGTCGTCTCCATGATCTGACAATCCAGAAAGGTAGACGCAGAGTATGCTTTACATTCAATACTTTCTCCTTGCTTTTATTTACACTTTCCTATTGAAATCGTTTACACGATCTGCATTCCAAGTCCTTCGCCAAGTTGAGTGATGAGACGTCGCTCAATTGATATCAAAGTGTTCCAGATATAGAGAAAGAACGCTTGTGACACAAGTAAAGTACTGATAATTTAGCAACCATGAAAATATAGGTCACTATACTGGTCTTGCATATCTATCATAATATCGAAGTCATGGTCATGTAGAGTGCCCAGGGAATCTAGTTTCTCTTTTTTTGCTGAGATTTTATTCAATGCTAATATTACTTCATAGCATGCCTTATCCATAATAAACGTAGATAGGCTAAATAGGCATATGTCAAGGTACTGAAATAGTTGACTGCTCAATCATATCCTTCTACAGCTCATATCATAATGCGTTGAAGACATCAAGTGATATATTTCACTACATAACATTGAATCTGTTTTGAATGAGAAAAACAAGTTTCAAAGACCTTCAATGTCAGGGAAAAGTCGGCTCTACTTTTATTTCCCACCATTACCTACATCAGGACATATGTAGGTTGATATCAACACGATATAACATCGAATCATCACTAGTCGTCAAATACGCGAGAAACTGACTCATGACAACAAAATGGAATACTTCATGCTCCTCACTTCTCCTCTTCTTTTATCTCATTCTCAGACCCAACTCCGAAGGATTAGTCAGATGAGAACTAGTCTCACTGCCTGCCTACTTTAGCTTCAGCTAATTCTTTTAGAAGGGCCTAATAGGTTTTAGAAAATTGATTTATTTATTTCTAGAACTAATTTTTATAGTAAACTAATAATTAAAAAACTAATTATTAGAATAATAATTATAAAAGTGATTGTTTACGAGAATGATTACGTGATAAAAATCAATTTTGAAAAATTTCTAATGTATAAAAATTTCAATAGATTGAGAGGTGAAAAAGCAATACGAGTATATCTCTTAGATATATAATTTGTTGGGAGTAGAATTTTGATTTAAGATCATATAGAGAGATCGTTGAGGTCAAAAGTTAAAGTCTCTTCTGCGTTGACTAACTCCTAACAAATTCGTTCCTTATCTCTTAGACGGTTCTGCATCCAGAGGCATGATCTCACTTACTCGGCTTAGCTTAGTAGGTGGTAGAATTTAGTGGCCAACCGTCTGAGAATGAGATAACTATCCTTATGTAGTCTAAAATAGGCAGAAGCTTTTTTGGAAATATAATGTCCGTTATATGTTGAATATTCGCCGAATATTAATACGTGCTACATGCGGGGCTAGGCAGAACAGTTTGAAACACTAGAGAAAAAGGATAAGAAGCAAAAGTTCACAACTTGTAATTGACTTATGCAACGAATTCGCTACCAATTACAACTCAATTCGACATCAGGATGGCCATCATCATTGTTTCAACTGAGGAGTCCGATATTAAAACATTGACTAAACTAAGCGACATCTGCTTCCGATCAGCACACTCCGTGTTATTCGATGGTCCGCTCAGAACGGAAACACTAGACGCATTAGCTGAGCAGTGTTTCGGTCCATATTTTAAAAAAAATGAAAATAACGAAAGCCAGATAACACCACCGAAACGCTGGGTTGCACTTAAAGCCATTGATGACGAGACGGGAGAAATTGTTGGCGAATCACGCTGGGTCATTCACTACGAGAATGAGGCGCTCACCAAAACCGTCGAAGAGCGTGTGGAAGAGCTTCACACACCTCCTTTGCCCCAGACAAGAGTTGAAGTCAACCGTGCTTGGGTAAGGATGGTGGCAGAAGCCAAGCGCCAAGCGCTTAAATTTCAAGAGGCCGGGAGCAGCAGAATAGACATCAGAGAAAGTGATCCCAACAAGATCACCGCATTGCATAAGAGAGTGTATTTGCAAGCATTATTAGTACATCCTGAGCACCAGAGAAAAGGAATTGGCCGGAAGTTGCTTCAATGGGGCCTCGATGAGGCTGACAAGCTAGGCTTAATAACTAGTCTTGAATCAACACCAGAGGGTCGCCGGCTATATGAAAAGGCAGGGTTCGAAGTAGTGAAAGAATTGTCGTTAGATCTAACTCCATATGGACAAACGGGTAAACTGCCTCTTGCTGTGAGATAACCCCTGAAAACTATTTTCTGTCGTTTCTTGACCGCACCTGGAACTACAAGCTGATCAGGGTGTTAAATGCAGATCATGGTCAGGCAGCCTAATCCTAAGAATTGATAACGTTGATATATGAAAATATATGGAAGCTGTGCCCCTTTCAATTTTGTGGATGAGAACTTTTCTAAATACATAAATACAAATTGCATTAAGTTCATTAAACTTAACTATACAATCTTGCCCCTGTTCACGCCTGAAAAGAAGTAGAGCTATAAACCTCAATCTCCGACGGGATTTTCCTGATTGATCGTTGAAAGACTTGCGTTTCAGCAGTTATTGAGTTATTGTGATGCCAGTTGGGGGAACATTTTAAAGGATGCATGGATTTACTAGCGGGTCATTGCTATGTTTGTAGGATTTTGTAGTATTGTTACATTGTCCTTTTATTAATCAGCTAGTTGGACATTTTTCTACAATTCAAGTACTTATCCATCATATAATTTCTGTAAAGATCACGCTAACGAAAGAAAGAAGACGGAATAGCTTATGCCTCAATAAAGCGGGTTTAGAAATTGATATATTTCAATCTATACACGTCAAGGCTCGTTGGTTGATCAAGAGCGCTGCAGAGACTTTGACAAATTTAGATCAATTACAGCGATAAACCCATTGCAGCACAGCCAGCCATATCACCACTACCGCCACATAGGCCTGCTGCACAATTGCCGTAGGATCCTACTCCAACGCTTTTACATGCCGGATTATCTGCATAAAGGCTACTATTTATGGAGGCGTCGCACATATAAGGCGCGTAGAAAGGAATGGAATATGGATGGCCCCATACTCTAAAACGTCCATGATATGCATCTGAGGGTTTCGTTGAGCTCATTTTGCGAGACTTCTGGGCTCTTCTATGTGCCTTCTCCCAAGCAGAGCGCAATTGTGCTTCTCGAATTTTGGCTGCCGCACGCGATCTACCCGAAGCGTCTCGCACACTCACAGCATTGTGTGCCGAGATATGAGATGACTTCTCCATTTCAGTGGGGATAGTTGGGTCGTTCAGCAACTTTTCCGCTTGATTTCTTGCATTTCGAGTGGACGAAGATGTGAGAATAGCAGATAATCCTGAGTATAAGTTGACCTCGCGAACAGCTTCACAGTACCAACAGTTACACTCACTGAAGACTTCTCCGTTAGTGACACTTGCATATGTTTTACAGGTCCATATGAATGCTTCTGAAAGCTTCCCTTCATCCACCTTGTCATCGTGGTCAATGAAAACTTCTATTCCATACTTTCTGGACTGCGCTCTAGAGTATTTGAAGTATCGCGATGACGATAGTTGGTGTGTGTGCCAAGCAAGATCGACATCCAATGTAGGCACGGTTGTTTTCATATGTTTTACCATGATGTCAAAGAAAACGCCATATTTTCGGATGAGTTTATCAACTGTCGCAGAAAGTGTGGGCGAATGTACCCAGTCCAGGTGATCCACTTTTTGGATAAACGTGCCCTGCCGCATGACCGCTCCAACCAAGTCAAGACCAAATATAGAACTGTTCTCCCAGTAATGGGCGATTGTTTTGCGCATAGCGCCCTTTTGTTCTAGACTTAATCTTGTGCCGTTCCCACCATTTGCTTTGGCCATTATACTGTCACTACTAATAGTGTACTCTATAAGACTTCGAATGTCTAGCATATCCTTCACGCTGCCTATCTCTCCCGCTACTATGCGTTTATTGGCAGCTGACCGCTTGAGTTCGTTTTTTTCTACCATTGGAGTTGTAACTTTGAGTATCGTTACTTTTGCTGTTGATAGAACACGGCTTGGGAAGGAAGATTCGATGCTCCCATCGGGGAGTCCCTGGGCATTAAGCAGGCTGCCGGGCATTGGACGGCCGGTACTGACAAGGGCCTGAACATCCTGACGAAAACTTGCAACTCTCATCGTTTGGAGATTATGCTTATAGCTGCACGAGGGGCATGAAGCATCAAAACTGTTGTCTGCGTAGCCGGCACAGTCTTTAAACGCGTCATCGAGTTTTAGGCCAATGTCTCCCGTCGTCCAAGGAACTGTAAAGGATTCCGTACACCTTAAACAGTTCAAATTTTTTTCATATGATTCATCTTGATTTTCCCAAAGACGTCCAGTTAATTTCTGGAATAGAACTCTCGCCTCATCTTCTGGACTGTATTCAATATTTTCCCAGTCAATGGCCTTATCAATTAGTTGCCATGGAAATTCCGTAGACCAAAACCGTATCTTGCCTGCTCGTAGACAATCCTCTAAATATATACGAGGATTGAGTGCATGAGCATGCCATACCATGAGGACATCTGTATGTTCATCCCAACATCGGGTTAGTTATTTTAAACAATAATTAATGACTAGACTTAAAGTGCAGATATCAAGCGGCACAGCTCATACCTAGTGGAGGAAGATATCTGGATTCCCATTGAAACGGTTTCAGCCCTTCGGTGATCGTCGAATACCTTGGTGCTCTCAGATCATTTAGCGTAATATATTCGTCGGATGGGAATGGATTTTTAGACCACCACGTAGCGTAGCGATCAGCGGCTCTTGACGTAAAAACGGCCCATCTTTTTTCTCTAATACGTGCAAGTGAAAGAGATTGTGCTTCTTGATTCGGGACGAATCTCGCAGCCTGAGAATCGTTTATTCCAAACAGGCCGTCAGTGTTAGAAACGGTTGTACGAAGTTCGGCAAACACTGAAAGTAGCTTCAAATGTGCAATACACTGATCTCTACTGACGGAATGTGTGGTCGGCGGACCTGGTTCGCTGAAGTGGAGAGCGGGTGGCTTGCTATAAGGTGGAGGTCCTTCGTATGATTCAATGTTGTGAAAATCATTTTCGGACTTTTCTTTTGATGATGTTTGGGTAGCCATGGTGCTAAGGTACGCAGAATTAAATTAGATAAGCCTCATGGTCCACATGTGCTGGGGTACCGAAAGTATATAAGACATAAGATTCAATACTTTCATATACTGTGACGTTATATTCAGTGTTTTCTATAACCGACACTTGAAAGCACTGCCACCAGGGATTTTTCTTTCTTTACACGTCTTTATTACCTTCAGGGGCTGTAATTGATAGGGTACTACAAGAAATCACCAACGGCTAACAAGTTCCGATGTGATGATTAGTGGGATTTGAGTTATGCGACGTAACATTCGAAATGAAACCCGCACAGCCCCAATGACGATAGGCACTTAGGAGTCTGAGGCGCAGTCTGTTGTGCCTGTCATTTGACGCCGACTATTGCGATCCACGGTCATCTGAACATTTGAATACCTTAACCCAATTCTATGCCTAAATTGGCGATCGAGAACTGCGCGTGCATACATACATGGGCGGAGCCGCTAGATACGAATGGATCGTATCTAACAACAGGGACCGTCATTTTTAATGAAAATGCCCAGCTGAGTGGCGGGTGTGACGCGACTCGCGATTGTCAAGCAACTTGTGTCTTGTTTATTAGTGTATATGATCTTCGAATGGATCAATTACATTTTCTAATCGGGTTTAGGGGTAATTGGAGCAAGTCAGCAAAGGGAAATTATATGGCGACGAGACGTTTTAAACCCTAATCAGGCCAATTTCTCCTGACTCTTTTGGTGTCATACCCAAACACGATTCAACTTTCTGTTTCCCTAGTACTAGGCGTAGGACCAGGGGGGCAGGGGGGGGGGGGGAGCATTGACTTCGAATTGACGCAATGCATTTACGCAGCAGAGGTACATGGAACTAAAAGAGAAATTAATATCCGTAAACAATCTAGCAGGAAGCCATGACATCATCCAATTCGGTCGACTTGTCTATATCAGGATATAATGTATTCACAAGATACAATACTGCCAGTTTGGTTGAGATACCCTAGCTTATTGACATTCCCATAGCGTTAGGACATGTAAGCAGCCTGCAAACACTCAACACTAACACTAGTATTCCGTTTGAACTTGGCTATCTAATATGAGCTCCCATGTCTATACTCCGAGAAGGCTTTGAGACCAACGCGTAAATCCTCATGTGCGCAGGATCGGGAATGTGTTTGATCGGCATAAAGTCGGAAAACCGTATTAATTATAAATAAACGTTAGGTAGTGCAGAAAACTGGGTATTAAAGAGGTACTGCCATGTGATGTTTCAAAGTAAAAAAGGAAAATTTGGGATTACAAGTACCGAGTAGTCCAAATTTGTGGGGTCTGGGGATGAGAGATCCTGCATACAACTGACTACGCGACCGAGATTTCTGACAACAATCCTGCCGCGTTATCATTGTCAATGAAACGACAAACAACAGACTTTGATAAAGAACCAGCAAGAACTAAAGAAAAAGGGGGAATCCCGGAAAATTCGCGACAGGAGGAAAGAGTATTGTAAATCAATCTGTATTTATACTATAATAGGAAGCAGGAAATGAAAAAGAAATGATAATTGAGGTATCATAACAAGCTTCACACTCTAAGATGTCTTTAAAATTGAAAGGAAATATCCCGAAGTGATTCTACATCTCCAGAATTTCTAACAGCACCGTCTTAGTCCCTGTAATTCTCGGCCCTATTTCCCGTTGTTGTAACAGCCACCGATTCAGTAGTCTCAAATGTGGGCTGTGCGATATTAGAAGTGGTCTTGAATTTTATATCCGACAGCCCATAAATCACAATAAACACCACTCCCAAAACGGCACTTATACAGGAGAACACCAATGCCACTATACCCCTCGCCGTGAATCCTGCGGGCAACCAGCCCACTTGCTCATTTTGCCCTGTCAAGTCCTGGTAGTCCTCTGTGTTGGCAGCGGCATTGCCTTCATAGGGGATACCAGCGGCCTTGCAGACATCGAAATGTTGCTGAGGAGTGTTGCTCCGATCAGCGCCTTGAATCTGGGTTGGTGCTTCGATCAAGATCATGGCTAGTCCTTGCGATAAGTGCCAATCAATGTGACAATGGAAAATCCATACGCCGGGATTGTCCGCCACGAAACGAATCACGAAATACCCCTGTGGAGGGAGGACAAAGACATCTCGGCGAGCCGGCGTGGCCGGAAATGCGGTATGGTTGTTCGGGTCGTAAGGGACCGGGTCGCCGTCAGCATAGTCGTAGAAGTTCGGCCCATAGGGAGGTTGGCGATCGAGAAGTTGGAAATTGTGGCCGTGAAGATGGAATGGATGAGATCCAGTGTCATTGTTGTTCAGCACGATTTGCACCACTTGGTTGTGTTCGAGAACCATTGGATGGGTGAATTCGCCATATACGGCTTGATTGGTTGCTAACTCGCCGGCCGAAAAGACGGTATACAACGAAGGCACCTTTGGCATGGTATAGGAAATGTTGTTTAAAAAGGCATAGCCATCTCCGTTGTCAAGATTCATCATTTGTACGTCAACTTGTATCTCCATATCGGGTTCTGGCAGTAGAGGGGTGCCGTCTGTGGGAACAAGAGTGATGTCGTCAAACGGCACGAGATCCGAGGCCACGTCAACGGTGATGTTGGCTTGCGGATGGTCAGCTTCAGCGTTGTATTGAAGCCAATTGGTCTGGTTCAGCTGCAAATCGGAAGGAATATTATCCAGCAAGACTGAATCCGCAACTGTGACAATTGGGTAGTTTTTGTCCGTTGTATTCTTCGTAGTCAAGAGGATTGCGTATCGCTGGGCGACTGCAATATAGAGAGTGTCGGCTTCGGCAGGCTCCGTGTAGACGCCATCAATCTCAACAATTTTAAATGTGTGGTCTTCAATATAGAAGTACTGTGCAACAAAAGCGCCGATGTTGATGAGTCGCAGTAGATACGTCGTATTGGGCTTTACGACTAAGTTTGAGTTCATGGTATCATTGAAAAGGAAAGCATCGGGGATTGGTTCTGCTCCCTTGGGGTTGTAGACCGATAGAAACTTCGGTGCAATATCCTCCGTCATTTCATGATACCAGTCGCTGACGGTGATCGTCATCTCTTCATCATAGTCATTGTGAAAGGGGCTCTCATCATCATGCACAACCAGAGCCTGACGATAGCCGTCTGGATAGCAATAGTCAGTATGACAGTGGTACCAGTATGTTCCGCTCTGGTTTATAGTGAAGTTGTAGGTGAAATCAGAGCCTGGGGGTACAGGGCACTGAGTGACCATCGAAGCCCCGTCCATGCCGTTGGTGCCATTCTGGAACATGCCATGAAAGTGAATTGACGCACTGCGGTCCAGGGCATTGTGCATGTTGACTACGAGTCGATCGCCCTTGTCCACTTCGATGACGGGCAGCGGCCATTGACCATTAATACCGACGACTTTGCGGTCAGCGAGCCCATCGGGATTGGCCGTCACCCATGTCACGTTGAAGTCGTGAGTGACTGTCTTTGCTAGACACATTTGAGCCTGCCATACGGCAGCCATGAACAGCACAAGCAGCCTGAGGATAGCCATAGCCGCGTTTCATCCGCAGATGTAGAGATTGGACGCACGCGAGCCAGGCCACAATGAAGAGAGATACACCGTTCCGGGATGCAAATCGGAGATATTCGCCAGCAGGGAGGAAGTTAGCAAATAAAAAGCAGCCAAGCAGCGAAAAACGGAATGCAATCACACGAGATCATCGCATCACCATGTCACGCGGAGGGGTGCAGCTTGCTGTTATCTGATCGGCCAGTCACTTTTTTTTCTCTACATGGAGCGACAAAAATCGCCGCGGCCCGAGCGGAGACACTGGCACGTGCGGTCTCTCATTGGGCGCAGGCACGCCGCTAGGAGCTTGAAATATCTTATTTCGATCAGATAACGACTTGATTGGCTAGGAGGGCCCCGCTCGTGAGGTGCGTTCAGCAAGCGAGCCAATGGCCGCGCAGCGGGCTTGCCCCTGATGATCTGATAAGACAATTGGTTCTCTGCGCGGTTGCGGGATTTGTTGTTGCGATCCGCAGCGGAAAAAGGAAGGAAAAACTCTGCAAAAGGCATCTCGATCATGACTATTATTGAATAATTCGTGACATAACAACGCCATTATCGGCGACAACCCCCACTCTGGCTCATCCGTGTGCCGTCCATCGTACGACGCTCAGATACCGAAAGAGCTACATCGCTACACACTACCTTCCGCGACAGCCCGCATACTCTATTAATATTGGCACCCTGCCGGCCCGGAGTCAACCGCGCACTTTTCCTTGCACCATCATCTGATCTCCCTGCGTCGGTCTCTCTGTGCGCCCGCCCACCATGGTCAACGTTTTCGCGGTGCAGGTGTTCTTCATTGTCTTTCGAGAATGCCTCGAGGCGGTTATTATTGTTTCTGTGCTGCTGTCGTTCCTCAAGCAATGTCTCGGCCAGCCTGGCCAGGACCCGAAAATACATAAACAACTAAGACGTCAGGTCTGGCTCGGCTCCGGCGCTGGCATTATCCTCTGCTTAATCATCGGCGGTATATTCATCGGTGTCTTTTATGGACTTGGCCATGACCTGTGGTCCAAATCTGAAGATCTTTGGGAGGGTATCTTCTACCTGATTGCTGCAATTATCGTCACCATTATGGGTCTGGCCTTGTTACGCATTAACAAGACCCAAGCCAAATGGCAGGTTAAGATTGCAAAGGCTCTTGCTGAGCACACCGAAAAGAAAAAGTTTATTCTCGGCGACTGGGCACGTCGGTACTCGATGTTCCTTTTGCCCTTCATCACCTGTCTGAGAGAAGGGCTCGAAGGAGTCGTCTTCGTCGGCGGTGTTTCTCTAGGTTATCCAGCAACTGCCTTTCCCATCCCCGTGGTTACGGGAATCTTGGCAGGGTTGCTGGTCGGATGGTTGATCTACCGTGGGGGAAATGTCATGTCAATCCAACTCTTCCTGATCGCATCTACTTGTGTACTCTACCTCATTGCCGCGGGCATGTTCTCAAAATCTGTGTGGAAATTGCAATTCCACACATTCCAAACCAAGGTCGGGTCTGATGTCGCCGAGGCCGGTTCCGGGCCCGGCTCATACAACATTTTCAACAGCGTATGGCACGTTAATTGCTGTAATCCAGAGATTGATAATGGATGGGATGTTTTCAATGCCATCTTGGGTTGGCAAAATAGCGCCACATACGGCTCGGTGATCAGCTATAATTTGTACTGGCTCTTCATCATGGTCACCATCTCGTGCATGCTTTACCAGGAGCGGACTGGTTTTCTTCCACTGCAAAAGCCTCTCTTGCACTTTCTAACTAGTGTTCCGGGCTTTAGAGGATATGCGAAGAGAAAGTTGGAAGGATCGGACGATGACAGCGCCGCCGTTCATCAACTGGATAGTAATGCGTTTGCTGACATGGCGACGGTGCAAGTGCAGCCGGCCAAGTGAAGACATTTTCTCATCTGCTAGATTTGGGATATATTACCTTATTACCATCCACTGGTAAAGTCCTCGATATTAAGTAGATTGCAAGGATACTCTTTATCGCCTCCTGAGAAAAAAATTAATCATTTCAATTTCAAATACTCATGGTATTAATGTGCGACTTTATAGTAACACTAAATGTAGACACTATACATCTAATTACACTCAACCCACACCGAATCACGTATGAGTCTCCTAGCTACACAGCAGTTTCATCAGTCAAAGTTTACGTATTGATAGAGTCAACTATGTAATCACATGTATTACATGTAATAAATCGACACGCTACACATGTACTTGAGACCAACGTCGCTGGAAACTTCGCCTTCTTCTTCTAAAAAGACCACCCAGGCAGTGAAACTTGCTTTGGTTACTTAGATTGTTATACTCCTTGAGTACCATCTAACCGACACCGATGTATAAAAGTGTCTTTCAGCGTTAAAACAAACACACGCTTTCTGAGCTTTATCCTAAAATATGAATGGTACATCTTGCTGGTGATAAAATGCCGAACTACTACGTCAAAAAAAAATCTCTATGGTGCTTGGTTAACTATCAAGTGATATAATTAGTTTCTAGAATAAAGTATTGTTATAGCAGAAGGAAAGCGCAGGAGGCTGTAACTCGGACTAATCTATGGCCTACCTTCAATGTTTCAAACAATTTAATTTTATCAGTACGGAACCTGTCAGCCATGATAATGCTAATGGCATTTAATGACAGGTACATATTATTTGACAAAATGTTGAAAACAGTTAGAGTTTTCACAGTTCGGTTTATCAACAGAATATAAGCAACATATCCTTCTATATCCCTGAGATTTTACAAAATGAGTAATATTAGCCGAGGCAGAATAGGGTGCCATGGGTAGGGGTATCAAGTCTAGGCCCGACATCGGATAACTAGGCATTTTTATTTTCAAGTGATTCAAACGCCGGATGATAAGTGGAGAGCCAGAAGTAGACAATGATCGAGTATATATCGACTACTTCCCAGAAGTATCACACTAGATGAATCGGCCATTTATTCAAGAGCCAGCCATCTTAAATTATTGGGTAGCGCTCCGTCACCTACATTGACATTGGGTGTTGAGAATATTGATTTCGTTCAATGTGCCAATAATATATCAAGGTATAAATTAGTCATGCTCTATACTTTGTACTCGGATTGCTCGGCTGTATTTGCTTTATGTTGGTGCAATAACAAGGAAGCGAGCATGACCCATACACTCAATAAACAAGAACGTGGGTATGGTCGTGTTATCGAATGCCACATCCATTGATATTGCCGTATCCGGACAGAATTGTGGAATGTAGGGCATACTTACAGCTTCACACTCTGGTGTCATATAAGTGGTACTGTTGAAAGTTAAAGCTTTTACATTTCGACCGGATTGGCGCCAAACCGTCAATTACGTTCTCTTGTACATATGCACTAGACTCTCGTCTCGACTTGACATGGAGGACGAACTTTAGTATTAGCAGCAAAATGTGAATTTCCAAATAATGAGGTGGAACTGAGTGGCTATATGAGTTAGCCTAGTAGCTACCGAGCGTTCAGTTTTCCGGATTGGTCTAGCAATTTCCATCCCCTATAGAGAATTTAGGCGCGAGGCCAAGTTGTCCTTTATGAATAAATTCTCAGCTTGGACGGTCCATTCAAAGTTCGGGGTCTCCATCGGTGATGGACAATAAATTCAGCAACTGGGCGCACAGTCAGAACACGGGAACTAAAAACAGTTGACAGTAACAAAATGTAGCTAAAGTCTATTACTATTTCCACAAAGGTAACTCTGAATTACGGAGAGTCGGTTATGTCCAGACTATGCTTGAGGCCGTACTGACTTGATATACAGGTTAGTTTACAATTCCCACCTTCGTGAAACCCCAAGCCTCTAGAAGGACATATTTCCATACACTCACTACGAACAGAGTCAGTGCTATCAGATACTATCCGCAAGTGATTGTAACAGATGTGCTTGACATAGATGGTCTCAAGGAAGATATGCATTGAGAACTCTGTCCAGTCACTATCACTTTAGATTCACGTCATCCCACTAATTAATTAGACCCTGTTTGACTGTAACGTTGATCATAGAGAACAAAAATCATATAGCGTTATCATGTCAGCACACTACATATCTAATATAGGAATGCGATTCGCACTACGACGTGAGACATTCATCAAACATTGTCTAGTTGACATGGAAAGTCCCAGCGGGAAATATTTCAAAGCAACGAGAGAATGCTCCATTGTCAATGTGGAATCAGACCCAAGAAATGTGTTGCCTCTGTTAAAAAATATCTCTAAAATCAAGCAACTTTCCAAATCAATATTTGAGCAATGGACCCTGCATGTTACCATATATTTTTTCGAATTTTGGAAGTAGGTTTTCCCATTTCCAACTAAACCACCAAGCAACCGTTTGAGAATAATGGTTAATGCTGATCAGTAAGCTGCAAGGCTGCACACGCTGAAAGGTCATCCGTTGGCCGGTCGATAGTTTCTGATCCTTCCTAAGTATAGTCGTGCATCTGACTTTGTGGACGCCAAAAGAGCGCACTGGGTCATGAGCTCGATACCGCATCATCTAATAGTTCTCGGTGTGTTTTTCGTTTGCGATCATTAACCTCATGTAGTATGTCGCAATACAATGTATCAGGAGAGCAAGTAATAGCAGATAGGTTTAGGGGCTTTGGGGGCCTCAGTCCGCTTCAGGTATAGAGGCGTCCCCCACACGGCAGAATCGTGGACTTTGCAAGGGCCAAATCCTCCAGTAAGCCCGCAACAATGGGGTTTAGATTGATAATTAAACATAGATCTAAAAGGAGATGGAATTTTACAGCTTAGGTCCTCTTTATGCAAATGAGGAGTAGCCACCATCTCGTAATCGTATTAAGCCTAGTCCAGGGTTTAGTGGCGGTAGAAAATAAACGCCGATGACACGAAAACGTGTTTCACTAGACGGACGCTCAGGGCGCTTTGCTGACTTAAACGTTGCATTCCTCGTGTTTGACAGTCATGCCACTGGCAGGAAGGAGGGGCAGTGACGCTAAATTCAGGACTAGACCAAACCAGTATTACTTCTAGAAGCTCTCCTGTCAATCTCCCGAGCGCCTCGTCTGGAAGATTACTCTCCTGAACATTCTTCGCTACAGGTCTATAGAGAATAAGGGTAGATTTTTAAGATGGAGCCCGCTAAGGAAACTACGATATTGTAATTGTTGTACTTCCTATCCTCGCTTCTTGGGAACTCTTCAAGTGGTTTAACATCGTTAATATTGAGCAATGTCCGATCGTCTATTTCGGTTATTGCACCTTGCGCCACGTAGGATTTGGTTGCACTCAATTATAGACCGTTCGTGTCAAACGTGCATAAGGGCCGATCTTTGGTCGCGAAATTGCAAGGGCGTCCCCCAGATGGTCTAATAATAATACACTAGAATTAGCCCGACTTTTAATATAAGGCTGCCAGTTCGCCCTGGCTGCGTCCTTCACACCCTTTTCCTTTGATAGAGGCTGTTGTACGCGGTGATATATCATTCACCATTTCATTCATTTCTATTTGATTTACAGTTGACTTTCTGGATTAGACGCCCTGTTGTCGTAAAAGTCAACATGAAATCCACATACACTCTTTTGCCCAGTTTGGGCTCTTTGCTTTCACTCGTTACTGGCCCAGCCCTTGCCCTGGAACTTAAGCCAATCTCGGCGCCTCAAGCTGGTCTTGATGCAAGGTCAGTTGACTATTCTTCTCTGAACCTGCAGAGTGCAGAGACGTTTCTTTGGGGCGGTACGTGGCTTCTATCCTCCGTACGGATATCACTTTGTGTAAAACGCTAATATCTCGTAATACAGGATCCAATGACAACCGTGCAGCCATAGCAAACTTTACAGTCTTGATGCCTGGACAAAAAGAAAACATTATCAACATCGAGCGTTTCAAGGGTCTGGTTACCTCGATGGAGTGCTCTGAAAACAGCACTGCTTTGAAGCTGAAAGACAATGAAGCTTTCACTCGCTTGATGAGTGCCTGGGACTGGACAAATGAGGATCCTGACCATACCTTCGTTATGGTTGCTGGCAGCGGTGACTGTATCTCGCAGGATAGCCGTCAGCCATTTGTTACCACGGCTGTTTCCTTTGACAAGACTACCAACACCGCTACATTGACCGGCCACAAGTCCGACTGGAAATCGGTTGCTCACAGCTACCACCTCCACATTGGTGGTCTGCCAAAGAGCGACTTGGCCAAGCGCGATTACACCGGCAACTACGCTCTGAACTTCACTCACGATATCAACATGGGCAGTTGGACTATCCCCGTTGACGATGGCCTGCAGGTCACCTTCAACTGCGCGTCATGCAAAACCACCGGAGAGTTTGACTTCACCTTCGATATTTCAACCACTTTTGGTATCCCGGACGGTGCCAGTGTGACTCTCAACCCCAATGACGTCTCTGCCGTGATTGACCCTACCATTAGCCTCGCTGGTGAACTCAGCGGTAAGAAGTCATACACAGATAAATTCTTGACCATCCCTATCGATGGAATAAGCGTTGCCGACATTGTCGATTTGGGCCCCGCCATTGCATTCAGTGGAAGCTTGAACATTGGCCCCCTCAAGGGTACAGCGTCTGTTCAGCCCAGTGTTACTCTGGCCCTCAACAATGATGCAGACTTCGAGATTGATCTTTTGTCCCCATCCAACTGCAAAGCGGATAACTGGTCGCCGAACGTTACTGCTGAAGAACCTACACTTTCAGCCATGATCAGCGGTGGTGTTTCACTCGGTCTCTTGGCTGATGTCGAATTTGACATTAGTGTCCTAGGTAGGTTGAACACAATGATCTCCTAAAATTCTCGTAACTAACTTTTTTTCTCCCATAGGCAAAGGATTGTCCGCCGGTATTGGTCTCCAGCCACTCATCGGAGCGACACTCTCCGCAATCGATTGTACGTAACCAATTTCTGCCTTGTTGATCCCATACTTTTTTTTCGGTGCAATTTCTAACTCTCAATTCTAGCATCTGCCGGTGCCTGCCCCAGCGACCCCGAAAAGCATCAATATGGTGTCAAGCTTGCCCCATCGGCTGGTGTCTACCTCCAGGCTAGTGTCAGCGATGTGGCGACTGTGACCATTACCGTAAGATACCGACCTGAAGAGCCACTAATAATCGCAATCATGCTAACATTCATGTACAGTCCGAAACTATCTCTCTGTCGACCGAGTGCTTTGGCTTCGGCTCGCCTTTGACGACATCTGCTGCTGCTACTACCACTGGAGCTGCTACAACTACTACATCAGCTACCACCATCCCAACCTCGACCTCCGTTATCCCTTCGTCAACCCCTATTATCCCTTCTTCAATCCCTATTATCCCTTCGTCGCGAGCCACCATTCCACCTAGCTCTAGCGCCGTCGCAGCTCCTACAAAGAAGTAGTTGCCTGTGTGAACATGTGAAGATAATTTAGATATCAACTGATAGTGTATAGATCGTTCCCTTCTTGATAATGCACAACATTCTATATACTCTCTCAAAAGTAAATATGTAGTTATAGTCTTCTTGTAACTCTTCAAATTTGCTTTATTGTTTGACGCAATACCATAATACTATAATATGGAAGCAAAAGAAACGGTGATAGATCTAAAACACTAGCATTATTCTATAGTCTAATCAACCGGGGCAGCTGTAACATGTTACCTGGCTCCTTGTTTGAGTTTAGACCTTATTATTTATTAGTAGAGGCAAATATCCGCCCCATTCTTCCTCCACAAAGTTGTAGAAAACTAAGAGATGGCAATCAAGGAAGAGACAAGAAATATCCTTCATTTTCGGAAAGTTTGATGCTGCAAGACCAGCCACTAGATACTGGATCCCATCTATGTAACATTTAGTCAGTAGAATTTTAAAGGTAATTCGTAGGCTTACACAGGGGCAGCAGAGAGGCCGTTAATTCCGCAGCCAGGGGTGCTTCCTTCAGTAATATGATTGAGGATATCTGGATTGAGATACAGTGCCGGATTCATGAATCCAACACCCCTTTGTCATTTGTAATACGCTTCTCGATGACACGAGTAACAAGTGAAGAGAAAATTGGCGCGCCTAGAAAATGTTAAGACGGGCTGGGATAGTTATGACCCGAAAGTACTCACTTGCGCTTGTTTCATCGATGTGAGAACGGTACCCATTAACGACAGTAGTGATTTTTTGGCCATTCGCCGAGACATCTGTATATAAGCGGCCGGGACGGTTGTATCCGCTTGTCGTTCTGACCAAAGCTGCTGTTGCTAGAATAGTATGTATATGGGAATTTATGTTGTTGGAAGTAGCTTATATCGAGAAAAGGCGTAAGTTATGCAGCTCCAAAAGTGGAATATACAAGCGACGACTTATGTTTTAACAACTTCTTTTTGGTGGTCAGGATATCATAGATGTTGCCAAACCCACCCCCTGAAGAGAATGCTAACGAGGAGTTGTCATATCGTAGGCAGCAACTTCAGAGGTAGATACAGTATTACCAGTATTCACCTCGGTAGCTCCGACACTGGTGACATACGGACAACTGTAAAGTGAAAAGGAATATTTGTTAATACGATCGCATTTTCAATTGACCGAAAATAATTCTCGTCTTATCTGTTCGGAAAGACAATGATGATCATGTTTTTCCATGACAACGGAACAGAGCTTTTAAGTCTGGACAGGCAGAGTATGCATATCCTAGTGCCAGCCAATCATTGGCCATCCTCTGTAAACAAACCCCGATCATCGACAAGAACGCCATCATTTGCGGGTGTGTGGAGAGCTGGATGCACGGAATATTCATCAATAATACGGAGTGAGCCGCCGGTAGAAGATGGCTCTTATTGGATCAATTAGGGCTTAGCGTTCATGGTAAAGGTACTGCTAAGTCTAAAGTGCCTAGCTCAGAGGATGAGAGGCCTTTTTGGGAAGCGATCTCCTGCTCTAGCACCGCATACGGCTAGTATTCTAATTTGGCTTTGATGTAAACTTCCGATGGTGAACACCCCAGAAACAGGAAACAAATATGCCCACTACGACAATAATATTCATCTTAAGAGTTTTGAGCATGAATGATAGGTAATTGTTGAGAATAATACTCATTCGACACTAATTACGGTGCCATTAGTTGTTTATCAACGTGTTGTAGGTGACTGTACATGTTTCGGCATTGGTAAGGAAATACTCTAGGAGTCCAGTACTAAGAAGTCAAGAGCAACTTAAAGCTCTAGTCAAACATAATCTGTGCCGCTGGCCAATTACTCGGCCTACTGGCGAGTTGCGAGACGATCAGCCAATATGCTGGAAATTTGGAATCGCCGCAACCCTCATAGCCTTGCCGAGATCGTTCGGCGAACCTAATGCAAATGCGTGGAAATGGCTGAGTCAGTTAGCACTGTTATAAGGCGTAAGAGTCTACTTCTACTTGATTTCTGAATATAGTAAAGTAATTCTTACTAGGCTCATGCTAACATGCTTTCGGGGCTGTTCAACTGATGTTAGATGACCATACTTTACGCAGAGCATGACATTATTAGGGAAATTATTGTGCAATGATTGACGTCACTTTACCTATTCTTTATTTTCTACAGAGTGTTTATATAGCATGTCTAAGTGGGATATTATCTCGGTACGAAAAGTGAATAATAGGCACCATGGATGATTAGCTATAGATATTCAATGCATAGGAAAGATTCATGGTGATTCCATTACGGTGTTCTTTGCCTGTATCGCATTAGGAAATAATTCGAGATATGGAATTTCTCTTCTACTGCAATACCAGCTTGACGCATCTACTGATGCTGAAGACGATGCTTTGTATGCACGAATTGACTAAGGAGTCTCGATTACAGTGGACTCTAGTTTTCAGTTGATGGAGATTTGAAACATCATCAGTCGAAGGGCTGGTCTGTAAGACAACGTCATAAGAGAGCTTAAGTTGTATTGAATATTATCCAATACCAAACTCGCCCAAGATCTAGCTACTTGGAGGTCTCATAATGAATGATTCCAAAGCTTCTGTTGGCTTTCCCAGCCTAACCGTTGCAGATATTGAACTCAGGTCCATGACAATGCTAAATAGGGTCTCCACTGCGCTCGATTTGGAAGAGCCTCGGTTGATTGCACCTGGATAATTGCCTTTATCTTCCAAAATATGCTCTGCCACAGAGACACTTAAAAGCTGTCCATTTTCAGTAGCCTTTAGAAGAAGCTCGTCGATACGGCGCCCACGATAGGGGGAATCTTCAAGGAAGACGGCTTCCTTAACATTGTTGATATGTGGAACATAAAAATGGTTTGCATGTGTCACTTTACCGTCACTCATCTCCAAAAACTGTACATCGCCAGAGCTGCACTCCAGCCCCGTACCTCCAGTACTGTCCCCAACTAGTATATGGCAAGATGAGGCAACTCCGGATTTTGTTATTGCATCAATTGCTTCCTTCCGAGACCTGCTGTCCAGCACAGCACGGAGAGCTAAGTGAGTCGGGAGCCTGTTGAAATCCACTCCACGCGCACGTATTGCATTTAGAGTTACACTCACACCAGATGAGTTAAGACCAATCTTTCCAATAATACCAGCCTCAGTTATCTGGCTAATACTTGGTCGGCCATTCTGCTCAATGTACAAAGCAATGATATTATCGCGTTGTGCTCGTTCCCACTGCATAGATATTATCAGTTGTACGTATATGATAGGGAAATGTAAACTTTATTGGCCTACATCCCAGTTTTGACCGGCAATTGAAACATCCCCACCATGCCAGTAAAACGCCGTACAGCCATCCGCCATCAAACCCATCGAAATTTCTGTACGAACGTTAATCGCAAGAACATCCTCGAATGTTTGTCCTGAACCATCAGCAATTCCTAGACATAACAAAGTCAATTAGCATATTTTATCTTATACGCTGAAACAATGAAGCTTCTGACCTCTGATTTCCTCGATATAGTGATTCCACTCTTTTTGCAACAGTGGGAGGAATTTCACGGCATGTGATTTGGCCGTATCCCAGTCCATCTGTGACATTGATAGAAAATATTGGCGATAGAATTCGAGACTTCCAGCCACCAAATCGCAGGCCGCGGTGCCATGCTGGCGACCGATCTATGAGGAAGGTGCTGATCAATACATTTCCATCAATTGATAGGTGCACACCCAGTAGAAAACTCAATATTAATGTGTATCAATCACTATATATTTCACGATTAAACTGAACGTACCTCGTAGGGGGTGCCGGAGCAACGAATTTGCAGCATTTTGTTGTGTCGATTAACGGATACCACAGATTCAGAAACTTAAATTTACCCAAATATTACTTTGGCAGGTGCACTGTTTGCGAGAATTATACATTCTTATCAGTTTAGGCTGTAACGGATGTTCGCAGAGATTCCCGCTCGTATCGCTCGGCCTCTAACCTTATTTGTCTTCCACCTCGGGGCCTAACTGCTCTTGGACCTACCCTGTGATAAGCCATCAAAGTATATGTAGAGAGGTCTAGGGTCAGGAGGAAGATTGTCAGTTTTGTTCAAGTATGATATGATATTTTACACATAATAAAAATGGACTGCGACAAGAAGAATACAATTCAACAAGTGCGTCCAACTGGTGGTGAAACGCACACAGATGGGGAGACTGCGGAGATTGGAGAAACGAAGATCTTGGAGCTAGGCCATGGTGATATCGGCTATGATCTATATCAAGAGGCTCTTCAATTTGACCCAATCGAACGGAAAAGAATTGCAAAGGCTGTTAAACTGAAGCTCGATTCCATTCTCCTACCACTGGTAAGATACAATGGTACCTGGCTTTGTAGTCTGAAAGAGGTGTGAAGTTGACCACCAAGACAGATGTGCATCGCTTATCTTTTAGGTTTTCTTGACAAAGCTGCTCTTAACTATGCCAATGCATATGGACTGCAGTCTGATCTCGGACTTTATGGGAACCAGTACTCGTGGGTAGCTGCCATTAGCAATTTCGGGTATCTGATTTTCGCATATCCATCTACATTGATACTGCAGAAATGGCCTATTGGGAAGTTTGTGAGCTGTATGTTGATGGCGTGGGGGGCTCTACTGCTACTCACTCCGACAGCTAAAAATCTCGGAGGCATTCTCGCAATCCGTTTTTTCTTAGGTTATTGATCACGTCTGGGTAAAAGTAATAGGAGAGAGTAGGCTAACATTTTACCCAGGTGCTGCCGAGGCTTGTATAGCTCCAGCATGGATGCTGCTTACTGGAATGTTTTGGACTCGTCAAGAACAGCCATTTCGCATGGCTTGGTGGTTAGGTTGTAACGGCCTCGCACAGTTGGCAGGAGCAGGTATCGCATGGGGGCTAGGCCACTCAACAGGTCCTGTGGAGTCTTGGAAACTAATCTTCGTCGTACGTATAAGTCCACTAGTTTTGTCCGAACGAAGTCCTAACCAGCAAGAAAGACTATTGGCGCAATAAGTTTCGGATACGGTCTCATCTGCCTTGCCCTGCTGCCCTCAACCCCCATAGATTTTTATTTTTTCAACCATCAAGAAACAGTGGTCGCTATATGGCGAATCGCTGACAACCAAACCGGTGTCAAGCACGGAAAAATTTTGTGGTACCAAATTAAAGAGGCGTTGAGAGATCCTAAAGTATTATGCATTGCCGGTGCAGCTCTATGTCTGGGTATTGTGAATGGAGCTATTCAAAACTTCATGACAACTCTTCTGAAGAGCTTTGGCTACGACGATGTTAAGAGTGTCGAGTATCAGATGCCTTCGGGTAAGTTTTTCTATCGTCTGTAAGAATGAATTAACTTGATTAACTACTTGGTTCTGCAGGCGCTTTTCAGTTTATTCCGACTGTGGCCTTCGGGCTTCTGAACTCCTACATCCCCAACTTTCTTGTCTTCTCAATAAGCATCGGCTTCCTGGTACCGCTAGCGGGAATGATAGGTATTGCTACAATACCGCTTTCTCATCAGCTGGCGCTCACGGCATGTGCATGGTTGCAACCATTTGCTGGCGTTGCAATCATTCTATCCTGGACACTTGTCTCATCCAACATAGCCGGTCACACTAAGCGCATGTTTGTAAATGGATTAGAGTTCGTACTATATGCTGCAGGAAATATTATTGGACCATTCCTGTTTTTGCCATCTGAGAAACCGAGATATTTGACTGCAATCTGGGCTTTGGCAGGTGTGGAAGGGGCAGGCATTCTTTTCACAGTTCTCCTGGGGTTGTGGATGTTGAGAGATAACAGACTCAGAGATAAAAGTGTAGGGCAACCTGCGGAAGGGAATGTGGTAGGATTTTCGGATTGCACGGATATTGAAAACAGGGCCTTCAGATATAGGCTATAAGCGCAGAGCATTATCTAATAGGTTCCGAATATTTGTTTCAGGATTATGGATGGTGAAGATGTCATCATGATGATTTCGGAATTTTGTGGTAATATTTTATTCTCTGATTACAGCCATTGGATTAGGACCGTTCATATGTAGTGCGTCTTGTAATGTTTTTGACCCCATATATGGGATGATACCACTCAGACAATCGTCAAATCCCCGACTAGATGCCGTTCCATTATGTGGTACCACCTCTCTCAACCGATGATTGCTTTCGACTTTTATGATAAGTGGCACTAGATAGTAATTGATGAATACAGCATCAATGCGGCCAATGCTGGTGACGGTGATGGGTCCTCCTGCCTACTTGGGTCTAGTGCCTCCCAGTTTAACAACTGCGTCCAGACCAGACCAGAGTTAATCAGCACATAACACTGCAACTGACAGTTTAACCAACGAAAATGCGATAAAGAATGAATAATAGAACTCCTCAAGCTTGTCGAACTTGGTTCGTATACTGGCCCCAGTCGCACGACAACTACTAACAATCATCCCAGTCGCCAGCGGAAGGTTAAATGCGACGGCCAACGGCCAGCATGCCAGAACTGTCGCAAGAGGCAGGATGACTGCGAATATCCGACCACTCTTCTCCCAGGAGGCTATGCTCTTGATATCACGAACCATCAGCCCCTATTTTCACCTTCTAGATCCTCTCCTTCCATGCCCGTGTTGCCAACAGAAGGGTCTACTACTGAACAGTCGCAGAGATCTGCTAGGAGAGATAATTTTCAACAGAGATTATTAGCAATTTTCTGGTCCACACACCATTCGGTAGAGCTGTGTGCGTGTATCCATCGGCCATCATTTGAAACAGAGTATTCAGAGCCGCAGAATGAATTCCTTATGTGCAGCATATCATCTTTGTCGGCAATCTACCTGTCTGATGCAGAGGCGCGCGCTCATACGAACGAGATAACCGCAGCATCTTTATCCTCTTCGTATGCTGAGCGGGCCAGGGCCATTTCTCGTAGAACATCGGACAGCCCATCAAGTATGTTGAAGTTCATTTTCCCTTGCAATATTAATGTGTGCTCATCCACTTTTATTAGTATCTGCGATTCAAGCAAACCTAATTTTAGGGTTACGTGATTTATTACAACGCTCTATATTGTCAGGATGGATGTATATAGGCCATTCTATCCGCATGTCTCAAGGGATGCGACTGCGTAGGGAGTTCAATCAGCGTTTACGTCCTCGTGAAAAGGAACGTCGCCGTCGCACATTTTGGGCATGTGTAACTATGGATCGCCTGGCTTCATACTGGTGCAATCGACCACCCACGATTCAGCTAGATGCTATCTCTATCCGGCTACCTATGGCAGAAGCTGCTTATGCATTTGACGAGGAAAGTGTGGCGCCAACCATAGATTTACTTTTGCAAGGCGCCAATTTCGAGTCTTTGTCGGGTCTTTTACAACACTTTGTTGTGGCTGTTGCTCTCTGGGGGCAACTCTCTGGTGAGTATGCGATTGGTGGGCGTGCAACAGCCAAGGATAGCCCAATAAACCCTCTAAGTGAGATACACAGTTTTCACCGTGTTCTCCTTGAATACCAACAGTATCTTCCAGCTAGTCTGAAATGGTCAGAGGAAAGTTTCAGAGCACACAAGTCACTGGGACAGGGTCAATTGTTTGTAAATCTTCACTGGGTAATACACCACGGATTGTTTGTTATTCAGCAGGAGTACTTACCGCAGTTTGATCCATTTGGAAATGTTGACAGAACGATTGGCGATGCCGGATGTGATCATGCTGGTATACCTTTTAATTACCGAGACGAAGATGCGGTGGTGACGTGTCTTCAGAATGCCCGGGCTATTTCCTCGATATCCCGAGGATTGAGTCGATGCGACGATCCAGCTCATCGCGATATTTTTCAGTCTACGTTCGCTGCGTGTGCTTTGATGTCCGCCGCACAGGTCTGTCTCTGGGGACATTTTGTGGAACAGCACACAAGAGAATACTCTCAGTGCGCGCCGTTCATGGAAGATTTTACATTGTCATTAGATACTCACCGAACATGGTCTTTCAATTGGAAAGTGTGTGAAGGATTCGTGGAATCTCTCGAATTACTTAAAATGCTTTACGAGTGTGCCTACGGAGCCACTCAAATCTCAACAGAAAAAGGAAGCGATAATAGTAGCGATAGTAATCATATTGAGTGTGGAGAGACATCATCAGCGAAACTGTCCGAAGGCGCAGGTTTACCTGATCCTACTACAACCAGTCAACGCCTTTACTACCAAATCCGAGCAATCAGTGTTCTAGCTTTGGAAGACAAAAACTTCAAAAGACGATGTCTTGCAGCTTTTACCAAAGCTATGTGGCCCGACATTATTGGGGATGATATAATGGAAGCTTTTTTCCTGACAGAGCTTGACGGAGGTACTGATCTCAGCACCGAGACGATATTCTCGACATTTCCAGAAGAAATATCCAAGGATGAGCTCTGAATTCACAGATTCGCTCTATTCGCGACATCTTTTGGCAATAAATCCACGGCATGCTGCGCCATTCCCCTGTCATTTGTTAGTGAGATTTGAAAGCGAGTATATATGCCAAAGAGAATTCATACCACGAAGCCTGATACCCTGTCCCTCCGGCCCCATAGTTATGGATAAGCCACTTGCCGTGTCGCTGCTCTTTTTCAATGCGGGCGCCGCCTTTTCGGCTCGCTGGAGTAGTGTCAGTTTTAGGGCCGTATAAATGCATGATATTTATAAACACACGTCTAAATCCAACATTGTGTCGAATAACTGTGAGCTCGTTTGGATTCCCTAATTCGGGACAAAGCTCACAGGCCCGTCGCTTAATTCTTTTAGCTAGGTCCATATCCGGTTGGTCATTATAGTCATGATGCAACCGAATACCTCCGACGATGATGCCACCACCGAGTGGGCGAGGGAAAATGTGGGTGAACTCGTCATTATTTATTTTGTGCATATACATGCGTGATAATGGGATCTTGGGCTCGGAAAGGAGCAACGTTTGGCCCTGGTACATTAATTTAGTTGACCGAGGATGGTGTATTATGGCTCTAGCATAAGGCTCAGAGGATGACTGTACCTTGATAGGATAGACCCTTTTATCCTCAATACCGCCTAGTGTTCTCGCACCCAAGCCGGTGCAATTAAATATGGCAAAAGCATTGGAAAAGTCTTCAAAAACTTGATCAATGTGTTTGTAGGATCTTCGAAGAAACATCACTCCTGCTTCTAGAAGATGTGATTGTAACCTAGGGTTCTTGTTTTAGTATACGGTTGGTTTGATAAGAAAAAAGAAATTAAGCGCAAAGCATACCAAGCGAGATAGATGCTAGGGTTGATCATAAACGTTGTGAGATCTAAGCCAAAACTCGCCCAAGCTGGCAACTCCTCCTTTGGAACCTCCGTCACGCCACCAACTAGGTCTTCATACCACTTCTGCTGAATTTGTTCTGTTCCATGTTTTTTTATATCGTCCTCATCATATACTAAACGAAGTGGGAACCTTTTCACACCACTTTGCCTAGCAAAATTTGCAGCAATAGTTAAAAATCGCTGAAAAGCAACATATTCGTAGTCGGTCTGGGCCCCCAATTTGTCATCGTAAGAAATCCAATTTGCGCCTGCCCAGCTAGAACAGTAATCATTGGAGGACTGGTCTCCTGGGAGGTGTTTGGCAACCACAGTGATAGAAGCTGTTGGATGCTGGCGGAGCAGTTCAACCGCCGTGGTGAGGCCGATGACTCCGGCGCCGAAGACTACCACGGACATTGAAGGTGCCATTGTCAATGGGTAGATAAATCACGATAGACGTCGTCGAAGATACTGGGTCAAAGGCACATTGCAGGAGGGGCTTGATATATTTCGCACGATAAGTCATGCTACATAATAGTGGGCCAAAGACCGGGTCGTCGGCCTCTAGCCGGAAACGCTTTGGGCTCCGATAGGGTTGTGGATGGAGACCAGTACATGGTTGGCATTAATCTATGAAGGTTATTTTGGAGTTGAGTTGTCAGGTAAAAATATTCTGACAGTACTCAATAAGGAACGTCGATGTTGTCGTCTTTGGAGTGTTGATGCACCATGCCATGTCACGGTGGACAGAGGCCTGTGATTGGTGGATGGGAAAATGTGACACTGACCGCACATTTCCACTTCCAACATCCTCCTCATTCTGCAATCTTTCTGTCAAAGCTAACCATAACAACGCCTAAGGCAAAATGCTAAAGAGCAAACATGGCTGCTGGACATGTCGCCTGCGAAGGAAAAGGTGTGATGAAGTTCACCCAGCATGCACGGCTTGCGCGTCCCGCAACATTACGTGCCATGGATACGGCGACAAGCCAGATTGGATGGATGGCGGCGACAGCGAAAAAATAGAAGCCAAACGTATCAAAAAGGAGATACAGAGTAATCTTCGGTTGAAAAATGAAAAGTCAAATCGCGCTGATACAGAGAGCCAATACCAGCCTAATGGGGGACAATACCGTGGCGATGATATCATGGTTCCCCTGTTGGCTGTGGATTCAAACTCAGTGCATGCATTTGTAAACACTCACGCTGGAACTAGGAGAGAAATATCAGACAAAATTACAAGCTACCGAGAAGCTGAACTACTGATGCACTACATGGACTATGTTTTTCCATTGCAGTTTCGATTTCATACCCCAGATGTGAGCGGTCGTGGTTGGTTGATGTGGTTGCTTGTCAAAACTGGACCATTGTACCATGCCGCCCTCAGTCTTAGCGCTCTTCATCAATCTATATACTTCTCGAATGTTTTTGGCAATACGTACGCTGAATTGTCTGTGTATCATGCTAAAGCGTTACGCGATTTGCAGCAGTTTCTACACCATCTCCAAATAAGCGAGGACGGAGATGAGAAGAGTCGCCAAATTGAAGTTATGGCGTGCGGTGTCTCCCTAATTAGCTTCGAGGTAAGTTCATAAAAACAAAATTGCACCAGGTCGTTATTAAAAGATCCTTAGCTTTTTCAGGGCGGTGTCAGCGACTGGCAGCTGCATTTAAATGCTTTGATTTCGATCCTTACAAGTAGAAGTTCGTCTTCATTGGCAGAGATGCTGGGTGGAACTCAGGAGACAAATGGTACACGAAAAGGCTCACCACACTGGCAACAGACCGCTTCGTCATTCTTCATAACAGTAATTTTATGGTTCGACCTTCTTGCATGTGCCTCCACAGGACAAGCGCCAAGGATGCCATATCGCTATTTAATAGACTCAAATATTGTCAATATGTCCAACTATATGGGAGTACAAAACTGGGCCATGAGAGCTATTGGAGACATAGCTGCCCTGAGTGTTTGGAAAGATAATAGTGGAGGACATGACTTCGAGCTCATCTCACAAGGCCAAGCCATTGAGCAGGGATTAGAAGATGGTTTACGATCTCTGGATAATATATCATTACTAGGCGCTTCAGTTATGACAACTAACTTGTCAACACAGCAAAATAAAGTCCCCGGCGTCACGCGTGCGTTTGCGACAGCAGCTCTTGTTCAATTAAGGACAGTGCTGTACGGCTCCACCACTACTTCACATCCTATACGGGATGTTGTAGCCAGAAACATCGAAGCCATGAAAAGCATACATGATGAACAAGACTTCCGTGGGCTAGTCTGGCCTATTTGCATATCGGGATCCATGGCCGAAGCAGCCCAACAACCGTTTTACGAGTCTATCGTTAAGGAGGTGCTCGGCGATAAAACCCGAGACTTCGGAAATTGTGCTACTATTCTCCAAATACTAACACGGTGCTGGGAAATGCGTCGACTTGACCCGCATTCGAGTGTAAGATGGGTGAGTGCGATGGCTGAAATAGGGACCTGTCTACTTGTTTAGTCGGCGTTGCGATATTGTCACTAGATGTGGTCATGTCAGGATCAGCTAGATGTACCTTATAAAGAGGGTTTGCGTACATACGTTCTGTAGGTTCGAAAACGGCTGCGTGACTGGCACTTTGTCGACCATATTTTTCTTCGATATGCTAGCTGTTATCGGTGATTTTAGCATATCAACGATATTACTCGTTATGCGGAGAACTTTCTCTCCATTGAGCCTTCTGCCGACGACTTGGAGGGATACTGGCGCCCCTTCATATTTCAGAGGTCCATTGGAATCATCATACAAACTCCTATGCCACATATCCATCGGGCTAGAGGGTGGATGCAAGGGCTCGAAACTACTCCAATGATCCGTTTGCTCGACAGAACTGACAGGGAATACAAGAGCTGGAAAGTCCAGAGCATTCCAAACACACGTGTAACCCCAGTACCGATTTTCATCGTGCGCCGAGGCAGCTGCGGCGTTCGCAGGACATATTATAGCGTCAACGTCGTGCCTATTCCACTGCTTGGCGTAAAGTGTTCGCAATTTGTCCATGTCTCGATTGACCTGATCAACATGATTGTCAGAATATATCTACAGGGCCAGGTGAACTCAACATACCCTCCAGCTATCCTCCACCGAATAGTGACGAGTGGCCTTTTCATCTAGTAGCCATTTTACGATCGGCACCGGGGGTTCTTGGCCCTCCTCGAGCAATTTATGATATTCCGCTCCTCCATCTAGGAAATATGCCTCATTGACTACGTCATATATCTCTTGGTGAAACTGCGGGTTCCAGTCGATAACACTGTGTCCCTGGTTTTGCAAAGATGCGACAACCTGTTTTAATGCACGAGTAATCGGTGGATGGGGCTGTACCACACCATCGCTCCACATAACTCCAATTCTCAGTTTTTCTGGAATTGTCATGTCTATCTTCCAGGGTATCTCCAAGAGGGAAGGTTCATCCTTCCATGGCTCATTGTTCAAAGCTGCCCTGCAAAACAATTCCAGGTCGTCGAGACAGAGAGCAAGTGGTCCTATGACTCCAACGACGTTCTGCATCCCATCGCTTAAACCACTCAGTCCACTATGGGGCATTCTGCCAATGCTCGGTTTGAAGCCATATACACCACAGAATGCACCGGGAACACGAATTGAACCCCCAATGTCAGTGCCAATACCCAGCACACTTCCACGCATTGACAGCAACGCACCTTCGCCTCCAGTACTCCCGCCGCATGCGAGATTTGTATTGTGCGGATTGAGTGTCCTTCCAAAAAGATTCGAATCTGTCTCTATTGCCATCAGGGTTTGTGGGTTCGTTGTTTTAACATAGAAGACGGCACCTTGTTCGCGAAATGTCCGGACGATGAGCGCATCTTCATCACTTACATCATTCGCCAATGCAATGAGTCCTGAGGTGGCGGTAGTGCCCTTCATCTTGATATGCTCCTTAACCGAGATCGGAAGCCCGTGAAGCATTCCCTTTGGTCTACGATGAACACGCATGTACTCGTCTAGTTCTGCTGCTTGAAGCAACGCTTCCTCAAAATGAACCTCGGCAAGGCAGTTGGTCTATTTCAAATCGTCAGTGTCTGATCCCATCCATCATAGAAATTGGATCGCAATGTCCCTTACAGCCTGATGCGCAATTGCGGCTCTCTTGCAGAAAGCCGCCGTCGTATCTACTGCTGTAAGTGTGCCCTCTCGTATCGCAGACACGATCTCGACCGCATTCGACTCCGTGATGTCTAGCTCCTCCTTAGACATTAAACCGCACCTCCTGGGCAAATCCACGAGATTCTTGCCGGTCAACATTTCTTTCGGGACTCGCCATTCAGGCGAAATTCTGCTATCTATTTGAAACCGTCTTTGGTCGGCAATTTTCTGCCAACTATTCGATGGCTGCGTGGGCACAATGTTCCGCCTCATATTTTATTCGGATCTATTCTGTCGGGTATTAGCAGTACTCGAAATGATTATTATGTTCGTTCAAAGAAATGCGCTGGAAAGTGCATTTCCTTTATCGCTTCCATTGAAGGTAGAGCAGATAAGGCAAGGCGAGCCGAGCGGGGCTGACCCGCCCGCAACGACCTTCCGCAGAGCAAAACGTTCAGCAACATGATCGCACGGCTTACTATATGTAATATGATTGGTTGCGACACATTGACAGTCTTTGTCGGACTTTCAGGCAAAAACTAAATTAATCTTAATGGAAATAAATAGATCATCATAAATACATTCAGACATTGATGTATTGAAACATATTATCATTTATATATGTATAAATAATGTAATATTGTTGAATTTTAGGAGCTGGTTGACTTGCCGGGTCTGCGCTACTGCGGACCTAAGGTAACAAAGGTCGGCCTCGGTTACTTCGATGTTGTCTGTTTCTTCTCATATTCCTATTCTCCAAATGTCGAGAGTTGTGTACAATGGTGACTACACCCATAAAAGTGGCGCGTTCTCCCGAGCACGAAGCGTCTGTCATCTCCCCCGATTTACAGCAGAGGCAAAGCCAACAGCAACAAGAAGATGAAACACCAACCACAACGGCCTCGGCACGAATAGTTGAGCCTCTCAACGTCGAATCCCCCCAAGACACAGAACCCAACTACCCAACAGGCTCGAAGTTTTGGTTCACTATCATTGCGCTATGCGTGGTCGTTATCCTCGGAGGCCTAGACGCCAATATCGTCGCAACCGCCGTGCCGAGTATCACTGACCACTTCCACACTGTCGCCGACGTAGGATGGTACTCGTCAGCATTTCGACTCTGCACCTGTGCATTCCAATTCGGGTTCGCGAAACTGTATAAACTCTTCTCAATCAAGACCATTTTTTTCATGAGTAATGTGATATTTCTCTTCGGCTCCTTACTCTGTGCCACGGCTGCTTCGTCGACTATGTTTATTGTAGGGAGAGCAATAACGGGCGTGGGTTTCGCCGGTGAGTTGGCTGGATGTTTTGCAGTTGTGGTGCATATTCTACCTCTCAACAGGCGACCAGTATTTTCGGGTTTGATGGCGTGTGTGGAATCGCTTGCGATCATTGCGGCGCCCATAGTAGGTGGTGCATTGACGCAGTCTTTGGGGTGGAGATGGTGTTTCTGGTATACGTTTCCCTTCACCAGACATGATCTAGATACCCTGAAACTCACTTATTCGTAGGATCAACCTTCCTATTGGCGCTATATCCCTGACAGCCATGTTCTTCCTCTTCTCAGACCCAAGAACCCCCCAAGAGGACGATCTCACAATGGCACAGAAGATCAGAGAGCTCGATCTCGTAAGCAACTGCTTGTTCATCCCATCCCTAACAGCGCTCTTCATCGCGCTATCTTGGGCGGGAACAAAGTATCCCTGGTCAGATGGGAAAGTAATCGGATTGTTCGTTGTATTTGCAGTGTCACTCGGCTCGTTCGTCTTGAATCAACGTCGCCGTGGAGAATCAGCAGCACTCCCTTTCCGCATCATAAAAAGCCGAAGTGTCATCGCTGGCTTCATCTTCACAGCATGCACTAACTCAATGACGAATGTCTTGGAATGGTACTTACCAACATACTATCAAGTCGTTCGATCCAAGGTAAGATTTGGCAGTAAGTTCGCGACTACAAGAAATTGCACTGACAATGTTATGTCCTACCAGACCCCAAGCGAGAGTGGTTACCTGATGATCCCCATCCTCGTTGGCATGATGCTCGGGCTCTTTCTGCAGGGCATCGGTACCACTACGTTCGGCTACTACGCGCCCTTTATGGTCTTTGCTTCCATATGCATGCCAATTGCCGCGGGCTTGATGACAACGTACAATCTCCACACATCCCTAGCCAAAATCATCTTTTATTCCGGGTTCGCAGGCTTCAGTGGAGGCATCGGCTTCCAAGGCTCCCAAGCGGCTGTTCAGACAACGTTGAGTGCCGCAGATGTCAATCTTGGGATCGGGGTCATCTTGTTCGGGCAGAGTATGGGTCCGGCGGTGTTTATCGCTATTGCACAGGTTATATTCACGAATAAGTTGTCGTCAATTTTGAAAGATGTTGTACCGGGGTTGACACCTGCGTATATTGAAGAGCACGGACTTGGCGATATTAAGAATGGAATTCCCGTGCAGCAGTGGGATGAAGTTTTGGCTGGTATCGATCAGAGTTTGACTCAGACTTGGTACCTGACTGTGGCGCTAGCTTGCACGACGATGGTGGGAAGTCTCTTGATTGAATGGCGCTCGGTTAAGCAGAAGCAGTCGTGAGGCATGAATAATTTCTTCATGGTATATTCACGAAACGACATCAATTGATATAGTAAAAATCTTATTCTCTATCATATATTGATTATACCAATGTAAAAAAGTTAAATACGTACGAATAATCTATAAATTGAAGCCAAACTTTCCGATCTTATGGCTTTCAATTATGATATGTTAAAATAAAATCGTAGGAATATAAAAAATCTGGTTTTAAGGCGTCTGATCAATGATGCTGATCTGATGTTAAGCTGTTGCGGTCAGTGCAATTGGGTCTATGTGCTGGCACGGGTGGATCCTGAATGCCAAGTAAGGTCTGATTACTCCACGCTGGTAGCGTGGTAGATTGGAAAAGACCAAGAACCATACAACGATATATTTACCATCATGTCTGCCAACACCGACCTCCCGGATAACACTAAAGGATATACCCAGAAAAGACTAAATACAGTCCGAATACACAAAGACAGAGGTTAGTCAGCGCATCCAGCGTAAGTAATCGTTACTAATTTAGACTCACCGTCTACATGATCAGGGCATTATGATTATGCGACTGTACACTCTATCACCAACTTAACCCTGGTATCACATGTTGCTTTCAACGTCAAGGATGAAGAAGGGGATGGAGAAGATACTCCTATCAACCTACCCCTGACCTGCGTGTTGGGCAGTTATAATCCAGAAATCGACTATGAGAACATCAGCGATGCACAGCTACACTCTGAACACCAAAAGTCTATGCGTACCGGCTCAGTTGAAGCTTATCTACATGGTAACGCAGGGTCGATGTTATACAAAGCAATCAAGGCAAGTGAACATCGCAGTGTCAAGGTCTGCATCACTTCAACAAAGGGTGAGAGCTCTTTTATCTTTTAATTGCGAGACTTATGAAAAGCCATAAACTGACATGGATTAAGTGGACGGTGTCGTTCTTGTTCTTACACCTAATGGCCACTCACTAAACTATCGCTCGGCTGTCATTCATGGAACTGCGTCTATTGTTCCTCCAGAACAAGTTGCAAAAAGACGCTGGGCAATGCGGCTTTTGACAAATCACATGTCTCCAGGGAGATGGGAAGCCACATACCCAGTGGCTGAGTCGGCCATGAAATATGTACAGGTGATTGAAGTTCAAATTCGGACTGCTAGTGCGAAGATTCGAGCTTCAAATATCGGCGGTTTTGACCCTGCTGTTGCGTTAGGTCAGTCACCTGGCTGGCAGCATAAAGATATTTGGTCTGGGATCATCCCCCTTTATGAAGTGCTGGGAAGTCCCATTTCTAGCGGTGTGATGGGAGCGCAAGGAGAGAGTGAAGATGCATTGAAACAGGTAGAAGATTGGCTTTCTCGCCAGAACGAGGATTCTAAAAGCTATGCGGAGGCAGCTGCGGCTGTTTCCTCTGTCGAGAGAGATCTTAGACATCAAATACAGAAATGGCAAGCAAGTCACAGGCAATAGTCACTTAATGCAAGTTACCTGGAAGGAAGCTTTCGGAGAGTCTTCCATCCATCGCGCTTGACAAGATGTGTCTTCCAGTGTTCTTTAAGTCTAACAAACAAAGAAAAAATGACATCTTTTAGATGTTCAGACACTAAGCATCAACTATGGCTGTACTTCTGTCCTCGACTAGCGCAACGTGTGCATCCCGTGCTTCGATTTCCCTTTGTCGAAGTTAACTCATTACTCTAAAAGGGGTACACATTAGGATAATCAACATACTCGTCCCGACGTTGCAAATACAGCGCAAGCGTCAAAGTCAAGGCCGCACAGACGATCAATCCAACAGTAATAGAGTTTCCGACAAGGAACCGAGGAGCGTAGGTTGTATTATATGACAATAATGGAATCCACGCGTTGAACGCGTAACTATTACGGTTAGCTACTGTTGATGACTGGAATTCATATTCTGGGCGTAACTTGCGCAATCGAATTTGTCGAACCGAGAATTATTTTTCTTTCAAGACTATCTCCGGCACAGACCTCATTGACCATAGTCTTTCATAGCTACAGTTAGTATTCTTGACGTCAAGTAAAATATTTCGAAGTGTGACATACTAGGAATACTGGACCTGAACCTTGCGCAAACCTACAAGAATCGTACGTTAGATTGCAATAGGGTCATGTAATTATTTGGGGGTATCATACCCCGTCAAGTAGTAGGATGCCCATTTGAGACCAAATGGAACTCCATCCCAGATTGCCAGATTCATTGCAGCAAAGAAACAGACTGTTAAAGAAAAATAGACGATAGGACTACGGAGTTTGATGGCGTCGCTTGTCCAGCCATATATGAGGGTCGTAAAAATAGTAATTGCGTTGATCACCGTCGGATAAGTGTTGATGTCCGTTACTGGATATCTGTGGTCGTAGATATTAAAATTCACCCTTTCGCATATTTTACTCTATAGAATAACTGAAACCGAGCCTCACCTGTTCAGGCTAGTCAGCCACAAATTCATGTATGATCCAATATTCTCACTACAAATGAAAAATCTGTAGTAGCCGTTAATCCCAGTTCGAAAACAAATCCTAAGCTTCAACCTAGTGAAACGTACGTGTAATACGTCGTATAAACCCAAAAATGCCACCTGCTCAAGACACGCTTGGCTCCAACCCAAGTAATCGGTTCTTCAAGCTGTTTTCCGGCTTTCTTCATACGATCAAGTGCTAATTGCTTTTCGTGAGGCTTTAACCATGGCACCCGTGTGTTGCTAGGTAAGTCTGGTAAAGCAAAATATCCCCATATGGCCATGGGAAAGGTAATTATTCCATCAAAAATGAACAACCATCTCCAACCGGATAGGCCACCAACCCCGTTCATTCCTTTATATAGTGCAGCTTGCTATTATCATTAGTAAACGACCTCAGTAATTTTTTTGGGTGGAATAGCAAATACCAAATAGCCGCTGAACATAGAACCAACAAAAGCCGATCCGAAGAAAATACATGCTCGCTTACCCAACTCTCTTTTCGTGTACCATCCGCCGAGCACCGTGTGGACTGCTGGATAAAATGTGCCTTCAGCAAGACCAACCTGTCACAGTCAGTATCCTTCCTACAATTTTCCGACGAAAAAAATATATTTTCCTCTCCTTTTCTTATTTCTTCGTAAAGGTTTGCGCTTACAAGAAATCGACAGGCGTATAATTGTTGGGGTGTTTTAACTGATGCCGAAGCGAATGTAACGACGACCCAGAATAATTCCCAAGAAGGGCACCACAGTGACAGACGAACTTGAACGAATCTCAATCAACACTCCAGTATTTGAAAATAGTGTCAATTAGTATCCCTCACCTCGCGTGCAAATCACCTGTGACGGGATTTGACTAATAACATAACCACTTCAAGGAGTTAGGGCTTGATTCTTGTCTAGCAACTTGTAACTCACATTGTCCACATCGTCGTAAAAGTCTGGTACTCATTCCCAACTACATGCAGCTCTTGCTTCATCCCCGAAACATAGGCATTTGCTGTGACTTGTTAACTAACTGATGATGACCAATTGCTGAAAGCCCACATACAAACATTGTTTGAATTCAGGTTCTTTGAGAAGTACGAAAATCCAGCCCATGTCCTTTTCCACGAAGTCAGCACTTGTAAACTTTGGAATGGAATTGAGTATTTGTACAAAATGAAAAAATCAATTTTTGATATAAATCGTCTTTCTGCTGGCGGATAGTCGAAAGAGTCCCAAATTATGTCTTTCACTCGCTGACCAATGGTCCTCTTTTGAGCCGACTCAGACGAAGATTCCGTGTCCGTGCTGCCATCTTCTGCTGGATGCACAGGTGCGTTCCGATCAATGGCAGTTTTGCCCTCCAATACTTCACCCATAGTGCTAATAAACCTTGCGCCGATTTACATGTACATGCAAAGGTGCTCAGGGTGACGGTTGGCAAACTAACATAACGATATAGAAATGAAGAGATGTGGAGGAATATCCGTTTTTGTATTTCTCCGTCAACAGTACTCTGTAAAAAACCATTCAGCGCTACAGCTTAGCTATATATAACGCATTACTTGTCTAGGATTGCGTATTTCCTTCACGGTGCTCCACAAAAGTCGATCGAGTTATCAATCGGGGCAGTCGTGCAAGTTTGAGAACATGAAATGGGTCAACTAGAGACCAACAACAATTTTATGGATTTCCTACACACATTTATTTTAGCGGAGACATTCCGACATTAATTATTAAATTTCCTCTTTTGGACTGATTTGTTGGGTGACATGCCTACGCATTCTGGAGGCGACGAATGAACGACAACACGGCCGGTATTTTTAATATTAGCTAGAAATGAGGTGATTGAGAGTGCATGCTAAGATCATCGACGGTGAGCCCCGCACTCGCCTTTCTCTCCGATAGCAAGTATAAACACATCGATCTATTTCCAATTAATAGTCAGTATTCTTTGGTATGTGCAAAAAGTTGGGTCAGGATCACTACTCTAGAGGCGATTACGTGTGCGGACTAAGTCATGACTGCAACGACCACAACGACTACGCTGAGGAGCTACATAGCTCCGCCGCAGACAAAGGAAAAATGTAGGTCTTATCATGAATGGCGTTTATCAAGTCTAATGGTGTTTAGTGGACTGGGCAGAACTCGAGGCACTCGACATCTCTTTGCTGGACCAGCCAGGTGGGAAACAAGCATTGGCAAACCAAGTTCTGAGCTTTATCAATAAAAATGGTACTTATTCATAGATTTATTCTCGGTTTTGTGGGCCATGTTTCCAAACATAATCATTAATTTAATCACTACCAGGCTTTTTCTACGTAACTGGGCACGGGCTCACCAACCATCAAGTGGATCGACAATACTCCATTGCACAGGCATTCTTTGACCTACCACTAGAAGAAAAATTGCAATATTCCTGTGACACGGCGGTTGGTGATTTTCGCGGCTATAAGCCTCGGTCAACAGGTGAACTGGCTGCCAGAGATAATGACGAGCGATACAATATTCCAAAATTCACACTGGAGCATGAACGTCCTCACCCCGAACTGATTCTCCAACACTATGAAGAGATTAAGGACTTCTCTTTGGTATGGGCTTTTCCATGCGTACATACTGCCTTTTCCACTCTACTAATTCAATCCAAAAATTAAGCACATTCATAATAAAATCCTTCTACCTCTCCTTCGTCTATTCGCCTATGTACTCGAAATCGATGAAGAATATCTTGTGCAAATCCATCGATACGAGGCAAAGGGCCTTGAATATCTCCGATATATGCAATACTACCCGCGCACGGTAGAAGAAGACGCGAAACTAGGAAATCTATGGGCCAAAGGCCACACAGATTATAACACGCTCACATTCCTCTTCCATCAGCCAGTTGCCGGTCTGCAAGTTCAACAACCCGACAATACGTGGAAATATGTCAAATCAGAACCTGGACCCATCATCGTTAATATCGCAGACGCCTTGGAGTATCTCAGCGGAGGTTTCCTAAAGTCCACAGTTCATCGCGTTACCCGTCCACCGCCAGATCAAGCTGATAAGCCTAGGCTTGGTCTGATTTATTTTGCTAGGCCAGAAGCCGAAGTCAAGATGAAGCCAGTACAGAGTCCGCTCTTAGAGAGATTAGGATTGCAAGTACCAGCTGCTCAATTGAAGGCCTTGGAAGAGGTAACTGCGGAAGGTTAGTTTCTGACTTGTTCGTCTGAAATTGTGTCTACTAACCAATGGTAAACTCCTGGTAGATTGGGCTCGCGCTCGCATCGCCAAGGATCATAGATTTCGTACTGGAATAGTCAAAAAACAAGAGACTGAGATTCTTGCAGGCGTACATCAAAAATATTACGATTAATAATTTAGACCATTGTTAAATATCACTTCTGTAGGACCAACTCGTCGTTTTACTGACCTTCACTAGCCCAGGCCACGAGGGGACTACCGAATCTGCCAATAACTTTTTGATTAGTTCTAACCTGCTGAGACTCTACTCACAGTGGAGCTTTGTGGTTTCACGCTCTAATGTGTGAATTTTTCACAAGCTTCAAATTGATCCGTTTTCAATTCACGCGAAGTTAACGTGAATATCATTGTTGAATAAATTGAGCAACGTGTTCGCTTAGCGCCGAAGTCTAAACATGGTTGAGTTGCAAATAATGCAGCAGCCTACTAAGGAATTTTCTTTTAAGAATAATGCGCTTCCAAAATAACGCGAAAAAACCTAAATAACTTCGGCCCACACATAAACAACATTCCTAGTATTCAGGGCAATTTTACCAACAATGTCCTTCTTCACTCGAATCCACGCGTCCATATTTGGCTGCTCGAGTGCAGAAGCAAAAGTTGGTATTATCGGGATTAGCGGCGTCGGCAAAAATACTCTGCTGCGTCGTGTCGCTGAAGGCGAGATTCAGACGATTTTTCACTCGAACAAGTTTTTAAAGTACAAAAAGGGGCAGAATTATCACCTCCGAATGAACTTTATTATGAGTTATGTTGGATATGACGAGCCTCCACTGGTCAAACGCTGGTATGCGGAGCAGTTCTGCGATTCAGATGGAATGATTTTTGTAGTGGACGATGACCTCGTTAGTAGATCAGAGCAAGCGGAGTGGCTGCAGGCCTATGCGAAAGGGTTCATACCATCACACTCGAAAGGAAATGTCGAAGAGATTAAGGTCAAGGAGGGAGTACCGTGGTTGATTTTGGGGAATAAGAAGAAGGTTGATGTAAGAAATAACTTCATTTTGGTTATATCTTCATGCTCAAATGGCAAATACATGTCACTCACATGGGACAGAGCACGATGACTGTAGATGAAATCGAACGAACGATGGGGCTCGGCGAGCTAGAGATTGATTTGGTAAGTTAGATGAACTTGCCAGTAGTAAAGCGGCACGGATATTCTAATCAGGTTTTTTTAGCATATTGAGGTAGTGAACATGACACATTCTACCGAGGAGATTGCCAATGCCATGAAGTGGCTGCGAAAGAGAATAGACACGCCGCTAGACCAGAGACTGCAGATGACACAAGTGAAATGATAACCAATCCTCTGTCGAAATTGAAGTTATGACGTGTCACATTGGGTTACACATTGATCGCACTGTTTCACTGTTTCATTATTATCCACACCGTGAGCCAATGTAAATAGCGTGGGTATTTGCAGTTCTGATACAATTCATTGGTGCTCGGAACAAGCTGCCATATGGCTTAAATGACTTGTTCTATACAATCAACAAAGACTTTTCAGATTTCTTTGAATTTTTCACGGTGGAGTTTTTCGTTTTGGTAATATTGACGTCGTACTTGACACTGGTGCGAGTCAATTAACCTAGAGGGCGAGTTGGCCGGGTGCGGGCCGAGCTCTGAGCTTATAACGACGCGCGTCACTCCAGGTTGTCATACGTCTGCATAACCCCGCACGAGAATGTAAAATTTCAGAAATATGACGGGGCCAACACCAAAATTATACGCAGGGGAGACTCTTGACACTGTGTCGGGGTTTCCAACGCTGTACAACTTCTTCCCTGCAGACGCGAGTAAGCCGATAGTGGTTTTCATTCCCGGTGCAGGACACAATGCTCGCATCGCTTACGGGGGTCATGAAGGGTCCAGCCAAAAGGATTTCCTGGCATATTGGATCAATGGTCATGGCTATGGGTTTTTAGCCGTCTCATACCCACTCGAGAACACGCCTGCCATCATGCCAGCTATTGCACCTCAATTCCGTATTCGCGATTGGGGCAAGCAGGCGGCCGAGGTAACCCATCACATAATCAAGCAGCATAATCTCTCGAGCAGAGTTGTGCTATTATGCTGGAGTATGGCTGGAAGGATAGTCGTACCTTATAGTATTGCTGCAAAATCCGTAGGCCTTCATGTGGACTTATTTGTGTCTCTCGCAGCCTCCCCGGGAATGCATGGAACGCGACCACCACCGCCAGGAATAACGTGTTCAGCATCGGGATACGCTGTATATGCTAGAATGATCGAATTATTTCTTATACAGATTCACGAACAGGAAAACAACCTAAATCACGGACGTACGATTATACCTGATGAGGTCTTCAAGCGAGAGTATTTTGGATTTACCCCAGTCTCTCTTTTAGGATGGAATCTTGGTTATGACCGGGCCACTCATGGTCAAAAGTTTTCCGAAGATCTGTTTACATCGACCAAAGATGCAGCAGTTGATCAGGCAGAGAATCTACCCGTGATTGCAGCTTTGACAGGCCATAGCGTGTTGGATGCTAGACATTTGATAATGGACCAGGCAACATGGACTTTTATGCTCATGCAGAAGTTTATGCGTACCATTGAGATCTCAAAGGGAGTTCACGGCTTAACCCAGGCTCAAGGGACTAGGCTAGCTAAGATGGCACATTCTATACCCGGGAGGATTTCCATGACAATCCCAGGGAATCATTATTTCTTCATTGGAGAGTGTGGAGCACGCGAAACAGCACAGGCTATAATTGATAGCTTAGAAATGGCGGCTACATTGGAGCACGAGTTTGATACTCTGTTGAATAGTTAGAGACCATTTGAAAGACTGATGAACAGACAGCTACACGTATCTTTGTAATGCTTTCTTTTATTCCACATGTTAAAATAAAATTTGTATCCAATTTTTTGATAATATAGGAGAGTATTACTGGTCTAAATTTGTTAAATGAACTCACTTGAACATGTCTATTGGTGGAGGCTATGTGGGATGGTGAATACCACTAGGTTCCGGCGTCAATTGAAAAAGGAAAAAAAAACAAAAGAGAAATAGAAGTAATGAACGGAGTTATTTTACTCAAGAGGTCGGACTGGGTTCTCTATAAGGATAGGCCTGACATGGTATGTGAGTTTCTTTTATGCTCACTCTATGAAGCATCGCATCAATTGCTGGTCCCATGATTATTCATTGGAGAAGGAAGGCCGTTAACCAAGGTCTTCCGGCTGAATACTTTTTACGTTATCTCATGCCATTTTTCTTCTTTCGTGTTGCTATTTCGTTCTTTTCTTCACTTGTTTATTTTATAAGTTTAAAGCTGCGAATACGGTTTTCATATTTCAAGGGGTATTTTGTAATAGCTAGTCGAAAGCTCAAAATTCAAATCAAAGGCTACTATACATTTTCGAAACAGTCTACTCGCCAGTAACCAGCCAATATACTCCTCCTATTATACCAGCCGCATATAATGCTGTTAAAATGCCCGCACCAGCCTTGTCTGCCGTCGTAATCGCTGGTGCTTGATACATATTCCCTGTGTTGTCACCGGTGCCTGCACCGGGGTTACTGGTGCTATTCCCGCCCGTTGTAGATGTCACGGGGCCTGATGTTATATTATATGGAACTAGATTCGCCCAGAAAATATTAGTAGCGCTCATCGATTCTTCCAGACCAATCCACCCATCCCATGATTTGATTGACCATCTCACACCACAGGTGTTATTCCCGTATCCTGTGCAAGCATCTGCAGCTGACTCAGCCGAAGTTTTCAGGGTGGGCATTATAGTGTTGTATGTTGACGGGACAACGATAGCTGTAAATGCAAGCCAACCTGCAACAAGACCCTTGAAAATGATTTCGTTGTTGTTGCAGACCTCGGTGGTTTCACATTCCCAATCGGCTAGCGTATTGTTATATGTTGCAGAAGCGAATGTGCTCAATGTAGAGTTCGTCAAACCATTGACAGGACCAAGCCATGTTTCAGACCCGTTTGTCTATGTTCGATCGTCCCGTTAGTTCTTTCCGTGGGAAATACGTATTCCGTGAGGTCTAACTCACATAATTATACATATAGGCCGCACCCATCAGATAAGCGCCGTAGTTATACGACCACCGTGTGTGGTCAGGAGATGTGCAATTATCGCTGAGGCTGACGGAATCCGCAACAGCCCATGTCGAAGTATCCACCAAATGAGATGTAGACCAGTCCCAAATCTTTTCTGCCCAATCCGAATATGTCGAGTTTTCAGTATAACGAGCTAAACGTGCAGCCAACTGGAAGAGTCCACCATTCGAAATGGCGTTTTTCATGGTATAGCCAGTCTCCCAGCTCCAGATCTGCCATCGCATTCCTCCTCCACAGTCTGCAGCATCCCACCGTTCGACTTGGGTGTTGAAGACGCCTTGGGCGAGGGAAAGCCACGAATACCCGCCCGATACCTCAGGATAATTAAGTTCGGCCGCTGTCATGGCTGCAAGTCCCCAGAACATCTGGTCATCGTTTCCCTGTAATGAAACTGCAGTTAGCCACCAAATAATCAGGGATCATATAACAAACGAACTCACGATATAACTGCTATAATTCGAAGGCATATAGTCCCCATCACCAGCTTGCCACTGCATACCGGTACTAACTTCGTTGTTATAAGTCGTATCTCCGGTGTAATACCAATATTGGATTAAGGCCATGAACATGGCGCCACCTTCCCACCATGTATTGGGAATTTTTCCTGGGATTTGGCCGGTCTCGTTGCCTGTGTAATGGATCATCATCCCGTACGCTGCCGAGCTGGCCGCATTTGCTATGGACTCTGCAAAACGATCACAAATTTGTCAGCCCACGTCAGGGCGAGGGATATAGAAGGCAACTGTGAAATCATAACCTACGTCTGTCAGTGATATCTAAATCGATAGCCCCTGTAACTGGTGCCAGAAACAGGAGAGGTAAGATGATTATTTGGTCCAGCCATGATTTGTAGCACCTCATTATACCACAGTTCAATTGTCGTTCGGTGTTAGGTTCAACTGATAGGAGACAATTCAATCACACGTAAGGGTAAAGGCTTGGAAATCTCCACTATAGGAATGAAAATACAGGATTAGGTGGTGAATTCAAAGAACGTATGGAGTAAGTCCGGTTTTGTGTCAATATAATCAAGACTTCCTTCGGCAGCCAGGTGGCTGTCTACATATGAAGACGAAGTCGTCAGGAGAGACGCGTCATCTTCTTTTGGGCATTCAGTACTCCGTACCTGCAACACACCATCTAACCTCGAGGGGCCTGTGGGGCCCTACGTTGTCAGTGGTGTTCCCCATTGGCACGATCTGCCGTAGATTCATATCGAATTGTCTTCCGAGAGGCGTTGAGTCCTGAGAACAGTTATATACATAGAAGATCATCCCTGATTCTGCGACTGCCCGGTTGCAAATCCCTATTCCACAAGCTCGTTGCATAGTTCGCTCACTTAATTGAGACACGCAACATGGTGCCGCTAGATGCGTGGAATGGTGATGTCTGAGGGCGTTGTGACACAGAGACTAGACTTTTACTGTGTCAACCCTGCGCGACAACCCTTGGCTCTAGCTCGGCGGAGAGGGACGCTAAAAAAAAGCTTCGGTTATGCGCTGTCCAATCAGTGAGCAGGCTTGCGCGGCAAATGATGCGGTGCTTTCTATCTATTGGTCAAACTAGTGTTCCAGTGGGGCCGGTTACGAAGCCAATCTTGAATAGCTTCACTGCTACCTCTTCTGCTGCTTCTTCTTTCTATTTCTATAATTATTTGCCTATTTTATTGCTGACGCTTGATGTCTCATATTACGCATCGATGAGGAATATATCCACACATATAGTAATTTATAATTTGATGAATACCGGCCATTTCCAACCAGCAAGAAACCTGCCCCTGTTTGAGACACTGACGTCTCAGGTTACAGAGACCCGCACTGGTCTCGTAACAAAGTTGAGGCCTGTATAAGCTGAAATTATATCTTTATAATCAATATTGCGCTGCAATTTGCAGGCTCTGGTGGTGACGCTGATGTATCAATTGATATGTATATATTTTATCGGTGTATGATGGATGTCTTTCTGATTTGAGGTATGACAGCAGTGTGTGGGATGCTAGGGAAGTCTTTGGGGATATTTTTGTTGTCATACGATCACACGGCAACTCACATCAATGAGGTGTTGATAATTTGCTTGTTATTTCGCTTCCCTCATTCTGGCCCGCAAGCTGCCGCTAGTAAGTGGTAATTAATTGGATATGTTCTCTCCGATATGGAAATCAATAACAATTAAGCACATGGTGTACTGAAGTCTTTGTCAAATCAATGTCTTACCTTCGGTATGTAACCTTGAAGGGTGAAATCAAAAAAATCAAGCTCAAAGGCAGCGAGCAAAATCGTAAGAGGAGGATTACAGACAGTGGAATAATCCGCATTCTGGCTAACGCGGCAACATACAGCACCGATGCTTCTTACGGTCATGTGAATGCTAAAACTTGTACTTGTTCCATGCATGCCCGGGGTCATGCATATGAGGCATTTTTGAACCAAATATATACTCGTTAGCCTGTTTATTCAAATCAAGTCAACGAAGACAAGCCAACAGCTGAATGAGTTTGAAGAGAATCTTCATTGGGAAGCTTACAGGAAAACTAAGTTACATGTAATTTTCAGACGTGTGATACTCTAGAGATGGCCCAGGGTAGTGACATCGTTAAAGTTTTCTCATCCGGCCGTGTTTACTAAATTTCTCGACTTCTCTTCTACCCTTTCAGTTTCTTGGGGTTTTTTCTTCTGTAACTAATAAGATAGCCAGTCCAACGCATATAAACCAATATTGAAAATACGGAAATAGTCACCATCATAACCATTATTAGTCAACTAGAATTCTACGATGTTAAAAGTTAAAAATAGAATGAATGTAAATTAACAAAAGCCAAGAGGACTATCGTGGCCCAAAGCTTCTTCCTATAGACCTGGTACTTAACCCAGTATAGTGTAGTGTAGTCTTTGTGTGTGAGATCTCATATTCTCCGAAACCAATTTTCCATCATATTGCTGTTTCTTTGTAGATGACTCTTTTAGGTTTCTTGTTTAACGTAGTTAATTTCTCATTTCTTATATTCTACTTCAGTTACATATTTGATAAAGAAATATAATATAACAAAGAAATTTATTGACTTTTCACTCTGCGAAATTGGACTTCTGAAGATACATATATGACAAACATCCAGGGATCGAGAGCATCTGTCTCTTCCAAGATTCTTCCTAAATCAACACACAATATCTCGATTCATTCTGAATGACTACTTATAACCCAAGCGGCAATTCATCGAAATCATGCGATCTTTAATTCTTCTATTCATACTCCTAGCTGGAGCAATGGCAACACCTTTATCGAGTTCCTTATTTTCGAGATCATGTACCTACGGGGCTTGGGGCTGCTGCGGGACTCACGGGGGGTCTGGTACCAACGCAACTTGCCAATGCAATAGTTCTGGTCAGTGGGTGGTGACAGCGGAGTGTAGCGTCGACTGTTGCAGCGTGGAAGGAGCCCGAGCCTTTTGTGTTTGCTGATTTATTCGGTGAGTCTGCTATCATTGCGGCGGGTCTCAGATATCATCAGATGGATGAAATTGCTAACATTAAGTGTCAAAGAGACTCCGCTGAACTATTTCACGGGCGATTGTTGTTCGGAATTCGAACGGATTTGCGTAGCCTCGTCAAGTTATATCTAGCTTAGCCTTCCAGGCTTCTCAGTTATTATACGATTACAGTGGACTTTGATTGTCTTCTACCATCATGTTGGCAGTTTTGATGAACTATGGAGCCTCTCAATCCTCACTTGCATTCTGTGCTGTATAAAACCGACTAGGAACCATGAATATCGAAGCCAGTACCAAAGTTTCGCTTGGAACTTCATCTTCAGGTTTTAAACACGTCTAAATATTGGTGGTTTGGTATGGATAATTAGGTTACATCAAAGATAACTTCTTCACATCCCCACCCATCAAGTATCGTATACCCATTACCATGATACACATATTATGGCTTTCGACAGAGTCAAAGTTGATGTACATAATTGGTTATCTTCTCACTTTCTAGAAATGCTACACATGTAGGATTTAGAAACGCCTTAGTATGATCGAGTGTATCGTATATTGGTCGATTTCATGGTTTTACTAACATACATAAACTATGACAGTTGAAGAGAAATTGAAAAAGTGGGATTCTAACAAAAGCCCAAGGAGTAACTAGAAGCTCTGGATCATATCCATCCGTGGAACCTTCATGCGCAGTGTTGAACAGTTCACGGAAACCACCACCAGAATCAGAATTTATCCCAATACATCCAGAGTACTCTCCGCGTGCATTAATGCACTCTGCAATGCTATTAAACGTAAAATTAGCCACCGCCCGGCCGGTCTCAATGGGGTAGAAATGACCACAGTTAAGGTTAAAAACCTGCTTAGAGGAGTTGAGGGAGATACTATTATAGTTATAGTTTGAGTAAAGGTTAATATGGCTTTTGCTGTCTTATTGACCGTAATTATATTGATGATTATGTTGTAGTAGAGGCTAGCTTGTTAATGATTGCAGATGAAACTACAATCGTAGTAGCACTAGCTGTCTGATTTTCTGTTTTTAGCATAGTTACTATGTCTGTTGAGTAGGATGTGGTATCAATGAGATCAGTAGTCGCCGATGTGACTATCTGTAGGACAGTCACAAGCACCTAGGAAGTCTTATCGATTATAGTAGTCGCAGACACCACATCGTCACTTGTGACCGTCACCAATTCTATCACATGTACAGTTGCTGTTGCGGAGACGGTCGGTTGTGAATGATCAGCATTGCCATTTTACATATTTCTGTAATCATGAGAAGGGCACATACTACTATTGTCCGAGTAACCTTATATCCAGTTGTCGTCAGCGTCTTGGTGATGATAGAAGCTTCGACCAAGCATGAGCAAGTACGTCTTAAATCATTGACTGTAATTTTTTTGATCTCGTGTAATCAGCTGCTTCGCAGACAATCTAGAAATTTGCATTGGGACTCTGGTGCTCGACATCCATCTTCCTCGTAGTTATGGTCATTGACCTCCCTTTTCTTTAAATAGGTCGTCGCAGTAGTAGTCTGTTACTGTTCACTGTAGACCTAGTTTTGGTCGTTGTTGGATGTACTGTAGAAGTCCTGGTTAGTGTCTTTTGAATATACTCGCTGTAGAATGCACTCGCTTCTGGTAGTAGGAGAGGATCTTGGAAAAGCCACCAGACAGGGTCATTGGTGCACTGTAGAAATAAGAAAGTAGTCCTTTAGCATTTATTGAAAAGGATTATATCCGGATTACCGAATTTTTACCTGTGGGAAAGAATGGCGAGTCTCTTTAGCGTGAGAATCGCCACCAAATGGTCGTGCAAAAGCTTGAAGAGCTCCTCCTAGGCCAAGTAAGAATGAAACAGGCCTTTTATTAATCTATTTTAATAATGTAGAAACAAGAGACTATAACCTTACGACACTACAGACGAAGGGCATCGGTGCCGGGAGAGTTTTGGGATTTCCCCAGGGTTATATATACAACGTATCTACACCTCGCTACTACGACAGAGGACCGTTCATCGTTTATTTCTCCGAATTTTAGGTTGAGCCTCATCAATTAATTCAGGTCATTATTTATCTAGATTTAAGTGTACTCAAACGAGAATCAAGACTTGGTGTGCCTCTAAATGGACCTGCCAACAACAGGGAGTACTTGTCCACGGGGGCAAATCGCCACGTCGGTATTTGGTTCTCCAATAAAATTCAGGTAGAGAAATTAAAGCTTCGTTAGAACCTACTAGCTTTTTCTAGGTCTAGGATCGTGTTTGGTCTGGAATAGTACCCCAGCCGTTAAATGGCAAAATATAGCGAGGCAAAAATTGTTCGCACCAAAGCACAGGCCCTTAATCAAGTTTCGACAGTCATCTGACGTCAGGCAGAAAATATTAAACATTTAATGAGCAGAAATACCTGCACTATCTAAACAATTTATATGTTCAATACTGCAATTAATAATATTCCGTCTTTTTCAATGATCAAAAGCTATGAGCAAATACTACTTGTTTAACCACACTTAGCTAGTTGCAGATACACCTATGCTTATTAATTCACTGCTTGCAAAAGTCCAGTCGCAGCAGCTTTTTTTGCAGGTACTTTTATGTCTCTCCCCCCTCTACTTCGAGCATTGTCCTTCCCAGCCTTGATTGCCACTGCTCTATGTGACTCCCACTCTCTCGCAGTCATTGTTGTGTCCTCTTCACCTTCTTCCAGAGGCGGGATTATGCTATCGCCTCCAGCTAGTCTCTTCATTGGCGCATCCCCGAATGGCCGAACCAAATATGCCAGACTGTAGCGAATAGACTTACTCTGATCACCTGGAGCAAAAGTCACACGATGCAAGTTACTACGCAAAATACCTGCACTCCATTCAACCATGGCGTCGCCCAGGTTAACAATCGCACAGTTAGGCTGGGGTTGAACATACACCCAGCTATCATCGTCCTTGGCATCGGCACCAGCTGGGAGTATTTGCAGTCCCCCAATGGTATTGAATAGAATCGTCAAAGATCCAAGGTCGGTATGGCCAAGAAGACTTGTGCGACGGTCCCCTTCAGGCTGTGGTGGATACCGAAGCATCCGGAGTGACGTGCCGGAGGGACGACCCTGCGGCTGAAGTGAGGAAAGTGTGCCTTTAGGGAGTCGTAGTTGGCTATCTAGAATATCGCAAATTAAATCGGTCACCACATGCGCCTGCTGCATGTATGCTTTGATATCCGACCGGTTTTCTTCAATCAATGGAGGATTTGGAAGTGTCGCCGAAACTCCAGTCATGTCATCTTGTCCGACATTGTAGAATTCAACGCGATCCGGTCTGCCGTCTTCAATTTTGAGATTTCCGAGATGTTTATACCTGCCGATCTATTCAGCTTGAAGGGTTCAACACCTTGTATATACCTCGCTCTAGACATACCCGAAGAGATGGTGTGGTGGCCTGTAAGCATATTTCATCAACTCGTCTTGTTCCAGATTATTGACATCCTCGTTGATCTCAAACATGCGCTCAGCACGCTGAAGGAAGTTTTGACCTTCAACGCAAGTGCTGAAATCGAGCAAGAAAAAGCCCAATGTTCGTGAGGCTTCAAAAAGAGCCTCCGATTCAACCTCATCTCCAGTCAAAAGTTTGGCATATGACAATCGATTGAGCTTCGCGATAGGGACATCACTAGGGAAAGCAGGGAGCTTGCTAAAGTATTGATCGGTAGGCATTTTGTTCTGAGATTTTGTATCAACTGATATTCGGTTGTTTGATGAAATCAAGTTTCATCAAAGCTATAAGGGATCGACTATGATGGAATGCTATCAAGACACAAGTTGTTAATCATAAAATGAAAACATCGTTGCTTACTTCCCCTATTGCAGACGAGTTAGGAAAGTAGTACCAATCAATCGAACTAGACCAACTAGAACCAACAAGATGCCCCGCGCCGTGACAAGAACTACGCTACAGATAATATTCGCCATGTATTATTGATACAGTTATCTCTCAACTCTATGGACAATGTTGTTCTGGGGTTGAGAACGTCAAGAAATGATTCGTGTGGATCATAACGTAAAATTACCAATAAGACGAAGAACCTTTTTGCAGTCAGCACATGTGCTGCAATCGATACAGGTGCCACAATGCACAGTCCATGTCGGAAGGACGATCAATGCCCCATAGAATAGATTTTATCATTACTATGTCCACTGTTAGGTAAAACAAGCTTGCACGGGTTTTCTAAGTGGGTATTATTGACTACTGATTATTGTAACTTGACATACTAGTTGCATCCATGCCGCCGAGTGTCCACATCTAGTTTATATTATGGGATGCAACTTATACCGAGAAACTTCTAAGGCCGTGCACGGCTTGCCAAGACCCCATGGAATAGGCGAAGACCCTAAGCCTTTAGGCTCTTCGAAAATACCGTCGATTTGAGAGTAGTAATAACAATACACTGATAGAGGCGTCCCTAGTGAGTAATGATAATCACCAGGGGTGCTACCGGCGTAGCAAGTGGACGGAACGTCGTACGAACAAGTGTAAACTTTTGGCATGGTACAGCTCGCAGCTCTGATATAGGTATTTATGTTTGCGTGTTTTCAGTTGTTAATTCGTAATTCTACTGGGTACAGGGTTCTTTTTTACCCCTCGGAATCAATAGACTGTAATTAAGATGCACCATCGGTCTTAGTGCTCCGAAATTTGAGCACTATCCATATCGAGCTCAGCCCGATCGCACGGCAAAAAGCAAAGTGAAACGCACAATCTGGTTTGATGATTGATCTAATCAGTGCCATGTTACTAAAGGTTCAATGATATGATCGAACACCCGATCGTTTCCCATTATGTAGCGTACACGCTAAGGGCTGCTAAACCATGTATGTCCCACAAGGAGCGCGGCATATGCCGTTATGTTGGTTTCCAAAACGCCAGAATGTTCATCAGCTTCTTTCACAACCTCGGCGTCGGGTTTCAACCTATCTCCACTCAAGTCATTCAAGAAGGGTCAAAGAAAAAAGTGGAAAAATCAGTGCATAATGGATGAATCAAATCGATCACACAATCGAATATCCGTAAATCTGGGTTGCCCCTTGGATATCGGCCGACTTCAACCACCAGCCATAGGGTACTCCGAGTAAATTTGGGTTTTCTTGTGGATTTGCAGCCTAGTGGATTTATGAATGGTTGTCTTCTGTATGGCCCCCACGGCTGTATGTTCAAATATGCAGAATGTAATAATACTGCTCAGATTTCCATGATGGCTTCATGCATATCTATAAAAGGATTGTTAAGATGATAGATCACAAATTATGGCCTCCCAATATCCCTTAACCCCGCCCGCCCACTGGAGAGTTAAAAATCCATAATACGGAAAAACTAGCCAACCCCTTCAAGGTTCGGTCAGTAGTACGCGGTTGGAAGACCGGGGGGGGGGGGGGGGGGGAGCTTACGGTGATGTCAGGGCCTCGAATTTAGTAGTGTTCACCTAAGTAGTAGTACTACGGACTTCATGGGCAGATATAGATAACAGCAGAGTCCGGGCATGGCAAACTGCAAAGTAATACCGTAGTGTGCACTCCAGATCCCCTACCTATTTTACCTTGGCTCTTGTTTTGGGTCTTTAGGCTGCCAGCCTTCGTCGTAACGGTGTTTGGGGCTATGAAGATTGTCTATCATACCAAAGACTAGGCAGAAAATAGAGAAAGAAAATTGATGGAGTATGCACTGTAATCTTTACATGTTTTGGTGCGCCACAAGGGCATCTGTGTGTTGAAAAAGCCGGAATGAAAGCCAACCCAAGTATTTTATTTGCAGCAGACTCCATAGAATAATGCGTTATCACGTAATTGAAGGTATTAAGTAAACAGAACCAAAGCGTAACAGGTTGGATCGTAGCCAAATAAAAAGGTTGCGTTAGAAAAGTGAAACTTGTTCCTCGTCACTTATGCTTGACTATGTTCAACTGTAAAAGACTGGGATAGTTTTATACGATTTTCTTGGTTCATGGACTTAAGCGGTATCTCGCTTTCAGTACTATGAACACTTCCAATATCGGCTCGAGAGGCATGAGTGGTCTCCGTAAACGAATATTTGTTTGGGCGAGAGTTGTTGCTCCGTAGGCGATCCGAGCCAATGGTTGGTACAGCACCCCCGCTCATCTTGTTGTACTTGTTGTAGCTGCTGCTTTGGTTTGGTCGTTTGAAAAGCGGCATTAAAGTAGGAATGCATGCAGCGATAGTTCCCACAGAGAATTCTAGTTCGGCGACGATAACAATGGGGACAATTGTATCTATGTTATCTTGTTAGCTGATATTAGATAAACAATGGAGGTTGTCATAAATGACATCTTACAAGTCTCATCTTCTGCAGTCAGGTTCGGAATAAATGCATTACGTAAGGCGTTTGCGATGGTTGCCATCAGACCCAGGCTCATTAGGGCGCAGATAGCGATTTTCTTTTTTAAACTGATCTGGATCTTCCATAAGATGACAATGGGCGAACCAGTCAAGAACAGATCCGCCAAAATGGCAAAGGCAGACTGCACGTAGGATACGTTTAAGGGCGTCTTCTCGCTCATACACCTTCCTTTGATGGTCGGCGTCCATAAAGCCCGCAGGGGAATGCATTGTAGTCCAACAACGAAGCATAATACAAGGGTGGTGATTATTAGAGGCGTCAACACACCCCAGATGGCCAGAGAAAATTTGCGACTTTGCTTTAGGCGAAGCAAAAAAAATCCAATCGACATCTTCGTGATAAGAGCTCCGGAAACATTGAGAATTTGATAAATGGCGTTCCATTTAAGTATTTCAAGGGCCGAGTGTGTTGGGTCAGGGAGGTATATCAAATGGCGACCCATTCCAGCCGAAACCATATTAGAGAGCACAACATCGCCCGCGATTAGAACCCCCTATTGAATTGTTGAATGTTAGATAGCTGGTCAACCGAAAAGAATGAGAGCTGAGTGGGGAATTACCAAGGTGACCACAATCAGTACATCGTCATATCCGAAGTTCTTTACCACCATAAGTCGCACATAACAGCGAAGCGCAACACATATGACTGCCACCGCTAGGAATGACCAGGTAACTCCATTGACAGCAGGCCCGTTATCATGATCAGGATAGGGAGGAGGACTCGACGAGGAAGACATTTTCGTCTAAGATAAGCGTGGGTAAAAGAAAACAGGAACGGACGAGATGTTCATACATAAGCATGTGTGATCAAGTTAAAGATTGACTGTTTTGATGGATTGCTCTGCTGATGAACATTGAACTAACGATGCTATACCCAGTGGGGCTACTTTCGAGTGAAAGCAACTTTCAAACCGGGAAAGACGCACGCCTTCTACAGAAGATGCGGACTATGGTGAAGTAGGGCACGGGACCTTGTCCCGTTTAGCGCGGGATGGACTAAAGTTACCGATTATGCATGATAGCCGCCAATCAATATTACTTTCTCAGCTAAGCAGACTTCACGTCTGAGGAGTCATGGTTCTCCACCGATAATCTTAAACCGAAAACTGATGTGCCAAGGCAGCCGGGCCCTTCCACGTATGACAGAGTGTCTTTGCGGCCACCGCGTAATAACAAATGCAACTTCGGACTGCGAACCATTTTCACTCCTGGCACGGACATCGTTAATAATTGCAAGCTCCTTGTGCTGCAAGCAATTTCTACTTAGGGCTCCTTCATAATCCTATTATGAACCATTTAACGAGGTAAGGTGATATATTGTGCGATTTAAAGGATTGCTCGCCCAATGATCGGCTCACAATGAGTGGGTCGACCTCTAATAATGAGGTTGCTTATTTCAACACATTGGTACGGAGTACGAGTACTGCATAATGGAAGAAACTCCCCAACAACCGGATACACGTATCCATAGTCATGAAGGCTATTGATTTCTGTATGGAAATCGTTCTGAGTAGGGGTTGGCAATGGGTGCACAAGGAATGACTAGTCAATGGGTCTGTAATAATTAATCAATATATACAATTTAAAGTCCTGATTGACACGTATCAGGATGAGAACACTACGAAGATCGGCCCGCTGGTTTGCTTCTTGTTGTAAGTTGAAACCCGGTGTCGGGCCGGCCACCGCTTCGGTCCCTACCTAATTCGTTCGCGCATGACGCCTTCCAGCTAGCGTCTTCGCTTGTTAGTTTAATGATGTAGGACACGCTTTTGGAACATTTTTAAAATACAGGAACAGTATACGCATACGTACGGCTCAAACGAGGAACAACCCGTCTTGTCAATTACTCTATTCGGATATTGTGGCCCACAGCTACCTGTCTTAGGGCAAGGAATCACCCGAAATCGTTTACATCCCACCAAATCTGAGCTCTTATTACTTCTGAAAGTCATTCAATGCAATCGACCTTGAAATCGGCTGGTCCATAAACCCTGGTTTTGAGTTTTAGGGTATCTACATGTCCGTTCCTCCTTAATTTTCTGTGCAGGATTGTTAGACGCTTCTTAGTAATTCACTGACCGTAAAAGCGCATGCGTATTTATAAAAAGAAGCATCAGCTGAAGATGTCATAAAATAAGTAACACTCTATGAATAGACGGTTGCATCATGATATATGCAGTCGGTTGGCCCCCAATATCCAGTCATAAAGTGGGACTCCATATCCAAGACTTTTATCAACCCGCACAAAGAGAGAAACGCCATAGAATATAGCAGCCTTGGCTAAATTCCGTCCCTACTAGTATGTTAGTTTTAATAATGGCAGAGCGAAGATCGACATCAACCAGACGCTCCAGTATTTGTAGGTGGCTGTATCAGAGTGGGGATCGCGCCACAATAAAACCCGTACAGACACGATACCTGCCAGAATACAGGGAATAGTGGCTGTCATGACCCGTATGTAATAACCAGGAAGCGACGACGAGACTGTTGCGAGCCAGTATGCTGGTGTGAGAATTGACCAGGTCAAAACTCCGACAGTGATCGTCCAACGGGCGGGAATATCACCAATTGCCAAGGGCGCCGTACTCCGTCCTCGTGCACGGTCACCCTCTTGATCCTTAAGGTCTTGCACATGCATAGTAGACAGTATAATAGCAGATACTATACCGAGCCACGAATAGCCCCCGTCGTTCAGCCCAGAGCCAAGTGAAGAACTCCCAGCGACGCGCATTGCTCCACAGCCGTAGGCGAAATATGCCGCGCTATTAACGCCATTGCGAATTAGGAAGTGCTCATCAGCCCCTCCAAGATCATTGTACATCCATGTCAGCAAAAGACAGACAATGGTTTCTTGCACGGCCCCAAGATAGCTGTGGCAAAGAGCCACGACTAATGGAATTCCTACGAGGAGAAGACGTCGTGCCTGAGACGGACTAATGCGTCCGGCTGGCAGTGGCCTCCAAGGCTTATTGATGGCATCTTCGACCATCGCCTCCTCGCTCCTTTGGTTTGATATTGAGAAAAGGAGCACATTGATCCAAACCCAGAGAAAAGTCTGGGGGATTCGACTGAGCGTCTCCCGCCACATTTCGGCATCTGTTGGCGTTATCTGAATCGACAGGGCGGCACATGTTCCCAAACATGTGACAGGAATGATCATTGTAGGAATGTCGTTCCGTGGGAACAAGTATAGTGTCTTCAGAAAAGAAGGTAGAGACGATCTGGACATCTTCTCGTTATGAGCACAATTTCATGGGAAATAGATAGAAGATTTTGGAACTATAGGAAAAGCCCTCATCAGATTATCTCTGCTCACACACTTACATATTGATAACTTGACATCTCAGCTCTCGGTATAGTTTTAGGATGCCCAAATGCAACAACAGAGGAAGCATCTATTTCTTTCATCGTTGGTGGTACGAGACAAAGAGTCTTTGAAGGTTGATAACGCTTACTGCATATGAAAAACTTGCTGGTTTCTTCTGACATTATATCGTAATACACCGAAATTTGGAGGATTATATAGTTTGTCAGCTCTTGCTGAGATCGCCGTAAGAGGTGGAGCAAGCTAAAATTGGGTATTCACGGAACTGTATTCGTATGTCATGTTCGGGACAAGGCAGAATAATGGTTGTAGTATTACATAGTTACCATGTATGGTTAGGGCACTGAAACCGTACAAGACAACATTTAATTATAAATAATTTGTGGGCATATATAGCGATCAACTATTCACCTCCGGGATACAACTCCACTAAGCCTTTCGATTGTGGTTGGATAGAAAGAGTCGAGATACGGAGAACAGCCTCGCAATAGTTCGCTTAACGATGAACACAGTATGCCATGCAACGTGACTAGTACAACATATTCTATATGGGTGGGATTCGAGGATCAATTTATTGGGATCACCCAATCTCCACAGACCGGTCTATTGGGTCAACAGTTGCCTGTTTGCCCACTTCACAATGCGGAATAGCTCTTCCTAAGATATGATGCGGCATTTGTCATTTCCGGAATGCTTTTAGTCGGTTGGATGTTACAGTACTATGAATGCTAAATTTATCAACATTAAAACAACTTTGTCCATTTGAAGAATTAACAATACCCTAAGTGAGGTGTGGATATACGCACGGTGACCTATCCAAAATACCGGATTTCCCACTTGTCTACAATGGGCAAGGTAGCCCGCTAGCATCGAAAACTCTAGGTCTCAAAAAGCAAAAATTATCGAGCCTTAATCCCTCCGAGAAAACCCACGGCCGGTTCTGGCTGAGCGGTGGAGTTTGTTGGGAATTGAAGAAATCCCGGCTAGCCTCTTAGCATCAATTTAATAATAATAATACATATTAATAATAATACATATGGTGTAACATATAACTTTAGGGGGTTTCTGCCCATGGTGAAAAAAGAGAAAGTTCAAATCTATGAACTCCTATGGTGACTTCGCCGCTGGCCTAGCGTTTAAATTGAATAGGTATACAATGCATCATCACCCAGGCGGCTACTTTGCAATTGACCTAGGTCATCTTTCGCGATCATGGAATTTTCTACAATCACCAGAATCTTCACCTATTTTATTTATAAGCCTAGCTTTTATTGCTTATTTAATTCTGATTCGTCACTGTCGTTATTCACGTTCTGCACGTCATGTTCGACTTTTCTCAGAGTCCCAGGTTTTGGACAGACAAGAAATGCCTCTTCCTGTAGCCCAGAAGATTTACGATTCTCTTATGCATGCCGAATTTCCATTCTGGTTTTGGAAAGGTATTGAACTTGCCTTGTTTCGCACCTATGGTATCCCAACAATCTCGTCACAGCTAGCAAAAACTTCACGATTAGTGGCACCAGACGCTCTCCCTCGTCGATATGTTGAGACAGAAGTCCTCTTTCTTGAATTTGCGTTGAGACAATGGGGAACAGTACCATGGCTACAGGCAATGGCACGGACACGGGCTATTCATGCAGCGTATCGGAAATCAGGGTCCGTGAAAGAGGAAGATATGCTATACACGTTAGCGTCTCTTGCCACGCAGCCGGTTTTGCTAGTGGAGAAATTGGAATGGCGGTCCCTTAATGAAGTCGAGCTCACTGCTGTTGGGACATTGTATCGTGCTATCGGAGATGCTCTCAGTATTGACTATACTCTACATCTTCAGCCTTTCATCAAGAAAGAAGGCACTGGTCAGAATGGACTTGACTTTTACAGTGCCCTTCGTGATTGGCAAGTCTCATACGAAACTAGAGAGATGGTCTACACCCCACAAAACAAGCTACTATGTGATGCGGCTGTTGGGCTGCTTCTTTGGGGGGTGCCTGGGAAATCACTGAAGCGATTCATTACAACGGCGTTAACTACCATTATGGATGATTTGCTGCGAGAGGCAATGGGATTCCCACCAACCCCATACTGGATCGCCTCTATCACAAAGTGTATTTTGGCTACTCGTAAAATGTTCCTGAGACATCTGTGTCCTCCACGGCCAGATCTGCTAAAGGTTCAGAGATGGAAGAACTTGGATCCATCATCTATCACATGTGCCTTTGCCTCTGGGGACACCTCAAAAATTGATGGCATCCAAAAGATACCAGCTTCTACCAATAATGAATCGTCGGAGAAAGACATGATAGAGAAAAAAGTGAGAGTTCATGGTCCTAGTGTGCCAAACACCATAATGAGATCGTATGTCGCAGCCCCATATTTCGTGGAACCTACCGTGTGGAATCGATGGTTCAGTCTTGGAACATGGTGGTGGTGGGCACTTGGACTACCAATCCCCGGTAAGGACTCCGCTCATCAGCCAGAGGGATATTATATCCCAGCCTTGGGACCACCTTTAGGGCGGACTGTAGCCTCCCAGAGGAGAGAGGAGAAAAAGGTGAAGGCAGTGGGATTATCCAAGGGATGGCAATATTTATAACGCTGATGACGCGGAAAATTCTATGCATCTCTTTCGTTGATGCGAATGAAATTTACAGAACCTCAAGACTTAAATTCATTGATAAACGTCATTTGTTTATTTAGCCGGAGTATCTCTATGCCCATTTCATATTATCTACAAACTTCAAACACTGAATGTTTGCTCTTATACCCAATGTTGAGCACTTGGGAGGTCTATGGTTATATTGAAGATATAATGACCTTGCCACCTCAATGTTCCAGATGTCTACGTTGTAGCAGTACTTTCCTAGTGCAATATTGAGCACTTCCTGAAATCAGCACACTTCGTCTAATATTACATTCTCATGTTTCTTAGACCTCAGTATCAATTGGTCAATCCGGCTTTGCAGCGTTGGCAATTGACAAATATTCCTCGTAACTGTGTAAGAAAAGGTTCCAATATGAGCTCCATTATCTTGTAACTATCTCCGTTTCATCATAAGCAGTTAGTTCAAAGCTATATAAATAAAAATGACTAAATACATATATTTCAGAGGTCGTCTACATTAGATAAAATTAAAACCATTTCGCTCGGTAATAATATAAATTCAAAACAAAATTAAATATATCACAGGACATAAGTCTAAAAGGTTATAAATACCTTTCAGACAGACGTCGATTGGTTAAATGTAGGCATCATTTGGTGTATATGTGCCAGTTAAAGATTAATCTTAGGTATGTTTAAGTTGTGCATAATTTGAACAATCTAACATTGAAAGCAACGTTATCACACGTGAAGATAGCCCCACAGTACAATAAGCTATACCAAAGACGACTTAACACGATGTCTTCAATACTATTTTACAACTTTAACCATGAACTTTAAGAGGTAGATTAGACAAGCAGCATATCAACCAGGGTCGAGAATGATCAACTTCTTGAATGAGGCATTGGGCCCACATACCGCAAAAGGCAAGGTGTCCGCTGTTCGGCTGTTCGGAAGTCAGCGAACGGCCGATTCGCCGTGCCTTTAATTCCATGAACTCTTGAGAAGTATCTTCACTTCCTCAACTTCAACCATGGAAGATATTTCCGATGCATTCCCACCCCCCCGTGGATCGGCACTCCGTCGGTACAATGTAGAACGTTCTTGCTTGAAATGCCACGAACGCAAGATCCGCTGCGATAAGCGGACACCTTGTGCGTCATGTGTACGACTGGGTACTCTGTGCAGGTATCCAGGTCCAGAGCGTGCCAAGAGGCGGCAGCAACAGAAGGTCGTAGTGACAGATATCTCGACTCGCTTGACCCAACTAGAGAGGGCCGTTACCGCACTGGCGGAAGGACAAATTCCCGCCAGGAATGATGCAAATTCACCGAAGAAATTCAGGAGTATCAATGAGCGGCCAGAAAACCCCCTACATCAATCGACTTTGAGAGATACTCTTCCACCTGCTAGACGTCCGTCCAGCGGGCCTACAGGTGTTACCAGCAAAGGGTTACTTTTGCCGGACCGTCTATACATCAACGACCGTCTGTTATCACGTGTTCTTGAAAAGGTTAGTTGTACTTCAATCAGAACTCATGCAAGAGATTTACAACTATATACAGGAACAAGAGCTGCAGTCAGCCATTGGTGGCCCCAAAATTTCTAATACCGACACCAACAACGATAGCAAGTCGTCTTCTATCAATGTTGACACAATACTCTTTGGCTCCGGGCAGTGTGCAATAGATATTGTCACCCTGCATCCATCACAGCGTGAAGTCTCGCAACTCTGGCAGGCATACATAACCAATGTAAACATGCACATTAAAGTCTTGCATATTCCCACTGTCCAGTCGATGTTGTTTGCTGCAATAAAAGACTTGAAGAATGTGCCATACGATTTCAACGCTCTTATGTTTGCAATTTACTTCTGTGCCACTAGTAGCTTAGACCCAGTGAGTGTTGGACGTGTGCTCGGGCAGGAAAGACACGCTGCATTGCGACGATTTCAACAAGGGATCGAACAATGCTTAAGTCGAGCCTCCTTTTTAGAGTTACCAACTGTGACTTCTTTACAAGCCTTTGTGATGTTTCTGGTAAGCCAAATGCCACTTTCCAGTTCCCTAACTGCTGCTGAAGTAATTCTCTTAGATGAGCGCTCGAGTTCACAATAAAGGCCGCTCAAGCTGGACACTTACTAGCCTTGCAGCTCGGTTGGCGCAATCGATAGGTCTTCATCGAGACGGGAAGAACTTTAATCTACCACCGTTAGAATCAGAACTTCGGAGGCGTTTATGGTGGCAAATCGTAAATAACGATCATCGTGCATCTGAGGACCACGGAATCTCCATCTGCACATCGTATGGATTTTGCGACACGGAATACCCTCTTCACATAAATGATGCTGATATATCTATCCATTCACAAACCCTTCCTCCTCCGCGCAAAGAATTCTGTGATATGACCAGTTTTGTGATCATTACAGAGGCCAGTAGCGCGTTTCGCGAATATTTACCCGCCACGCGTCCTTTTCGATGTAGCGTTGGACCCAGCGATATAGACAAGAGGAAACAGTTGGGCTGTCTTTTAAATCGTTTGGAACGAATTTATCTTCCTATTTGCGATATAAACATCCCAACACAACGGAGTGCTTATTACATCGGAAAAGTCCTTATCTCGAAAATGAAATTCTTGGATGAACAGCAGTCTACCGCCTGCGAAACAAACGACAAAACAATTGCTTCTGGAAGTACGGACCATAGCCTCGTGTTAGCTTGTAAGGTACTGGAAGTATCTAATATCTTACTGCAAGATGAGCTGTTATCTCACTGTCACTGGATATTTCTTTCGTACACCCAGTACCACGCAGTGATATATATACTCTGGCATATGTGCGTTAATCCGGCTGTTCAGGATGCCGATTACATTTGGAACCTTGTTAATCATTACATAACCTTGGTTGAGTCCTTCCAAGCTATCGCTGACCTTGGACCAAAATGGCCATTCGTGCGTCGACTGAGGGAGAAGGCGTTAAGCATCAGAGAGAAATCGACGATAGAGGAAACTGTTTCTAATGAAAGTCAACAGCAAAATTCTCATTTCCCTCTTGACTCAGAAGCCATGCCCATTGCACGTGCAGGTGTGATTCACGAAGACTTTTTGGATTATGTCGACTGGGACTTTAGTGCATCATCTTTTGCCGACTGGAGTAACTTTTCTCTGAATCTCGATAAGTATTCCTATGAATCATAAGTTATCCCTTTATTTTCTGGAAAGGCTTCGTACCTCATAATTTCCAAGAATTGATGGAAAGCTTCGACCACTGGCTCAGAAATAGCGTTGATTAAATCTAGGGTTTGTGAACCAGTAGTTGAACTTCTTACGGTTGCTCCTCATCACAAATATTTGTACACAACGGAGCGTTTTTCATCCACCTTATGATAGGTTGCAGGATTTTATCTGATAAATACAACTGTATTATAGTATACAGATTGGGGGTCAAATTTGTATGTATCCTAAAGCTAGCATGAACTAAGACTAGTCACCTATGTCTCAACTATATTTATCCAACAATATACCCACAAGTTAGCCTTGAATAAGAAGGTGTTACTTAGAAACGTGAAGACGAAAAGAAGAGCATAGGATGAAATAAGTATGGTTCGTGTACTCTTCAATTTGATAAAGCTTCATAAGACCTTCGTATTCTCTCTTGATATCTTGTTCCAAATAGACACAATTTTGGCCAAGTGAGCCCATCCACTTGTCCACAATTAACTTGCATATTTTGATCAAGAAAGATGAAGTTGGAAGCCCTTGCAAATGGCTGAGACTTCCAAATTAGCTCTTATATTTAGAGCGTTAAGTACCTCCATCTGAACCTTCTTAATCAGAGCCTCTTTCAATGGCGACTGCCTATATAGCTGCTGAAAGCCCCATGACGCGCGCTCAAATAGAGGTTTATAGGTCGTTCTGAGGAAGTCAGGTGTTTCGAGATCGAGTAAAATATCGCCTCCGTGTACAAATGTTTTCTCTCTCTGTCATCGGTAGAGGTGGTACGTGCTGTTGTGTCAAATTTCTTATTGACTGTTTCTAGTTCCGTAGCACGAACCCAAAACCACCTGTTTTCAATCTTTTCAAGGCGTGATATAGTATTGTCTTGTTTCGCTTGAACCTTTGAATACTTCAGTTCAAGTTCTTTGCGAAGCTGTGAAATATCCTTAGAAAGCTTCACGTCAAATTCTTTCTGTTGCTCAGTGGACTTCTCGGCAATTTCATTTTGAGCTCGCCCATAGAACGAAATCCTCGATCGTTGCCTTTTTTTTGTCACCTTCCATCTTCAACTGTAGCTTTCGGCGGATGGATTTTATCGTAGAATTTTCGTTTAATTTTTTAGATGGTTTATATTCATCCAAAACCACCACCCCGTACCCGTCCTATATTTAATATTTATACTTGTTAGCCAGAGTATTTCGATGACTGATAAATACGAAAAAAAAATCACACTATGTCATTGGTCAAGACTTCCTCGAATTGAGAAACTTGGCTTATTGTTTCCGTAGCCATATTCAAAACGTGGTCTTTCTTCAGTGTGTTGATTGTTTTCTTTTTTAGCTGGTGTTTCAGGATCAAATTAAGAAAGAATCTAATCGATTAACTACTTAAAATTAAGAATATTTGGAAAGCAGCAAAGGCAGACAGGTCTGAATGATCGGTTCTCTTCCCTGTCTTCTTTATGTTGTTGGCTTTTTAAAAGACCAGGATTGAATGTTGACACATTTTGAAAAAGTTATAACGGTCTATGAAATAAAGACACTAGTTTGGGGTCTCTATGATGTTTGATATTTGACCTCTAGTAATTAGGATATGCCTTATCACACTACTATGAGAACAAACATGGAAGGAGACTTCTAAATCCGCATCAACATGATTGTGGTGGTGGCGACGAATTCTATGGGTTACATGCAGGCAACCACATCTATCTTTTAGTGTCTACATGCATTACTATTATCTTAGGCAATTCAAATAATGGTATTAGAAAGTTCGAATATTACACAAAAGGCTCTCAAAATAAAGGTTTATTCGAACGGGTGCAATGAAACTTATTGTCATTCGTAACAATGAGCCGACTCCCAAAGTCAAACCTCGACTTATGGCACTTTATATATTTCTATTTTGCAATGGCAATAATGAAAGTGATAGGGAGATTCCGTCAACAGTATCTTTACCATTTATACAATAATAGCCAAGGAAACGGTAGTCTTTTGATAAATTTGCTTGATCGGACCATATTTGTCTTGTTCGTCACTACAAAGCAAACAATCATGCACTGCTCATCTAACATACGTCACCGGTAATACTTGCTACGTCGTGACATTAATCTCCAGGGGTCAAATTGGCTTTCTATAGCTCATAAACGCAATTTTCTTGTGTGTCGTTAATGTTGGTAGGTTGTAATTGACTTTGTCCATATTATGTAACAAATAGCTAGAGGAACATCCTTTATCTTCCAAATACAATTAGGTACATATTCCGGGCCTTACCGCATAACCGACTTTGTCATAGCTACATGAGTTAACTGCCAGCCTATACGAAATGTTTCCAGGCTGTAGCCTCGGGAAAAAGCCCACAGTTGTATTTCTTGATCCTTCACTTGTCCGAAAGTGTTGTTTGATCGATCCTGGTGTAGTCTAGAGTCATAAAGGTGTGATTTTCTGAGGGTAGACCTCGCCAGAGAGCGTAAACAAAATCTTAGGGAAAGAAAAGGGGCTTTGGTTCGCTGTTGAAGGAAAATGGCTCGCCGCTCGCTGCAGATGACCCGGCCCCCTCCACTGTACTGGGATTAATCTTCTATCTTTATTGAATATCAATTAACTAACTCCAATCCTCTAGTCGTCTACAAAGGCTTGTTAATGGGATCATTGTTCATATGACAGTGGGGGATTGGGATTGTCGGAGAGATAGGAGGGTACGGTAAGCCTTGGCGTGGTGGGGAGACTAGATCGAGTCTCCGCAACCTGCCGAAGAGTTTGTGAGGAACAAGCTGAGGAAGCCGCATGTTTCTTCCTTATTTAACGTACATATGTCTTCACAATTCTCGCCACCCACCACTTTAGTGGTCGCCCAGAAGCCTGTCTTCAAACGGCAAAAGACACGCAAAGGCACCTTCAGTTGCTGGGAGTGTAAGAATCGCAAAATTCGTTGTGAGTTCAAACCAAACTCCGGCTCGGAATGTAACTCATGCCAGCGCCGTGGGTTGCGTTGCATCAGCCAAGACTTTATAGAAATCGACAGTAACAGCTGTGAGAACATTGGGAGACGCATTGAATATGTTGAAGATTTAGTCGGCCAGTTGATTCGGGAAAGGAGTAATTGGAATCCCCCAGATGGTTACACTTATTCGCCATCTATTTCGTCACCCGGTCAGCAACTACTCAATCAAAGCTGCTCTCTGAGTAATCACCTCGAGTCCCTTCTCCCAAGTCGAGCTATTATTATAAATCTTATACAGCTGTGCAAATTCTTCCAATTGCCATTCCATACTTTTCGTCAGCCATATGAGAAGCTAAAATCATCCCAAATAACCAAGGAGCAACTTGATCAGGCGGTTCAACCACCTCCATCAACAGCGCCGCCCGTCATTTTTGCACAAAGGCTCATCAATTTCGCGCTCTGCTTGCAGCATCTGGACAAGATTTCGATTCAAAAAATGCAAACTTTCCTGAATGCTTCTACTACAGATGCTGCTCAACGCTGTGTTGAAATTGCCTCTCGTTACGTTACATCCCATGATACGCTCATGGAATCTCTCGAAGGGCTAGAAACTTATATGCTTGAAGCTGGGTACCATATAAGCACAGGTAACCCTCGGGCTGCATGGCTTTTGATGCGTCGCGCTCTGGGTGTCGCACGGCGTATGAATCTTCCTTTTATGGCAAAGGGAGAATACAGGGCTGAGTATATGTGGTTTCGACTCCATGCTAGTGATCGACTTATCTCCCTTATGGTTGCACTGCCGTGCAATAGCTGTGATGACTCCTTCGCTAAAGAGAAGATTCTGTCTGAGAAGTTACCGTGTGAACGGTTGGAAAGAATCCATACCGCTATCATTGGTCGCATCATTGATAGAAATATCAACATGCAACGCCAGAGCTCTAGAGGCTTCGCTTACTATCATGGTTATGATGATTATGCTGTGACTCAAGCTATTGATTCTGAAATGAAGCAGGCAGCAAAGTCCGTACCGCTAGAATGGTGGGTGATACCGACTCTTGACAACCGGACTGCAGATGTGGACATCATGGAAAGGACTGCAATCCTCCATACACAAACACATCAGCATTACATTTTGGTACTTTTACATCAACCATATCTTTTCAGAACATCCGATACCCAATCAACCATCAGTTCGATTTCCAGCGATACATCGGGTTTGATTGATCATGCATACAGCAAATCAGCTGCCTTGTCAGCAAGTCGCGAACTACTTTGTCGCTTTTTAATCCTTCGGAGTTTTCACCACGTGCCATCTTATCGCGGCGTTGACCATAAGGCTTTCACTGCTGCAGTAACTCTGATTCTGGCGCACCTCGATGGACATCGCCTTTCAAGTGTGAATGTCTTACAGCATCAACGACCACACGATTTAGGCTTAATTTACAGTATCATCAATCGATTCAGTGAAGATACCTCTAGTCAGAAATTCGCACATACACTGCGCGAGCTTCTCGGCATCGAAGCAGACGCGTCTAGTGGTGCCTGTTATTATTTCACGTGGAGTGAAAATGGACATGGCACAGAGCAGAACGATGACTTGAAACTTGAGATTCCTTATTTTGGTACACTCTCAATTATAAAATCCGGCACCGACATGGAAAATATGCAATCATACTCCCCTAAGAAACAACGCGGGAATCTCCAGAATAATACTGTCCAGCATAATCTGCATTTAGATGCATCAACATCCGAGAACCCCCTTTCTTTGGACCCGTCTATCCAATTCTCGGATTACATACTGCCTAATCTTAATTTTCAAAACACGCTGCCTTCTCTACCCGCTTTAGACGACTTCAGAAATACAACGAAACTAGACACAAATCCCGTGCAGAGTTTCGTTGACCCTTCAGAAAGTTCCGTCCCAGGACTTGATTCGACCTTATTTAGTGCTTTGGTACATGATGGGGAAATCAATTAAAGTGTCGATTAATACAACATCCATTCCGTGAAATCTATCTCTCTATTGAGGGAACACGTTAGATGTATCTGCTATCACATGAATTGCGTAAAGGGCTATTGAGGGCAACTTTGGAGTATGCGCCAAGGCATATCCAGTCATATTCTGGAAGCGACCACCAACAACGGATGACGACAACTTTGGAATTGCCTTTTCCTCCTCTGGCGATATTAAGAGGTTCAGACTGTCCAGGTTCTCTTCTAATCACTCAGCCTTAGTCGTTCCCGGGATAGGAAAATATCGTCGCCCTGTGTAAGCAGCCACGCTAGTGCCAGTTGTCCCATGGTGATTCTTTTCTCCTCAGCAAAGTCCGAAAGTCTATTGAAACCGCCCAAGTTATGGTCGAGATTATCGCCAGAGAGCCATGGCAACACACCACGTGAGTCTCTAGGCTTGGTAACATCATCACACGACCGCAATTCTCCACCCACAAACCCATTTCCTAACGGTCCGTAGCAAACAATTGCTATTCCCAACTCACGTGCTCTCTGTAATAGTTGTCTTTCTGGAGACTCGATATCCAGACAAAATGCACTGTACTCTACCTGCACGGCGCCACGATTCTGCGCTGCATTCGCTCAGACCTAGATATCTGATCTTGCTTGCATTCTTGAGTTCAACCATAGTCTGGGCCTTTTTCCCAACTGATTTCACCTTATCCAGGCTATGTACGAAAAAGAGATAGACATAGGGAAAGCCAAGGCGCTCCAGCGACGATTCAATAGCTTCATGGCAGTATTCAGGCGTTGAATCGATATTGATCTTTTTCTCCACAGTACTCGATTTCATGCCAAACTTTGTAGCGAAAAATGTATTCATGCGCTTTTCTGGGTTTTCTGCAATCCATGTACCCAGATGATCCTCGGAATCACCGTACTTGTCGGCTATGTGGGATCACTCAGCAAATATTTGCTTACATTTCAATGACACGTTTTGTTTACATACAAGTATCCCAAGAGGTCTCTCCATGTTTGTACGCATGATCTAGAAATGCGAGACGATCTTCATCGAAGCCAGGTATCCCATACACACCACTGTTACTCATGAGCTCCAAGCCGAGACAGGGGATGACGGGGTCATTCCTGTCCAAAGCACGACCGGGGATGATCGCGAAAGATGGCATTTCCCATATACTTGATGGGAATATTTAGGGCTTTAGGTTCTACTAATACTGATAAAATGAAGTAATTTACATATGTTAATGTAATCGCAGCACAATTTATATTTCAGGAGTCTGCAATGTACGGCTGAAATGCCATAATTCACCTCCGCTCCTGCATCAAAGCTCATATCACCATCTGTGCAGACCTGTGAAACCTAATTGAGAATACTTCAATGTTAGTACGCGGTGGAATTAAGAATTCATTTAACTAGTATTTACATATGCGATAAAAATGCATGCCTCGACTCTCCTTTTCAGCCGCTTAACTCCAGCGTTTACGTCCGAGGTTCGCTTTCCGGATGTTTCTCTCAAATTTCCCGGTTCAGTTAATCGATATTGCTCATTCACATATAAATCCTGTTGCTGTTTACTTAAAAAACGGAATCATTCGACAAAATGGCTATGGTTTTTGTTACTAGAGTTAGTCGTTACGCATTGTATTTCTACCCGACTTAGAATCCTTCTTAGTAAAATTTCAATTTTGCGCTACAATAAATCGAAATCTTTATCCTCTATTATCATATCAATTGGTGTTATTTAAGTCTTTAAATATAACAAAACTTGAGTGAAAATTCTAATGCTTGAGGGATGTGATTTAAACTCAGAAATTCACCCACAGATTCTTAACAAATATCATAGTCACCGGAACATGGCTATTTGAAGGGATATGAGAGGACTTGAAATTCCAATGTTCCATTGACCATCCAGGAATCGCCGTAATATTAGTGACATAAATATTCCATGGAAGAGGTTACTCAATATCGTAAAAGAAATTTCCCTTATGGCATCCTCAATGAAGCAGCAACTATAATTGAAATTATTACATATTGTATTTCTATTAGTATCTTTAGTATATTTAACCCACAGGCTCAGGATTAAGGAGGCGTGCATCATTCTAGAGCATTCTCAACCTTCATGTTGTAGCGACCGATCGAATCGCCAGCTACTATTGCTTTTAAGCCACATATGTCAACAGGTTGTGAGTCTTACGAATAAGAATGAATGCAGGTGTTACTTAATCCACTGTTGATGGAGTACGCGTTAGAGCAATTCACTCTATACAAATTATATGAATGTGTAACATTTGAAGGGGTGAGCAAGTCGAGCGAGCCATGAGAGGGTCCCAACCTGATCGATCTAAGAATCACAACACCCGTATGTTAGAATTTCAGATACTGATATATCAATTACATTCTATACTCAAGTTTTGTATTCCCGAGGTCTCTGATACGATCTGCCGAGATATGTGAGTATGACTCATCTTGAGCAATATTGAGCAATTGAGGCGAGCTCGTATTGGTCTCGCTTCGGAACTGGTGTCGCCATGGGCATTCCTGGCTACCGTTGTCGCACATAAATAGAAAAGAATTAATTTGGCGTATATTGAAATAATTTTCCCTTGAATTTTCTCCATCCGTCAGTTTTGAGTCTTGCGGTATTTGAAGTCCGATGGTTTAAAGAATTTACATGATACCGGGGATGTGATACCGGATCGAGATCCTCAAAGGTAAGCTTGTTCCTCGTCGACCTCACACTCATTCAATTCAATGATGAAATAAAATCCAATCTTCACTCGCCGATATGAAAGTCATCTCTATGCTTAAAGTAGATGGCTATTCTGATTATTTCATTGGTTCTGAAAATTCATATCCATTTCATGATTCGAAGTTCTATATGCAGCTATGTTCTTGCTAACAAGATGCTAATGACAACATTAATACAATGTACAGGAGAAGTCAAAAATACGCATATACACACAAAGCTTCGCAGACAATACAACGAATCATGTGACACATTCATCCATCATCTCTTCAAAATCAACATCATACGGCCATATCAAATGGAACTCGTCCTTTTCAATATTATCCCCTTCTCGAGCATTGGTCTTCGGCATCCTCCTCTTTTCAATCATCGTATTCAACCCTAACACTTTATCAATGCATGCCTGCCTTTCATGCTGCTAGTCTCTCAGTCCATCTACTAACATCGTCTTGCTAGTGTCCTTGTTCTGCCTCAAAGATTGGTACCAGTACTCCAGAAAACGTATAAACCTCTTCAAATGCTTGGTTCACCCTCTACCCTGCAGTTGGCGGAATAGCACGTGCAGCATCGCCCAGAATAGCACCTCTACCCTCGCTCGATACCTAACTGTCCAACTTTGGAACTACATAAAACGGCTACAGGTTGATCTTATTCTTGGATATTTTGCTCACGGCATTTGACACAATGGTGGGGAACTTGTCAGCTTCCTCACGGAGGAAAGCGATACACCAGTCGTTATTGTTGAGCAACTCCGTCCAGCCTTGTCTTGATAAGTTTGTTTTAAATGGCTGTTTTTTGCCAATCAACACATCGCTGCCATCATAGAGCTGTTGCACAATAAAAAACGATCCCTGCTCCTTGTTCATAATAGTAACTGGGGCAGAGTAACTTTTTGGTAAGTTGAGCTATAGGCACGGCGGCTGTCACACCTATATCACCGGTAAAGTTTGGCTCTAGGTCCGGATAGAGATAATTCTAGACTTCGGATTGAATACCATCCGCGCCACCTAATATTGATGCAGATGCCCGCGTTTCGTCAGTAAATTCCCACGTAACGATGCTCTCTTCAGACGTCTCAGAGTCAACTGTGAGAACTTCTTTCCGTAGTTGATCGTGATCCGCTCTGCCTCTTCAATAAGTTGATGCAATGCATTGATAATCTCAAATCGATAGACTCTCAAGGCCTTATAGCCTTTTTTTCTGCTGAGCCGAACTCGAATGTGTCTACATGCGTGTCGTTAATTGTCGACAATCAAGAGTTTCAAACTCAAATACATGCGGACGAAGGCGAGAGCCTATATGCCCAAAGAATCGAGAATTCTGAGGGCATTGGGGGATAGCATAATTGCGCCGCCAATGTCAAGGGTCAAGGGACTCGTTGCGAGACTCGTAGATGGCAATGTTACTAAATCCTCCTCAGTGAAGAGCCAAAGCGAGGTTAAGACCCGACAGGTCCGCGCCGATGATGGCAATTTCACTGTAAGGGATCCTTGATAGTATTTTTATTTATTGATTTAGCCTTGAAGGAATGAAGAAAATTATGAACTTATAAGAAACAATAATAATAAAAAGCCCAAAAAAATATCAAAATTGAGTGTGCTTCGTTAACTTTATAACCAGCCTAGTGTAATGCAAATGGTTTGCTGGATTGAAAAATCTAGCGTGTTGCGAACTTCAATATGTTGTCAGTGGAGCTGATGTATTACTTCATAGCATCAATTAATTCACATATACCTAAATCATTTCAATGGAAATTTTACGCTTATCCAGAAGCAAGGATGCGCTATTCCAGATCTAACGAGCAAAATTCAGATTACATCTCTAAAATATGAGGTCTAACCCGCATGTTGGCAATTCCGAAATCAGTAACATCAACTAAACGTTCCACTTTCGTCATAGACGACTTTTTTGCTGGTGAAAGGTGTTGCTGCATCTGTATATTTGCTTTGATCAGAACATGAAAATCAGCAACATATTGACTTATTGATGAATTCATATCGTAATTGTACTTGGACATACATGTAGCCCAACGAGATATAAATATCTATAAACATTGAGATAGATACCGTGAACATATTGGCCGAATCTATCAAATTCGTACCCTCCCTGTATGTATAATGTAAGATTTGAGCCTCGTTACATTGTAGGTTGCGGTGGCGGTGGGTTGGTTTTGGATGATTGGGTATGGTTTGAGACTCACGAACCGATGTCTCTGTAGTCGAGACTACTACAAAGTATTTGAGAGGTTAATTAATCAATGCACGTACTAGTCAAGCCGCGTGCATTAATATTAATTGCATGATATAACCAGGAGCTAAGTCTATTCCGAGAAATGGGAAGCGCTAGTGTCCCCATCAACCATTCCCCGAGTGAAAAAGTGGACAGTAAATGATTGCCTGTCAACCAGAGGCACTATTATCAACAGCTCTCACAGCTGTGGCAGACTCTGCGCATTCATTCATGAAAACTGGAAACCTGTATTTATTCCCAATGTACCAAAATAGCTCTTGCGCGAACTTTTTTTCAATCATTCCTTCGGAAAAGGTGTCAAAGGCGACGCGCAAGACGAACATAATGCGTGATACCAGAAACCCGGGTACTGTGTGCAAATAGTATCGCATACTCCGACAAATATCTACGGCCAGCTGATAACGTTCATGGGGTCGCAAGACAGTAACTAACCCATCGTCATCATTCCCAGCTACAACGAGACGGAGGGCTCGGTGCAAGCACACTGTAACGGCGAGCATGAGATCAGGGTAGATGAGTATCGTAGGTTCAATGATTCCACCTGTAGACAGATCGTGACACTTTAGAACAGGGAATTTATCATCCCCTGATATACTGTTCGCGGGTGCCTGGGTCATGAATCCGTGTTCGTAAGAGAGGGCATATAGTGAGTGCCAGAGCTGTAGCCGTTGATCTAATTCCCTTGCCGTGGCTTGTACATCATGATGTGTACATGCAAGCTCTTCTTTTGGTAGCTTTCCGCGTCGCAAAGCTGTTTTAAGTTCATCGTATTTACCCAAAAATGCAGGAATATCGACGGCCACGTCTAAGAGAAGATGAAGCATATCTTTTGGGGGGCCATTCTCAGGCCAGGGGACAACTTTCCAATCTTCGTTGGCAAGAAAGGTTGCTCGTCGGCTTGCAATCGCGGTTGTTACCTATACCAGTCCGACATAATTAGCCAAGAAAGAAATTCCGAACTGGTATTTCAGCATAATCGTACCCAGAACATACGCAGGTCGATATAGAGCGATTGTTCAAGACCTGATCGATGACGGTATGGGGTTCGTATGCGCAACAATTCTAGTCCACCTAGCTGGTGTTTCATGACGGCACCAGGGGAGGTCTGCTTGAATGCCTAGGCCCTTGTGTAAGCCGAGTCAAGTGATTATTCTAGACGTCTTGTTACTCACCTCAATAATGGTCAGTAGAACGACGGCAGTCAAGACTTCAGTTGACTTGCACTTTTCTTGATGGTTTACTGCCGACTGTAGTAGCTTCAATGTCCGGCTGTATTGACTATGCCCTGCGGCTATCATTTTGGGGTGTTGGTCTCGCTGGCCGATGAATGTCAATGAGGCTGCACCAAATCCACTGGCTAGGAGCGGGGAAAATATTCGTTTCTCAGACGCTGATCGTAGATCAAACACGCGCCCGTGTATGTCAGACGGATCGGGAGAAAAGCCATTTATCAGCTCGCCGACGAAAATCTCCATCAAGATTTTCTCAGGCGATGGAGATGACGCTAATAAGCTCTGTACTGTTGGTCGATACGTCTACCCTAGTTAGTTCTCTCTGTTCTGCGTGATGCTCTATTCACACGTACCACATTAGCCGGTGTCGTTTTCCCAACATTCTTAGTCAATTCCTTCGTTTCTGCCGATGAAGCGAAGTTTATGCGAGGAGAATTCTCATTCGATGACGGAGACTCGTCAGTCGCCGTGGAGACTTCTCCAGTCTGTTTGAGAAGCCTGTTCTCCAGCTCTTTAACTCTTGCTTGTAGTTGTTCGATGAGGTCGGACTGGTCCATGAAATGGCGATCCTTTTTAGTCACACCAAATTCGCACTCGGAGGGAGCGCCTCGTATACAACACGCTCGACATGGCTTGACGCGATCACACTATGAGTCCCATGCCCTCGTCAGCATTGGTCCGATTAAGAACACAGATTTAGATGTGCTTCCAGGATAAAAGGAATTACATACCTTGACTTTGCGCTTCTGGCAACTCAAACAAGACAGCGTACGACGAAATTTTTTACCTACAGGCGCTGGGTGGTGGGCGATTTCATTCTGGGGAGAGTCCATGGACACCGCATCGTCGAATTTGCGGCAGCTATGAAAGGTTGGCTGATCGTCGCTCCTCACTATAAAGCGGCTCAATGACAGGCTGCCAGATGAACAGGAACACTGTGACGATCTGGTTCACTAACGGGATGGCCCGGCAAACCAATCATGTCATTCTGAATCACGGGTGCAGGCAAGTCGCCAGTAAGATAAAAAGATTGTCCAGTCGGCGAGCCGGGGAGGCACTGGTGGGAATAGCGCGACGATATATCTCAAGACGGTTGTAGTGTTACACACGCCATGATGGAAATGGCAGCAGACATTCCAGCCTCGAGGCAGAACGGATAGGCCCATTTATTCTGCAGAGTCCCCTTCCAGCTTTGCGGCCGGCGCGCTGCTAGCCGTCCTAGAAGGCCTCTTCCGGCTTTCCCATGCACTCTAGGCCACCGATGCCTCCTTGCGCCAATGGCGTCGCAAATCGCACCCTCTCCGCCCTTAGTATCTAGTCAAGCTTGGTCGTTGCTTTTTCGGCGGCCCTCGCGGATCGATGTCCTTCCGTATGGTGGTATGACCCAGTCACTCCGTCAACATTCTTCATGATCCAGTGTCTACCTTCCCCCGCAGTCCGCACGGTCCTTCTTCTGGGAAATCAATACGAGAAAAACCCTCGCTCTGCGAGTAGAAGAGGGGGAACGCGCCGTGAAACTTGCTCTGTACACTGAAAATACGGATATCCGATTTTGAGAGAGTTATTCCTGCATAGCAGAAATCCTCTCACCGGAATAGGCCTCTCCTGGAGTAGGGAGTTGTCAGAGAGTGTGAGCCATGTGGAGCACCAAGTTGATCATCGCTCCTAGGAGCCACCAGCCCATCGAGATTCGAGAGGCTTTCCCAGAAATTTCGCTATTGTCATTGGAGATTGATACGTGTGTGCATATGATTATTAACGAATTATTAAGAGGCCTTCGGTTGGTGACTTTTACTAGAATAGAAGTGCCAGATCGTGCATCGCCCTCATGTCATTGGGTCGCCGATCTGCCGGGTTCTTGCGTGCTTGGAGAGAAAAACTAGCTGGAAGTCGTTTGGCTGTCACTCAGACGCAATGATTGGATTGGCGGTTAAGCTGATTGCTCCCTGTTGGGGAAAACGCGTACCGATTTAAACTATTAGATTTAATAAGTAGTCGGATATCTATTTTCTGCAATCCGGGCTTCAAACTGACCAAAGCTAACTTGCACCTCAGCAGAGAGTAATTGTTTTTATTATCTAGCAGCTCATCACATTACGAAAACGGAGACTTGGGTGGCTTAAAGTTTTTGGATAAGACATTCTCGTTTTGAATACATATGCAAAAATATCAGCATGTGAAGACAGAATGACAGGCCGAAGGAAATAAGTCAACTTCTGCAGAGCGTCAATGTTCTTAAATCAATTTGATCTTTCAAGCGACTGCGTCGAGGTAGACTTCCCAATGCACTACTTTTGTTTGTTTCATGCATCTGCCTTTTGCTTAAAAATGTATCTACCACGTTATTTGACTATTACCTCCGGGCTAGCCAAGCTGTTTTCGCTCCCAAGGAAGTATTCTGGATTGAGTACAACAGTGGAACACAAGTATTAACTGGTAAGGTTTTATTGCCACCAGTCAGCTTAAAAGTCCCATCTAGCACTAAGCTGTTAAAGGAAAGATAAAAATAAGAGAAGAACTGACCCTGACAACTTCAGGTAAAACACTTCTATGTCGACTTATCTAATTGGCCGGCTCGGTGGGTCAATCCCTTTCAGTGAAAACAACGACAACATTTCATAGTAGCCAAGCGTATTAGGAACAAGCCCAACGAATCCTTCCTCAGCTTTGGCAGACTTCGCATGCCGAGGATAATATCTATTCCAAAGATCGTTGGTATATTCCAAGGTCAAGCGGTTTATCAGCTTTCTGAGCAGCTGCTTCTCTTCTTCGGCGAGTACAGGGTTTTTCTGCTGAAACCTGAAATACTCGATATACTCGTCACACCAATTCTTCACCTCGCATCTCTCATTGTCTTTACCCGGTGAGCAACCCTTGTTGAGTACAAGCAGGTATTTCTCGATGCCAGGACAATGTCCAGTGCCAGAAATGTGTCGATTGCAAAAGATAAGGAATCTTCCGTTAACCAGTCCGCATTTAGTAATAACAGAGACTGCAAGGCATTTCTGTGGGGGCTATGTTAATAATATAGTCTATTCGTACGCCCTAAGTGTAGCCAACGCACCTGAAAGATGGGTTTAACTGGAGGACCCTCGTATAACCATGGGATCATCCAGCTGGGAAACTCGTTTGCTTCTAAAACTCCAGGGTCATTTTGTTCTTTATTCCACGAATAATCGTCTCGATCAATTGGTGTAGGGTCTAATTCTGGAGGGTCCCATGCTCGAGGGTCAACTTGAACCCATTGTTTTAGCGAGCTTTTGTGTTCGACAGGTGGTTGACCAACTCTCCAATCAGGGTTTTCGTCGCATTGGCCATGGCCGCAGACAGTATTATGAAATAATTCACGAAAGAATTGCTTCTCACTGTGGCATTTGACATACCACTGGCATTCAATCTTGCCACAGAAAGTTTGTGCTCGAATTTTGCAGCTAGGGTCAGGAGGCTAATACTAGTCGTTAGCACACACTTCTTTTTTATATTAAGAATAGTCATTACCTCTTCAAACTCCCTTAGAAGCCTACCATGTGCTCGCCAGTGTCTTGGGAGCAGGCTGTGTTTCCATGTACGCCCTCGGGTTTTCAGCATTTCGTCATCCTTTGCCGCTTGTCTCCACGTTTTACCCGCATTTCTCGGCTTCCACACTCTCATATACTCGTTTTCCGCTTTATCAAAAACATTTATCGGAAAGTCTGTCCCCGGAAGCTTTGTCATATAACCCGTTCTCCAATTGCGTAAGACAAATTCATTTGCTGTATATATTAGTCTATCAAAAGTTGATATGAAATCACTTAGGATTTCAAGGGGAAGTTGAGCTTGGAAGAGTTGATTATATACCGGCTTTTGCTTTCCCGTGAATAAATCTAGCAGTCCGGCATCCATGGAGTCAGGAATCGAGTCTTCAAACTCGACTTCATACGGATACTTCTCCGGTTTCTGGGATGGCCCTGCATCATTTGATTGGGTGTAGATCGGAGGTTTGCCTTTGTCACGAAGTGATATCGGTATTGTGTCGTCTGAATATCCAGGCGGAGTTACGACTTCTCCGCTGAGACTATTTTCAACTGGTTCTTCCCAATATTTAATCCGCTGCTTTCCCTTATCGTCTGTAGGCATGTCTGAAAGCGAGTCCAGCTGAGAGGAAATATTCAACATCTGTTCCTCAGCATTGCGATCTTTAGCACATCCACTAGTGCATTTTTTGCTATATTCAAAGATGACTTCAGGACCCCAATGAACTTTCTTTTCTTGAGTCGACTTCGCTTTAGGCACCTTAGGATTTCCCTGGGCGATCTTTCCAAGAGTAGCTTCATGATCGGATGACATATCATCAATGGAAACCTTGAGCAGTAGAGGCTTGACGAAATCAGCCCTAAGAATAATATGGCTTTGAATAAACTCTAGAAGATTTGCCTACCTGAAGTTGTATCTGTTCCTGATTCTCCACTCTTTGTTTACACTTGTCTTTCATCCTCTTTTTACTCTTCGATCTCATTTTCGGCAACACTTGTCCTAAAACTTCAAATTGAACCGTCGATTTCCTAGTATTCAAAATTTGTGTCAATGATTTTGAAAAATTCTATGGCTGAAGACTTCAACGATGATTATCGCACTGTCTCTGGCTGGCTCATGGAATGAACCCCTGGGAGTTATATCTCACGTGTATATTTCAGTGGTTTCCACTGTGTCATACAGCTCTGATGGACGGCTGTAGCCTTTGTCCATCTCTTCCCCGGTGTCTCGGTCATTTTCATCTGCAGATATTTCCATTTGTTGGTTCTGAGTTTATTGAGATACGTCAACTCAAGACCCATCATTGATACAATGCAGTACTGTATTTGGACTTTGAATTTGCCTGTTTTATCAATATGTGCATATTGACTTTCATTCTCGCAAATAAGGGCTCGCATGTTCAATTGCTTGATTTGTACGACGCGAGACATTCTAGGTCTACTATTGACGCCCGAAATTATCCATCAATACTGGAATAATCATTATTTCTATTAAAGACTTTAGTAATCGTGGATTGGTTTACTTTGTAACCTCACCACTTTGACACTACCATAGGCAAGGATTGATTTGTCAAATTTGTTCTGAGACTTCTCCATTTCGTGGGACATTTCGTTGACTACATGTCATGATTATCTGATGGGAAGGGCCATCTTATAAGCCACGGCCGCTTTTATTGGCCCAGGAGAGTATTCCTCATCAAGAAATTGACTCTGGTGTCACCCAGAGCCGTTGCTCGTGCAACCCATGAGGAAAACAATTCCAGTTGAGTGGTAGGTTTAACAGGTTTTCGGATATCCGGCTAAACACATGGATTCGTGGGCACAATAGAAAGGAAACAAAAAGAAAATACCCCTAGGAGGGAGTGGCTTGGGTCTCGACGACTCAAATATCGAAACCACGTATAGCACAAGTTTAACAATCTCGATCTCGAACAGAGTTTTTAAAAAATGTCTTTCACATGTTCGGGAAATTAAGCATGTTACCATCTTATCGGTATATGTAGGACACACTTTCAAGACAGTCCAGCTACGGAATTTCTGTGGCGATTAGTTCACATGTATGTCTCAGTTTTGAGAAAAGAAATTCTAGATTGCTTCACTTCGCCCTATCCTTGCAATAAAATGCTACGGTACACTGCAAGAAAAGATTCTCTAGCCAAACAAAGCTTATCATGTTTTCAAACCAATAACATTCGCTTATAGAAGATCGAATCTTAGTAAGCCATGGCTCATTACTAACTTTCATATCATTGACGTGAAGTAAATTACGATGAATCCTACCTTGCGGTTTATAAGGCTTATGGTCGAAAGTTGTGTATAGCCCACACTTTAATTCAAACCTAGACAAAGCCACAGAATCATAGTATGTACTTGATAACAGTTTATTGCTGTTGTTGCCAAGTTCATTGATTCTATGGATGTATACAGGACGATGTGGCACCCCGCTTAGCTTAGTTGATTCACTTGTTATTGTATTTAAAGTATCATTGATTATCCATTCAAATTGAATGTGCAACACAGTGGTCTAGATCCTGATTAACTTCAGCCACAGCTTTAAAGGGCTTTCGCTCAACCATATTCAGGACACAAACGATTTTACCCTAGCGCTACTTTTCTGTCTTCTGTTCTTTAGACTTCCTAGATCTCACCTCGAAGCCAATAACCCAACATGCTGTATCTCGATATTCAAATTGTATGTAAGATGCCCCAGCTTTTCTATGTATATGCTTACGAAGCCTCTAAACCCCTTTGCTCTGCACCAATGTGGTTCATTCTGAGCCTACCGAGACCGAAAATCAACTCACCCACTGACAAGACGTCGCAATATCATATTCGTGTACGAATGCGGCCATATCAATCCATCCTCAGTAATCGAGCGCTGTATTCCATATCTGGATATCACCAAATGACCATGCCGCAACCCATTCAAAGAGGTGGTATATCTCGAGATTGGTTGCCTAGACACAACATATTTATGCCAAAACAATCGTCAACCGAAGCCGCGCTATTATATCGATGAACAAGGGTTTAAGTGCTATTTCGATTACCTACGAGCCAAATGGCAAGTATCGGATCACTGTCGCCAGGTTTGTTGTAAGAATGATTAATGTGGGAAGGTACATATTTACTTTTTAGATTGTAAGAGAAAAGAGCGAAGGCTGCATCTTGATCAGTCTTATTGTGGAAAGTGAGAATGGATTTTCGAGAGAATATATGAGAAATTCAAGCATCCTGACTGCATTGGGTCTGGAGTCAAAGGTAAATGGTGGGTTAAAATATTAAACTACATTCTATGAAATTTAGGTGTGAGGGGTTTTAACCCTGTTAGATATATTGATTAGAATTAATGAATAGTTGTTTGGAACCTGTTCCCACAATACCTACCAAATGTCAATATCGGCTCTGATAAACCGCACCTTGCTTTACTACAATATATCATTCAATTAACACCAAACCTAACGTCTGCACCAAAGCCAGACAAGCTCAACCTTGCCTAGAAGTGACCCACTAATTCGAAGCTTATATCCTATAAATCCTCCCTCTCCCCCCTCCCAGTCTGAACCAGAAACCAATTCCCCGCCACCAACCTGTCCATTCCAGCCTCCTTCGCAAACTCCTCCACATCGAACCCCAGCCTCGCTTCTGATCTTTTCGGCAGATGACATTTAAAATTCTTTGGAAAATGATATTTTTTAGGCTGCTCGAACAACAGCTCAACATATCGATGCGCTGGGCCCTGTGGCGGCGATGGTGCCATATACTCTGCCTGATTGGATTTGCTTGAATGACCGGGAGATAAAGAGTGATTTTTGTTTTTGTTTTTCTTGACTATCAGGTCCGACTGATACCAGTGCAGAAACGGGAGGATGGTGTCGTTGTGCGGAACGTCGAGATCGATCATCAGGACTATGTATTTGGTGTGGTAGTATTTTAGAAGGGGAGGAGGGTTGTCGGGTAAAGGGTTTAGGTCGAGACGGGGTGGTTCTTTGGTTTCTGTGGTTTTAATTAAGGATTAGTTTGACCGAAATAGTATAGGTGTTGGAAGTTCGGCATTCACACCATCCTTCGATATTCTGTCACCAGGATGGACTCGTAGTTCGTCGCTAAATGTGACCCCTAATCGATCTTCAATAGATGGCTCAAACCCTGGTGGGGTTTCACCGCGCACAAAAACTGATACGAGGAATAACTGTAGTATAAATTGCGGCAGCATATTAATGACAGGTATTGCAATCTTATAATGAAAGATGTCAACGTGAAATGTCAACTGGTGGAATAGGAAATAAATTGTAATCTAAAAACAGGCAGCATGACGATTCAACACATCATGATGACATGCAAGATTATTAACGTATAAAACTATAAAACAAACCACGTGCAAATAAAGTGGTTCATTTTAGCTCCCGTAGTTAGCCAGAAAACTTAGTTACGAATTAATGAGCAGCAGAGACAGTTGTTTACATACGCGGGCTGATTGAAAAGCCTATTCGTCTGTTTTGTTGATTTTAATGTTAAAGATTTAAATGGCTTTTTAAATCGATGGACTATTTCATTATGCGTAGCATTAGCTGTAGATGAGCAACATCTACGCGACGAATATTCGTCCTACAGTATATGTATGATTAATTGTGTGAAAAGTATTCGGAAAGCTTTTTACTAGAAGTTTACTACCGTGTATAGACATTTGCTGCCGAACAACTCAACCTGGAAATCTACAGAATCCTGTTCAACCGCGGCATCCGAAGAATATCTAAGGAAGAGCCAAGAACAGCTCTTTCAATTTCGGATAGTTCGGTGTGCCCAGACCGGTCGCGGGATCCCATCTAATTCTTCATGTCAGTCTAACAGTCAAACAAATGCAAGTGAAGAAACGACATACCCCTCGATGGCAGAGAATCCTTCGGTACCACAGCCAACGTTTGTTCCGTTGGTGATATCGTTGAGAACGTGGGGGTTGGCGTAGAGAACGGGGTTGATAAAGCCGATGGGTCCTTTACCGACAGATAGACGTTCTTCGTTGAGCTGTGACAAGTGATTCGTTAGTGGGGAATTGCACAAAGATTTAGAATAAAAAAAGTACCAGAGTCAAAACAGACGCGAAGAGAGGCGATGCCAAACTCGATCCAAAGAAGTGCACAAACTTCGCATTCAGGAAGGATGGGAAATAAGCGCCATTAGCCGACACGTCTGGGTAGGCGCGTCCAATCCGGTTGTAGAGACCCTTGGTTGTGTTGACATCCACGGAAAGTTCTGAGTAGTATGGGTAGGAGAGATCGGCTTTCTGGAAGTATCTTTCAACAGCTTCTTCCTGGTACCAGGGACGCACGAAGTAGTTGGAGAAGCCGCCGGCAGTGGAGAAATTGACAGCAGTGCCGCCGAGGTCGACATGCATGACACTTTCGGTGTCTTGGACGGACTGGCCGTTGTAAAGCATCGTGCCACCGACGGAGGTCACGTAGGGGCAGTTGGAAGGGTACTGCGGGTTGAAAATCTTGCCATCAGGGCCGAGGCAGCCATCTGCTCCGCCGTCATTGGGGAATGAGGCGACTCCGTAGTCACCGGACGCGAAGAGAATAGAATGGCCCTGCAGTCCGAGCTTCAAGAACTCATTGCATTGGCGCTCAGTGTACTTCCGGGGCAGGTCGGCTTCAGCCTGGCCGTACGAGGCGCTGATGACGTTGGTTGGCTTGTAAACGCCGCATTGGAGCTTGCCTTTGTATCCGCCGGCAGCGGGGTCTGGGTAGTTAGGGTCGATGCTTGGATCGTCGCCCTTTTCGCCATAGGCTTCGTACGTGCAGTAGGAGCCATCGAGGGCGTCAAGGAATGTGTTGAAGAGGTTGGTAGTGGCTACCTCCTTGGGCTCGTAGATCTGATCATCGACTTGATACAGTGTGACTGACTGGGGGTAGATCAAGGAGAACCTGGGGTTGTAAGCGACTAATCATTCATTTTCTGATATATTATACTCACGCCATCTCAATATCAATATCCGATTCGCCGGTGTTGAGCGAGCTATACGCCGGGACCGAGTAATTCGCTCCGTCAATCAACGCGGGGGTAGGATAAGTACCCTGCGGCACAGCAGGGTAGATATTCTTCCAGTACAAGTCCAAATCAGACTTGGCGAAATAATCACCCTGCTCGTACAAACCAAGAGCATTCCCCTTGTGGGGTTGCTTTGGAGCTTCTGGGATATCATACAGAGCCTTGATGCAGGTTGGGGTCATGTTGAAGCCGCAAGTCTGCACGTCAGGAGCCAGACCGGCAGGCGCCGCCCAATCCTTGGGTAATTCGGTATTGCCAGTGATAAATGTGGAAGCCTTGACAGCCTGGGCCTGGGTGGATCGCTTCTTCTTGCTGATATCCCGCTTGACGACCTGGGTTAGTTTGACACCGGGAGTGATATAGTCGATATGCGGGGCGAGATGCTCCGGTACATGATACTTGTCACAGCCAACACGTATTTTATCGCTGCTAACATGGTCGTGCTCGTGGTACTCGGCTTGCAGCAGCTGCTCGACCTCCTCGACGGTAGCATCGAAGGCGAGCCAGCCCTTGTTGTCGGAGTGAACCACGCGATGGCCGGCAATGCCAGCTGCAATGAGCCATTCTTTCACAGCATCGACATGTTTCTCGGGAGGAGCAAACTTGTTGTGGACCTCGTCGGCAGACCAGTACTTGCCATAGTTGGACGATTTCGGGTCAGAGCTAATAATAACGTCTTAGCAGAGTATTCTTTCCATTCCGTGAGGAAGGGTGATATCTAAACTTACACATCCACTATAGAAGGGTCAGCACGGGCTTTGGCAACTCACAACAGCTAGTGTTACTACTCACTTAGAAATTCATGTCCGATCTCCAGGTTCGTCTGGCTGAGCCCAATGCGAACGGGCAGAATGGCAGAAGACTCAATGCGGGAGCCCTTGACCCAGTCCGCAGAGGGCTTATGGCGCGCTTCATGGACGACATGTTTCACTGACGACGGGGCAGCATTGGACAGGGCTGCCAGCGCGGACAGGATCGCGATACGGACGACGACCATTTTGATTAACCAGACAAGTAGTACGCCTACAAGAAGTGTTTTAATTCAGAAGCGCGGCCTTCCCCCCTGTTTATATGCGACATCATACACGAGCACAGCTCACGCCAAACGTTGTCGCTCGTCTGAATCCGCCAATCGGACAGAGCGAGATAAATGAGCTTATCGCATCTGTGAACTAGCAAAGCTTGACCCCGCGAGGATGTTACGTGGTGGCGTCAAGCCTCGTTGGCTTTCATTTCGCTGTCCAGCATGCCGCTTGCAGAATGGCAATAACGGCATACAGTAGACAATTAACAACCGATACAAGGCCAATTGACGCAACAGAATCAAAACAAAGCAGCACAATTAGGCGTCCAGCAGCAGCCGGAATGCAGAGTGTGGAAAAAGGGGCTGGGTTTAGATACGCATTCTAGAAGAGGAGAAGGGCCGATCTCCTTCCTGTTCCTGACTAGCTCCAGCTGGCACCGACGCGTCGTGCACTGTTATTGGCTAGATCGTTGCACAGCTTCTATATCGGGCTAGCCTGGAATCTGGAATGAGAGTAATTCATGGGGCCAAAACAACAATAATGACGAGAAAATGCTGATAATGGTGATGATAATAATCAGAGGAACCGTAATAACAAGATAGAACTCCCCCAGACTCCCGAGCTAAGGGTATATGCTCATGCCAGGCCCAAGTACATACAATTAACACATACATCGTAATCGCCGCAGTCTCATGTACGGTTATCGAAATGCTTCGAGGATATTCACATTCGCATTCACATTCGCCTTCTCGACCCGAAGCAGAGCCTCGTCGTTCGGGTGGAAGACCTCGTCAATGGGCCACTGCACCGCCGGTAGCCATTCAGTATCGAGCAGCTCGAGCATCGCGCCGAGCATGCGCCGCGCCCAGCCATCCAGATACCAACATGTCGGGAGCCGGTGCATGCCGACGCACCAGTGACAGAATATCACGAGGGCCATCGGGTCCTTGTTTTTCAAGAGATCCAGAAACTCCGGCGACACCCCCGCAGGCCACCATAGCAACAGCAGCCATGTGGTGGGCAACTGCGCCGCCAGGATCGAGAACCAGAAGCGCAGCACAGTGATTGCCTGAGCGCATATTTGCCGGTCTTGCTCGCGGCGAACCCCAAAGCCCGAGGTCTCGTTAAGTTGTCGCAGATGCGCGAGCGCGATTTCATGATTCTCGTCGAGCGCTTCGAAGCGCAGGTGTTTGCGGTGCACGAAGAGCGCACTCAGCCGGCTGTTTTGCAGGTGTGGGTTGAGCTGGTCGATCAGCGACCAGGTGCCGCGTAGGGCTGAAATGGCATTATATGCGTCGGCAACAGGGAGGCCGTTTGTCATTGGGGCGGCGCCGGGCACGCACGAGATGCCCAGCTGGAACATGAGGATGAGGAGCGAAAACGAAAGAATAGTGATGCAATTTTCTGGATTCATTTCCTGCACAGCCTTAGGGAACGCCACCACCGCGCTGCGATAGTTCTTGAAGGCGGCCGTATAGTATTCCCTCGGATTGGGTGGCTGCAGGTAACAAATGTGTAGAGCCGAGATGGCCATGGTACAGTGGTCCAGCCAAGCGCTCCGTTCCAGCTGCAGCGGCACTTCGCCCCTCCATATCAACTTGACGCGGCGAGGGTCTTCCTTCAGCAGCGCGAGCGTACCGCTCGTCAAAGTCTGGTATTGCCAGCGCAGTTCGGAATGTCGAATGTCGAGGGACGGCCATGTCGACGGCTCCATCCACCGGAGCTCTGATGGCTTTTTATCCCGACTGCCCCTATCCGATTGCGCGAACTCGCCGTCATTGGGCTGCTGTTGTAGATCGCCATATTCCTTATTTCCGTCGTCGTCGTTATTATTATTGCCCTCGGTTCGAAATTGAAAGCTGCATTCTTCGCCTCGTCGTTTGCAGTGATGGCATTGCGGCGCCTGGAGGTTGCACTAGAAGCCATCCGTCAGTTTCATCGCCGTCGTAATTATCATCATACAACGTGCGCACCTTTACTCGTCGCTTCTTGCAGTTAGTACAGCCATTCCGGGTCTTGGTGTGAAATCTTCTCGAATTCCCCATGGCCAATTACGACAAGGCGATGGATAGCTATTTGATACCATGGACTAACTTTTCGGTTCGTTGCGGGCCGTTGTGGCGACTCGTTCGGGGTCAGCAGCACGGTTAACCACGCACGCAGCCACCGCGCATACTAATCAAGCAAAGAAATAATAGCAGCAGTTATTCTTGCGAGTGTGAATGGCCGCGCCATGGACAGGCGGTCGAGAGCATCTGCTAAAGGGCGTCGAGGCGTGCAGTCTGGAGGTTGTGTTGGGGCGTGGGGCAGGCTTGGTTATAACCAACAGCGATGAAAGGGTCAAATAAGGCGACGACCAATTAACAAAGGCGATCCCGGCCCGACTGTGAAGCCAAGACAAAGACAGGCTTTGGGGGCTGCACTAAGCCTCATAATGGGCAATTAACTAGTTGAAGTTCTGGATCTGGCCATTGGACCCCTCCTTTCTACCGCTGCTGCTGCTCCGACCCGGGGTGGTACAGCGGCCCATACTTGTCATCATGCTGCTATGCTTGCGATAAAATCCATCCCGCTCTACCAATGAACAATAATACGTAGAGCAGTACGTAGACAGATGCAATAGACAGATACTGGGACGGGCAGCTGGAAGCAGTGCCTAAGCAGGTTCGATTTAAGCTTATCGCCTACACTAGGGCTCAGCACGAGGTGGATTCGCTGTTACTGACGAAGCCTTGGGCACTCTGGACTCGCAGTAATTCCGAGGCACGCTTAGTGAAGCACGATCGTCGTGAATTGGGGCGGTCGGCGGGTTTTGGCCAGTCTTGTGCCATGTTCCGGCGAGCCCGGTTGTTGACCTGGATATTAATTCTTCTTATGTCCGCAATAATTACAACAATTATATTAATGAAATCTCTCAATCTCAAACTAGCCTCTCAGAGGCTATTTCGAAATCATAGCCTTTCCCTATCAACGCAATACCGGATACGCCATGACACCAAAAACTTCAATGGTGGTCTCGGGATGAAGTTATCATATAATTGCATGGTTACCCTATAACAGCAGAAAAGCGCCTTCTAAATAACAAAAATACGTTTCTCCTTGTCAATGTTATAATTACATGCTCCCTCCTACTAAAACACTTTCATTGAGAACGTCTAATGTTAAACCTCTATATATATTAGAATCTCATAACATTGGGATCTCCGTGTACATGTATTAGACCACATTCAATATAACGATTTATCACTAGCAGTGGATTACCAATATTGAATATCAATAACAGAACAGGGTACATAGTCGTTTTTCTACTATCTGTGTGGAAGGTTCGCATATTTAATGACAATTGATGGTTTGGAATTGAAATTTTAATTTCCACCGGGAATTCTTGATGAAGCCACGTCACCAATCAGAGCATAACTAAGATCATCTGTCTGTTTTCTTTGATGCGCACAAATTCGATAGTAATGAGTAGCTGTAACATCAATTGGGCATCTCATTAGTGGATTTGCCACTCAATTGGACAATCGGTTTAGCAATTCATTGTTAAACCAACGGCTAGGGCAAGGCCTTGACGGGTCCTAATTAAGGCCTCAGGCAGCCTTTGTTCAGCAAGCCGCTATGTATAATCTATCTATTGATCAGTTCCGACAGGACATTTTTGACTCTGCCTTTGTCAATATTAAAACATTGCACTGGAGATTAGGTAATAACGTAAATGTATTTTGGGCTTGGAGTAGTGTGAACTAGACATAGTGAGCCACTTCAAATGTTTACATATATATCAATGATATGTACACTAATGTCAACTATTCAAAAATCACGATATATACACATATGTCATGGAATAATGGGACAGCGACGTTGAGTAAATGAGCAGATACAATTTAATGAGAGCCCAAAAAGCCTCCAAGGCGTAGGAAGAAATTACCGCCATGTTGCTGTCACAGTCGCAGTTGACCCAGTGTAGGTGGTTGGCACCGTATACGACCGATTAGGGTCGCTTTCCCACGTGACTGAGCTGGACCCGTCAGTCTTCTCGATAAATTTGTACTGGAACGAGGTGCCAGCCGGGAGAGTCACAGCGACACGCCACAGAGGGTCGGATGAAGTATATTCACTTGCAGATAGTGCAACTGCGTTATCGGTATCCCAATCCCCGAGCTCACTGATAGAGCCTGAAATGTAAATGTTCTGTCCGTAAACGGTAGTCACTAATTCCTCAAAAAGAACTGGCACAGCTGTGGCCGTTGTCGTAGTAGTAGTCGTCGTGGCCGTCATAGTCATAATCGCTGTCGTGGAAGTGGAAGAGCCACAAAGTGAGCCGGCAGAAGAGGCCAACATGTAGACTCGAGGTAATCCAGATTCCATCGGGACGGCGATATCTCCACTAGAATCCACAGTTACGGAGGTACACGTATATACTTCCATAAGCTTAGTGCCAGAAGAATATCCACTGCCGCTAAGGGTTAGGGTGTACGAGCTGCCAGAGGCACCCATGTTCGAGAGAATTGTAATGACCTGCGAGCCGCTTGACCCCTTCTTCATGGCGATGGTATTACTGTCTGTATAGAATGGGTCGTTCTGCAGACTGGTCAGCCTTTATCTAGGACACTCGTTGAGAGACCGTACCTTAGTGGTGATATATGAAGAGTCTGAAGAAATCGCCTGGGCGCGAATCTTATTTGTGGAGGCAATGAACCCGTATAGCTCAGCTGTTGTGGAGTATCCTGATAACCAGGTTGCCTCACGATTGTCAGGGTCATTACCGCCATTATAGTGCTGCTCCTGGCCCGCGTAGATAATGGGAATGCCATCAGAGAAGAACACAAAGGAAATGACATTTTTGGCTTGCGAATAATCCTCCGTATAGCTAGCTAGTCAGCCGATATATCGGTAAAACTATATGTAGGCCTATACATACTAGGCAAATCGAGGATTGTCATGATTTTCAATGAAGTTTCCCAACAGGGTTGGATCAGCACAGTCAGATGCCACGGAGTTAATCATGTCATAGAGGTTGCTGATGCTACCACTAGAAGATTCGAATGCATACAACAGTTGGTAGTAGCTGTGATATGTTAAAAAAAGGCTTAAAGAAAATAAACATCGAGCACATACACTGGATAATTCAAAACACCATCCAGGTAATTTTGATACGGGCATGTATAAGTAGGATCGCCGTCAAAGACTTCCCCGACACAATAGACACCCGCGGCACTGTTATAGCCGGGCCAGAACGATTGTTGCACGTGTTTAACAGTGTCAATGCGAAGGCCGTCAACTTAATTGATATTCTGTTAGTGGAATTCTTTTACCCTCCAACAAAGCTGACTTGTGTGAGCACGTACTGGAATAGTTCGAAACAATCTCTGCTACCCAATCATACCATATTGTCTGAACAGAGGACAATTCCGTATTTAGATCTGGCAGAGAGACAGTTGTATCGCCAAGCCAGCAGTCCTCGACATTGGTCTGGTTGGAGTAGTTGGTGATTTCACAGTAGGGGTGGAAATACGACGATGAGTCAAACGGGTTGAATGCGCTGTAATCAACAGCGTTACCGGCTCCGTCATACCCCTATCTCTATATCAGAAAAGCTGGTGTGGTTGATTCTTCCAGGCGCCCTACCATGTGGTTCGCGACTACGTCTACCATAAGATACATTCCTCGCTCATGTAGGGCTTTTGAGAGGGCCAAAAGATCGGCAGCAGTGCCATAATTTGAATTGATATTGTATCTGGTCAAATTAGCAAACTTTAATATCTGTGTTCGTATCCTTTCTTACATCTCCTGTTGCCAGTATCCGTGATACGCTTCGCCGTCTCCAGTGTCTTGGGGGAGCTGTTCCGTGACTGGCGTGATCCATATGGCGGTAAATCCCATATCTTGGATGTAGTCTAGCTAGAAGAACCCTCAATATTGAAAGAGCGGTCGTTTAATTGAGATTAACGTACATGGTTGATGATCCCTTGCCAACTCCCACCGCAATAAATCTGCCATCATTATTAGACGCTACTTTCGGACTTCTTTGGGAGTCTCAAAAATATACCCGGTCGCTGATGTTACATGAGGCAGTGGTAGAATTGTCTTCACGGCCAAAACGATCTGTCAAAAGGAAATAGATTGACTGACTGCGCCATTCTGCAGGCGTCAAGCTCACAACAGCCCGCGCGAGGAACAGCATGGACACCAATACAAGGCTTCTCATGGTTGCCACCATCGGTTGTCCAGGCTTAGAAAATGTTCGTGATGGGCTTTCACTTGCTGCAAAAATTTACTCGGGCTAGGCTCCAGTATTTGGATTATACATCGTTTCCTATTTTTTATATAACCTCCATCTCCATAGTGAAGTCAATTCTCCGTCCTCGTACTCTACGGAAAGGCAGAAGCTAAGGTCCTCGGGCCCAAGGACCAATAAATTCAGGAAGATGGACCCGCGATGCATCGATTTAGCTCGTCGTTAAACGAAAAACCCAGCTACGTTTCAAAATTGCTTATAAATAAGTGTTGGAGATTAATTTAAACTAGCGTCGGCAATTCTTAGCTTGGGAGTAACTTACCACGCCTGGCTAGAATTGGCACATCCTCCGGGGCCCCGTGGCCACAGTGGATCGGATCTCTTTGAAACTCCACGATTTGCAGGGGATGATCTCGGTTCTTAACCCTAGAAAACGCAAGACAAGGCTGGCTCACGTGAAGATCACAATTTTGCCAAAAACGCCTCCCCCGAAGACAATGTTGAACGCGCACGCCCCTGCCAGGGACGGAGGAGACTCGTCATGGCGATTGGTGGCTAGGAGGATCCGAAAGACCCAAAACCTACGGGCCGCACCGTCACTCCATGGATCCAAACTAAGGGGGAAGGAAGAGATGATAGGCAGGATCATCATGTTCGGTAGTTTCCGAGCATTAAGCTGCGCAGTCAAACTGAAGTTATTGATAACCCTAAACCCTATCGGTTTGGCTGACCTATGTCAAGGCAATTTTCTGTTTGCTGGATTTGCTGTCAAGGATATTATGGGATTGGAAAAGAATTTCGGCGTAGTGACCAGAAATGAGGCCTCTTCGCGACACCACCAGACACGGCATAACTGTCGGAAAATTCTGAACTTACAAAGCAATACAAAATAAACTATTTTCACGCTATGTTCCTACTAATTTTTGAAGCATTGGGTGACGTACCGCTGGGGGGCAGAGTGGCTCTGAGTTTTTCCGGTGGCGTCTGTAGACTGAATCATTTTCACCGAAATTGAGACAGTTAGGGCCGGTGATGAAAGAGCGTATTGAAAGTAACATAATCAATACAATTCGACCGTGAAAGAATTCTTTTATTCTTATGATTCCATTATGCCTATAGGCACCTTCGATGGGCAGGTCTGGTGTTGGGCAGGGCTAAAAGTTATAACACTTCTCTGGAATAGTGCTAGTCTTGTGCACTCCATGATGTGCAAGGAGGTTCATAAAGGTTGAATTAAATCCTCAAAACTTATCAGGACAGAAATTATTGCTTTCGTCAAAGGATGAATAAAGCAAATGAACAAAAACTTTTACATAACATCACGAAGTCACCTTAGGAAGCCTGTTCTCTCTCTTCACGGAAGCAAGGAAACGCCACCTATACAAGAGATCCTGGTGTATTTTCTGAGTATTCAGGTCCTGGTACTATCGCCATATCGCTTAAGAGACCTTAGATATGAGGCGAGGGCAAGTGATACTCCCGATTGTAACAAGGCAGCCTTGACAATCTCCGCGAATACAGACGATGGGAGCTACTTTCACCGGGCTCGTACCAAGGCAAGAGACCTTGGCTTGGAAATAGAGCTATGAACAAGCGTAGATCGGATTTTAACTCGTTGGTGCCGTTGTCTCGTATTGCAGAGCGCGCGGCCGCTTACGAATCTATAGTAGCAAATGCCGAGCGAGAAGAGTCAGCATGCGAGAGACTACTCAGAGCAGACTTTTCCCTCAAGTTCCTCATGTCAAATTAGTAATGAAAGGCAATTAAAAGTTTGAAGCAATTTTTACATTTTCGCCAGTTTTTAACTAGTTCCAAACCCAATTCGAATCGGTAATAACTCCGGCGCTAGGATGTACTGGTGCTTTAAGGCTTCGGATAGAAAGACCAGTTACAACGCCAGAATACTGAACGCCACAATGAAGAACTAGTTTGATGCTGCCGAAATCCGGGGAATTACCTCCTTTGGCAAGATGATTTGACCTGTAGCCTCTCCCCCGCGGCATTCAGACTTATTAGTATTGACTAAAACCCCATCTCGGCAAAGGATAGAAGCCACCATCACATGCAGAATATCTGGTTTTCCAGTGCCGGTGGACCCCGTGGGGAACCCGGAAGGCGTTCCAGGTAATCGGGGTTCAAAAAAAAGGGAAGGTGTAAATACCCTTATTGTAAATACCCTTTTGCCTATTCTCGGCAAGGCTTCACGCTGCCCGCGAGAGTAGTAGTTAAAGTCTGTTCACCGGAAACCGTGTTCAAGAACAGTGACCCAAACCCAAGGATTTAATAATATACAAACATTATAAAGAGGAGGTCCGCCATCAGGGTTTTCCTTTCTGTCAATTTCATCTCATCCCTTCAATCTCTTCTTTCTTTATACGAATCCTTGAGGCTTTTCGAGTCCGTTTATATTCTCCATGCCCCGTCTTTCCTACGCACTCTGTGCGCTAGCGCTAGGCTATACTGCATTGGCAGCTCCTAAGCTTTCACCTCGTGCTACAGTCAGCTTGGACGCCTGGTTGGCCACTGAGACAACTTTCTCCCTCAATGGAATTCTGCAAAATATTGGTGCCAGCGGTGCTTATGCCCAGAGTGCCAAGGCTGGTGTAGTTATCGCCAGTCCCAGTACATCCAACCCGGACTGTGAGTGATTTAACCTGCCTTGCCTATCAGCTGCTAAGAGTTTAGATTACTACACCTGGTCGAGAGACTCCGCTCTCACGTTAAAAGTCCTCACCGATCTCTTTACCAACGGAAATCTGGCTTTGCAGACCGTTATAGAGGAATATGTGAACGCACAGGCCTATCTGCAGACCGTCTCCAATCCCTCTGGTGATCTCTCGACTGGTGCTGGTCTTGGTGAGCCAAAGTTCAACGTTGATCTGAGTGCGTATACTAGCAGCTGGGGCCGTCCTCAGCGGGATGGTCCTGCTCTACGTGCTATCGCTCTTATTACTTTCGGCAACTGGTTGATTGTATGTTTTCTAAATGAAACCAAAACCTTTTACTGACACCTCCTGCAGGACAATGGATACTCTAACTATGCTGTCAATAATATCTGGCCCATTGTACGCAATGACCTGTCTTACGTTGCCCAGTACTGGAGCCAGAGTGGCTATGGTTCGTCCTCTGACTTCAAACCCAATTTAGCTGATCATTTGCTTACTTGATCATCTCAAGATCTCTGGGAGGAGGTCAATAGCATGTCCTTTTTCACGGTTGCTAACCAGCACCGTGCCCTTGTCGAGGGAAATACCTTTGCTGGCAGGGTTGGAGCGTCCTGCTCTTGGTGCCAGTCGCAGGCACCCCAGATCCTCTGTTATATGCAATCATTCTGGACTGGGTCCTATATCAATGCGAACACTGGTGGAGGTCGCTCTGGCAAGGATGCCAACACCGTTCTAGCCAGCATCCACACATTTGACCCCGAGGCCACATGCGATGACACCACCTTCCAGCCTTGCTCATCTCGCGCCCTCGCGAACCACAAAGTGTACATTGACTCGTTCCGTTCCATCTATTCTCTCAATTCTGGTATTGCTGAGGGCGTTGCCGTTGCTGTTGGTCGCTATCCTGAAGATTCATACTATAATGGCAATCCCTGGTTTTTGTCCAATCTCGCCGCCGCCGAACAGTTATACGATGCCATCTACCAATGGAACAAAGTTGGTTCTATCACCATCACCAGTACTTCTCTGGCCTTCTTTCAAGATGTTTATAGCTCCGCAGCAGTTGGCACTTACGCCTCCGGTAGCTCCGCCTTTACAGCTATCATCAGCGCGGTCAAGACCTATGCCGACGGGTATGTTAGCATCGTTCAGGCTCACGCTGCGGCCAACGGCTCCCTCTCTGAGCAATACGATAAGACGTACGGCTCTGAGCTCTCCGCCCGTGATCTCACCTGGTCATATGCCGCCCTGTTGACGGCCAACATGCGCCGCAGTGGCATCGTGCCTCCATCTTGGGGCGCCAGCTCCGCCAACACAGTTCCTTCTTCTTGCTCCACGGGCTCTGCCACTGGCACTTATAGTACCGCTACTGCTACTTCTTGGCCCACTAGCCTGACCAGCGGCACCGCAGCGACATCTACCTCGGCCTCAACCTCTACGTCTCGATCTACTTCTACAACCAGCACCACCTCTGCTTGCACCACCCCCACCTCCATTGCTGTCACCTTTGACGAGATTGCCACTACCACCTACGGTGAAAATATTTTTATTGTCGGATCGATCTCGCAGCTGGGTAACTGGGACACCAACAGTGCCGTCGCACTCAGCGCCAGCAACTACACCTCCAGCAACCACCTCTGGTACGTAACCATCAACCTACCCGCCGGTACTACCTTCCAATACAAGTATATTCGCAAGGAGTCTGACGGCTCGGTTACTTGGGAGAGTGACCCCAACCGCTCATATACAGTACCTTCGGGATGTAGTGTTAGTACTGCTACCGAGAATGATACATGGCGGTAAGGAATCGCCAATGGATAAATCAAGTTCGGAGAGATTAGCATTTTAAATTAAATATGAAAAATTGGGCACATGTATCTAGAATGTAGTCATAGTTATGAATGGAAGAGAAACGAATGTACACCATTTTTGATATACCGAGTGGTAGATTAGATGGTTAAGTTAAGTTCAGGCGAATAGAAGGGGATGCAGAATAATAGTGAATAACACATTGGAACTGGTTTAAAGCGTCAACTAAGGGATGTATTTATCTATTGGTTAAAAAAATAAGCTTAAAAATATGGTTTGATTAGATATGGGTTTGGTGGTTTGGGCACCGCCACCCGAGCGCCCCAAAAGCATAAAGATATCTAATTCTACGAATCCAGATCTGTCGTTCAAGGCTTTCACAGTCGCATTATAGGTCATTTAACATAAATTTCCACTGAAAATCTTATTAATAAGTACTAGATCAGTATATTATCACTATCAATTGACTTTCTAGCTAAATGCTACTATATCATAATGACTAGTACGCCAACATTGAATCTATTAAGCACTCAAACTCGTTGGAAAGCCCGCAATGACACGAATAGTGCGTGCCTCAGGCTCTTCACCGTCCGTCCAGTCTACTGCATTAAATCCTGCCCGGATCATGTGCTCTTTCCAAAGCCACTCAGGTGTTACCGCATGCTCGCGGCCGTCCTCAAACAGCCACCATCCTTCGAACAGTCCCACTGCAATGTCCAACCAGAACATGTTCTGTGTTATCTCGACCAGAGTTAGAACACCATCATCGCGGAGCATTTTGCGCAGCGAAGTTAGCGATATGGTCAAGTTTCTTGTCGCGTGGATGCAATTCGTAGAGATAATGAAGTGGAAGGACCCAACCCACGATCCCTGGGGTTCTTTCTCAATATCCAAGGTCGTGAATTCCATCTCGGGGCAATCTTTGAATGTACGCTTGGCTGCTGCAACTAGCGATGGAGACAAATCGGTAAAGACATACTCAAAAGGAATGCCTAGCTTTTGCAAGTGGCGGACAATATACTTGGTCGTACCACCTGTGCCAGCACCGACTTCAAGAATGCGGAATACTCCGGGTTTATTTGGCTTGTCCATGGCCTTCTCGAGGAACTCTCCAAGCGCAAGCGTGCCGGAGCGCACGAGGGGCCAGTTTTCGTACAGGTCGTCAAGTGTCTTCTTGTTTTCCTTATTGCCGAAGACGAGCTGGAGGCCATCCTTCTCGCCGGTCAAGCACTCTGCAAGGTCTGAGCCAACGACTTGGACAATTTTATGCACACTAGTATGTAGCGGGAACTCGGGAATGATGTGCTCGTAGATAACCGAGGCAGGCGTACGATCGACAAGCTTTGTTGTACGGACAAACTGGCCTTGATTGTTCACGTCAACAAGCCCAGAATCTTCAAGCACACGGTAAAGTTGGCGTACAAGTTGCTTGTGTCTAGGTAGGTGCGGAATCATAGGAGCAGTATCCCCAGCTTTGAGGACAGTCATGTCGCAGCCCAATTTGGCGAATGCCTCGACGACGTAGGCGAGTACGAGTGCGGCTTGCCGAGGGTAGCAATTTTCCCAGAATGTGACAGCTCCCGTCTTGACGGCAGCTCTCTCATAGGCATCTCTGTAGCTTGCAAAGACCTTCTGTGCCCGTTGTAAAGATGGCCGCGATTCAACATCAGGAGAAGGAGTCGGTACGCTTTGAACAGCAGTGGTGTTTAATTTTGTCTCTACTACAGCAGCAGCTTGAGTACTTGTATCTGCGCTAACCCCCAGAGCTGAATCAATATGATCGCAAACAGCCTTGACGTTGGGGAAAAACAAGAATGTGTTGAGGTCAATCTCAAGCCCAAAGGCCACTTGCATCTCGTTCAAGACCTCCGTCACCAAGAGCGAGTCGATACCAAGGTCTTCGAGTGTTGAATGGGGGGCGATTTCATCTATAGGAACATCCGTAACGTTATGCAATACCTCCATAACCTTTGGCACTTTACTGGATTCTGCAGGAATCGTAGAGACAGCGCCTGGTATCGGAGCTGCTCCCACGGGTGCTGGGGTAGGGTTAGCACCCGCTCCACCAGTATTAACACTACGAAGCGATCGCTGCAAAACCGATACAGAAGTACGTGTAAAGACGAATCCAATGAAGGCAATCACAACTTTCTGAGACTTCTTATCAAAGATGTATACATCACTGACGGTGCGCTCATCGGTGTCTTCGGTCAGGAGTGAGTAAGCGATCCACTCCCTAGCAGTAATATCAAACGCACCACCAGTGACGATACGGTTAATACCCTGGCAGAGTAGGACGTCTTTTCCACTGGGATGTGCGAAATAGTTGACGAGAACACCAGCGAACTGCATCATGCCGTCAATAGTCGGGGTGTCATACAGTGCCTCGTTAGGAGAAAGCTTAGGGTCTAAGTCCGCCGCGACCTTTCCTGCAGCTTCATGACCCTGGTATGAAATACTCTTGATGCCGTGATACATCTCGTCAAAGAAAATGAGTCTCTGAAGGGCTTGGTAGATGTGTCTACCTTGCATCTTTTCTCCGTCCTCGCAGTTCATGATGGAAAGACACTTATTATACCCAATTAAAGCGCTCCATTGCATGATCGTATCAGCCAGCACAGGATCGTCTCGTCTGCCGAGGCCAACTTTGCCAATTACATGAATCTGAACGTCGTCACCACCTTGCTTTAACTTGCTAGAAAACTCGAAATTCCAGTAATCGACGCCTGGCGTGATGCGTGTGAGCTTGATATAGATGTTCTTCTTCGAGTCGAGACCGATAGGTGCACCTTTCATTTGCATGGAGTCCATATTGAGAACGTGTGTTTCGTAACTTGCATTCGGTGTCAAGATAATTGCAGCGCGAGAAAGCAGTTCAACGTACAAAGATGCAGGTGCAAGAGCTTGGTTGGACGCAATGTGACCGTTCAACAAATACATGTAGCGTTCACTCTCAGGATCGATGAGGAAAGTAGCCTCCTTCTTACTTGAATCTGAGAATTCCAAGAACGATATGAATTCATGGATGGGGTTAATCTGTGCTGCAGTAGTAGCGTCTGGGGTAGGCTCTAGAGTGACTTTATCGATAAAGGGGAGCCAGTGCTTAGTCTTCTCGAATTGGTATGGAGGGAGGCTCTTGTACTCAAAATGGCCTCGTTCACGTCGATGATAGGGCCAGAATTGCACGTGGATGCCAGCTTTCCATAGCTCTACGACAGTCTCTGCCACCGACGTAATTGCGTTGGGTCCGTTCAAAAAGGACGGGCAGTAGAGTTGCTGGCCTTCACCATTGAGACTGTTTTTCACCAGCGACATGACGGAAGATCCTTGACCTGCTTCTAGCCAAATGCAAGATTGAAACTTCTTAGCAATCCTTTGAACGGCTGAGGAGAAGTAGACAGGGTTTCGCGTATGGTATGGAATCAACCACGCGCCTGGTTCCTGATCGATATGCTCTTCCGTTGCTAGCTCAATTGGAATTATCGGCTTGTTCCATTCCACGGTGTTTGCAAGCTTCTCAAGTCCTGGTAGAATATCTTCAGTCAAGGCAGAATGAAAGCCGTGTGTGACTCTCAGTCGTTTGGTACGAATAGTTTGGTGAAGCCTGTCGTCGTCGAAGATGTGACGTTCAAAAGCGTCTACAGCCTCACTTGTGCCCACAACCACGTGGTTTGTCGGGTGATTAAAGCAAGCAATTTCTAGCTTGTCGCCGGGCGATTCGGCGTTGATGGTATTGAGAATACTTTTGACAGCCGTATGATCAGCTTGTACAGAGATCATAGATCCCCGCTCTTTACCCCAAGAGCTGTCAATCAGCTCTGCTCGGCCAATCACAAGTTTCATAGCATCCTGGATAGACAAAGATCCAGATATACACAAAGCCGTCAACTGGCCAAAGCTATGTCCTACGATGGCGCTGACACGCATTCCACTATCAATCCAGGCCTTAGCAGACGCATACTGGGCTGCAAAGAGAACTGCATGGAGAGTTGGCAGATCCTGGATGCCGTCACGTCGATAGATAGCTGGATATAAGCTTCCACGACCAAGCAATCGTAATTGAACGTCACATGCATTTAGATGTGACCGTAATAATTCTGATTTATCCACGGCATCCTCCGAAATACCAATGAAATCATTCTCCTGGCCACCGAAGACTATAATCACTGGACGTGGACTAGAGCTGGCATCTTTCAATGGGGCCTCAGAACCAGCGATGATATTCTGGAGCGTTTTATCCAGGTCATTCAGATCAGTGACAGCTTTCGCCAGCGAATAGGTCAAATTATGGTTGGCTCTGTCCGACAAGTTGAAAAGAATGTCGGATAGAAGATGGAAGGCGTTCACAGAATTTGTTCTCTGGGTGTCTATGTAGGCCAAAAGCTTCCTAGCATATGCAATCAAGCTGCCTTCTGATGAAGCCGACATGAAGAATGGTTGTTTTGCGGTGATGGTTGGCCGCTTGCTGAGAGTTTTTGAGGAGAGTGGCGTGGCCTCACGGACAGCAACTACAGCGTTACTTCCAGCGGCACCGTAGCTGTTAATGCAAGCAAGCTTCGAAGGTGTCTTCCAGGGCTGACAGTTTTTTGGAATAGCCATCATGTCGGGCTCAAGCACGGGTATTTTTGGGTTGAGATTGCTATAGCTTGCCTGTCCAAGTATAGTATTGCGTTGCATCATGAGAAGGATCTTGATAAGCCCAGCTACACCGGCCGATGCTTCTGTATGACCAATATGGCCCTTGACAGATCCGAAGTGCAGAATATCTTTACGGTCAGAGCCTCCAAAGGCGTCGCGGATACTCTGGCATTCGATTGGATCCCCAATTTGCGTTCCTAGAGATACTGTTTTAGCCACTTGATTGACAGGTTATTGAATATTGGCAAGCCTTACCAGTGCCATGAGCTTCAACATAGGTAACGCTAGAAGCTGGAGCGCTGGCCATGTCAAGCACCTTTTTGTACACCGTTGTTTGCGATGAAGAGCATGGAACAGTGATATGAGCATCATTATGATTTTGATTGACAGCCGATCCGACAATCACACCTAAAATATTATCGCCTTCATTAATAGCACTCGAAAGAGGTTTGAGAACTACCGCAGCAACACCTTCTCCACGGCAATAGCCGTCGGCCGATGCATCGAATGGTTTACAAGCGCCTGATGGACTCAGGAATCCGGCAGCAGCCAGGTTCTGGTAATCAAAGGGACTGGTGAAGATATTTGTTCCACCTGCGATTGCTCGTGAACATTCGCCAGACTGAATTGCTCGGCAAGCGGTATTGATTGCGACTAGGGATGAAGAACATGCAGTATCAATAGTCATTGCGGGGCCGGTGAAGCCGAATTGGTGAGAAATGCGGCCACTGAAAAATGCTCTCGAGGTCCCTAGCATAGAGTAGGCATTCGGTGGATGGCAGGCAACGTTATCGTAGTAATTGTTAGCAACAGCGCCAATGTAACACCCATAGTCATTTGGGCGATCTGTACCCGCAGGTCCGAAATGGCCAGCAGATTCCAAGGCTTGATAAACAACTTCTAGCAGAATCCTTTTCTCGGGGTCCCACGAGACTGCTTCACGGGATGATTTCTTAAAGAAACGGTGGTCAAAGCTCTCAGGGTCATCGATGAAATTGCCCCAGAACTTAGTGTTCCCATAACCTGCCAACCGCTGACTATCCAGATTCAATCGATCTGAGGGTACCTCTCGAACCATTGATACGCCAGACTCCAAAAGATCCCAGAATTCATTGACGTCGACTGCGCCTGGAAAACGACATGCCATGCCAACGACCGCGACTGAATGCGGAGGATATTTAGCGTTGAGACTCTCGTTGACGCCATTAACACCGTTGACATTATCGACAACATTCACACCGTTGATACCATTAACATTATTGAAATTGTAAGTAGTATCGAGACTGAGAGGTAAGACACCCTTTTCAAACGCAAAAGTGGTCACCCTAGGGCGGTCGGTGGAGGAATCACCAAGAGTGTTGCGCACGGTCGTGTACCAGTCAGCCGTATGAAGCAGGATGTTCTCAATGGCAATATCAGTGATATAATCAGCGCCCGTGATGACCCCCCCGGTGTCGTTTTTCCGAAGCGGGGCTTTGAGTTGTGAGGCTTCAGGGTATTGAAGACCTTTGACGGATTTTGCAAATGTCTTCAGGTTTTGCGCCGTAGTGGCGTGGTCAGAAGCAGAATGAAAACGGCCGTTGATACTGATCGTCTTGGCACGAAGGCCAGCATCTCTAAGTGCTTCGATCAACAGGTTCTCGTCACTGGCTTGGGCAGTGATTGTGACACATGTGATATCAGTGATGCATGAGATATAAGCCTATATGGGAGTAAGAATTGAACTTTAGCAAACAGTGATTTTTGGATTCTAACATTTGTATAGCCAGTCAGGAGCTTTTCGACTTGAGATTTCGAAAATTGCCCTTCCTTCCATCGAATAGACACAGCACAGACGGGACTCGATGGCTCAGCATATAAGGCATTTTGGTCAATATAAAGCCCAATGCATGTAGCAAGCCGCACGCTAATAGCGGTAAATGCAGCCAATTGCTCCTCATTCTCAGAAAAGCTTATGGCAGCAGCGGTAAGGAAGCCTGTGCAGAAGCCTTGGACGCCATACTCTTGCAATGATTGGATTGTCTGGCTGTAATCCGGACCAATGTTGTGTTTGGTCAAGTGTTTGAAAAAGAGGGCAATCTGCAAGAGAACAGCAAAAGGCAAAGAGGCAACATTAAGGAGAGAGTCTAAAGGCTGAGATAGAAGTCCTGAATCTAGCCATTGCAAAAGGAAGTCGATTGATGCAGCCGCGGGGACCTGTTTCAAAGTGCTGTCAAAAGTTGTCAGTTGCTGAAGAAGGTCGGGTAGGGCTTTCAAAGTGGCTGTTAAAGATTCGGAAAAGGTCTTCTGATTTAACAAGATTTGACGAAGTTCGCTTAATTCTTGTGGAGGAGGTAGGCGAGCCTGAGGGCCACATAGGAACAATTCCATATCTGTTGCTGGAGCCATCATCATATGCGATTGAAGTCTACTAACTATATCAATTGTTATATTGGCTTCACATTCCGAGGGAGTATGATAGATTGAATTCTTAATCTGTAGATGAAAATAAAATGCTTACTGATATACAGAATGGAAGGCTGCCTAGCCCTTCTCATAAGATGTTCGCATACTCTATTCATCCCTGAGGGGCAAGCCTCCCGAGCTCCATTTTTCCCGGCCTGCAGCCTGTCTTACCTCTTATCTTCTCAGCCATGCGCGTCTGTGCCGCACAACGTGGATTTCGCTTAAGGTAACAGGCGTTTAAATCTTATATTTCTAATTATATTACTATTGAGGGAAATGGAAACCTATCTAATATTCACAATATTACGCCAGTCTGCTTGCTTAATGCCAAAATCTCGTCCGCAACAGCCGCGACATCCGCGGCTTGAATGACGACTCTATGATCTCCATCCCATTCCACTACGCGAGTCGTACCCGCCTGGCAAAAATCGGTAAGCAGCCGACGATGGTTATCAATGCCAGGGTCTTTCTTCCCATGGACATGCAATGTCGGCAGACGAAGAACGTGGTCTGATCCTTGTAGGAACGAGCCAGTTACCTGTGCAAAGGCACCAGTAGTGAGCTCATCGGCATCGGCCAAGGCGAGCGAGTCCGTCATATCCGTATCCAGAGAAACTAGAGGAGCGCGACCTGCAAGGAGAATACCGAACTTGAAGTTCGACCCAGCTTGATCCCGTCCAAGCTTCTCTGCACGGAGCTGCTGACGGAGCAACAAACTAGCACCTAATTTAGCGCCCTGGCTGAAGCCCATAATGGCCACCCACTCGCCAGTAGCCCCCATAGCGTTATCATTGGCCATTGCGTCATGCAAGACGTTGTCGATGTCCTGGCAAATAGCGTCGGCGCCTGGGTTAGGCTGTTCTACTTTCCAGCGCAACCAACGGCGAAACGGCTGCAGGTGGGCGTAGATGGGCATGACGTTGGGATCTGCGGGTGACAGGTAAGGAGCATCCGGAAAGACAAATCTGAACGTGCCGTTTAGCGAGCGGAGCAGGCCTCGACTTTGCAAGCGGAAAGCTTCAGCGTTGACGCCCCCACCGTGCAGGCAGAGAATTCGTGGCAGATGGAGGTCTCCAAAGGAGATTGTATGTGGTGGGGCCGGAGGGGTAGACATGGTGAGGGTAGTAACGTTATAATAACGCTACTCTTTAAGTTTCAATGTTCTAGGGTGCTTTGAACGCGAACAATTGGTATCAATATATCTTCGCTGATATTTTCCCCTGCGGGCCCACCCCACCATACACATGTGCGATTGTCTAATTACAGTGCCGTAGATCAAGCTCAATTCAGCTAGGCAGGTTCAGGATGCATACCGTATTTATGGGGGCCAAATCTCCCTACTTATCAGCTTGGTCCAGGCGGCTATACTCTGCTAATAGTAGCCGAGCGTTAAGCTTCAACGCTCCGGTTATGCCCACCAACGCAATCGTTAGATGCACTTTCAATGCTGCATATATGGAGAACAAGGTTTCAAGATGTTGAGTGTTATTTTCAATGACAAGGCGATCGGAATAACAGAAAATACTCCTCCGCTTGCGGAAAGGAACTGGGCTCGGGAGCCTCCAACAGCCATCTATTTGAGCAATTAGGGCTAGGTATGACCTGGACCCGGGAGTCAAAGCGTGCAATTCGGGGTATGCATTTATACTCACTTTAGTGGTATACTATTTTGACCCCATATCAATTGACTCCATATTTATGCTATTTATATAGCAGTCATAACATAAACATGCGTTCATGTTCTCCCAATCATTGTGCATTGTATCAGGGTTTAGACGTGGAAACATTATTTCACTATCAATATGATATAAATATACAGCTTTTTGAAAAAGATAAAAAGATAATAAAACTCAACGATGCCCCCTATTAACACCTAAATCTATACCATGCTTAGAGTATACAACCGTTGCATCCCCTGCTGCAAATTTGCTTCTAGCCCGCAACGCATCACCATATCTCCAGAGCAAGAAGGGCGCTGGCAACCCGATCGCGAGAGCGACAAATGCAAGCAAGCTGTTTCCCCAACCATACCCCAACATGTTATACATTGCTGGCGCAAACAACGGAAATCCAAATCCTGCTAGACTACGCAAAACCATAACAGCAGCCATACCGCTTGCAGCGTAACGCGGGTAGGCGTCCACAATGTACGACTGCATAGTTTGAATACCAGATACTGTACCCACGGCTATGAGGAACGCGCCAATATCTGGGAGAATCCAATGCTGGTGCGTCTCTGCCGTCCATCCGTACCACAAAAACCCAATCGGTAACAGGATGGAGCAAGGAATCATTACTGGGGCCCGGAACTCGGGAGAGCCTACATTGTTGTTCCTCTTCTTTAATCGATTGTATGTGAAATCGTTGATCCGGGCAGTCATTTCTGCGCCGATGACGTATCCCAGGCCTAATGCAAAATAATTAAGGCCGCCCATCTCAGTCGACATGTTGTAGTAATTTAGGTCAATGAATAGATTAGGGAAAGATGAAAGTACGAGGTACGTAAGCCCATAGCAGTAAGCCATGTAGATTGCGATCACCATGATAATAGGCTGTGTAGCGAGCATAATGAATGGCCTCGCAAGCGAGACTTGGATATTCCTTGCCCAGTGCAGAGCTGTCACCTTTGGGCCATCGACAGACCAGGTATCGTCACCAGTTTGTTTGCGCAGCTGACGAGCTTTTTGCTCCAAGAGTTTAGGCGCGTAAGTCTCTTGCAGGAAAAAAAGGCCGAGGAGCTGAATTGATAAGCAGAGGAGAGACGAGCCCCAGAATATCCAGCGCCAAGTCGTGTTTGCGGTAATGAATGCCCCTGCTATTGGGCCTATGGCAGGTCCGAGTAGAGGAGCGAGGGAGTATATAGCGATAGCTCGACCACGCTGCTCTGCGTGCCAACAATCTGATAACACGCCGCCGCCGATGCTTAAGGGGGCAGAACCACCAAGGCCAGCAAAGAAACGGCAAATCATGATCTGCGGGCCCGTATGGGCGAAGCCGCAGCCGATATTGAAAACGAGAAAGAACAGATTCGAGAGTTGTAAAACTGGGACACGGCCGTACAGCTCGGAGAGCGGGCCTACAACGAGTGGACCGAGAGCATAGGCGAGGAGGAAGATGGACAAAATAAGGGCCTTGAGAGCAGAGTCATGCACATTGAGATCTCTGCCAATATCCTCCAGGGCAGGTGCAACCATGGACGAAGCGACAGGAGAGATGAAGGCAAAGGCGGAGACGATAGTTGTTGCAGCCCATTTGCGAGCCATCGACCAGTGCTTCGGATTTCTTGCGTCTGTAGGTTCGTCCCAAGTCACGACCCTACATGCATTATTGATGTTCTTCTCTGTAGACATGGTGTCATATATAAAAGGCGAGGTCGCCCAGACCCAGCAACTTTTCAAGTGGCAAGCGTCTCATCAAGATGACAATATGCTAGATCTTGTCTGGCAATGTTTGAGACTATGGAGTGGCGATAAAAGTTCCAGTTTGGAAACAGTGCATTTCAAATCTTATCGATTGATATTGCTTCTTTGTTCATAGATACGAGAGAGGGTATCAGTCAATACGATTCTATCCTAGGGTACTTCAGATGTTTCATGCTAAAATGGCGTCGAACGGTACTGTAATAGCCAAACCCTACGCCACCGAATAGGGAAAATAAAGCCTTATGCCCTAGATATCATGATAACTCTTTTCCATATAATCAATTCAATGAATTAATACATATGTTATCATATGTCCTTCTTAGAGATCAATTAAATCAAAATTATAGCAAATTTTAAAAGCCAAATTAAAATATTGCGAGTAGACTCGAGTTGTTCTCAAGAAAGAAAAGCATAAAAGGGCCCCCAAAATGCAGTACCATACTTCTCGATCCGAAAAAAAACCCCTCATTCCATCACATATTTTTCCCCTGTACTTAACAGTGCAGATATACCAGGCATTACCTTGCTTTCAGCTGCTGCGGGTAATATTTTGATATTACATATGCAGCAAGTTGAACCAATTCTCATCGTCCACGATTCCTAAGGCATAGTATAACTGATGTTAAACGTTGCTGATGCTTTATGTTATTATTCTGAGTGACGCAGAAATAACACCTGCCGATCAAACTCTATGCCTTGAACTCGTAAGTGGATGGCTAAAGCCCGCTAGTTTGGTATAAGCCGGAGTGTGCGGAATGAGCGAATGGACCGCAAATGCGAAAGCACGTTGATCTTGGGGTGGTAATAGCAGCATTTATTAATAATAACAAGACGCCTCCCGTCCCGTTCCGTAAAGCTAGCTGAGCTACCTGACCACTCAAGCCTCAAAGTGAGGCCGATTAATATGCCTGGAAAAAGCTTGTCTGCAGGGTGGAAGTGGCTACTACCACTATGAATAAGTGCAACTTTTAATTACATTGGACGAGAGCTGTACTAAATTCTAACTGGGAACTCAAAGTATTAGCTGTTACAACCTTGTCGATTTCTGCAGGCCATATATGACATACGATCTGCCATTTCTAACCCAGTTCGGAAATGCCACGAGCTTCGGGCTGAATAAGGGTTGGGGGCCAAATGCATATCGAGGCCCATTGGAGGGTCCCTAAAACCATTTCGGTGTATCCCCGCCCGCAAGGGTTGCAGACTGGCAATGCTACCCATTTATCAGTCCCCGCGACACACGCGACGGGGGCGTCCAAATTGCCGGGAAAGTTCCGGATTTCGTCTCGCAGTTGGTGTGGCTATTTTGAGAACGATCGACTCGTCGACTCAATGCTTGACTTGGTATTATGGAAGTTAATGGTGGGCTGGCGTGTATTCTGAGTCGCCATACCTGTCTTCGACCTTGTGCACGTTGCGGATAAGATTCCTAAGCTGAAGCACAAGCCCGACGCCGGCTGACGAACTCGCTTCAGCACGTCGAACTAGGCATAACCCGCCTTCTTGGCCCCTCCTGACGTTGCCTGCAGAAATGCAAACCAATCCAATCCATTTCAATTTGCAGAGCTAAATCTTTGTTAAACCAACACAATAGATCTTAAATCTACAAACCAAGAAAGCCGCCGCATATGATTCTCCAACTGCCGAACCAACAATCTAATCTCTCCCGGCCAAGCTTGATCAAGACTTAGCAACGTGCATCTTAGCACACTGCTGTTGCGCTGGAGACCGCCAACTTTTGGCCAACGGCCAATCTGTTCCTGAGCTGGCCGTCGTCAACGTCGCAAGATCACCGCTGTTGAGCAATACCAATTGCGATTACCCCTGCCATTTATTTGGCAGCCAACATGGGACTTGAGATTTCGCACAATTCGTTGCAAGAAACATGTTTTATTCTGGCTATTGTCGGCGTGGTGCTGGCGATTACAGCTACTGCTCTCCGGTTTGTAGCTGTGCGCCGAAGCAATCGCAAGCCTAGCTGGGAGGACTGGTTCGCCGTTTTAGCTACTTTCTTCTTCATCTTATATGTGATCCCACTTCTATATCGTAAGTGCTGCAATTTTAAAATTTTGTCCTAACTTTATCTTCAGGATGGACGACGCTAACTGTTCTATTTCCCTAGTCTTGTCTGTGATGAACGGCAAAGATACCTGGTCAAAAGCCGAGGTGGTCAAAATTAAAAAGGTATATATCCGCTATGGAACATAGAAAAAGGCCATCTCGCTAATTCCTCGTCTAATCTAGGCCGGATACTCCATGGGCCCTCAATTCTGCATGCAACAATTATTTGCGAAACTCAGCATTCTATTCCTATACCACCGACTATTCCACGTCAATGAAAGGTTCCTTTACTGTGTTTGGTTTCTCGGCGCAGTGCAGGTAGCTTGGTCTATTGCGACTTACCTGGTGCACTGGCTCGAATGCATGCCGCCACAAAGGCTCTGGAACCCAGAACTGCCAGGGACGTGCATCAATAGCCCGGCTTTTCTTGCTGCGGGAGAGACACCCAATTCCCTTGTGGATTTTGCTCTTATCGGGCTTGCCATTTGGATGGTTCAATCGTTGAGGGTGAAGACATTAGTGAAGGCGAAATTGTTTGTAATCTTCATTGTCGGTGGGTTGTAAGTACTCAGGCTATATCTAGGTTTCCATGCCATATATCTAGATAATCGCTAATCAATCTCCTAGAGCCGGTGTTCTCGGTTTCGTCAAGATCGGCTACGGGTTTGGTGCGACAAGTAAATCCAAAGTTGAAGTCCTCGATCCTATCTGGGCTACGGTTCAACAAACATGCAGCGTGATATGTTGCTGTGCACCATTCTACAAAAACCTGATCCCCGAAATTAAACTTTTCTCATTTATCCAGTCACTTACAAGTTCAATGTTCTCGAGGAGTAGGAGTTCGAAATCCGGAACCAATCAACAAGATAAAGTGGACACATTTCCAAATTCAATCAGCAGAGGGCGGCAGCGTCCGAATAATGAATGGCTTGAACTGGATGGGAATAGTTCCCGAAAGGGATCACTTCCTCCAGTCTAGTTATTGTCCGATTTTGATTCCCATTTCTGTTTCTGAGAGTCAGTTGATACGATAGGAGTCTAAGGGTTTGTTTTCGGGGATATGTTTTCATAGGTCACGATTAGGATTCATACGAGTCATACGAATAATATTATGTACAATTATTTAAGAACTTTAACAGGGCATTGCTTGAATATGCACACTGTAGCAACTTCTGATAAGCGGTACCATTGGATTATTACAGATCTTCTGCCTTGCTCCACCACTTCTCAGTAGCACATGTAGTAGTGAAGATTAAAGGTTATATCAGTATAATCTGCGCGCACCATAAAATCTATAGATACACAAATATCTTACTCTGGAGGCACGAGCACCTAGCCAGTCCGGCCTAACAGTTCCCACACTTGTAGGCAAGCTTATACTCATCCCACAACTTCTCAAAACTTCAAAAACAACCTCAAAACTCCCTGCTCTCACCAATATCACAAACATCGAAAACACCCGTCTCAGAAAGGCCACTTTTAGCCAACGCTTTCTTGAGTAATTGTGGCGGTTCCAGCACACTTTCTTCTGCCACAGCCCACGTCCCCCAGTGAATACCTATTGCCTTTTTACACTTTGTATCCTTAAAAATCTCCACAGAATCATACGGATTCGAATGCATCGTACTCAAAACATGCCGGGGCATATATGCTCCAATCGGAATTAAGCCAAGGTCAAAAGGACCCCGAAATTCGCCGATTTGCTTGAATGCAGGACAGATCGGGAGGTGAGAAAGATCCGAGCCCCAGTCATCAACGCCTTTGGGCAAGAGTGGAACTTTGCGATAGCCCGTGTCGCCGGCAAAATACACGGACTTGCCACCGGATGAAACGGACCAGGAAGCCCATAATGTGGTTGATTTGTCGAAAGGAGTACGTGCAGAGGCGTGTTGGCAGGGGAGGCAAGATATTCTTGCCGTGATTCTGTCACTCTGTGAGGAATCAGATGTCGAGGAACTTGATCGTGGTTTTTCGCTGCTTGACTTGGTCAATGTGAGGTCTACGTCCTCCCACCAGTCGAGCTCAACAACGTTCGTAATCCCGCAATCTACGAACCATTTCTTAAGGCCCTTCGGAACAAAAAATTGAACGGACGGGTGTCGTTTATGGATTTCAAGAATGGTTGGGTGAGACAGATGGTCGTAATGGGAGTGGCTTATGACCACCTACTCATGTTGTAAGTACATACCAGATATGTCGATTGAGAAGACAAAATTGATATTATGACTTACGCAATCGATAATTGGAATATCAGAGATGTCGCAGGGCTTGGGGGTAAATCTTTTGTGGCCTACCCGGGAGAATGGCGAACAGCGCTCTTCGAATACAGGGTCAAAAAGAACACGTAAACCAGTAAGGAACTCAATGTAGTAACATGCGTGACCTAACCAGGTTGCACGAAGAGCCTGTGAGCTTGAGCTTGTTCTAGTTGGAAGAAACTCGGGTTTGATGACAGAGACAGTTGGCGGTGAGGTGTCAGGCCTCTGACTGTTTCCAGAGAAGAACTTGTGTCTGCAAAGTCCAGTCAGCCGGTCGAGTCCCGTAGCCCAAGGTCCGCCGGTTGACACTACAGAGAAAGAATAAAAAAGTACTTACTGGATCATGGCCTTGAAAATTTCAGGAAAGGTGAATTCATGGGCACTCTCCCACGGATTCACAAAGCCCTTCATTACCCCTTTGCCGGTCGCATCTCTCACCCAATGGCCTTTCTCACTCGCCGTGTCCGGAACCGGACTCAATGCGGCCGGTGCACTCACAGATACGGCATACAGGCTACTGGTTCCAGAACCCATAGTTCTATATTTTGGTATCTCGACCTTGGCACGGTGTTGAAGGGTGCGCGAGGGTCGGCTGGGGCAGAACGGTCGGAGGATGTTCCGCATAGGATGCGCGCATCGGTTCCTCGCGACCTGGAAGAAAAAACTAGTTGAGTTTATGGTATTTGAATATAACGATTGTTTTCTATTGATTGTGTTATCATGATATTGTCACGAGCCCTGGCGGAGGTAACAGCTAACGCCGGCGGGTTATCTAGTTTAGCGGGGCCGTGCGGATCAATCCAGCCACGCCCGTGGTTCGCGGCTTTTCCTATTGTTCCTAGCCCGAGCTTTCCTGATCCTGAGATCACTTGTATATTTATTCTTATTCTATTCCTACCTCGGCTCCCAGCACCTCCTTCTCCTTCCATCTTTGATGCTCCCATCAAGTCCAGTCAGGCGAATTCAAATACGATACTCCAAAATGGCCGAATCCGTACCCCTGATAGACAAGAGTACGGGGGGGACTCCACGGGGTAAGTCACCAGGAGTCACCACTTCTCCTAAACCTCGAACTGACCGATTTCCAAGCTAGTTTTACATTTGCTAAAGATACCCCGCTCGGAAAACGTCCCCAAGCCATTGCCCATCGAGGATACAAAGCTGCATACCCAGAAAACACAATGAGCGCATTCAAAGGAGCGGTGGAAATCGGGGCACATGGTATTGAGACTGATCTACACTTGACCAAGGACCAAGTGGTGGTTTGCTCCCACGTATGATTTCACGCAGTCGCAATACAGACGGCAAAATTGATTCGATACAGGATCCCACGCTCAAACGCTGTTTTGGCAAAAACGAGAAGCTTGTCGACTGTAACTGGGATTATATCAAGACGCTGCGTACGGTGCAAAAACCACACGAACCAATGCCGAGGTTGAAAGACCTCTTGGAATATTTAGCAACCCCGGGTCTGGAGGATACTTGGCTGGTGCTTGACATCAAGGTGCTTTTGCCGAGCTTTACAGATGCCCTGCTGGGCAACAAAGCTGTTCAGACGAAGCTGGACGATTATGCCGATGATCTTTTTAGGTTGATTGCAGCTACATTGGCGGAGGTTAAGCCGTCGTCGTGCCCATGGAATCAACGTGTGCTGGTGGGGTGCTGGGCGGTAAGTTTCCGATACGCTTCCCGATCCATGTTTCTTCAAACCCAAGTTAATATTGTTCATTATTATAGGCAAAATACCTCCCCCTCTGCGCGAAATACTTACCCGAATATCCTATAACTTACATTGGATTCAGCCTGGACTATGCGCGCCAGTTCCTCAAGGTTCCGAGCGTTAATATCAATATGTTTCAAATGTTTTTAGTCGGCCCCCGTGGGAATGCTTTGCTTCGGGAAGTAAAGAAGAAAAAGGCCGACCGCTCAATACTGCTGTGGACCGTGAACGAAGAATCGTGGATGAAATGGAGTATCAGGCAAGAAGTTGATGGAGTAATCACCGACGACCCAAAGAAATATCTGGAGGTATGCAAGAGTTACAATAAAGACGAGAAGTTAAGCCACTCTCGAGCGTCTTGGAAGGCCATTTTCATGATGCACATGCGGGCTCTGGTATACGGGTTTTCGTTCAGACTTAAACATGGATATTGGGTCGATGTACAGCAGGTTAGGAAATATCTAGAGAACTGAATGGAAGTGCGACGGGGAGATTCCAGTCTTCGCGAGATTTCTGCTTAGTCAAATTCGCCTGGTAGGACAAGAGGGCAATCTGGAATGTGTTCTTCATTTCTTCTTTGACTTTATCTCGTGTCTATGCAGGACTAATTACACTGTAGAGGCTTGGCGGCATGTTTGATTGGCCGCCACACCAATACAACATTCTTCTTTTTCACACAAAGTAACTTAAAACTATCCTCTCACTCTTCTATTTTATCCCTGTATCACATAGCAGCGTACACGAATCAATCAGTTGTCCAACCCCGGGCAATTCTCGCTCGTCTGCGACGTGATGTCGCTGTACGGGGAAGGATCCGTCCAGATGATATTGAAACTGTCGGAGGTCAGTATCAGCATGCACTCGCATAAGGCTGCCATCGGCTGATCAAAGGCGCCGGGGAGAACAAACCTGTCATCTGGGTAGGTGGGAGCATTGTCATCGCCGAGCTTTGCCACAATATCCGTCAACGCATCATGTTCCCAGCAAATCAGGATATTGCCATCGCCGCTGTACGCCTCGACGGCCTTCTTCACGCACTTGGGGTCGTCACGGTCGCAGGAGGTGTCGACAGTCAGACCTAGGTCTTCGGCGAGGGGCTCGACGGTCAGGTACGGGCGGTCACGCGAGCCATCTACAAAGTTAGACGCAGATCAGTCCATCCGTCGTGTTGAATTCGGGGTCAAGAAACAAAGAATATCAAACTCACCAGACTTGTACTGCTGGGCCAGAATGTACCCGATGTTGTACTGTGACGAAGCGCCGAAGACGTTGCGCAGACACTGGGAACGCTCCTCGCCAATCGAGCTCAGGCCGACGCCGCCGTTGCTGGGCTTCTCGCCGTGGCGGATCAGATACACGGTAGGCTCAGCAGCCGCCGCAGCGACGAGCAGAGATAGAGCGGTGGGCAGAACGAACTTCATTGTCAATGATCTTATTTCGAGTTCAGAATGAGTGGTAGTTCCTAAAGGGGGTTTCAAAACGAAAGCTTCATAATGAGGGAATACGACAACGATGGCCCGTTTATAAACTGCAGGAACAACACGACGTCAGCCCCATCCCCCACGCCAGAATCCGCCGCAGGTTGTCGGCCTGTCCAATCACATGGACAGATCGACCGCCATCATTTTAAAGCACGACGTACTGCACGGCATCGCAGACGTACAGAGTCGCATGTAACCCAGATCTAACGACGGCACATGGACGGACCGATGATTTGCTGGCTACTATACGCGAGCCCACCAATCACCGGCCAACGTAGCGACAGATCTGGTTAGTGCGCCGAGACTCACCCACGTGAGTGCAGCAAATGGCCGGATTGGCATTTCCCTTTTCGGGAGGCCAGGGTTACGCCGGCTTATGCTTATGTCTGAATACTTGACGATTTCTCAGTATTGCGACTTGCTTAGTTATTCTTCTTCTTCTTCTTGTGGTAATAATGATTATTATTATCATGCGGATGATCAGGGCTGTTGACGCCGCAAAGGCATCGCCGTCAGTGTTGTCACGCTGTATCTCGCGAGCTATTTTCCATCTGATATAATCGAACTAGGACAGGTATGTAGCATCGGTAGAAATTGTTCTTACCACGCGGTACCCGGGTTATATCATTTCATAATCCGCCGAAAGCATCCATTACAAAGAAATTAATCTCACTTATTTCTGACACATTCATACTTATCAGTCAACATACATCCGGTGCCAGAATACGTAGAACATTGATTACATTTTACAGACTTACAGCACCTTGCAGGTTCACCAAAAGACAACCCAGCAAACACCCCAGTTATTGAAAGCTCGGCTGTCCTATTGAGTGTCTTATTTCCGAAGTGACATATACTATGTCACAGGCATATATGCTGCTGTACAATACTTCCATTATAGAATCACCCGTTCAACTCGCTCCACAGCCTCGTCAAACGCGGCTCGCTGTGCGTCACCCTCAGCCAGGAACTCACCGACCCTCCTCAACCCATCCAGCGTCTCATACATTCTCTCCTCCTTGGTCGTCCCGCACAGGATCTTGATCTTGCACCCTTTGCTCAATCTCAACATGCTTGCAAAACAAGCCACCTGTTTCGAAACCCCAATTTCCCTCCCAATCTTCTCAAACAACTCGGGATCATCGAGAAGGCTCGGATTTCCCCACAGCAGCCCCCACGGTGTATAAACAATTCCCCAGCCTTCACACACCTCACGCACATCCCGATCAAACGCCACCTGCGGATAGGGCAGATTAGCAGGCATCTTCGGATTCGGAGCTGCCGCCGTGTCCTCCGTGAACCGGTTCTGGACAACGCGCGGCTTGACTGTGGCCGACTCGTAGATTTGTCGTAGCGACTCGGCGTCCGTGTTGGAAAGCCCCAGAGATCGCACTGTTCCCGCTGACACGAAGCCTTCCATCGCTCTCCACGCAGTTATGGAATCCTCGATGTTCGGGTACAGCGAATGCAATATCAGACAGTCGATGTAGCTGGTGCGTAGGTTCCGTAGTGACGAACTCACGGACTGCTCTACTTGTTCCGGTATACCCGCCGTTATATCATAGGGGTATAGTGCGGGATCCTTTCCTTCTTTGAAAGGGCTGAATTTGGTTTGGATCTGTCACGAAGCTTTGATATATATTCTACAATTTACACTATTGAAAGTAGGAGAAGCATATCTTAATACATACGTATAAATCCTCACGCTTCAAGTCACCAGAAGCAATAGCCGCTGCAATTCCATCGCCGACAAGGTTCTCCCGATACGCAGTGTTGCTTCCTGCGGTATCGATCCCCCGGAATCCGGCTTTCAGTGCCGCTTCGACGAGCTTCGCGCTGTTGTCGAATTTGAAGGCCGTTCCGTAGATTATGTCGGGGATAGGGAGCAGTTCGGCCATGACCACGTTGTGTAGATGTTTGATATGTTGATCGAAAAAAAAAGAATGAAAATTTCGAACTTTAAAAGAAGAGGATTAAATGTTGATGCCTGCAAAGATATGAATATTAGTGTGCGGGAGAGCCGATTCATGGACGCAACACTAACACCTGAATTCCACGTATTGGAATGTTGTGTTGGTTGGTAAGGAACCTAAGCCAAATTCAGCTAATATCAATTGATCTAAGTAGCTTCGTAGCCATTGTTAGTTATCCAAAGAATAGTTAAAATTTAAATATCCATTAACTTGTGACTCTAAATAAAGGCGGTTATTAAATATTGACATCTACAACTCCAGATCGATTGATGTCACATCAACATCAAGTAGTGGCAGCGAGCAATAGCATATACAATCATATCTTCAGGCGAGGAATTCAATAGCAATTCATATTTCTCTTTCTCTTCTTTCAAATATTTAGATTAAAATGCTAGACTGTTTTTGGCCTTTAGATTGAACACTTGTTGACGTAATAAAGTCATAATGAGCCTATAACGTTGAAACATGTATAGTGACATCAATTGATGCCTCGTGAACACCACACTTAAAACATTAATTGATGCTCTTAATGTTTTTATAAATATCCCGAACCTCTTTTTCATAGAAATTCTCCTATGGTCTTACCCAGAACGCCTGTCAAATATGCCTGTTGAGGCAGAATACAAAAATAAGAGCTGGGATAAAGAGTCTGATACATGTATAAAAATAACGATAGAGATTATATAGAGCTCTTGAGCTATCTCGAAAGACGGAAGCTACATGTTAGATACCGATAAGAAATCGCGTCATTGAATACATGTAGTTGTCAGCATCCAGATAGGAAGAAAGATTGGAGCAGATGAGTCCGCCACCACCACCCTACGTCAACTATTGTAGTAACGACCACGTGCAACTCCTTTCTTAACAAGCCTGTGGTACCATTAAGCTCGAATCTAGTTTTATTGTTCTATGTTTTGGAGTTAGAGTTGGCGTTGAGCCTACTACTGAAAGTGTAGTATCCCTGTGAAGCTCTCTATATATTCATCGTACTATATACATACAACTCAGGTCCGTTTTTCAAAATGTTATCAGAATTAATCGATCCGCCATTTCCAAGGTTCAAGTCTAAGCCGACCCCTCACCAAACAGCAAAATGCCATAAACGACATGTGGACCTCTAGTAATAAGCATACCGGTAATCTGGCTTCCCGTTACTCGATGCCCTCATCTTTGACCTCGGTCTCGAATTTGCTAGCCTCTTGGACGCACTCCCACTACTACGACTCCGTGATTTCGACGCCGTGGCGCGACGGCGGGGACGGCCTTGCGCTCGAGCAAGTCGATCACGGCCTCGCTCATCGAGATCCAGCGTGTGCGGGTCTTCTCGTGAGCGAGACGAGGGGGATTGACGCTCGACGCTGCGGAAGACGCGTTCAGAAGGTTGATTAAAGTCGCCTGGGTGGGGGGATTTCATTTTGCTAGGTGATTCCGGTCAGAAGAGTGACTTGTTTATGAGGGGTGTATTCGGATAGGCAGGTCGATCACTTGGTGACTCGGTTTGCTTGGTTGATTTAGTATATGTCGAGATGCGGGGAGGATATTGCGAGCTCGATCTGTGTCTGCGAAGCTGGAAGGAGACAGAGTTAAATAAAGAATCAGACCCGCGCCCCCCCGTTACCTGAATTTGGAACTTCGATGTTTGTTGTCAATATGCCGTCATAAAAGGCAAAATTATCTCTACCCGCCACAAACGGAGGCGAGGCAAGGGTTAAGACCAATCAACTAGCGTTTTGATATGGTTGATGTTGCCAATGGTTGATACTTAGTGTCAACCTTATCTACGACCTTGGGTGTGAAGTCGAAAGGATCTGATATGGTTGGTAGTCTATGTTGACGTCGTTAAAAGGACAAAATCAACCAGCGACTACGCTGAATTTAGGCATGACGCTTCCTATTTCGCTGCTTGTTACGACTTTTTATGGCATTCAGACTGTTGAGCTGCTGTTGCACAATCGACCTCGAGGACACCAATTCACGTCGCATACAAAGGAGATATGTAGTACAAAGGGGCGGCTTTGACCGGTCGAGTCGCCAGACAGAGAACTAAGGAATATCGCAAAGAATTACAGACGACTCGGCGGTTCTATCGACGCTTTCATTCACAAAGCCGGCCGGCAAAATTCAAATAAAAAAATGAAGGATACGACAAGAGGCAGTTTGAACTCGTGTTTGGCGATGGACGTAAAGTCTTCGCGTATTCACAGAATACAGAACCAATCCAGGCTAGCAATTCACAAAACTTGTCATCGAGTAACGAGAAAAAAAGGCGTGAGTGTGATCATGTCAAAAAATAGGAATTATTTTCACATCCGTCGCTGGTTTTCGCCGTCTAGCAGCCCTCACAGCATTCGATACAGTCGAAGCAGCATTCGCAGCTTTCCTCACAGAGGAAGCAGCAGCACAGGGTGGCGAGGCTATAAAAGATTGTCGAGTTAGCGTTTTGTTATCGACACGGCGAGAGATTCCGTCTCGATTGGAGGAACATACCAAGCACCCAAGCATCCTCGGTCCTTACCACCGCGCTGCTCCTGGTACTGTTGTGGAGGAGGCTGATAATTGATCAATATTTGTCGCGATGCATTGTAGAGCGCGGTATTCAACTCACTTGCTGGTAGCCGAACTGTTGCGGGGGAGCGTATCCTTGTTGTGGGTAACTAGAACGCAAGTCAGTAATTTCGACCATCGATACCTCGCCCGAGTTCAAACATACGCTTGGGGAGGAGGCTGCGGAGGACCGCCGTATCCAGGATTATACCCGCCCTGTGGTGGTGGATATTGCTGGTGCGGTTCGTTGTAATAGTGTTGATTCGACATTGTGGTTGTTATTATTCGATCTGCGGTGTCGCCCTTAGCAATTGCTTCGTCAAAGACAGTATATGGGCTCAATGAGTAGAGGACATACCAGAACTGATAGGGGGTGAATAGAGTGCGACAGAGGCGCAAGCAGCGATGGAGGGAGGAAAGAAAGATGGAGCGAGATGGAGCGGAGAGAGGGTGGTCAGGTCGTGTTAGCTGGGGGAAGGGGCAGACAGCTCAGCTGAGTGGGCAAGCGCACGGTGCACGTGCTGTGATTGGCCAGCGCGATCTGATTCGAGAAGAGGAACGATTGCACGCCAAGCCGTTCTGGGCGGCCGCCATTCAGTCATTTGAGCCAGCCATTGTCATATTGGGGCGGGCCACTGTCGCTGCACAGGTGAAACGATCCATGTTTCGGCATTACTCTGCTACTATTATGATCAATGCTACAGTATTTCTTGCCACATGTTCTCGGGGAATACGCGCCGACGAGTTCATGAGTTAATAAATTATGGCGGTGGGCCCCCTTAGGGCGATCCCCATCCAGTTCTTCGACAGTTCTTCCTGGAGCAAAATTAGGCAGATACAAAGTGGTGATTGGTAGTCCACCGAGACCCGACTTGCCGAGCCGAGAATCGTGAAGACGGGATCTTATTGTCGTTATTATGTTGCATACGACGTAGGGATAGCGCTGCGACGAAAGTGCTTTTTTTGTCTCTGGCGGTCAGGTCACCGCCATTATTGTGGTTATTGTTGCTGTGGCTGAGTTGGGTTATGGGCCGGACCTCACTTGGTCATTGGGTGTCGGCTGCCGGCTGCCTCGGATCACAATGGACAGCCACCACGATTGTGGCTAATGCGTACTAGCCACGTATGGCCAACGCGGCGAGCAAAGTCATACTAATGATAATGATGTCAAGTCAATCATAATGCCAGTTCATTATTACGCACCGATGGATACCAAAAAAAAAACCGCGAGAATATGTACATGGAACGCAGTACAAACGAGGCATTAACGTAAAGATTAATCATCACATCGTCCCGCCCCCGGAAGAACGTGAGAAAAAAATAGAAAGAAATAGAGCAAGGCTGAAAAGACGTGATAGAATGGACATAAGTCATAATGATAATAACTAGGGTGAAGGGAGAGAAGGTAAATTATATACGAAGAACGCCAAAACGCAACGCAGTAAAATTATACGGCAGTCTGTACAAGGAACGGGTCATCGACGGCTAAGGGCTGAGCATCGAGATAGTAATGATGATCAAGAGATGGCACAAAGGCCATCTCGAATCCATTGCCCATGGTCATGGTGGTATCCCACTTGAGCGAGGTGTCCTCATATTCACCAGCGGCATCGGGGCTAATCTCGGCTTCTGTACCGGGTTGAACGGTAGCAGGCGGGAGACCGGAGGCAAGCTCGGCAGAAACCTCGTCATCCAGCAAATACTGAGCATTCTCGAGCACCACTTCCTCCTTCTGCTCCATCCAATGCTTCAGTACTTCCATGGGTGGATGGTGACCGCCGCCCTTGCCGCCACGTTTCTCGCTGTCCTTGCCACGACCGCCACGGCCGCGCTGACAAGGGTTAAAATGGGTCCGACGCAGGTGTGCTGCAGCATTATAATTGGCCCCGTATCGCTTGCCATTACGGCACGCTTTGCAATTGGCGAGAAAACTCTTGTCAGGAGAGATGTCAACACACACCCAGACTTTGCGCACCACCGCGTGAACTCGCTCGATGTGTCGGCGTAATTCGTGCTCACCATGGAACCCTTCGGGTTGGTCAGTACAGAGGTGGCAGTACGTCTTTTGTCGTGGGGGTCGCTGAAATGACGCTTTGGGAATGGCAGCTACCTCTTTGGCAGTGCCATCTTCCGACGAGATACGAATCATCCGATGCGGATCATTTGACTTTACAGTCAGTACGCTGCTTTTGTTAGAAGATACTTTTGGCGCAATCGGTCGAGCGCCTTGAACAACTTGTTCTGATGTACGACGTGCAGTCCTAGACTGCTGTGTCATAGACACATCCGAGGCATTGCTCTCGGCAGAAAAAGAAACCTTCATCTCCTGTGCAGCAGATGAAGGGGCCAACGAAGATGATGACAAAAAAGATACAGGATTTGGGGCAGATGAAGAAAATGGCACATGATCCATGCTGCCAATCGGCGAAACAGAAGGAAAACCTACGTCCTGTGAGGACGTAAGGTGAACGTAATCAGAAGAAAAAGAAAAATTGGAAAAGTTTTCAGGATTCGACTCTTCCGAGTCGAATCTAACCATGCCCAGTCCTCCGCAAATAGACTCTGATGTTGTACTACGACTCATTTCAGTTGCTTGAATGGTCGCGACCGTCAATTGGTCGGACGTAGCTGGTTGAGTCAACCCCTTAAATTGAGGTGTCTGCATATGCTCCTGTGGGAGCGACTGCTGTAATACGACTGTGTTTTCATGTGATCCCATTGACATCTCAACATCAGAGGGAATTGATAAAGCAAAACTTGGGGTAACTTGACCAGGAATATCTTCCACACACTGTTGTGTCCATTCCGTTGGTGAGTATTCGTTGACGTTCAAATTGTGAACCTGTTGGGTATACGAGGTAGGACCAGAAGATTGCCTTCGTGTCTCCAGACCGACGCGTAGCTGTTGTCTTGTTGAAGGAACCTGCTGGCTCTGCGACCGCATCATAGGAATAGTGCGAACAGAATTGTGGACTTCGTTGTTGGGGGACCTTCCAATCCTGTTATTTGTTGATTGTCGCCTCATCATATGTGAGGAGGTTGTCGTCGGGGATTGGTCCATAGGAACGGATGTGCCAGTTCGTTTGACTGTGGCACCTTTCGACTCGGGGGTCTGCCAAGTGTCAATCCAGAGAAATCCAGGAGCACGGGGACGAAAAGCTAGAGATGGAAGACGAGATCATGCAAGAGGGCTCGCACGGATGGAATGATTAGACATACGGTGGCACGTCGTTTCGCAGAAGTAGAAACTCCAGGAACGGTTCGAGGTGCATCCAGTCGAGTACGTTTTCCCAAAGTATCCGAGCAAGGTCCAGATGATGTCGATATCGTAAAGGCGTCAATGGTGCTGTCTAAAACCGAAGAGTTGTTGTTGCCGGTGACAAACTGGCTGAGTCGACGAGTCCAGAGACAATTTCTTTCCGTTTCCGAGAGATGTTGATTTTGACTCCAGAAGACATCACGGTAGCCAGACACGGCCCGGTTGAAAAGAGCGTCGTCAGCAGTAGAGACGGCCATTATCTGGGACGATTCCTTTGTCTCCAGGTGGTTGATAGTGGGTGCTGGAATCAGTGTCAGAGCTTGTACAGGGGGAATCAACTGGATACGGTGTATTCGGCGTGCTATATCGGTGGCATTTGTCAGTATCGAACGAGAATGAATCTGTGGAAGCCACTCACGAAAAGGCGACGATTATTAGAATATAGAATGGAGCGACAAAGGCTGTGTATCGTCGATGTAGAATGTGGTCCACAAAGTAACGGAGTGAAAGAGAGAAGTGAGGAAACAATGGACGATAAGATGGGAAGGTCGATGATCAGCAGGAGATGCGGTGGATCGGGGGATGCGTGGACAGCCAGACCAGATCCCCAGGTCGTGCGTCCCCCATCACTGTCTAGCGTGACTTAGTAATAGTCGACTAGCATACTCCGTATGAGTCTGTATCCGTACTGGCTTGACCGTGGAAGTTAATGGGTAGTCCAAACCGGTCACTCCCCAAAGGGCATGGCGGGCTGTGCTGAGGGTTAGACCCTGTGCAGGTGTTAAGCTAGCACGAAATGAGCCGGGCGAGATGGTGCACGGCCGGCTGCGTTGAATGGATTCCAGCTTCTGAGATGCTGCGAGGAGTCAGGACTCAGGAAGCATCAAGAGCAGCACTTCTCGCGACGGGTCGTGCAGGACGTAAAAAGTGAGGCAGCGAAACGGAAGCCGCGTGCCTGCAGCCGGGCCACCCAGGAAGGTGCAGGCCTGCAGCTAGTACTAGGCGGGCACTGGGCGCGGGCTGCGATAGCCAACACGAGTTCCTGTCTGCAGCTCCCTCATAATCATAGATAATACTAATAATAATTATTATTATTATTATTACCGTCAGAGAGACTCCTCCAACGATAATGGATAATCATAATGCGCTCAACTAGGGTTCTCACCCGGAGTCACCCCTAACGCATCCCCCCATTATGAGCCGTCCTAGGGGCTGAGCCGCCGAAGGCGCTCCCGGCCATGCCAGCCGCAGCCATGTCGGCTGGGTTCTCGTCGGAGCGCTGGAAACTAGTAACTAGGTGACCGGTTTCCTCATGCCTGCCTAAATCTAGACTGACCTCGCTGACCGTCCTCGCCCGTAGGACCATGTTCGCTGCGAAGGGGACCTGAATCGCGATTGCGTCGGATTGTAGCCTACCCGCGCAGCTAGATACATAGCCTGCTATTGGATACACTCCCAATAGTCATACACACTACATTTTCTCGCCTACCCGCGCAAAAACCAAGCAAGAGGCCGGATTCTACATGTTGATGATGCAAGGATATTTGGGGGTCTCATTTGGGCGCATACCTGGACCAAGTAAGCAATCGGATGTCATCAGCGCCGGCAGCTGGCTTGAGAGCCCACTGCTTTTACACAAAGGATCACTGTAGTAGTTGTGCTTGGATCTAGACCCTCTTAAGTAATGGAGTGTATAAATCTAGAGGCGAACACTGTACTCGTACGTCATATCAGTGTTTCCAGAGTCATCAAATTTCTGCCCATCATCACAATCTGACAGACACAGAACTAATCATTTAGTGCTCAGTACTGAACAAAAAAAGAGAACCGCTGATTTTCGACTCATGTTCTGATGCCGCCCGCCTGATGCGATCGAATGAGATCGAGGGTAGTGAGAGTTCCTGAGGGCGCCTACTTGGCGATTCGCTGTCAATGACCGCGCGGTGGATCAACACGTTCTAGATCGTTAGATCGTCATGGTCAGATGGCCTGCCATTCTATGGTAGCACCTATGTAACTAGGAAACGTCATCCGCTTTTGGGCAGACATCGGCGAGTAGCGCTGGGTAGGTTTCACTACGTCCTAGGAGCGGTTACGATGATTGGCAACATCTTAGTATGAGTACTCTCTAGTTGTCGCAATTAGAACCAGAATCAGTGGATCTCGGGCCTCTATTGTCGGCGCCGGCCCGTCGCGGACCGTACAGCTTCTTCCAAATTTCATGGTTGTGATTGATCGCATATCCCGCTAATACCAATACGGCAGCCCTCCGTTTTTCGCTTCCAATTATAGCAGGTCAATTTTCTCGGGTATGCCTAACAAAGGGAAAGGACACCCAAATATTTGCTCATCTTGAAACTTGCCTACGCTCAAACGAGCGTGACACAGATGGACAAAGATACCAGTATCTCGGAAGGCTCTGCGTGTATAGGACTCCTGGAACCCCCAGGTCTCGTCTCTATGACAAAGCTGGAATCGGTAGCATTTTGGTATAATCCAGATATCATCGATATGAATGCTTCCATGTCATGAACTGGGTTTTTACATCTTCAATATCGCTATTAGAAAACGCTTTGCTGATGAGTTACGACTGTACTGTATATTCTGTTATTATTAGAGACTATCTGGGCTAAGCTGATTGGTTTATGTCAACCCTGGGTGTGCGCCGGGTAGCCACTGCTGGCGATCTTCCACCTGATCCAGCGATACATTTCAGGCTACGGCGCCGAGTTACCTTCGTCCTTCAAAGTCAAAGTTGACGGATATCACTAGTCATGGCTGCTACATCGAAGACTCACGATGACTACAACGTCGCGTGGATTTGTGCCTTGCCGCTGGGAGCAGCTACGGCTATTATGATGCTTGAGAAGACTCATGAAGAGCTCCCATAGCCTTCAGGAGATGACAATGTCTATACGCTTGGAGAATTGCCGGCCATGATATTGTGATTGCTTGCCTGCCAACAGGAGTTTCCGGAACCACATCAGATGCATCCGCAGCTGCTTAAGTCCGATCTACGTTTCCTTTGATTTGCTTTGGCTTCATGGTGGGAGTTGGGGGTGGAATCCCAGGCAAAAGAATGATATTCGCTTGGGCGACATCGTAGTGAGCAAACCTACAGGCATATTGGTGAAGTCGTGCAATATGATTCTGGCAAGACCATGGCTAACGGTGCGTTGGTACAAATTGGGACAATGAACCAACCGCCTCAAGTACTATTAAAGGCTATTGCTCAACTGCAAGCCGACGCCATCATTAGAAATAAGGGGAGCATTAATATAATCACATCGTATGTTTTGGATGCCCAGGGATCAAGTTGAGATATAAGTCGGCTCTATCGACCACTGCTTATTTTTGAATATGATGTGTGCTGCTATTGAATCGGAACAGCCATACTTTCTAACGAGCATGTCTAACTTAGCATTGACATTATACCTTCAGAGGAAACTAAATGAAGCTGCAAAGCTAACCTTGCAAGTGTTGGAGGGATGCAAGGTCGGTCTAGGACCAACACATCCTGACACTTTAGGGGCTATATGTCGAGAGCTGTATACGACTGGAAAATACAAGGTTGACACTCGGAAGTCTTGCAATTACTTTTAGAGTATATCAAACTTCTATGGCAAGTAGCAGGTGCAGACGACCCAAAAACAAAATGGGCCACAGCAGCCTTTGCAGAGGGGCAATCGGCACACATATCTCGGAAGCGCGATGTCATCAAGATGCTCTTACGAAGAAAGCGACCTCTAAGGTGGATTCTGGATAATGATATATGTGTATATTGTATTTTGACTTTCGTTCTGTCTTTCAGTCTACATGTCAACTTAAATGTCCTTTATCATAGGATCCTCACTTGTATGATAGATCAATTGATATGTTTCTATCACTAGACCATCTATATTGCTAGCTATGATTTTCAGTACCAGACACCAATTGATCGATTGTCAATAACCTGATTGAATTCGGCAAGTCGATATAGGCTTTGCCCTTCTTATAAAAAAAGTCGCCCTGTTTCACTACTAATGAATATGATCAAATGATATGAGTGAATTACATAATGTTCATTTCCTAAGGAACAGGTGCCAGGTTTCACTAATTGCTCAGGAGCTTATACAAGGACAAAGGCCTCGTAGCTGATAGCTTTAACAGCCGTTTAAAATTTCTTTACTTTTGACATCGGTGTACGGTATTGCCCACATCCCTTTGATTGTATATTATAGGCTTCATATACACCGACTCTCGATCTTTTATATCATGCTCTCTGATTTGAAGGCTAAATCGAGCGACCGAGCTTCTCATGAAGCTCTCTTACCCTGCCCCGTATATTACGAGAGCATGGCATTGTCTGTGACCTGGGGTATGTGGTATATCGTCGAGAAACCCATTTCTCTAACAACCGAATAAAAACTCCATATCAAAGCATAACAGGATCATATCTATCGAGCAATCATCACGAATTTATCGAGCTTTGCTAGCTTGATTCGCCGCTTCTATGAAAGTGAATAGACATTAGCATCGCGATATATATAATAGCTAAGCTATAGAAAAGCCCGCCCATCCACCTTGAGCAGGAAACAGAGGACAAGAAATGGGGTAGGAATAGCTCACCTCTCCTCGTCGCATCCTCCAACAACCCGCGGTCTACCTCTGCTTGCGGCAACACCACATATCTGACAACACTACCACGGATAAACATATTCTTGACGGACGACAGGTGGGGGTATTTATCAAGATCTAACACGTCGACATCGTCGAGCTTGATGTTCAGGTATTGGTCGACTGATTTGAGAGTGCCGCGAATGCGAATGTCGTTTTTGAGTTCGACTGTGACGACGTGGTTTGTGAGCGTTTTGAAGAAGCTTTCCCCAAGGATGTTAGTAATTGATTCATTTCTATTCATGAGATTCAAGGAGACAAGTTTGGAATTTAGAATGGTGGAGGGCTTACCTGAAGAACAACATGATGCAAAGTCAAATGGAATTGCGGGGAACTGTTTTGAGGATGAGGGAGGAGGCCGAAGTTTTGTGTCGCAAAATTTATTGCATTGCCTTATAGCCAAGGCGTCAATTGGCGCAATAACTGCAAAAGATTCAGGAAGATCTGAAGGATTAATATGGCTTGAGAGTTAGTCGTGCGTATTGGTCTTTGTTGAAACCGGGATGCGGAAACCCGCAGCGGCGATCGGGACGATCACGTGATCGATATACAGAAAGAATGATAGTGTTCGCATGAAGCATAATTTTCGATTTTTTTAGGCTATTTACGTTGTGTTATTCTTTTATATTACATCCTCCAAACCCCCTTTCCAAAGAAGTATCACAGTAATATAACAGAATCCGGATGACTATGTGACTTGACGTAGGAAATGAACATATTGACACGATTGGAGTCAGTTTGAAATTCTCAATATCAAAAAAAAAAAAATGGGGGAGGGGTATATTTCCAAGCACAAAAAAAGAACACCAAAGAGAGTGACACCATATTAAAGAGCTTACAGCTGCGATGATCGCGCCGAGAGTCTCCGCTTCGGCTTCATAGCCCAACCACATAGACAGGTCCAACCCGAGTTTTTCTTGCGGCCTTCGTCAAAAACAGCGCCGATTCCCTTCAATAGGTCTTTGTGCTCTCGTCCCATTTCCATCTGCAACCTCAAGAGCCATTGCTCCCACATCCACCCACCAAGCAAGCCAGTCATGCTTGCGACGTCAGCGGTGCTGCCGATAGGTCCCTGGACAGCCTCGCAGTCGATTTGACTCTTCACTCTCGGATTAGGGGTTTCCCGCATTGGCTCTACCTGCGCGGGCTCGACACCCATTGGAAGGAACAACCAGGCTCGCTTCATATCCGAGAAGTTGTTCTTCTTCAGACGAGTGAGGAATTGACGTGTCGGGGTGGGATCGTACCCACGTGCTTTCAAGTTGAACGCAAACTCAACAGACGCAGCCGAGCCATATGAGCCAGCTTTGGCGATTTCTGCGTCTATTACAAAGAATTCAAGATAACCACCGGGCTTCAAGCAGCGGTAGCATTCCTGAAGACACAGGTCAAACTCGTCGAATTCCTCTCCATTCGGGCGCTCGGCCTTGAGAAGAGCGTGCAACGATCGAGCAGAAATGACATCGAATTGATTGTCGCGGAATGGCAGCCTCCACAGGCAAGGTACCGAGACTCTGCGGTGGTTTGAAGGTCCTTTGATATGGCTGTTGACTTCTTGGTCCTTACGGACAACTGTGTAGATCTTGACATTCGGGCAGTCATTAGCTAGATGCCAGGCCCATCCACACGTGGCCTGACCTCCAAAATCAAGAACCCTCAACCTGCGTTTACCAGCATTTCCAGGGCTTTTTAGTGGCAAGGTGGCCTTGGGAAGTCGCCGTCCTGCTGGACTGGAAAGAAGGTGGCCACCATTGAGGAAGCGCATAGCGTCAATCGCCCACATGGATTGCCAGAGCTGGGCAAGGACCATTTGCTCCTTCTCAAGCTTTGAAAATAGTGCTTGATCTGCTAGAATTTCGGCAGCGACGGAGTTTCGTGGCGCCTGGGAGAATGGGCCTTTGTAACCTGGTCTAACCGGGTTAACTAATTCAAACTTCCCGATCAAGGCGTCAAGATGTTTGTCTCTTAGCCCGAGACGAACAGATTGTATAGCGTCAAAACGAATATTACTGTGAAGGAAAATATCGCGACGGCAGTACAAACGTAAAACAAATTGGAATCCTCGCCAGTAGATTGAATCCTTGCTAGCAGGCTCCGGCGGAGCTGGCGAAATAGTGGTCTCCTGTACAGCGTCCGAAAACCGTACCGATTTTCTAGGGGGTGACTCGGCGGAGGATGAAGCAGGGCGTTTGTCGGTAGCAGGACTTGCGATTTCTTTGCTCTTGTTCACTTCATTGACCGGGTTGGAATCACTGAGGGCTAACAGGTATGTCTGCTGGGCGGCAAGCCATACGCTGGTGCGATCGAGATTAGCAACAGCTTGCCGTTTCAACTCTTCATCATAAGCTTCATCATATTCGTAAGTGACTGCGGGTCTGTTGAGTTCCTGAACAGGACTTTTACTATCGTAGGATGTGCTACGTCCGTGGTTGGAGCTGGTAATCCTGATGGCTGTAATAGGAACAGCGGTTGGTTGGTCGTCACTCAAACTGTCTTCAGGGAGTTCCACGACTTGTTCCACAATTTGTCCTTCGTCTCGAGCCCACGGGAGGTCGTAAAACCTTGCAGCTACTGCCGAAGTCGGGGGATTAGTCGCACTCGGTAATGCCCATGTATGGCGAGACCTGGCATCCAAAGACGAGAAGAAGCCACCCGGAGATGGAATGCTAAGATTCGTAAAGCTGTAACCAGACAGCTCAGAATTCGGGGTGGCGTCATCTGCGCTACGGGGTCGACGTACCGGGGCAGAAAGCTGCCACATCTCGTCGTTGGTCTCCGAGGTTTCGGACCACGGGTCGGGAGGACATTCGAGTGGAATATGTTGAAGTGTGGCAAGGGCACCTGGAGGAAGCATAACACCATCCATGTCAGGACTAGGTGAGTTTATAGAGCTCTGAGTGAGTGCTCCTTGGGCCGATGCCGAAGCGTCCCCCTCAAGGCCCGCAGGAATCGTGGGAAAACTATTGAGGAGCGGGTTCCAATCGTCACTCGATGCCTCAATCGCACGTTCTTCTTCGGCAGCGAGACCAGTGCTAGAACCCCCAGCACTGCTTGGCACGTCAGAGTCATGATGCACGCGAATCACCCCACTATCCCATTCTCTATCCCGGAGGGGGCGCAAATCTGGGGTAGCAGGAGCGCTCAAGTTCGAGATTTGATCAGAAGACAAACTACCATCTAAAGACGGCGGCGCGTGTAATGCTGGAACCATACTTGGAAGCATTGACAATGCCGCGGGTGACACTGGGATTTTGGGTGGCGGTGTCGGGGGGACTGGAGAGCTCTTATGAGGATTTGCAAGCGAAGGCCATAGGGCTGCTGCTGGTATTGTAATCCTGGGATACTTGTTGCGATTGTTTGCGGAGTACGTCGAGCTCCTTACTGACGAGGCCGCCATGCTACTGGGGCGGCTCTCGGTCAGTGATGGGCACGATTCATCATCAGTCGCGTCGTATAAATCGTCGAATGCTTGCAAGCCTTGCTGCCATTCATGGTCAGAGCAAGACGACGATGTCGACAGCGAGGAAACGGGCGTCGTCATTTTTTCGGCGGTTTCGGGAGAAAATGCCATCGCAATCTTGATCGAATGTAAACTTTCTCTGACTCCAATCTCGCTTTTCCGGGGTTGTCCTTCTGGGGAAGGTTCATTCGCTTCAATTATAGTATTAAGTAAAGGTCTGCGGGCCAGCCGCAAAGGCGAACTCAACGTCGCAACCTGGCGGTATGAGTCTGCCATGGTGATTCCAGATCACTTGTTTGATCCCACTGAGATTTGGGAGAGGTAGTATATTAATAAGTAGTAGGGGCCGTAAGTCCTGCCCTGATCTCTGGCCGAAATTGCGATGCAAACAGAATATTAGCACATACAACTCTGGGGGTATCTCAATAACATGATGTATCCGATCAACGGATGGTGTCTTTGTCCAGCAAAGATTGAAACAATTATTAACCGGAGATGGGGGGGGAAACCGGCAAACGGTAGAGACCAGGACAAAGATATGTCAGAAAAGAAGCGAAAAGACCTGGGTGGTGAAGCACAGACAACAGGAGGCGAGACCACCGTCGCTGGGGCTACTATAAGCTTATAACAAGAACACCTGCGGGTAGATGATCTCAAGCTTCGGATCCTCCACACAAGATGGGCGAGCGACTAATGCAGATGTGAACGGCTTCCATGGTAATAGTGGCCGCGATGGAGGAGGCCCTACGGTCTCGATTGGCGGACGCAGACATACTCGTGAACGGTCGGCGCGAGCATTGCAGAAACACGCAGAGCCCAATGGACTAGTATATTGCCGTGCATCCAATCGCAGGCGGCAATAGCAATAATCCCGGGCCAATATAGCTTATGCTGTGCAGTGATTCGTCGGGATGTTGCATCTTGGGAAACATCTGCATGACAGAGTAGCGCAGAGATTGGATGACTGTAAGCGCCGTGTTCTATCTTTAGAGTGACGCTGTGCCGCTAGTGCATGCCAGCATGGACTATCACATCGCAGAAGTTTGGTATGGCTGATAGGTCCAGAGCAGCGAGCACAGCGGCATCGCAGGTCAATGGCCAGAAGGATCAGATCTGGATTTAGCAGAAGTGAGTCATGGCGGCGGGGTTCTTCAGGACATCATCAGCGATGCTTAACAATGACATTTGAATAAGGCTGGCAGAGGCAGAGGATAGATCGATGGCGGTCGCGAGACAAGCTTAACCAGATCCGGTCTGGTCTACCTCCCAGAATGGACAAGCGTTGTCTTATATAGTCCAGCATAAGGTGTACTTCGTCAGACCATATGCACTTGCAATAAAGGCGAGTTACAATTAAGATATGTAAAAAGGCAATGTCCATGACTGCCACTGTTCTTGGCTTCCATTGAAATGGAGTCTAGATTTCATCCAAGGTTTCGGCCATGTACCAACCCGTGACAACCAGCCCTCACAAGTGACTCAACGACCAGTCACACCGTAAGACAAGGCTACATAGAACCTCAATCACCAGATATTGCAGTTTTAATACCATTTATCACCCCTGCTGTCACTATAGCAAATCTATGTTGATTATTAAGTCACGCTGTGTCAATTTGAGTGAATATATGACATTTCACACGAAAACCAGTGGTATTGACGGAAAACAGCCTGTGTGCCGGTATGTCAAATTGCCACTGCCTATGACACCGAAGTACCAATTACTCATACACTTCCTCATGTTCATTACAAGACTAGGTATTCGCAGGTGGAAACGGTTTTCTTTCAACTAGCTACTTACTAACGACAACCCCCATAAATTCTTCCACCGTCACTACAGCATTAACCATGTCGCCATGGAACTAGCCACTAGACTTCTTGAACTCGCCAATCCGCTTCACGCTGCAGGCAGCGTGATAGGCTCAAAGCTTCTGAGCCCTGTCAAATTCGAGCCAGGGGGGCTCTACATTCTTTTATCGGATATCGGCGATACGGTTCAGTTTCACTGGGGCTTGTACTTAGCTACCACTGCTCATGCCGGTCACATCTTCCATCTTATTCACGGGCCCCAGACGGGCTACAGGTGGATGTATCAGGCCAAAAAGACTCGTGAGAATGCCATTCCTTACTCGGTGAATTTACTCTTCGGGTTGAAGATCGATGTCATCCAGGACTGCCTTCACGTGCCACTAGCGAATCGTTTAGCGCAAATTCATGAAAGCGAAACTCTGTCATCTCTCCCTGTTGAAAAGATTAATTGCCAAATGTGGATTAGAGAGGCCCTGTATGCCCTTGACGAGGAGGGTTACATCAAGCTCGGTGGAAATATGGATGACCTTGAAACCGATGCGTGGATGGCAGCTGCTCAGAACAAGTTGTGCAAACGGCGAACTGTTATCAATAGCATCCACAGTATTTGAATGTACAGGAGGAAATGTGATGATTGAAGATATCAATTGATATTTGGTAACAAAGAACTATTCTTCTGTGTAAGAATTCATGGCTGTGCAGGCTGCAGGAATGTGTCAACGGAGCGCGGACATATCACAGATCCAGGCAATGGCGATGCATGTAAAACTTGAAATGATAAAGATACCCTCAGTCCAAATCCAATATCGATATTTAATACCATCATGCAGAAATAAGATTAACTGAAGCTTAAGCAAGAAGATGTCAGGCGGGTCAAATCATGTGATTTTCGGGTCGGGCAGCGGTGACGTCGTGATCTCCGCCATGCGTACTGGTGCCACTCTTTGCTGGCCTCGAGCTTCAACTACATTGCCTCTTTTCTAATAATAATAGTTGTTCAATCTCTCTTTCAATTCCTCCTGAATTACTGTGTACTATATTTTAATCTACGAAAACTAAAACCGCACCTTTTTTGTTGGCCTCCAATTCCTCAACCCCGCTATGTCTCCGCCCGCAATTATTGCGCCCTCCATTCTCAGCGCCGACTTTGCAAAGCTCGGCGCCGAATGCGCAGATACAATCGACCGGGGAGCCGATTGGCTTCACGTCGACATCATGGACGGCCATTTTGTGCCAAACATGACCTTTGGCGCCCCCGTCGTGACCAAGATCCGTTCGCATGTTGCAAAGCCTGCAACGCCGGGAGAGCGGGGCACATTCGATTGTCATATGATGATCGCGGAGGTAGGGACTATGCTTTCTATCCCACACCCTGAAGATGCTGTTTTAGAAAGACCCTGTCTGAATAAATCCCGGACGTTCCTACGAAAGAGCTGATTGCTTATGAGTGGAAAGAATTGGGTCGATGTGAAAAGCTGTGTGATAGGTGATCAGCGCGTGCGGGAGATGCTACGGGCGCTTCGTCGCGACACCTCATTCGAGCACATCTCTCTGCGACTTATTACCCAACCTCCATTTGCTCTTACAGGATAATTAGCACGTATAAATTTGCAATTGTCTTTTTTTATCATCCCAATTGAGGCCAGCACTGCTGGCTTACCCCACATATCATTCTGCACTATTTACTTCCGACATATTGCTAACTGAGCTCATTGGTAGCCTCAAAGATGGGTGTTAGATTTCAAGAAAGCTGGTTGCGATCTGTACTGCTTCCACTACGAAGCCGCCATCGCGAGTACGGCCGCCAAAGAACCCGCTGATACTCAGACGACTCGAAAAACCTCTCCGCGCGAACTAATCCGCTACATCCACGAACAAGGCATGAAAGCAGGAATCGCCATTAAGCCGGACACAAAAGTGGATGTGCTTTGGGACATTCTTGAGAACAAGGAAGAAATTGAACGGCCAGACGTGAGTCGTACACTTGTTTAACATGCGTAGCTAGGCTAACAGGTACAAATCTATAGATGGTTCTTGTAATGACGGTCCACCCCGGCTTCGGCGGTCAAAAATTCATGGCTTCGGAACTTCCAAAGGTAACGGCCCTGCGTGAGAAATATCCCAACCTGAATATCGAGGTGGACGGCGGTTTGGGACTTGGAACGATCGACCAGGCTGCTGATGCCGGTGCCAACGTAATTGTTGCTGGCTCGGCTGTATTTGGCGCCGAAGATCCGAAGGAAGTAATTAGTAAGTTGAGAGAGGCCGTTGAGGCAAGACGACGATAAGTCACTGTTCATTCTCTACACGCCAACCATTTTATTATGCATATGACAAGAAACACACGTAGATACGATAGATATTCGAAATGAACATAATGGAAGACCTGCATGAAAAAAGACCGTTCTATTGTTTTGAATCAAATCGCAATGAAAACTAAACTCAATAGGGTAAATGCTAATGTAATGAAATTTCACGATATATTCGATATGCAAATTCATATCTGAAATCAACGGTATAGCAGCAGATGACAATAAAACAAGGGTATGGATGGAAAAGCCTGCATGGTATCAGTATCGCAAGTTTCGCCGAATCGTTGATTTCGTCAAGCATAAACCTCATCAAAGAAAAAAAAGTCAAAGGCCACATGAATGGTTCAAGCACGTGACTAGTCTTCAACACTAACAGCAGTCTTGGTAGCATCCTTCGGGTCCTGCTTCTGTGTGTCCTTCTCCTCTTCCTCGGAGGCAGCCGTGGCTTCGGGAGCATTGTCGGTTTTTATTTCTTTTTCATCCTTCGCTTCTTCTCCCTTGTCGGACTGTGCTGCCGCAATCTCTTCTTCTTCTTCCTCGATAGTTTCATCTTTCTTCTCCGCAGCTACCTTTCGCAGCGCTTGGATATCACCATCGTCCGGTGCTTCTGTAATCGATGCCCGAATATCCTTTCTAACCTGATCTTGCTCGTCCTGGGTTGTAGCCGAAATTATGGACCCACGATGGTGGTCTATCAGACCCAAGGCCTCGGCATTCTCTGCGTGGAAATTTGCGCTAGACACAGCAGCGCACTCGTCAGCAAGAGACGGTCGTTTGAGGGGTGGGATGATTTCAGGAGCAACAGACCGACGCCGACCCTCTGCAGAAGTGGAGGGCGAAGAAGTCTGCTCTCTGTCTAGAGCCGCTGAAGCAGCACTGGGAATTTTCTTGGGTAAATCCTCTTTAGACGCCCTTAGCTGAGATTCTTCGGGATTGGTCTTGTCCTCGGCAGATTCGGTCCCCTTTGCCTTGGGATTCGACGCAGGCACTGCCTTGCCATCCCCCTCTGTTGTCGCAGGCTTTGTACCAAGCTTTGTGAGCGCATTCTGTTTGGCTCGAGCGGCTGCTTCCTCGCCCGCTAATCGCAAAGCGAGGGTTCGTGGGTCATCCTTGGTCTCTGTTACTGGGGGGTTCTGGATTTGAATATGAGGACTGGCACTCTTCGGTGTGGGGGTGCTCGACGTCGTGTTTATTGGTGCTGCAGGAGGTGCAGTCTTTGGGGCAAAAACAGGCTCAGCCTTCTCCGAGCTAGGTTTGTTATCGGCAGAGAAATCATCCGGGTCAGTGACCGCACCGATCTCCATCTTGAGTTCCCCGTATTCATTCCATTCTTCGATTTGTTCTAGATCCTTCAGATGGTGCGTATTAGCATTTTTCTATCATGTATCCAACGAGTAATAAATACTCACCCCGATTATAGTGCGATACTTGACCAGACCTGGTAGTTTGCGGCCTTTGGAGTACCGCCCCCAGAGTCTACGGGCAGCATCGTCGGTGGCAACATCAATGGCCCGGAAGGGGATTTTGTTGGCTTTCAAAATAGTCTCAAGTCGTGATGTCGCAGTGATAATATGTGACGAGCCTGCAGTCAGAGAGGTATAAAGATAAAGGGTGCTATCAGAAGCTGCCATGGTGGTGATGCGGGGTCATGAACCAGGATGCGAGATGTCTGGGGATGCAGATAACGATGTCCACGGATTTGAGGCGACACGAATGAAGGCCGATTGAACTTTGACGACACTATCAATGGTATTGTTTTCTCTCTCCCTGTTTCAAAATAATGTCACACAAAACAAAGAATGCAGAAATGTCTCAGGATTCCTGGATGCTTCAGAAGGAGAGATGCCGCGCTGGCAGATCACGTGTAGGGAGATCCTTTCCCCGCCCTGCAGCTAATTATGCCGCTAGATGGCATACACTTTCTTCCTGTTTTCCAGAAGAAAAGTAGGTTTGTCCTTATGCAAAAGAGAGAGAAACGGAAATAAATTGCGTGGTCAAGAGGCAAATGCTATGCTTAAAAGTAGTGAGTGTGCTGGTTTGAGGGAGGCGTCATATGTGGAGTAGTCCCTGTTTGCTGCGTACGGCCGAGCCTGAGGCCAACAACGTCTGGCTGACGTCAGGAACCATCTCTCCCTCTCTCTTATTATTTTTTATTCATCATAACAACCTCATTTGCGCCACTCTTCACGCCAATTGATGTGGAACTACTATTAGTAATTAGAAGTTCTGTAGTGCAGCATAGTTACATACTGTATTGTACATCCCACTCGGCCCTTGCTAGCATTTGGGGGTCCATAAAGTTAGGACTAAGTCAACCTGCGACACGCGATGTGCAGTTTCATCGCTGCGATTACGTACTAATTGCATATTTACAGATCATTCTGGATAAGTCAAATCCCAGGCGACAATAAGCGTAAGTGCTTGTTTAATGATAGCCCCGTCTTCGGGACTGATCCGAATCCGAGCCCTTTCCCTAATATATAGTGGCTATTACCGACTAGTACCGACTAGACATCTGCCCTGGAAATATGTTGCACTCAGGAAAATAGAGCTACTTGGCCAATTCAAGTGATCGCAAATGCAAAATATGTACGCACCCTTTGAGTAATTAATTCAATTAAGACATTTGAGTCTTTGGCCGTTGATTTCGGTCCGTACGTCAATTTGATAGGTAGCTAATCTGGGTAAGTGAAGATGAACACCCGACTGTGGAAGGCTTTCAGTACCGACAAGCCTTCTTGGGAAACCATAAAACGCAATTTGGACCATCCCTGCCGTTAACCTCTCGACCGGAATAGCTCCGTATCGTTTTCCCGGGGCTTCGTCAATGCAAGCGGGCTCTCTCGGGAGACTAACGGCTAGCTAAACTGCAAAGATTGCAAACCGCTTTTTATTTCCTTCGTCGAGACTATAGAATTCCTTCTCGCGCCGGATATAGGAGAAATTTTGGCGATGTGGATGGGAAAGCGTAAAGGAGGATGTTTTCTGCCAACTTTACCTTTCTGGTTTCCTCCACAAACATCAGTTTCTTGGTTTGAACTTACCCGCTTTTTTCCCACCGCAAAATACAAACCGAAACTTTTGCCTTGTCAGAAGTGTGTGGCAAATGGGTGATGAAGGCTTGTGCGGCCGCAAGCGTGTAATCAACGCTCACTTCCCGGAATGAATCCATGTCTGGAAACTGTGACCTTTTACCACCGAGACGCCTTGACATACTATATATAAACATAGGAAACGTTTGAAACATTTTGTGTTATACAGAAATATGAAAGCCTTCAAATTTTGTTGGACTAGACTTTTAAAATACTTGGGAAGTGATTTACATCTAAATCTATGTAGTTCTTAACAACGCCTATAGCATGCTTAGATGCGAGTTTATAAGTACATATAGATCATTCTAGACACAACAACCAATAAATCCACAAACTTGTAGTGACTATGACTCTCTAATCTGATTTCGGGAACACCATGCGAGTTATGGCTGACATTTTTCAGATTTATATCTCAACTGGCATATTTGAAAACCTGTATCTTAAAGATAACAACCAAATCTCATTGGCTAAACCGTTATCTCGTACACTATAACCCTAAGCCTAACATAATGTAGTTCCAATTGCGCGCGATATTGGAGTTGTACCTAGACCAAACCAGGCTGCACGTGGTTACTCTTCACAGCCAACAGCCGTGTTCCGCGCTGATAATGCCTATATATACTAACCCAATTGATTCTGAGAAACCGTGCGTTTAGGCTAATGCACGGTGATTGTTAGTTACCAGTGCGGCGCTTATAACACTATCACGGGAACTAACCAGAAAATACCTTCTCTGCGCCGTATTCTGTTATGTAACTCGCAGGTCCGGCAGCGGAGACACTTGTTCTGATGAGTCAAGGCTGAATTGACCCAGATCTCTGCCCAACACGGACAAGAGAGAGAGCCCGAAGGAGAGCTTCTCCCCTCCACAAGCTTGTTCAGCTTCAACTTGCTATACAAGCAACCATGGCCGCTAAAATACTAAACACCGCTTGCTCTAATGGTGATATGGACAGAGTCCAGGACTTACTCAATTCTGATTGGAAGCCATCGCAAGATGAACTTGATACGGCGCTTCAAAAGGCTACCTGGGGAGGCTATGCCACAATCGCAGCGTTACTTCTCTCAAAGGGGGCACGAATTACCAGCCTTGCCTTCAGCGGCGCTGCTTACAATAAGGACCCTACCATCTTTCAAGAATTTCTCAACTATGGCTGGGATATTAACTCAACTGAGTTTGGAGATCCGGCATTAAGGTATTAATTCTTGCTATGGCGTCTTCTAATTGTAGTTTCTAACGCTATCTAGATAGACTTGTAGTAGATGACGAGATTTGTGTTCGTTGGTTCTTGGAGCACGGTGCTGATCCTAATCAACAGAATGATAAAGGCATGACACCTCTTGCCACTGCAGCGCTTCGGCCCTCAATTAATATTCTAGAGCTTCTTATCATTCATGGCGCAAAACTGGACCCACAGGCTTTATTAAATGCTATCAGCCGTCGTGGCAATGGCGGAGTTCCGGTCATGAGATACTTGATTGATCAGGGCATAGACATTAACGCACCTTCGCGACAATACTGCTCACCTCTCCATTATGCTGTTTCTGTGGCAGGCGTGGATCGAGTCCAAATCCTGTTAGATAAGGGAGCGGACCGGTCAATTAGAAATATCTTGGGTGAAACGCCGGCCGAGATGGCAAAATCGAGAATGGCTCAGTCGGAAGAAGCGATGAAGGTATATGAAATACTTTCAAAATAGTACTATTGTTTGCCTTTCATAGTGTGTGGAATGATTTTTATTTTATTTGTTTTATAAATTATATGGGCTGTCTCTACAGGTGAGGCCAAACTTAACACTTGATAGGATCATTAAATGAGAATACAAAGCGTGGAAACGGAGTACACGTGGGTTAACCTAAACAGTAACAGTACTTATTTCCTACAGCATCTCCAAAGTAGTTGGCCAAGGAAACCAACGCATCACCACATGATGACCAGCGGCGCAACATTTCAATTTACAGTGGCGAGGTGTTGTACTAGGATCAGCCTCAAAACAACACCACCAAGAACCAGTTATCCTATCATCGATTGCGGACTGATCAAAATATAATGCAACATTGTTTCGGGGACTTTCGTTACATTGATGGCGTTATTAAGAAGAGAGTGGCAGAAACTTGGCGAATCATTGATATCGTGCACTCTAGATGCAGGGGACTAAAAGCATTTCTCTTTGGGGATGTTCAGCCGAGGTGGCACAGTTCTGTCCTACCCATGTCGACGACCTAAGCCTGCTTTTCATGAACCAGTTACTTCGAAGGGAGCAATCGGGAAGGACGCAGTGAAATTCAAACAGAAAAAGGAGAAGGCTGCCGGAAAGATGCCCGGGAGAATTGATGGCGCTAAATATCAATTAGCTGTGTGGAGAAAGAAAAGCGGACTATATATACAGCCAACAAGAAGTCGTTGTCCGCTCATTATGAACTTTTCAGCGAGGTCAATTATTAAGATGATGTCCTCAATCCTAAGCATGCATATAAGCTGCTATTTGTGCCTACTGCTATTTTGGCTTGCCGTCTCCCTGGCAGACACAGTCACAGTTTCATTAGGCGACATCGGGCAATATGTTGGCTCTGCGGTATAATCCTTCTCAAAAGATCATATTGATTTTCTCTTGGACATAGAAATTGATTTATTTAATAGACAAGTACTCCGACTTTGAGCGGCAGTGTAATCGAATTCGACACCGACGGAAAAGCAGATGGCGGACTTGGCATCTTTCTCTCCAGTGATCTGCAGAAAAATATCAATATCGCCCTGAATTCAAATTGTGGGGAGCTTGACAATCAATGATTCCAGAGTATTCGAGACTGCCTTATCAACAATAACACTGAGCTCTACCCTCGGCAGGTGATCTTGATGATTTAGCATCCCTTGCTATTGCTTGCGTTGCTAGTATCCTCTCCTTCATCATTGCTCTCTTCAACCAAGGCCAGCAACCTATCCCGGTACCAATTCAATTGGATACAAGTCACGTCAGTGGGGCTTCTGCTTTGGCCACAGCGTCCACGACCGTCATTATACTGGAATCTGGCTCTCCGATCACTGTCACGCCAAGCCCAGAGCCTCCAGACATGTCAGGGTGAGCAAACGTCCCTGACAGAGAAAGAAAATTTACCGTGATTGTTACTGGCAATTCACTAATATCCCTAACCTAGAACCAATGTCTCATCAATAACCACTGTAACAAGCGCAGTCAATGGCTACCAACCAGGCGATGTGGTCATATCATTATCAGAGAACCTCGCTCGTCGTATCGATTAGGCCATCGTCAGGATTTCCAATCAATGTCCCGCGGGCGAAGTTTTCATAGCCCAGAAACTTCAAAAGCGCTTGGATGATCTCGGTCCCGCTCTCTGTGCATCATTAAGGTTGGTGATGAACACTACCCCAGGAGGGATGTTTCCCGAGCTCATCTTCCTCCAACCTCGAGCTTTTCCGTGGACTTCTGCGGACGCTGTGAGTGCTATGAATGTAGCCATCGCGTTTGCCCGAGCCCAGGCCCCGGACCTAGGGATTACTCCCGACCGGGCTGCGGCGCTCGGTACAGTAGCTTTCGCCATTGCCTGGGAAGTGCTGGTATATGGCCAGACGCTCTCGACCAGCAATGTTATCCCAGCCGCGTCCCTCGAAGGCGCGACCATGACCGCACCTCCGTGTCCTACGCAGTACTGTAACGCTGGCTGTAGAATGATTGGTGCCATTGCTGATTGCAGCATGAAGTGTAGCATGCCAACTGGTAGTTGTAGCGCAACTAGCACCCCTATCCAGATCAGCACTACGACAATAATACCGTGGACGGTGACCGTTATTATAACATGCTCGGTCACTCTAACAGCGCCATGGACTACGTATGGGTCCATTCGACACGTTATATACTCCTATATAAGAGTTTTGGTGACGGATTTCCCCAAGAGCCACCATACTGGGGACCTCATTACCAAATCTGGGCAGCCAGTGACCAGCATAGCTCTGATATCGACAGAAGAGATCTACACCTTGCGGACTGAGACGGTGATGGACCATGTGACATCATATACGTGGACCCTAATGATGGCAAGATGGAGGTCTGGTTGAATCACTACAAGAAAGGAGGCGATATAACCAAGTGGATCCACGTGAGCGACGCGAGTCCTAGAGGAACGTTAACACCATGTCTGGAAAAAAGAGGTGTTGGAATATTTGACCTTGCTGTCCGCTTTGCCAAAATTGAAGGCAATGGCAGGGCCGATTATTTGTGTCTAGAGAAGGACGGGCGTACATAGGCTTATTTGAACAATAATGATGGATCCTTGACGTATATTTCCCAGTTGAAGAAGTCGGAAGACAAAGATAGAGCAAGCCTACAATGGGTTGATGTCAATGGAGATGGCCGGGATCTGGTCCTATACGAATACAGAATTTATTAATAAATTATGGAAAAGGGTTTGTATAAAACTAGTTTTTTCCTTTTGGTGAAGACTAGTCTGGTTTCATGTAGCAACTCATGCCGAAAGCGATATTCTAAAAGACGGTTTTAACAGAAATAAATGTTCGCGTTAGAAATTATACGATTTTGCTACTTAAATCCTGTTACTTTTCCCAGTTCTCCCTCACATTGAGCTTCTTCTTCTTTCTTTATATCAATTTATTGATTTGAACCCCGCTATGTTCTCTATATACTAGATCCGAGGAACTTGGGAGGTCTCTTTTCTACGAATGCATCAACCCCTTCAGATACGTCGTGAGACCCGACAATAAGTTGAAATGCAGCCTGCTCAATAGCTAAGCCATCTTCAATAGAGGCATCCATCCCACGATGTATAGCATGCAACGCTGCTGAAACCGAGACAGCGGGCTTCTGGGCAATAAGCTTACCAAGAGCAACTGCAGTAGAGAGCACTTGGTCTTCAGGAACAACCTGATTCACCAATCCTAGGCTAACAGCCTCTTCGGCAGTGAACACTCTTCCTGTGAGTATTAGTTCGATTGCGGCCTTTCTTCCTACATTCCTCGGTAGTCGTTGAGTCCCTCCGAAGGTTGGAATGATTCCGATATTGATCTCAGACTTCGAAAACCGGGCAGTTTCAGAGGCGACGGCCATGTGAATAGATTCGACCAATTCGCACCCTCCACCGTATGCCAGTCCATTCACTGCGGCAATTATGGGTTTTGGATAAGTCTCAATCTGCCGAGTAAGTTCCTGACCTGGTCGCATGAAATTAACGACGCTCGCGCTAGGACCAGCATGTATATGCTGCTGGAACTCGGTAATATCCGCTCCTGTAATAGATTAGATAGATATCTACTAAAATATGATGATTAAGCTATGTTTAAGGAGTTGAATACCAGCAGAAAAAGCACGACCAACTCCTGTGATAACAACAGAACGGACTGTAGCGTCAAGCTCGTAGGTTTTGAGCTCGGTACTGATAGCACCAATCAAGGTATTATTTAGGGCGTTAAGCCTCTCTGGCCGGTTTAGCCGAAGTATCAAAACTGAGCCCTGTCGCTCGACTAGCAAGGGTGAAGTGCTTGTAGAAGTCATGGTCCCACTAGGAACAAGTCCTTTCGGCTGTAAAATTCTAATGCACTCTTGTTCGACGTACCTATCCTTGAGGAACTTTATGTATTGGATACTGCACCTACCGAGCCGAGGTTATTAAACAAAAGAAGTAGGATCCCTTGATCCGGAACTGGGCAGAATAAGCTGATTTGTAATAAGTCTTTGGAACGTAACCCCACACACTACTTCGTAATAGAGACTTTATGAGGACCTTACGGTATCTGAACCTTGAAGGTGTACGTCGAAACAGTATAGTTCGTGTTTAAGAAAATAATTAGTAATAATTCATTTTGATTTCTTTGTTTCCCCCTCACGGAACCCTGCCTGGCAATCAAAATCTTACGTAGTTTTGACTGGATTTTAATGTTGGTGGCGGTCTGACTTGGGGAATATAGACTAAGCCGAGCATTCTCATGTCCCTTTGATTGCATATAGATTTATAATTTTACTCGTGGAAGTGGTTAAACCACCAATTGAAGGTATTTTTGCCTTCAAAAAAAAATTAATAATTGTGCCTTCCGACCACGTCCTAGTCTCTCATGCACACACTTGACAATTATCACGATTACTAAACAATAATTATATGCCATGTGATGGATTTGCCCATGCTGAAAGGTATATGCAGTATGTACGTCACACTGTATAAATTTGTCTCAAAAATGCTGAATTTCGCCGGTAATATAAGGCAATAATATCATCAACAGTAAACAGGAGGATAGTTCAGTTATTGATAAAGAAGAACTCTTTTCATTGACCTTGCCCAATCCGAATTGGTTCAGTTAATAAAGGGTAAAATAGAAGCTCCTTGTGGCACCCAGATGGGGGTTCCAAAAAGTCATTTGGGGGCCTCTTCTACTCTCGATCTAAATGTCAGCCGAGATGTTGCTTCTATATAGATGGAATTAATTTGTGCAGCAGTACGCCTGATAAAGCCACCTTGGCGTCGCACAAAATATGCCGATATTGCTGGCGCAGAACAGCATGTGATGGCAAGCAAGGCGCCTAGATTTGACAAAAGACTCAGGTATCCCTTGTCATGTGTGAGGTCCGTTGATGAGACTAGGTGTAACGCCTGGAGACGCAAAGCAGTTATTATAACGACTCTGTGATTATATTGTCAGTTGGATTTGGATCTGAATCATATTTAGATAGGGAACAAGTCTCACATTCCTCCTGCCGAGAGTGCCAATGAAATCTGCCATTTGTGTTTGGTTTGGATCTGGAGATGCTGTATCGGAGTAATAGGCAATATTACAATGATAATATCTAGTACTAAACCACAAGCCTCGAGGGCAACATACGAAGGAATCTCGTTGCATGAAGAAGACGGATCCCAAGCGGCCGACACGGGCCGACACACGAGAAACGATGTCAGTATTATTACAACGCCGAAAGCCCCTGAAACGAAGATCACGATGATCGTTAGTAGGCGAATTGTTTTGTGTACTCCAAACAATTTGCGGTAAAGTAAAAGGGCTGAGACGCGGACTAGAGTGTTGACGAGGCCCCAGAGAAGTTCGTTTGCAAACACGCTCTACGTAATGGGATGCATTCATTAGATCAATGAGAACACCTTCATCGACATATGAATGAAATATGAGAGTGTGGTGTCTGTATGAAAACTCTAATAAGAGAGCACTCAATCTCACCTTCGCTACAGTAGCAAAGTCACTGCTTACTAGCTCGGATTCGTGCACACCCTGGCCCTTATCAAGCACGGCCCATGTGGTCTGTATAACCAGAATAACAGCGATAGCAAATGAAATAAGCACAAGGTAGTCTCCAAGGTCAGAATGTCGCACGTGACGAATATGCAATGCTTGGATAACGATGGAGGCTGTTGCGAGAACCGTGAAAAACCAAGAGCAGACTAGAGTAGTCTTGCCAATGTCTAGGTCAGCCATCATGCAAGATATTGCCGATACTAGAGAATATATTATGCAAGAAAAAGCTGGGGGGCATTATTTATTGAGTGACGAGATGAGGCAAGCGGTGGTTCGACTTCAGGATTAGAGATGCCGGCAAGGCGGACTTTGTTTGGCAGCCTGACCGACGAGGCGGCCGCATAGCCACGCCGATCTCTGCAGAAAAACACCAGCCTTGTGCAGCAGTCTATAAAACAAGTCAGCTGAAGGCAGGCGTTGAATTGGGCTCTATTTGTGACCACTGACGGTTCCAGAAACCTGTCGAATTATTTTACCCTATGCAAACATTTGAAAAGATTGCGGGTTCCTTGTACAGTACATATGATCTATAGAGAATAACCCTAATTGCCCCTTTCGGCACGGGGGCCCGGCGTGGAGGATTAGCGTCGAGCCCTCCTTCCTGGCGCCCAATCACTCGAGACTGCCGTGTATATGTGGGTACGGTTAAAAGCCGACATTGACCACGTGATCTGGTTGCCTTAGGCATCCAATATATTCTAGGTTAACGCCTTCAGGGTTCGGGTGTAAATTGGGCTGGGCATTGTAGTTTGGGTGGAGAGTTAATTGTCAAGCTCTGATATTGTCATAAAATATAATATACATACTATGATATACTGGAAAAAGAGATCGTGTATGGCGGGGGTCAGTGGGTCCTGCGCGCCCTTATCTAGAGCGGACAGAGGCACAAGCCGGGACAGACTGATTTATCCAACATTACTCTCCCACGTTCTCGACATGCGTCGTTTGCCATCAGCACGTACCATTACTATTATTAATTCTTATTTGAGTGCCGTGGGACTAGCCGCGGGCATCGAGTAAGTCAGAAAAAAACGACTAATCAGACCCTGGGCTCTGCAGCCTTACTACTCTTCCTCCGTTCATGCAAACCGACCAACCCGGCCCATTCGAGTGACGTGGGCTGTCTGATTTATATCGCGGTCAGATACCTTGAGAACTGCTTTAGACACGCGTCCGATTATAGAGCGACAATGAATCCTGGTCCCGCCTCACATATATTCCACACCCCGGCCGAGGATGTCGTGGATTTCGCTGCGCACGCGACCTGCGGTGAACCGCAGCTAGCCGTGATGGACGAAGAGAACCAGGGTGCATATTTGTTCCCAGACTCCGCCGATCTTGATGCGATCAACCAATGTGGTATGTTGCGCGATGATAATAACTTTGCTCAATTCGACCTCCTCGCGCCGTCTCTGTTGCACAGTTTCGTCGATCAAGGCGTGGATGCCGAGTGGTCGGATTTGAAGTCTACTCTTGATAGCCCTCAAGATGACCTATTCTGGATACCCCAGCCATCGATCGAGTCTGGCGACATTACTTCAGATCTGGATGGTTCGTCCTTGTTGGTAAGTGATGTGGAAATTGCTCATGTGTCCCCGAATCTCCCCACGCGCTCTTTCGCAGAGACGACGAAGCTGTCGCGAGATAAGATCCGAGTACTTAGGGATTGGAGAATCATGCATGGCGAAATGTCCAGACCTTCTGGATTAGAGATGCAAAGACTTCAAAGCATAACTCAACTGTCAGCGGAACAGATAAATAACTGGTTCCTTCATTCTAAACGACGGAATGTAGGTGTCAGCGCCCTTCGCCGGGGGACAGCTGGGACTTCTTTACAGAGCTCGCAGATTAGCGCCGCCAGGGATATTCCAGAAAGGCCACTGACGCCATCAGTGAAGAATCTCTTTAGGTCAGATCCATCGCTGGATGATATGTGTCCCATGGAGAGATGGAAAAATTCTCCGCCAGAGCATGAAGCCGCACTTGTCAGCGATATCGCAAAGGCGCTGTCACACCCGGATCTTCCGTTCTTTCCTGAAGAGTCACAAACAAGCACTCGGTCTCCCTCTCGTGGTGACTCTGTTTCAACAAGGTCATCGTTTAACGGAATTTTCCCGGACCCATCAATATCATCCGTTGATTCGGACTTGCTCGGATCCACAGCTTGGTCTGACCACTCTGGCCAGTCCACGCATTCAGGCAAGTCGTCAACTGAATACCGGCGACGATCGCGGAAGCGCCGTACAAATTATTTGTCGCGGGGTGGGAATAGCCTTCGAGGCGATGCGCCGAAGACTTTTCAATGCACCTTCTGCACAGACTCGTTCAAGACGAAATATGATTGGTCTAGACACGAAAAATCGCTTCATCTCGCACTTGAATCATGGACATGCTCTCCGTTTGGTAGTATTGTTGTTGATGACACCGAGTCAGCAAGTAAATGCGCCTACTGCAACGCATCATCTCCCACCGAGGACCACCTTCAAACACACCGTCACATGGCCTGTCACGGACGCCCGGAGCCTGAAAGAACATACTACCGCAAGGACCATCTCAGACAGCACCTCCGACTTGTCCACGGGTGCAAGTTCATTTCTACCATGGAGAATTGGAAGAGAACACCCGAATACGTGCAATCACGATGCGGATTCTGCGACGAAGTCTTGACGACATGGAAAGCACGCACCGAACATCTAGCGAGGCACTTTCGATCAGGCGCATCCATGTCGGACTGGTCCGGTGGGTGGGGCTTTGAGCCTCACATCGCCCGACTGATTGAGAACAGCATGCCGCCGTACCTAATCCACCATGAAAGAAGCACAATAGTCCCGTTCAGCGGGTCCAAAACACTATCCAACCGAAACCAGGCCGATGAGGGAACGCCAGAAGTATATTCCCACCAAATGACATACCCAGCGAGTCGCGATATCCCGTTATATCACTGCTTTGAGCTGCAGATTCGGAATTATATCAACTCGTGTATTGCTGAAGGCGGGAAGATGCCTAGTGATTCGGAGATACAGGGGTATGGTCGAAGCATGGTGTACGGTGAGGATGACCCCTGGCACCAAACAATTGCCGATAATGCAGCGTGGTTGAAAGAGTTTAGAGAGCGATATGGATATAATAATGATAATGATTGCTCGTCGCCATTAGGAGCAGATACATAATGTATTACTACGCGGCTAATCAATGAATATAACACAATGTACTAGAATATTTCCTCGATTTCTGATGTAACTTCCCAATTCAAATCGACGCATGTCCATGCGTCTCATACGGCAACCCGAAACAAATCAGCCCAACAACCACCCACAGCGCAGCACTAGCATATATCGGCACAGCCGTATAACCGCTATACGTCGATATCAGCGACGCAACTAAGCCTCCAATCCGATGAAGCATAGCTGCAATCCCCGTGCCAGTTCCACGGATAGGACCAGGGAAGGATTCGGGGGTGAACGCGAACATGACAGCATATTCTCAAGGCTCCTAATCAGCATGGACATAAAGCAAAGAAATGGGAAGTGAGCAAGTTACCGAAATTCCCTAATACTCCCGTTGCACATTGGAGTCCTATATCGCCAGCTTCGGTTTTAATCGCCGTATACGCGAATAGAAAGATGCCGGTTAGAATTGCCGATATTCCCATCATCCATCGCCGTCCTAAACGAGTTTCGACGCCGAAGCCCGCGGTAATGGGACCGGCTACGCCGGCGGCAGAGACGATGCAATAGACCATGTAGGTGTGGTTCAGAGAGGAGTCGGCGGAGTAAGAAGAATTGGCTTCGAGGTAGGAGGTGATGAACGCGAAGTAAAGAGGGTAGGCGATGCCGATGGTGAGCCATATTAGGAATGTTATGCTTGTGTGTTGAGCCATTTTGCGGGTGGAGAAGAGTTTGTGATAGGTGGCGGAGGTGTAGCCTGTGTCAGTATTTCTGGGAGTTTTTATGGACAGCATTATATTTTGGGTAGGTTGTGGAGTCCTCTCGATGATGGTGTTTGGAGTTGCTAATTCGTTGTCGATTTCTTCGAGCATTGGCAGAGTCAGAGTCTCCGGCTTTCCATTGTAACGCGCGATATAGTTGACTGCGTCTACTGCTTCGGCGTCTCGACCTCTCGAAAGTAAATAACGAGGCGACTCTGGGATTCTGAAAACAAAAATGCGGATTATACCGAAGGCAATCGCCAGAGCGCCTAGTGTTATCATGATATATCGCCTGCTGACAATTAAAAATGAATGAAGAAATCTCAATCAACAAGAAACTCACCAGCCCATATTATCACGTGCAGCACAAGGTGCTTCAGCACTCGAGCACGCATAGTTTGCAAGAAACACCCAGGATAGGAGGGCAACTATCAATTGACCAAAATTCCACCACGCTGACAAGCTGACCAAAAGCCACTGATAAGCCTGAGGGACGAATTCGAGAAATATAATACTGTCCACAGGAACATTTCCACCAGCTGCTGTGCCAATACAAGCCCAGAGAGCGCAAAAAGCAACAAAATTTTGAGTGCCAGCGACAGCACAAGCAAAAATACCTCCGATAAATATAGTCGCATTGAAAGCAGGTTTGCGGCCAATAATATCTGCTGTTATTCCCCAGAATGAAGCTCCAATGATAAGCCCAGCGTAATACGCTACAGAGCTGAAACTTTGTCGTGATATGTCTGTGAATTCGTTCGCGACCGGTGGTCGGACGGCGGTGATCCCTTGAGACCAGAAGTTGTCGACAATCCAGCCGAAACCAGTGACGATAAAGAGTATATATTGGAATCTATATTTTCCGATTGTTAAACAAAAAAAAAAGAGTGGGAGAAGAAGACCTACCTTCCCATCCCAATCTGGGAAAGGTGCTGAGCGACCAATTCTGACTTTAATCGATATGCCTCTGATATAGAGTCTCTATAAAAGGCAGAAACCTCTGGGTCGTCTATATGGCTGGCATTTCCCTGTTGATCTGGTCGTGCCGTTTGATCTTCTCCCGTTTCTAGGCCGTGTTTCTCAACTTCATTTTTCTGACTTATTACCGACATTATTGCTGCCCAAGACAGCTTAATTAAGTCAAGGAATGTCTCTAAAATGCCTGGCTAATGGTAACAATTAGAAGCGCTGCATGGAATATTCAACTGAAATACGTGTTTTTTCAGCTTAAATCAAGTTCAAACAGCTATTCTTTTGATCTCTGAACTCATCCCTTGATCTTGGCAGAATGTTCTGACTGGCTACTCGTTGGCCATGGGTAACACAGCTGCACGCAGTGTCGCACAAGTAGAAGATCACCGAACCGCCCTCCAATTCGGTTGAAAAGAAGGGAAGTGTTTCCACCCTATATTCAAATTTTCATGTGCATGTCGTCTATTATTATTGAAAATAGTAGACCGCAGAAAATATGGTAGGAGGTTGTTGACTATAAATTAATACACGTGATTGTGTCGTTCTTATATATTTCTGGAACGGTGCCGAGTCGGTGCCGAGTTCACACAGAACATTGAGCGAAAGGAGGGTCTTCCGTTCTATACGGTAGCACCGAGAGTTAGCATTAATTTATAGCCTCTAAGCAAATCGACGTAATCAGTTGTCTATCAACATGAGATATTGTCTATTGAGTAATCATATTTGGAGTTATCATGCAGCCAGTGTATGATTATAGTAATCCTCCTCATAGACCGGTCCGTACTTAGGATGGCTAACTAGTTTCCCATTTCGCATTGTCTTCATGTCCACGGCAGGGATGCTCTGGGCACGAACCCTGGAATCAAAGTATGTCCAGTCGACACATATTTCTTCTGTGCTGACTACAGGCCAAGGTAGCTTGCGCGTTTCCAGCCATTTCCAGGTCTCAAAGCCAGTGCCAACATGGCATTGCACAAACTTATCCGACCGCCAGTTAGCCCAAGAACACTTTTAGGGGGTTAAATGAGCATGTCAGAGAACATACGTGTCGTAGGTTGTCAATACAGTGGTCTGTGTGCTTCACTATCCAGTCCGGCCCGCCTTTGTCTTCACCATAGAACTCTGGGTGGTTGTAGCGATAGATATTATATAGGCAGTGAAGCATGTGGTAGCTCTAGTGCCGTCAGTGACAAGGAGATTATCTTTTAGCAGGTGCTTACAATAGGCACGGCGAGGTAGTCCCCGGAACCATCAGACATCTGAATAGATGACATGTTCATTTTTTTCATATCAGCTTCTTGTACCCGCAATGTGTGTGCTAAAGTTTTGCTTGACATCAGCCTCTCTTTAAAAGGTATTGTATCGATAAGACTAGGGAAAATTTCATAGAGAGGCTTAAAAGTTTTCTCACCTCCATTCATTAAGCGTGTCCATTCTTCTTCAATATCGGCAATGGGTGCGCCCTTGAAAGGGTTTGTGCTGTTGAAATTGTAATCCACCTCTCGAACCTGGTAGCGGTATGCATCCTGAATGGCATTATCTGTTGGGTTAATGAGTTAGATGTCCGCACCATAGATGAGTACTAAGAGATGAGACCTGCATTTCAAGTTATACGGGTTGCGTAAGTTGTGAAACACTCCCGGAAAAAAAAAGATCCCGACCACGACCAAAAGAACTGTATAGACCACCAGAATACCGATCTGAATGACGACTAGCGTGGTGCGCTTCCCCAGGGCTGATGATTTCCGAACCAGAGGACTATCATATATTGAACTCGAGTTCTCGATGCTATTCCTGTTATCATCGCCATCTTGCGATGCTGCTTCCTTAGGGATTAAGCTATACTGGTGTTGTGGATTGGCAGGCATGTTGACTATCGCAAAAGCCCGGCTAAAGAAAAAAATATGTTACATGGTAAATATGACGAAGGAGAAAACCAGACATTCTGGCATATTATTAGATTGGTGACCCACCAACATAATATCCCTATCTCTGAAGAATGAGGGGTTCATTAAATACTACGCTTAGCTAGGTTAGGTAGGTGCCCAACGATGGTAAACCAATATGAAAAAGCCCCGAATGTTGGTATGACTTACGTAAAAATAGACCGAGAAAGTCCTCATTATCAGTATTGCACTCATATTACTCAAAGTGGCAAAAAGCCAACATACTATGAATGTCATTGAGGGGTTGGCGTATTGTTTGTTTAACAAGGATCGGTGGGTATATGTTGACTTAAGGGGCGTCATTGGTCAACCAAGTCGTCTTGATCCCAATTCTAACACTTCAATGGTAGAAGAAAGGTATTTAATTAATCTAGTCAATCCGTCACATAGTCTATATGCGTATCCAGTGAACACGGACATCCGACGTACCCGTGTTAGAATATCGGGATATCTTCAGTTGTTATCAGGGCTTAGATGAATGCGTGTGTTATGTAGTATAAGATGTTGGCGCTAGGCACGCCATAATGCTTGAAGAAAATACTAGAAGACTAAAGGCGCGCTTCGACCGGTAACAAGCTTCTCTCTTGCTACATCTTATTGGATAAAGAAGGGTTAGTAGCAGGTTAGCCGTAAGCACGATCTCTAGTCCTATGCACTAAGGGTTCATTAATAAGCCGTGCCCTATCTTTTGTGACATAGATCTACGAAAGGAATGCCGCATTAGGTATTATCTTTACTGAACTAGAAAATAACGCCCCATCTGTGCGTAACTCCCCATGAGTGTGTATAAATGGATATACTAAACACCCCCTCTTCTCCTCATATCATTCAGTTTCTCTCCATTTAGCAAATTTCTATACTTTAGAAAGCGCTATTCATTATGAAGACATCAATCATTTTATCTACCCTTCTGGGCCTTGCCCTTGCCTTGCCAATTTCTGGTTGGTTATCATGAAGCGGATGCTAATAGAAAGAAACAGCTAACTGATGTTTATCAGAAAAACAAGCCCGCGGCGAGGATGACACCGCAATTGGTGCTGATGTCGTCTGGAAGCGTGGCGAGGACGATACCGCAATTGGTGCCGATGTCGTCTGGAAGCGTGGCGAGGACGATACCGCAATTGGTGCCGATGTCGTCTGGAAACGCGGCGAGGACGATACCGCAATTGGTGCTGATGTCGTCTGGAAGCGCGGCGAGGACGACACCTCAATGGGTGCCGATGTCGTCTGGAAACGCGGCGAGGACGATACCGCAATTGGTGCTGATGTCGTCTGGAAGCGCGGCGAGGACGACACCTCAATGGGTGCCGATGTCGTCTGGAAGCGCGGCGAGGACGACACCTCGATTGGTGCTGATGTCGTCTGGAAGTAATTATGTCAATGAAATAAGCGTCGGATGATGTCTATTGCCCCAGTTCGCTCAAATTGAAAGACAAAAATCGAAACTCTATTGGGATTTGTGAGAGATTCACAATGAGGAATATAACCATTCAAGTGATTGAAATGCTCTTACTACAAGTATCTCCAATGAAACTGCATAAATGCTCCTATTTTTCTAAATATAAATTGGAATCCCAGGTAATCCATCATATGCTTTCTTTTTTAAACTGACACAGTATACAGCATTTGTATAAGCTAAAAGAATGATTGAGTATTTAGATACCAAGATTCAAAATCACAACTGAACCAGCCAATATTTATGAGCGTCAACTGGTATTCCCAATTGTTTTGTCTTCAAAGTTTTAGCGGTTTCTAGCGTGGGCACTTCCGTTGTCTCGCATGGACGTAAAAGCACAACATATAAAGGTAGAACGTGTATAATCGTAGATGAAATAAAATATTAATGAGCATCTGTCATTTTATATACAACCACTAGTAAATGATCATAAGAGGCAACATGATAACCCAATTTCATCTTTAATGGGGCTGTTCTCTTTCTCACGAGTCCGATTTCGACTTTTGCAAACCCCGCTCCTCAACAATTGCACTAAGTATAAACTTGGCAATATATGGCTTAAGTTAATTCTCATGACGAAAAGCTATACTATATCAAGAAGGTAGCATTATCTTCGAAATTAACTATCACATGGACATAACACTATTCACTGATTCGGCCTGTTGGAGCTGTTATGGCTGAGTCTTATACATAGCGTTGTGTACTACCGACTTAATATTCCCAGCCCCTCTCTCTTTCATTAAGCTATCCTTTTATTAATACTACATATATAGATCAGTGAACACTCACTGAGCGCCCTGTAAAGATTACAGAAATAATGCTGGCTATTATATAGCTACGCTATGCCGCCAGGCTCCTAGGCCATCCTAAGAAGCAGCCCACAGCCAACATTCTCCCTATTACTCTTAGAATATGGAACACCCACACTAAGTTGAGAGATAACCAGTAGTAGACTAAGCCTGGTCCTATCAGACCACTAGACGCCCCTTAACCCCGAGGCTGAAGAAACTCAAACAGCAGACACCTCTGAGGGTATTACAGACATTATTAGCGCCTATACTTCTAAACACAAAGACCCTGAACTTTAATACGGACATAATGGCCCCTAAGACATTTCTTAGACTCCAGACTGTAATTAGACTGCCTGGAACTTGAAGATAGTCATACAGGAGCGAGATTACCCTAAAAGCACCCCCTCCCCCAAACCAAATATCCCTGAAGGCACAGGCTAATCTCCATACTGGTAAACAAGAAGGGATTTAATGTTGAGCTAGTAGGGGCGGTGGGGGGTTTTCTCGACATCCCCAGATATCTCATTTTTTAAGCAAAATACGTTGTTGATATGCAAAAGCCCACGTTTATCATGACTGTCAATAGTGCTCAGATTTCCACGAAGACCATCCAGTTGACTACCGATGGTATCCTAGGTTATACCCATATCGCGGGCCTAATAAAGAAAATGTAAATAAAGTATTAGAACTACTCATAATTAACTATGAATTTGTACTATACAGGGTTTGATACAGGCTTTTATAATAAATCACACCAAAGCATTATATAAAAATATGATGATATTTTCTAGATTACATTGTCTATCACCTCCTCAGCCCCTGGGCACCTGGGGTCAGTCTAAAAGAGATAGAAGATATATATATAATGCCTATTATCAAACTTGTATTAAGAAGTCCAAATGTCCACTTTCAGGGATTTCTGAAAGGATCTAGAAGTTTTCAAGTAATATCTTGAAAACAATAACTACAATATGGATTTCATAAGATTATTTACAGAAGAAATTGATAGAAAAGATGTACTTGCAGTTATTTATAAGTACTTATTGAAAGATGATGAATGAATAAATGATATTTTCTATCAGATATATATAGATAAATTCTATTTAAATCCTTAACTACATTTAGATCCAGTGGTAACATGGATAGGTCTCGACAGCATGCTTATGCCGAATCCTGCAAGACCTGGGGGCTCCGAGATATCTATGGAGGCAATTGTGATATATCATAAATGATTCGCTGGTCCCTGGCTAAGTGCCAAATCCCGGAAGATCACCCCTATCAAGGCCATCCCCGAATCCCGGGCCAGTTCCATTCCCGGGGCAAGTCTTCTTCAGCCCAAAACCCCGGAGTTTAGCACGGAGTTTAGCAGAGAGTGGTCGACATTGAGGTGAGGAAAATGTACATAATGTGAATGGTTAGTTGAGATGGATGCCTTCATAAAGATACCATATAAACGATAAGACGCCTATATTAGTATGCAAAAAATCAAATCAGAAGATTAAGAATCTAATATATATAGCTACATTTAAGAGAGAGAAGCCCAAACATCTCCTTATGTTAATAGTCTAGTACAAATTCTGAAAATAGCTCCATACCTGCCTACACAATCACACCAAATCTCACAGAATATTTCTTCAAACATACAAACAGAACTATATCCAGAGATACCTTCAAATCAGTATACAAATACATTTACTTATGGGAAGGATATATATAATGTATTACATACAAACAATGAAAGAAAAGCAGATATTGATGCTTATATGTAAGCATGTAAAAAAGAAAATAAGCGGCTCTGGGACCACATTTACCCAGTTATGTCAGAGCTACCAGCACTTGACACTTCCGCAACTAAGATTGTTGATATTGAAGGAAGCCGTGGTCATGATCTTGAGACTTTTGCTAAGAATAATCCGGGTTTAATGGCAGTCTTGTTCTACAAGATCTACCCGAAACTATTGTACCTATTCAAGGAGAGAAAAGGGCCGTCAAGGCCATGACACACGACTTCTTCAATTCGCAGCCCATCACAGGAGCAAAAATCCACCTGTTGCTTACGCTGCTCTATAACTGGGAGAACGCCAAGTATCACATAATCTTAAAAATCTAGTTGACGTAATATAACGGGGTTATTCACGTCTCCTAATCTCTGGAACGCTTGTACCAGAGGTCAAGGTAGACCACCGTATCGCAGAACTTGACATACAAATGTGGATGCTGCTGCGGCGCAGCAGTTACACCCCATCTTTACAAAATATCACTTTCCTTAAGGCACGCACACGATAGCTGGAATGAACATATCGGGGATGAATATCAGGAGTTGTGTAGTACAGTAGGAATGGGGTTTTCAACCCTTGTGAGCTTTATATAAGTTACAAGTAGTTAACAAGGTGCGGAGCACAGTTCTAGGGTGCTGTCAAAGCTTCGAAGGGAAAGCGACCCTCCAAGGAGTGCCAACATATGTATTAGATTATTTCAGATTAAAGTTTCTTTCCAGAACGCTTTGACAGGTGACATGAACGCCTTTTCTGACCAAGTAAATTGCTTCAAGATTAAATGCAGTTCTGGCCATGATTTGTACAAATTTCCGAACCTGGTAGAGTGGTTCGAGCGCAGCAGTTTGGTATAACCAGAGCGTACATTCCCTGCTGGAGCGAATGCCCCACCGATGTATAAAAGCCAAAGTATCAAATTAGGGTGATCATCCCATATAGGGTCGTCGTTCGCTCGTTGTAGTTTACGAAGTAATTGTGAGGAAACATGTGACTGTAGCGTTGAGTCCGTACATTCGTGAATCAGGTTAGCAAAGTCTGGCATCTCATCAAGTCCAACAGGACCAAGGCATTCTTGACAGGGACAAGAATAGCAAGACGGAGATTGGAGAGTGGACCACGTACGGGAATTACCAAAGCACACCACACCGTGCAGCATAACATAACCGAGCATAAATATGCCGCAAGATGACAACACTCTAAAACAGGACAGAGATTCGGCAAGCTGACAAGCCTGGATTGGATAGATGCCGTGTGATTATTGATTTGTGCCATTAATATCATGTCGCCTTTTGTGAAACGGGGGATTTCTCGAATGCATTGCAATGCATGTATATCTTCAAGTACTTCGATAAACTCTTCACTGAATAGGTGAGACCACCTTTGGAAGCCTATGGACAGCCGAAAGAAGTTTGGCGAGAACGAATCTCTTGTCCAGTGAAGCTCGGCAAAAGTCGTGTGGTCGACTATACGCTTAGACCCTGCTAAAATTGAGGAATTCAAGTCTTGCCTGTCGACTGGTGTAAGAATAAAACACGAAAGTATTGTATTCTTACTTACCAGAATATGGCCCGTTTGATTCCGCCAGTGAGATATACACCCTCCTTCTGGCAGATTTTAAGGAGTTGCAGCACCGCCCCCAGGTGAAGTTGGACCCTAGACGTCATCCCAAGGCGAGCCTGGGTAGTAAAACATCAGTATAAACAGCTTGAAGTAAGTCTGAAGAGCAAGACTCGCAGACCTCCACCCCGGCTAGCAGCAAAATGGTTCCAATGGTCGATTCCGAAGTGGCCTCATCCAATGAACTCATCTTCTCACGAATATAACTTATCGCCTGACCCAGGTACCCGAGGCATTCTTCATTGATGCAGCCTCCAGTTACCGCTAATGCAAACGAGAGCATAACTGCGTTCAGAAGAGCGGGATCAACCAAGCCAGTTCGGAAAACCGATTGAAAGTTCTGGTATGAAAGATCTTCCGCATAACTAAAGACTGGTTCTGGAGCCTGTCTAGCTTTATCTAAAATATCTATTTCAATACCTTCCGAAGCAGCTCTCAACTACGACTAGGGGCTTACAGTTGCCAAGCAGTGTCTGCAATCTTGCAGAATCTACCGCAAGAGTCTGGAACGGATCGAGCGTGCCTGCCGACAGAGAGAAGAACGATGGGGCTAAATTTTCGGTACGTCTTCTCTTGCTCACCGACCTTTTAGGGTTATCCATCGAAGTCGTGACACGAAAATTGTCCCTCGACTCTCGCTGAAGTCTTCGTTTTTTCTCAAGTGCTTGCTTTACAGCATGCGACCGCGCTAGGCGCCTCGTGACGCGATGCTTAGTGTCATCTGAATTTTGAGTCGATATGAACATCAGGCTTCCAGCTAACAAGGGTTAGTAGCAAGACAACGTGTGGCTGCTCTTGGTGTGTTTCACCTACCCGCGATAGATTCGCTTTCGGCTTCGGCCGAAATAGGATTTCCCAAATCCATTGCATAAAACTAGAGCGAATGTGAAGGCTGTAAGTTGTATTATAGCTTTCGCCCCGTGATTATCAATGCCATAGAGTGGGACACATTTTGAAATGCTGAGACAGTTGTTATGATTCTTCTTCGGATTTCGTACAGTGGGGCTGAACGGTTCGTTGCAAGCCTGCTTAGGAATCACGGTTAATAATCCCCGAAGTATCTAAACCATTTTTGGAAGAACCCCCTTACCCGAATTAGAAGTATCTTGTTTCCGTATTTGGAACCATCTATTTGCCTTAACTGGACGTGGTCCATCGTTTGTATGGGAATTATCTTCTGCTTCTCGATAGACAATACCGATATTTCAAGTAGAATTTTCTTTACTTCTCAATATCCGTAGTTTTATAAATCCTTTAGATTGGTAATCTCCTAGCTACTAGTATCGTTTGCCACGATGATTTTGTCATCGAACATACAAGGTCAAGTAGTATAAATTCCGGCAGTCCCGACCATTTCAAACTTCCTTTTCAGATTTCCAAATCACCAGCAGGCCTCATTCATTACTCTGAAGAGTGCGACTCATATCATATCCCTTCCGAAAGTCTTTGACCATGGCCGAATCACGCCTTTTCAAGCCGTTGAAAATAGGCAATGTGGAAGTCAAACATCGCATTGGCATGGCTCCAATGACTCGCATGCGTGCAACTGATGACCGCGTACCGACCCCGTTGATGAAGACATACTATGGCCAAAGAGCCGCTGTGCCTGGCACTTTGATCATTTCCGAAGGCACCCTTGTATCGCGGTCAGCCGGCGGTGGATTCCCCAATGCACCTGGCATATGGAGCGAAGACCAGATTTATGCCTGGCGAACAATCACCGACGAAGTCCACCGCAAAGGCTGCTTCATATTCTGTCAGATCTTCGCAATGGGCCGTGCTGCGGAGGTCGAAGTGGCTAAGAAAGAGGGAATTAGCATTGTAGGGCCAAGTGCCATTCCAATTAATGAAGGCGCCCCGATACCACAGGCCATGACCATTGAGGAGATCAAACAATCGGTTCAAGACTTTGCGACTGCGGCGGATAATGCGATTCGCGCAGGGTTTGACGGTGTCGAGTGCCACGCTGCAAACGGCTACCTCGGGGATCAATTTCTTCAAGACACAAGTAACCAGCGCGATGACGAGTATGGTGGGAGTGTGGAGAATAGATCTCGCTACTTTCACGAAATCTTGAAGGCTGTCGTCGACGTTATCGGCCCGGAACGTGTTGGTATTCGTCTCAGCCCGTGGAGCCCGTTCCAGGGAATGAGGATGGAGAACCCAATCCCGCAATTTGAGGATATCATCAAGAAATCCAGAGAGTTGAATCTGGCGTATCTGAGTTTAGTTGAGTCGCGGGTGTCTGGCGCCGAGGATTACACAGGCAATGAACGGTTGGACTTTGCGTACAAGCTCTGGAATGGGCCTCTCCTTGTTGCGGGGGGGTATAAGCCGGCGGATGCACTGCAGCTTGTCGATGAAGAATATCCAAACAAGGACATTGTTGTGGTTTTTGGCAGAAACTTTATTGCAAATCCAGATCTGGTGCATAGAATCAAGGAGGGCTTGACGCTTAGTGTGCACGAACGCAAGACCTTCTACACTAACGACTCAGCTGCCGGTTACGTGGATTACCCGTTCAGCGCAGGGTATCTGGCTAGCGAGGTTGTTTAGATGATTCAAGATAGGCATTTTAGATAAAGTTCAGTAGTTTATAAATTATGCGTTGAGCGATTATCATCACATAGAATGTGCCTTGAGGTTCGCCAGCGCTACCGAAAAAGGTCGTCCCGGGCAGCCAAAATCCCAATGGATCATTTTGAATATACCGCTTCATAGTATTTACAATATGATAATTCGCAACGACTTTACTATTAAATATGGGTATGAACTGTACTTTGTCGTAGCGACGGTAATAAACAAGGTTTCCTTGCCCCTTTATGCTCGCCTCTGCTAGTCCGACGGCTCTTAGGAGAAACGGGAATAGGGCTTATTTTAGAGCTAACAAATGAGGCTTGGAAGTGAGCAGCCTTTCCAGAAGCACATTAGCGTAGCCCCCATAATGCAAAAAACCAAGACTTCATCTGGACCAGTTATCTCCGGAGTCCGTGGAGGGTGGTGGAGGGTCGTGGAGGCTCTCCCCTGTGCCCGCTTTTCGCACTTCTGCCCATCTTCTTCATCATCGTCACCCCGGGACTAATTGCCACCGATATTCACCGGCAGGTATGCTGATTGATCGGCAGCTGGCATCAACATGACGGACGCCTTCGATAGCTACTTCTTTTCTTCAAATCTGAGCAGCTACAGCTGCCCAGCCCTAAACAACCTTGAATGCCAACCCCCGGCCGCTTGTGCGCGCGAGTCCAGCACCGGCAATGAATACTGCTGCGACGCCGGCGATGTATGCTGGCGTTTCGCATCAAAGTGCCAGACCGACGGCAGCACTCTCTCCTGCGGGAATGGCGACAATACATGGTGTTGTCTATACCCATCGTACGTCTAGAATCTATAATCAAACAGCCGTAACCACTCGCTGATGAGCAATTGCGTTTTTAGGGAAATCTGCACGCAAACTTCGGGCCAAATCAACATTTGCTGGAGTACAGCCCACGATACTCTGACAAATATTAGCCTTTCTACGTTAAACCAAACGTACTTGTCGCTGAGTTCTGCGTCGCCGTCGGCAAGTTCCTGGTCCTTCAGCCCTGAGAAGTTAATTGCTGCGACCGCGACCACGACCACGTCGACTTCTACATCTACCACCAAGCATACCGCAATGACAACAGACACACACTCGTCCACAACATCCGCGACACCGTCGTCTACCACATCGCCATCCTCCTCATCGTCACTATCGGGTGGCGCAATCGCGGGGATAGTCATTGGAGCCGTTGCCGGGGTAGTCATAATTGTAGCATTACTATTATACCTCTTCCGGCGGCGCAGGGGACAAGGCGACACACCAACAGGCAATGCTCATCATGAGAATGTTGTGTATGGGTCGGAGCCAAAACACGAAGTCAAGCTACAGCCAACATCGCGTTATCCACAAGGACCTATGCACGAATTAGCAAGCGCCCAGCGAACCGAATTACCGACAAATACTCCCCAGGAATTACCTGGAAGCTGATCGCCATCTCAAACTATAATTATATGTGTTAATTTGCTGCGAATGATGCCACTAGATAGATATTGCATTACATGATATATAGTGGACTAAAATAGACGCATTCTATTGTTGACCTGAATATCTTGCCTACTGCACCAAAAGACCAAAGTTCTCTTTGGCAGTTCTTTTCTATATAATATTCTCTCTCATGTTGTTAAAGGAATATACATATTTGATGACCTAGTATGCCAGGGCTAGATCGCCGATGGCCCTAGAACAGCCAAAGAATGCAGGCAAGGAACATGGCCATCTTCCAACACCCAGACATCGGGGTTCTGCAAAATTTAAAACCAATTAAATCAAGGGATACTTGGAAATGTATTGATATATCTATATTTAATTAACTGAGGAGCACACTACCTATTAGCTCCATATTTTGATCTAACATGGTCAAATTGTGTATAACCTAACCATAGCATGATACACTATCCAAAGAGTGCTTCTAGTATTTATACAATCTTCGTCTGTCATTTCATAGCAGCTGGTCCGCAAGGCGTTACCCTAACGAGAAGGCAGTTGGTACAGCTCTTTGCAGTGATGATGCGAACAAAGCTTTTCTCATGAAGAACTTCCCAAATATCTTCTCATTCTTCAGCAATCTAAGTTAAGAAGCAGTTCAAGATAGAGCATACCTACATTTAGTTAGTTTCTCGACCATCATGGATTTGTCGACTTGGACTATGCGGGAGGTTTTGCAATTGCTCGGGATTCTTATATCTTCTGTCATATTTCATTCAAATGATTTATACTAACAATGACAGGGTATAACCTGCTTGGTCCTCGAAGCCCTCTACAACATTCACATCCCCCCCTCATCCAACTTCCCCGGCCCAACGCTCTGGAAAAGTTCCAAAATTGTTCACCAAGCTTCCACCCTCCAAGACAATCTCCATATCCGCCTCGCCAAGCTCTTCGACAAACACGGCCCAGTCGTACGCATCAGCTCAACCGGACTAGTCTTCAACTTACCCCAGAGGGACGGTTGGTTGGCAAAGGGTACAGACAAGTGGTTTCAATACGATAAAACGGATGTCTTGGAGCCGTTCAGTCTTGGGCTGCCGAATTTGTCTGGGTGGGAAGTAAGTTCTCTTATATATAAATGGCGGTAGAAAGAATGCTAAGTAGGTTGCAGTCCGGCATACGCAGGAATCAGGATGGTGCTTTGTAAGTTGCTGTTTCATTTCAATCTGCAGTTGTGTCCTGAGAGTGCGGACTGGGCGGAGATTATTCATATGGGATAAGCCTGCGTTGACGGTGAGGATGGAGAAGTAGGTTTAGTCTAGAATGATAATAGGGCATAGTTTGATACACAGTGTTTTCAAGCTAGAAAGTTGGGAACATGAAATAATAATGTAATGTATTAAGCTATTTACCACACATTATACAATACTTTTTATCTTTATCTTGTATTCGTCATGAATGTTTTTCGTTAAAATTCTTCACTTCAACTGCCCGATGACCACCGGTCAGTTTCGTGTAATTATAGGCCACTATACTGGCCATTATGACCAGCACACCGCAGATATTCACCGGTGTCAACTGGTCGCCAAAAACGAGCCCAGCGGCGCTGATAATAAACACCTCCTTCAGAATTCCGCACACACTCAGCGTCACTACGGACGAGCGCTTGAGAAGCGCGAATTGGGAAAGCACCATGCAGAATGCTAACACACCAGGGAGGAGCAGCAGTGACAGGCTCATTGCTCCACCCCATGCGCTCGATAGCGCTTGCAGGCCCTTCACCATCTCCTTTGTGTCTTCGAGAGAGAGCGAGATCCCGGCGAGGGTTATGCAGACGACTGGACTGAGGAAGAAGAGCATGGAGATCGGGTTGGATGTAGCCGGATGCTTGAGAATGAGCAACTGGGTCAAGGCCCATCGGAAGCCCGAGAAAAAAGCCGAGGCGGTGACGAGGCTGAAACCAGCCGCGCTGAAGGAGATCTCGCCCAAGACCATCATCACCTCGCCGACGGTCATGAATGCGATGATCACGATCAACTGAGCGGAGAGCTTCTCAAGACGGAAGAGGAAAGCGAAGAGGAGGATGAAGATGAGCACGGAGGATTTGCAGACGGTCATAAAGGTGAGGGTAGAGAAGCGGAGGGACATGTTGCCCAGGCCGATGTCCAGGGCAGTCGCAACACCGCAGGGGACGAGGTGTGTCAAGTAAAAGCGTGTCAGACTCATGCCTCCGTGCGGGTCACCTCCCGGAAGCACTGCAGACGGCGGCAGCGTCGTGCGGCGGGGACGAAGCGATGGGATGAGGTAGAGGAGGAGGCCGGAGAGGGCGAATTGTACGGCCTGGTGGAGGCAGGTCATGAAGAGTGGAAATGGGAAGGAGATGGCTTGGCCTGAGAACATCCATTTGTTGTACTGTCTGGTCAGTACATTTGTTTCCTAGGAAATGAGAGAGAGAAAAAACTCACAATTGAAATGGACATGGAAAATGAATGCCATAGCACCACCAGCACGGCGATGCCCAAGGCATTCCTCATGAAATCGGGGTCCTGCATGCTGTGCGCAAAGGACTTTGTGTACACAATAAAGCTGTCGAAGGAGGATGATCGGCGGTGCGAATGTTGCGACAACAGGCTCATTTCCTCCGTCGCGCTTATTAGACTAACGTCGTCGTCTGTCAGATCGACTGAGCTGACCTCGTGCTTGTCCATCATGGCGACGCGCACATAGCAGGATGAGTTTAGTTCAGGTGTATGGGCATGCGCCCTGGCAGAAAGAAAGAGAAGAGGATAAAAGAGGCCCCTGGATCGGGGGTTGTTACGGCGAGGATTAAATAGGAATAAGAGTAAGACGGATGTCGAAGCGCAGGGGCTGGCCTAAGCCGCATCGGCTTCTTTTTGTACTGGGCAGTCTTTCAGCAAATTGCTGCACTGTGGAAGCCGACGGAGCCTAGTTGCTCAGGTGAATCGCTAGCCCCACTCGGGCTAGCGTGGGTCGCTAGCGGGCTCTGAAAAGGCTTGAAAAGTGGACTAGCACAGGTCAGGTGGAAAGTTCCTCGTCGAACCTCCGAGTGCTTGTCGCGTTGAAGGTATACTAGGTCAGTCTGCGTGTACGAGGACGAGTTTGAGGGTCGGCTGTCAGTCTGTGAGAGGAGAAGCAGCAGTTGTGCAACACGTCTGACAAGAAAGTCTGATAGAGAAGGGCGAGACCGAGGCAGCCATGCCGCAGCCGCGCCCAATGGGATCGCCGCGTGATTGCCAGCCAATCGGCGTGCGATTTTGCGCGTGCCAAGTGGGGAAACATGTGGATGATGCCTTTTCTGGGCTAGCCGTGGCCCAGTCCAGGCAGCCACAAACGGGCCAATCACGATACAATACCAGCGAATAAGCCAACCCAACAGAGCAGAACAATCTAACAACTGCAGAGTATTAATAAGAATATTACTGGATTCTCCATATGAGTAACCATGATGGTAGGATGATTTCATCGGGAGCACAGATGATGCTGCTGCCAAGCGCCAGCTCAGCATGCTCCATGACCCAACCAACGCCAGTGCCCGCTTGAAGGAAGGGGCTTAGATCTCTTGGATCTGGTGACCGACATAGTCGGGCATTCCCCATTAACTATATTAATTAGCACGGATTTATAACAGGATAGTCATCGGATAGCCCAGTGACTCCAGTGACGTGACTCCAGTCGAAACGAGACCGACTCCTTGTTGGGGAGCCAATCACCGGCGCGCTGATTTTTCCGCTCCCCAGTCTTATGTCAGCATTTGCGGGGTAAGCGTGACTTGCCGAGCTTCTTCTTTCTCTCAGCTTGTGCTTCCTTCTTAATCCCCATAGTAATTTCCGCTCGGCCCGTAGCAATATCCTACGATGTAGTTAACACTAGACTCCTCAGTATGTAGTGATGAATAGTGTGCGCCATTGGGCCGAATGAGGAGAGAATTACGTATATATTATCAAACATTATGATTCAGCTAAAGCATTGATCGGCACATGGCTTGATCGACTGATCACTTTCCATCCTAGCAGACTGTAGTAGGTTTTGTGCTAGAGATGCATCTTCTAATAGCCTGGTATATACTTCCGCCAATCGCGCCTGTCCACATTCACCGCTTCCTCCACCCCTGGCCGCTCGCTGAGCTGTACAGCCGAATATCCAGAATAGTTTATCTCAGCAGGCTCAGACTGCTCCGCGAGAAATGCCAAGGCGGCAGAAAAATACTGCCACTCCTCCCTTCCTCCCATTGGCAGCCAAAAGGCCCCACTATGACCGGATTCTCGCGGAACAGTCTGAGGACTGCTCACAATTTTTCTTAGTAAGCCTAGTCACTTTTTTACAGCATCATTTTTCTATCATATAAAAATTCAATAACTAATATAATTTATTAAGATATGCTATAAGTAACTTTATTAAGTAAGTAATTTTAATTCTTTTGATCTAATTTTTAACTCGTCCTGATTATTAATTAATAGAGATATACAGGGTCAAAGTTATTGAGTCGGTTTTTTAAGCCCGGTCATATCTCAGAGCAATTTCAGTTTATCTTAACTGCCACTTATGACGTCATATATAATAGGATTTATTGACATCCAAATAAAATTGCGCACAAGTAAATAGATAGAATCATAATTTATAAGTTAATTAAGATTATATTGAAGATGAAAAAATGTGTATTGGGGGATGAAATATAACCTTGAAAATTTGACTGTTGATGTTTGTATGAGAGAGAAAGGAGTTGCTCATGAATATTGGCACCAGGTGTCCTCAGACCCTCTGACGAGGAACTGAGCCGCGCGGGCGGTAGCAAAGGCGGTGAAAGCGTTCCTCGTCTTGGGTCTGAGCTCCTGAGATAAAGAATAGTTGTACAAACGAAATCGGGTAGAAAACTCTGTGATTCCACATGCTGTGAAACAGCTTGGCATTCTGAATCTGGACAATAGCATTACAGTTGATATATCGGACGCGTTCTATTTCTCGAATGCCTAGCAAATGGCAATTTTATTCTTCTCCCTTTTTTTCTTTCCTTTTTTTATGTTTACACGTTTAACATGATCAATTGTAGATTTGGTAACATCGCGCATCCGGAATGATACATAAACCACATGCAATTAATGCCCTAGCTATAAGGACCGAAAAGTCTCGGGAGAAAATGCATGTATCCGTATTGGCTCCCTAATACTATATGTAACTAAGTTATGTGTTGGATGATTAGTAAGATCCGCACCTTGCAGATCTATTGCTCTGCAAAGGCACCTCGTACGAAGTGATAATGCAATTCTCGGAGTGGCGATATAGATTCAATTTTCAACACATCAAACCTGCGGCGATCTACTGGTTTTACAGGCCCTATGTTGCGAAGAAAGCTCACAACATTAAAGTGGAAGGGAACAGTGACGAGGATTAATTGATTTTTGTATGTTGTGATTGGCTTATCGTAAAGTTCAATATATCAATTCATGGATTAGGTAGGCAGGCTTTAGTGGCACCACTCCTCACCTGCATTAGTGATACATATCAATTGATGTATTTGAATGCGATAGCTCTAGCCCTAGCTGCCGACTGGTGATTAACTACATTGAAGTTCAAATTTATTAGTACGCATACGAATATATGTACCTAGAACCCGTGAGGGGTTAGTCACCTATTAATACATAGATACCTTCGGTTCCTGCATCAACTTAGCGTCTGCGACCATATCAATCCGTGGATAATTCGCGCCTTGAACCCACGATAAGAGCCGTAATGTTAAGAGTCTTGAGCGGCTTCATAATGATGGTAGTTTGTATATCAACACGTCGCGGTTTGTCTAGTGGTTTGTTGTAGGTGAGGTCTTAGAACTTAATATTTGACTGAAGGGAGCTTCCAGCTGGGGAAAATTAGCTCTTGTAAAGACATGATTTAATCAGATCACTTGGGCTTTGCTTCTCAATGCTTACGAGCGACCCACCAGGGCCTAGGTGACCGTCAACTAGTGGACAGACGCTATGCCTAGTCAGGATGAGAAAGTAAAAAAGATTTACGTACAGGTCCTATCTTAGAGCAGTCGTATCAGCCACTTAATAATTTCTGACTCCTGAATAGCCTAAGTTACAAGGATATTATAACCATGGGCCTAAATTAATTTGAATGGTGCGCCACCGTTTAGAAATTCTTCTATTCACTTGCCTCACTCCATAGTTAAAATAGTCAGTTTGAGGGACGAATTTGCATATTGAGTTAAGGAACATGAACGATAATTGAAATACGTACGAACTGACCATCCAGCCGAAAATCTAGCGACTGGAATGCACATGAACTGTAAACTCTAAAATGGTGGTTGAGTCCGGTGTAGATGGTCTTAAGTACTTCGCTTACACATTTGCCGCCCCCAACCTCTATACACTACGAGGAGGTTAAATATTCATCTCCCCCAAAGTCTGTCTCCTGTGGATTTCCTTGCAGACAGGCGCCGTCCCGGCCTTTCCCAGTTTCTAGAGAGAGATTTAACTGCAACGATCGGAACAATGACACACAAATTCCCCCTCGACGAGCCGGTGATCTCTGGCCCTTTTAGTCTCTTTGAAGGAAGTTTCATTTTGGAGTTCTTGCAGCCACATCCCTCGAGAGATGCCTCGTCAGCCTCAAAACAGCAAACCCCCTTTAAATTCTCCACTGACCTCGATCTAGCGTTCTGATAAGAGCAACGTACAAGCACGACCACCCCCTCTACAAAAAGGGATCTAGTCATCCACAGGTATATCCATTATCTTTTTGATTTTATTTCCACGTAACATCTATTGATAGAAATCCAGACACCACCTCTACACCTCCATTTTAATCAATCGGAGTCTTTTGAAGTTCTTCAGGGCAAAATAGCTACCGTCGAGGGATGGTCTGTGGCCAGGCGGGTCTGGACTCAAGAAGATGGGCCGCATGAGATCAAACCATGGGTACCTCATACCTTTCAACCCACTCCGGACAGCACTGAGGATACAATCCTGCTAGTCTGGGCGCATCCAGACGATGTGGATGAGATGATGGACCGGGTCTTCTTCACAAATTTGCTAATGTACGTCAGCGACGTGCATGAGAAGAAGGTCTCGCTGAACCCGTTCCAGATCATGCTGACACAGTAGGTGCTCTCTTCTAAGGACACAAGATTAAAGAACAAACTGAAGGCTAACTCTTCCAAGGCATGTTTCTGCCACTGCCCTTGTGTGGTTTCCTACTGCGACGTGGCTGGGCCCACTGCGCTGGTGGGTGCCGTGGAAGGTGCAGGCGATCTTTGCTGCAGCGGGGAGATTGCTGGGGCTGACGCCTATGATGAAGAAGTATACTTCCGAGGAGGAATTTGCAGAGATTCAGAAAGCAAAGAATATTTGAAATGTCATTCTACAACCAGAGATATGTATTGATCTAACCAAGAAATCTTGTGTATTTTTGTGCACTTGACCCGGCATGCCAGGAGCTAGATTACTTCTTAAACACTTTTCTTTTGGCCTGTATATCTGTTGTATAAATATTTCTACGGATTATTTCTTTGTAGGGCACGTGGGTGATTTTACCTGAAATACCGGTTGGGTGAGCGTGCGGCCCTGGCTGATACGACTGCTAGTTAAAGAGACTGATACAGATACAAGGTAGGTACGGTAAATAACCAATCTAGGAATTAGGATGGACCGCCAGCGATAAGTCATGGCGGCTAAATCTGTGCCTCGTAGATGTTACTGGGGTGTTGGTCGAAGTATTCACTTTGGCCCTTATCACTAATCGCATATAATGCTAGATTTGAGTTGGGATAACGGCAAGGCATGTGGTAGGCTAGGAATAGGAAGTTGCAGCTACTAAGATCTTCTTCGAAATCACATACTGGTTGAATGCGCGCTACAGAAATGATTCCCACCCATACCGCCGCCTCGATATTAACAGACCCAACAAGTTCTTTATCACATAGCGTAGCGGCCCACCTTCTACCTATTCTGTACTCATCAAATTCATTCCAGATACTGTACTGGAACCTGCTCTATACAGGAAAATAGGCAAGAGCAGGAATAATTGGATCCTAGTCAGAAAGCTGTACACGAAATTACAGGCCCATGCAGAGATAAAGGCTGAGATAAAGGCTGAGACTTAGACCCGTTTCATGTCAATTCAAGCCACTCATCGCTTTTCTCCGCATCGGACAACTCAGAGATAAGAAGACCTCCAATCACCACACCAAGTCCCTCACCGGACCACCATCTCTTTTCGAATACCCTTCGATGCTCACTCCATCGTCAAACGCTATAGTCTGGTAGTCATCCACTCTCTCCACTAACCCTCTCCATTGATTTGTAGCACGTATCAAGCATGACACGCATACTTCTTCCCAGTAGCCTTTCGCTTAGGCAGCATATCCCGCGCAAAACCACCTACAGAACGCTTATCCATCGCGTCGCACCACGTTGTCGCAGGTGATCCACAGCAACGCGGCCGATGAGTTGCAGCTGGAAGAAGTGATCAAGCCAGATTACATCTGGGCTATAAACATTTGTAAACTCGGTAGAGGATATTATGTCTCCTAGGCTCCATCCAGAAATGAATCGCTCTGCGACTGAGAGATGGCGTGCGGAGGTTTCGAGTGACAATGTGGGGGGGTCGGTTTGCTCTGCCATGCATCACAATGTTCTGACGATATTTACATGAGACGGTATTCTATGTCTCACATGCTAGACAGAGACCAGGCTCTATATTATACATCTACATGTTTCTTGATTACCGACAGGCCAGCCGAAGTATCCCCTTTGCTGTGCTGCTTGCAAGAAATTAGCACGCTTTTTTCTGTCGCTGCCATAACATCCCTAAAGACCATAGAAATATAGAAGCCGCGCACTAAATACACTATATTATACAACTCTCACAACAAAGGGGATAAACCATGGCTTTTATCAGTTTAATATTCTGCAAGAGTTGGAAGGGGCGTGTCTAGTGAAGTGAGAATTACTTCATTACTTCTCGTAAACGCAAATGCCAGGTTTGCGCTGATGGGCCCTGCTCGCCGTCACACGTGAATATATTATTGCAATATTGTTTCTATAGTTACCCCACCGTATGACTTATTTGACTACAAAATAAGAAATTTTTGACTATACGATTCATAATCCGAAGGCACAATCTGCGGATTAATAAATTCGATTAAAACGAGAATGCGGCCCGGTATAATTGAAAGGAATGACGACGACGATTCTCGGAACAGCGTCTTACATCTAATGAATGATAACACCCTTGACTACAATTGATGTCCCAGTCCTGCCGTTGGCGAAATTCTTCCTATCTACGAAGAGGACCTCCTACTCACACCAACGAACCTCGGAGAAATTTATGAGGTATACCATAGAAGAATAACGGAACTTGGAGTATATAGTGCCGGGCTTATGACAGATTATCATTTCGCTTGAATTGCTGGAACCGTATGAGTACTATTATAATCGTGCAAGTGAAGGAGGGTTAAATATTCTCAATCATCTTACGTGGGAGATTGGGTCTTCTGATGCCCTTGTATTTGAAAGATTTTTAGTTCCCTGTCCCGCTCTATATTTATTTCCAACAAATTTCAACTGTCTCAAACGAGGATCCTCAGATGGAGGCTGTTCGGTCACTGGTTTATATGGATTCAGTTCAACACTTGATGAAGTGTACCTTTATGAATCAAACAAGAGATTACCGTAGAGTGAAGTTCATTTTTGATACCGACTGAGCTAGGGGTTTTTCTACACTCTCTAAGCTCGCGGCTTCCCCCAGATCCTCGGGAACACCCACTCTTCACCCCCGTTCTCATTCCGCGCACCGCTCCTGAGATACTCTGCAATTTCCGGAGCCAGTCCGATCCTGCTTGCCTGGTCGACCCAGTCATTAAGGCTTGTATGATCGAACGTGTACCCCTTATTTGTCTCCATGTAGTGACCGAAACGGTCCATCTTTGTGACATTTTCTTCTTTGCCCGTGATATTCTTATATTGCATGGTATCAACTCTATCAGCATGAGCAATCACAGCAGCTCCAATTTCCTGGGCCACTTCTTCAATGTCTACGAACTGGAACCAGCGCTCTAGCGATGGCAGTTGCGGCACACAACGCAGTTGCTCTGAGTAATACAACACATTGTGCATGATATCCAAACGCGGAGCATCAGGACCAATTACAATAGTCGGCCGGTGGATCGTAACAGGCAGCCCTGTAGCAGCGCTAGCATTCTCGAGATATTTCTCGCAGGCCCATTTGGACACGACATAGCCGTTGATTCCTGTGGAGTTCCTCGGGTGGTTATCCCCGAGCGGCTCTTCGTGCAATTCCCGACCGTCAATGAGTGTGACACCAGAAGTCGAGATGAAATGGATTCGAGTGCCTTTTCCGTGCTGGAGAGAGAGCCGGACCAGCTCCTTGGTCGAGCCCAGGTTGGCGGTCCTAATCGACGAGTAGCTCTTCATAAATGACACGTCTGCTCCGTTGTGGATGATAGCGTGTGCTTCCAAGAATAAGCGCCTAGATGTATCCTCGGGGAGTCCTAGACGTGGTTGCGTTAGATTACCCATATGGATGGTGATTTTTGATGGCGGAAACTTGATCAGTTTCGATCTGTCTCGGACAGCTACACAGTGGATCGTGCTAATATGAGGTGATGCTATGAGTTTGTGAAGGATATTTCTGCCTAGAAACCCAGTCGATCCTGTCAGGACGACAACAAGACCGATGCGAGGTTGCGACAGCATCAAAGGCGCTTTGAGTGGCTGAATCTCAGGGTCTACTTTAACCTCTTCTATCCAGTCAATCTTAGTCGTTTCCGCCGTTTCCTTGGGGTTTATCAGTGACGCCATCTGTTCCAACGTGCTCGACTCGAATAGCTGAGTCAACGAAACCTTTACGCCAAACCGCCGTTTCATCTCGGCCTGGATGCTGAGCAACAGCAGCGAGTTACCACCGACCGAGAAGAAGTCGGAATCGGGGTGTATATCGATGCATTCTGCGGCCTCACCTAGAAACTGTTGCCATATCTGCTTAATATTATCCTGACTCTCAACCTTCCTGTCCCTTACTGGCATCCCAGACTGGGCTTTTTGGGAAACTCGATGCCCTGATCGTATTGGCGCTTCGGAGAGTGATTTCCTGTCGATCTTACCATGATGGCTCAGGGGAAGCGAAGACAGCGCTATCATTATAGACGGTCTCATGTAGGCTGGCAACGGTAGCTCTGCAGTAAGTCTGGACAGGTACTCGTCAAGAGCAAGCGTGGTTGGGTATCGAGACGTGGCTTCGGGTGCCAGGACAACGTGGGCGACCAGGAATGCAGTGGCAGCATCACCATCGACCTGCTGGCGCATATGCACGACAGCATCGACGACCTGGCCTTGGCTGATGTCGATAATGCATGACTCTATCTCTTTCACATCCATGCGCTGGCCTCGCAGTTTCACTTGTGTATCTCCCGCCATACGACCCACCATCACAAACTCGCCATCGACACGTAAGAAGCCACGGTCACCACTTAGATGGGTTCGCACCCATCCCTTCTCGACGAAGTGTGGAGGTGAGTGCGTGGCGATTGGAAACCGCTCCTCTGACAGCGCAGGGTTGTTGATGTATTTGTTGGCAACACCTGCACCGCCTATCATCAGCTGCCCTGGAACACGGGGAGGGAGAGGGTGACCCTGGTCGTCGACCACGTAGACCGTGTAGTTTGGCATCACCTTGCCGATAGGGATGGAAATATCTGTCGCGGAAAGTTGTTCGTAATGCACCTCGTGCACTAGCGGTATGATGGTTTCTGCAGGTCCGTACGCATTCAGAACACAGAGGTCCGATTTTGCCAGGGACTGCAGCAGCTGGGTTAGTTTGATTCCAAAATCTTCGCCAGCTGAAATGTGCCACGCCCATGATGACCGCTTTAATTTCTCTACCTCCCCGAAATTAAGCCACGAGATTATTTCCGAAGGCACAGCGACTGTCAAAGTGATACGCTCAGTGGCGATGAGTTCGGTCAAGGCGACAGGATCCTTTCGAGATTCCAGTCCAGCGACGACTACAGTGCCGCCCGTGGCGAGGCCCACAAATGACTGCCACCATGCAAGATCAAAGCTGAGAGCGATCTGCTGCAGGACTGTTTGTGGACTCATTGGCCAATGGTGGAGAAAGCCCTTGATAGAGTTGAGAAGCATAATGTGCGGCATTGATATACCCTATCTATCATTAGCATATCTAAATGTTTGAATATCTGAATCGATAGTGAATAAATTAGCATACCTTGGGGAGTCCGGTGGATCCGCTTGTGTACAATATCAATGCCTCATCTTTCGCTGTTGGTTTGTGCAGAGTCTGGCTGGTAATGACCCCGGTTTGTGGGGAAAGATTAGAAAGATTTATTACCATTTCTGTCTTGTTCCAGCCTAGCTCTGAGAGCAATGAAAGTGTGTCGTTATGAACGATAATAGCTGCTAAGTCTGCATCCTGCGCAATAGTTGCAAGACGTTTAGACCCCTGAGTCACCTCGAGTGGAACAAGTACAGCGCCAATGCGCCAGACGCCAAGTAGGGAACAAATCCAGCTGATTGATGGATTTTGCAAAATAGCTACCCTCGAGCCCCGAGACACTCCAAGCGCGGTAAGGGATCGTGCAATTGCGTAAGATTTCAAAGTCATCTGTTTGTATGTGAGACAATTGCCTTGAGTGTCTTTAAGGGCAACAGAGTCAGAGTTAAACATGGCTGTCGCGTCTATTTCGTCGAGTAAAGTCCCATTTCCGAATTCGAGTTCGAGTCCTGGATGGTCAGAATATCTTTCATTACTTCAAATCAAATATATTAATATATACCTTGTCCAAGGCTGAGAGCCTGATCAACCTCCACTTTGCTAAACATCTGCGGCTCGCCAGCCCTCAGACCATTGTTGTCGACAAATTCCTCGAGAAGGTTAAGATAACATTGCAGCAGCATATCCGCATTCTCCTCAGCATACAGTTCCTCCTGAAGGAGGAACGATAGCCAGGCGTCTCCCTCAGGATTATCGACGATGCCTAGCATGATATCGTACATGGTCTCGCCAAAGTTATATTCCTCATGGTTTAGATCACAATCCCTTCCGAACCGCTGCTTCTCCCGGATTGGGACGTAATCAACGAACGCTTGAAACAGCGGAAGGTGTGTGGGTCCACGCTGGACACCGACCTGATTGAGAATTTCGTCGAATGGAACGGCGGAATTTTGCAAGCCCAAAAGCACCTTGGACCGTGTCTGCTCGAGCAGCTCAGAGAAGGGCGTGCTGCAAGATGTTTTTAGCCGCAAGGGGAAGAGGTTCAGGAAGATCCCCACGGCCTCCATGGCACCTCGGTCAGAGCGATTGGCATTGGCAACACCCAGGCAGATATCTTCTGTTCCAGCGAGCCTGCCTAGGGTAATCTGGAATACCGTGCAGTAGAGGTGGAAGGGGGTGACCTTATACTTCTTGCAGACAGCTCGTATCTTGGTTGCCAAAGCACCTGTGATTCTTACATCGGCCGACTTGTGGTGTCGATATGTTGCCCGCGATGGCCGTGGCTTAAAGGATTGTGGGGAGATGTTGAGGATTGGCAACGTCTCGGGGAGATCTCGGAACTCGTTCCGCCAGTAGGCAATCGCATCTGCCCACTGGCCCGTTCTGAGTCTTTCATGTTGCTGCTGCGCGAAGTCGGTCTGTTGGAGCAGTGGGGGGGCCAACTTCTCGCCGTTGTACAATCGGCTGAGTTCAGCGATGACGACTAGCAGACTGGTTGCATCGATATTGATATGATTATAGCCAATGACGAGGTGATTTCGCGTTGGTGATTCGGTCATTAATATGATCCGCAGTGTCTGGCCATTAGCGATATCATAGACGTATTTGTTTAGCTCGTTGAACTGTCTCCGAACATCGTCGATGGATGTGGCAGTTCGGGTCTCGAGCGTCAGGGAGGAGTCAGCAAGGATGGTCTGCATTGGCTGCTCATCGTTGTCGTCGTAGAAAGCGGCACGAAGCCCTTCATGCCTCCGGCCCAGAGCCACAACAGCTTTAGCAAGATCACTCACGTTGATCTCGCCGGTTAGAAGCAGACATATTGTGCCGTTAAAGAGGGTCTGGTCTGAAGACGCGAGTTGGTTCATGAACCAGAAGCCGCGCTGACCGTAGGACATCGGAACCCTCTTCTCTATGGCCACTCTCGTCGCTGCTTCCTGGACTGCGAATGGCAGTTCTGGTGTGTTAATTGTAAGAGGTTTTGATAACTCCTCGTGCCTTATGGATGCAACAGAGCTTAACTTTGTTTCATCATCCGTCTTCACAACAACAAACGAGTCGGCCATTGACATCTGTGGCGTCAGAATCGGGGTGGAAGTGCTATGAGACGAACTGGAATTTAAAGTGACGGAAACATCCGTAGACGACGGTGACAGCTTTTCCTGCTCATCAACGCGTTGATCATTTCCTCCAACAGCAGCCAGCCCTTTCGGTAGATTGTCGATGGCAAAGTCCAAAATCTCAGATATCGAGGTTGCTGTGATTAGCTTGAGAACCAATACATCTAGGTCCATTTCCTGCAGAAACCACGACCGGATCTCCACTGCAGCGAGAGAATCAATCCCTAGCTCCTCTGGTGCTTGCTGGAGGAGCTGGGCAGTGCCACTGGCTCGTTCAGCGTTGAGCTGGAGGACGGCGGTCAGCTTCTTGAGGAATGCATCTTTCACTTTGGTCAGTAAAACAGGAAGTAGGTCAGCAGATTGGAAGACTAAGTATCACCTTGTACGATCTGTCGCGTATGCTCCTGGTCGCTTGCCTCCTGTAGCATCTCCCGCGTAGTCGTTTGCGCTGAATCGACAACTTTCTTAGCCCCAGTATTTCTCGAACCCGCAGTAGTCTTGATAACATGAAAAAATCTTGGATCCTCGCGCCAGTATGGGGTGTTTGATATGGTAGAATCTACTGGAGCATCAGTATTCAAACCTGTGATAAGCTCTTCAGCTTCCGCAGAACAAGGACGCCCCGCAATAATGGCAGTGGCGAATGCCTCGAGGAAATCATGTTCTGACAGTTTGGCGAACCCCATGGCTCCAAGCTTGGAGAGGACGCCGTCGCGTGCCTCGCGTGTGATGAATCCGATACCGACGATGCTGCCGAGATCTATGGCACTGCCTGCGACTCCACGCTTGCGGCGCTGGGTGGCCACACCAGTCATGTACATATTTGCAGCGGCATAGTTGGCTTGTCCTGGGTTGCCAACGACGTTAGCAAGCGAGGGGAAAAGGATAAAAAAATCGAGAGGATCATCATAAAAGTTGTCATCTAGGTGACGAGTTCCCTCAACCTTGGGCCGTAGGACCTGAACCATCTGCTCGTAAGTCATCTGCTCGAAGGAGCCATCGGAAAGCACCATGGCGCCGTTGACCACGCCAGCAATTGGAGGGCAGGAGAGGCGGATGCTGTCTATCATGTCCTTGAGTGAGTCGCGGTCTGTAACGTCACTGAGATTAAGTCAATATTTAACAGGGTATTATTTAGAGAGTAGAAAGATATATATACTTCGCGATGACTTGGATGTCGACACCCTGGGACGCGTGAAGAGATATCCATGCTGGGTCGATCTTTGGATGTCGGCTGGTAAGGATGATATGGCGCGCGCCATGGTTAATCATCCACTCAGCTAGAGTCACTCCCAATCCACCTGCACTAGCCAGTCCGACAAGTAGGTAGGTTCGATTGGAATGTACTAGTGTTTCAGAACTCGAGAGTTGTACTGGGACAGACAAGGTCTCTGGTGTAGTCCAGTCTATGACAGTTGACCACGCTTGCGGCACTTTGACATAGTCCTCTGGGGATACAACTGTGATGTCTGTGTTGGACTTCACACTAGCACATAAATTACTAACCGTGGAAACTGCATCTCGAAGCATGACTGGAACTTTGAATTCTTTGGACACAGGTACATCTTCTCCAGGGTGAAACAAGGTTGAATCAATCAGGTTAACGGACTTTGAAAGGATGGGTTTGATAACATCGGCCAAAGACTGATCGACAGTAGCCGAAGTAGTAAAATCAACGGCCACTGAGATGCGCGGAGGAAGGCGATGACTAATAAGATGCTTCGATGTCAGAGGGTGGATGTAGGTGAAGTCCTCATCGACCTTATCTGGGTCGTTCGTGATAGATACAACCCGGACAGTGTTTGTCTCAATCAAGAGCTTGAAGATCCTAGCAGTTAACAAATCTGGCTCAATCAGAAGCAGTGTGGTCTTAGGACATATGCCATCACAGGCGAACCGGGCGAGGAAGTAAGCCGCCAAGGATCTTGTCAACTTGGCAGCTTCAGCAGGAAGTTCCCAAGAAGTATCGCAAGAGCACATGAGCCCAATCGGAACTTCTGCAATAGAGGTAATTCTATTCAGCAAAGCGACTACTGGCCGTGATGTCTGCATTTCGAGTCCTACGCAGGGGTATAGGGCTGTCGTCGACGTTATCGGCACTGGAGAGGAAGCCACATAAAGAACCCGAACTAGGTTGGCTTTTTCGGTGGCGTTATTTTCTGGAAGTTGTCGTACTAACAGCCTACATAACCCATCGTCTTTAGTAATTTCTACAGCCTCCTCAGAGGGTCTTACTTGTCGACGTATCTCGCGGCTAGAGGAGTTGTATGCGTCGTTCCATCTCTTGTTTGGTTTGATTCGAGGGATGTACTCCTGACTACCCTCGATGAAGATTTCCCTCTCTTGGCTCCACAAGATCTCTTCACTACTACCTCTATCTTCAATGGATATCAAGATCTGCTGCCGTAAGAGCGAATCAACGAGGACACGCGCCGTAGGCTTCGTCTCCGTATCAAAATCTATAAAGTGAACCCGGAGATGCGGTATCTCGGATACTAAGACCCGTCCAAGTCCGACTGACATATTACTATCGGGATTTCCATCCCTGCGTCCTTTGGTCACCCAGAGTACGTTTTTTGCCTGTTTGAAGAGAATCTTTAGTCCTTCGAACATCACTGGTGTTAGATCTTTGAGAACCGGCTCGTCTAGGTCAGCTAGGTAGAGAACTGTCATATGATGTGAAAGGTCTCGCATGCCGACCAGTTCTGTCACGCCCTGGACTATCACCGGCTTGGAAGCGCAGTGTCGTCCTAGCAAACGGACAGCAGACTGTGCGAGCCGGTGATTGGAGAGCGTCGTGCCAGTTACCACAAGACATGACTGGATTTTCGATAACGATGAGGCTTCTTCCGAGGGTTCAATCAACATGTTGATTTGATCATCCACTGCTCGAGACACCATGATGCTGAGTGGCCCCAAACGCTTGTCGACTCCAGGGGCGATTACCTGGACCCCGGAGAAGCCAGAATCCATAAGCAGAGCATTCCACTGTGGAGGAGACAAGGCAGGCTCCGAAATGCCGCTCCCAGTCCCATGCAACCATCCATGGATCACCCCGAGTGTCATGGCGCGCAGTGTGTAGTTTGCTGTTTCAAGCATGACTAGATAACCCCCGGGTTTGATAAGCTTTCTCAGCTTGTTTAAAGTGGATTTTAGGTCCCTAGTGGCAAAGAGTGTGAAGAAGACGATTGCTAGATCATATGAATGCTCCTGGAAGCCCTTAGAGACAATGTCTCCCTCAATGTCCATGGGATTAAAGGTTAAAGTCTTGGTGAATTTAGAGGAACTTTCCTCTATCGCGTCAGTGGTGGTGGCACTGGTTACTGTGTACTCGTCGAACTGACCCTCAATCGCATTCAGAATGATTCCCCTCACCGCAGCCGTGTCACCAACCTCGACTATTCGCATATGAGGGTAACGGTGGGTGATCTGTGATAGAATACTAGTCAGAAACTGAAGAGACTTCTTCATACCAAGTCCGTCCGTGTAGTAGCTCTCCAGTGAACCATCGACTAGTAACTGCTGTGTAATTTCGACAGTAGTTGTCGAGCCTGTTACAAGGGCCGACAAGTTCTCGCCAACGATACGAAGCACCTTCATATCGATGCTATCTGAATACAGTGCCATCAAATTGTCAATATACTCGGCTGTGTCGCTACCCCAGCGTTTAACCTGCTGGCTCTTTCTCCGCATCTCTTGATCCACGATATGATTAGCGTAAGCGAGGATATTTTGGAATTGTCCCTCTGTTGAAATAATTCTCGCAGATTCAAGCTCAAATTTTAGCTTTCTGATGTAGAAAAACGCAATTCGCTCCAGCACTAGTGCTAACTTTTCTTCTTCTTCTGTGTCCTCTCTTATTGTAGTAACTGCTGAAAAATCTGGCTCGGCGGGGCCATAAACGTTCTCTAGGAACATCTCCCTGTCCTCCGAAGCAGAGGCAGTAACCAGTGGAATAAACGTAACGCCTTCCACCTGGATCAAGCCGAACCTCCCGTCTCCGGTGTAAATATTGACATCTCCGTAGATACCACCTCTCCTAGAACGGCCCTCGATGTCTCGACTTGCTGTTGAGTCAAAGCTCAGTAGATTATGTTCGCAACTGTGACGACACGCAGACGGATCAACACGGAGACGGCGGATAGAGGTAGGTACGTGTAACGTTCGGAATGAGCCATCGCCAGGCCACGAGTATGCCAGGAACTGCGCCTGGAACGCAGAGTCGAGAATCCCGGGGTGGACAAGCAGCTTCTGCTCGGATATGTGCAGCTCATCTGGAGACGGCAAGTTCAGGAAGCCGCGACTGTGGCCCAGCTTTCGCTTCAATAAGCTTAGGGTACGAAATCGACCAGAGTAGAGGTAACCAATCTTCTTCAGCTCGCTGTAAAAGTCATCCTTGTCAACCTTGGTCATGTTTGAAAGATCCGCGTCCTGTGAGGGCAGTATAGGGCGTCGAGATGCTCCGGGATGGGGGGATTCCGTGAGGACCAGCTTTATGCGCCCGGATGCATTCTGACTCGTGGTGCTAGAGCCTTTGGTAGCCGAGTGGTATCTCCAGCTACCATACACAATCTTCCCGTCTCGTCGGGTCTCGGTCTTCTCTATGTGGAGGAAGAACATCGTTTCAACGCCGATCCTGTCATCAGCGAACGTAATTGCTTTCTCGATGGACAGGTCCTCGAGCTCAATCTGGAAGACATCCTGTTTATCCTGGGCAAACTCAAGACCCGCCTCGATAGCGAGGGCCACATAGCCGGCTGCCGGGAAGACCACTTGTCCGGAAAGCTGATGGCCCGTAAGCCACGGTAGATCGATAATGCGCATCACGTTCTGCCACATCATGTCAGAGCCAGTCGAATCGGGGCTGAGTGTACCGAGTAATGGATGAGCAGGTTTGGCACGGGTACGTAAAACTCGTGAGCGTCGCGATTCGCTCCAGTGTACGCGATCATGCTGCCACTGGTAGGTCGGGAGATGCCTGATCATGGTTGGCTTATATTCTGGATTTACAGATACTGCCCGTTGGAAGCTGTCAAAGTTGACTGTCCCTTCAGGGGCATTCTTCCACACTAGCTCGATGGATTCAACGAACGTGTCTGCAGCATTCTTGTTTCGGATTAGACAGGACCCGTAGAGAATACTGGACTTGCTTGTGGTCTTTAGAGTATCGTCGATAGGTGCATGAAGGGCACTGTGTGGCCCAATTTCGAGTGCCATATTGATGTTTGCTTGGTTGTCATTGGCCCCCATTTCTACGGCATACGAGAATAAGACAGGTTGGGTCATGTTGTCGCTCCAATATGATGCTTTTAGTGCTTCTAGTTCGGTGCTGCCCATGCGTTGCCCGCGATGGACCGACGAGAACCAAGTGCACTCATCCCTCGGTCTTTGGACCTTAATCGAGGCCTGAGTGAGAGCACCAATGTACGGTATCACACAGGGCAGCATATGGTGCGAGTGGTATGCTTTATCAACACGAAGCTCTCTGGCAAACTTTCCCTCGTCATCGAAGACTGCCTTGGCTAACTGGATAGCATCCTCATCACCTGACAGCGTGACGCTCACAGGAGAGTTGTATGCCGCGACGCAAAGCCGTTTGTCGAACTCCGGTAGAGAACACAAATCCTCGGCATCCTCTCCCGTCGTATTCACTGCCATCATGGCCCCAGGCTGTCCAGAAGATGTACCCGAAAGACAAGCGAGGACACCGCGATAGTACGATATGATGATGGCGTCGTGGGAGGATATCATACCGCAAGCGTATGCTGCTGCGATCTCACCGGAGCTGTGACCTACCACAGCCGCGAAGTTGATGCCACTAGCCCTGAGCAGGTCAACGAGGATGATCTGTAGTGCTGTGCAAAGGGGTTGCGAGATAGCAGCGGTGTTGAGCTTTGCTGCTAAGCCGTTCGACAGCATCTCGTTTGCAAGAGTCCAGGAAGGTCTATCTGCCTTGGGTAACTGTGCCAGTGCATCATCGAGATGCGAGAGGCGGGCTTGCACAAACGGTAGGTGATGAATCAACTCTCTTCCCATTCCTGGCCACTGCGCTCCCTGACCAGTGAAGATGCCGAGGATCCGCATCGGTGTGGTAGGTGCTCGGCTCAGGGCTGCCTCCCAGTCGGATTGAGCCAGCGACTTTTTGATACTCTCTCGCAGTTCGTTGATATTGCGAGCTAGGTATGAAATACGAAAAGGGAAGATCGAGCGCTTAGTATTCAAGTGGTACGCCAAGTCTTCAGGGTTGATGTGCGGATTCTTTTCCAGGAACAGCAGAAGTTCCTTCAGATAGTTCTTCAGTGACGATCTCGAAGCCGCTGAAAATACAAAAGGAAGTAGAGAGTCCCGGGAATCTCCACCCACATCGTCAAGACTGTCAACGTGAAGCAGAGGCTGATAACTCTCGATAATGACATGAGCATTCGTCCCTCCGAATCCAAAGCTATTGATGCTAGCACGGCGGGGCTGTCCCGCAGTAACCTCCGGCCACTCGACAGCCTTCACCGGTACCTCGATATTCTTGTAAAAGGGTATTAATGCTGGATTCAGCTTCTCAAAGAGCAAGTTGGGTGGGATCGTCCCGTGTTGCATGGCTAGGGCGACCTTCATCAGGCCTGCGATACCTGCCGTGCCTTCAGTATGGCCTATAATTGACTTGATGGAGCCAACAAAGAGATTCGTATCACTCTCATTTTCGTCTCCCAGACGACTGGCTATTGAACGATGAATGGCTTCTGCCTCGAGAGGATCTCCTGTTGGTGTGCCTGTGCCGTGTGCTTCAAAAAACTGCGGTCTCCCCTCGGGGCTGTTTAGATCGAGACCCGCGCGATGATACGTATCCTCCACGAGAGCGACCTGTGCATCGGCACTGGGGACTGTAATTCCCTTTGTGCGACCATCTTGATTCACGCCGGTCTCCCTGAGAATGCACTGAATAGGATCCCCATCTGCGATCGCATCGCTTAGTCGCTTCAGCACAACAGCCGCCACGCCATCTCCACGGCCATACCCATCGGCACGGGCATCCCACATGTGGCTCCGTCCCTGCGGCGACAGCATGTGGAAGGTACTTTCAGCGATGAAAACCTCAGGACCGAGGATGAGGTTAGCCCCCGCGGCAACAGCGACGCGGGATGTGCCTGAGCGCAAAGTCTGGACAGCCTGGTGCACGGCGACTAGTGACGAAGAGCATGCTGTGTCGATGGTCATACTCGGGCCGTGCCAATCAAATGTGTATGACACACGGTTCGACAAGATGGATCGGGCCGTACCGGTGGGGAAGTGCTGATAGTTTGTGTCAGTTATCGTGCATCGATGGTCTTATCGCGGGTTTATTAGTAGGTTTATGCAATGCGGTCATGCAATACGCAAAGCAAGGAGATTATTCAAAAGATCGTACAAAACAGTAAACTCACCGTTGGCAACGTGTCGAGATTTCTAAACTGGATATCACTATACCCCTCGCGCATAACACCGACAAACACGGCTGTATCGGTCCCACGCAGGCCAGCCATCCGCTGCCCGCCCTCCTCGAGAGCCTCGTAGACGCACTCGAGGAGGAGACGTTGTTGTGGGTCGATAGCAGCCGCCTCGGCAGCCGAGATGCTGAAGAAGTCGGCGTCGAACAGCTGGTGGTCCTGGTCTCCAGCGAGCAAATATGCATGCTGGATGTTGCTGTGCCCGTGATACTCACCGTTTGGGTGGTAGAAGCCATCAGAATCAAAGCGCGACGGTGGAATCTTGGTACAAACGTCTCGCGGTTGCTTCAGGAGCTGCCACAGCTTGGATGGGGTGGTGGCGCCCCCAGGGAAGCGACATCCGAAGCCCAGGATGGCGATAGGCTCACCAGGCTGGGGAAGATGGTCTTGCGTCATGGCAAGGTACGTTATGGATAGGGAATGGGAAAGGTGGAGGGATAGGGATAGGAGTCCCAAGAATGTGAATGACTCAACGGAGATCTTGATATATGCATAGGAATTGGCCTTGAATCATAGTCTTCTATTGTCGATGAGAAGTTGGAGCAAACGGATTGAGTCGTTGAGAGCGGGTCTTCCACCCTAATACCAACCAGCAGCCTCCAGCCGACTCCGAAGTATGACATTGTAGGCAGTAATGACTAAAGTCCTCTGCAGTATGTTTACCATTTTCCCTTTGAGTAATGGAATTCTATAATTAACGCACATCGAAGATTAGCTCATAAACTAAAAAAATAGTACTTAAAGTCCAAGGTACGCCCAGACGAACCAAGGTTTTGTCTGAATAAGCTTACAGGAGTAGTACGTAAATTCCATAAATTCACTATAACCACTAGATCTATATTGGCTAGATCCAAGACTAGCTTACTCCGCACTATACCTTGAACTGCCAAGCCATGCCACTAGGCATACGGAATTACAAGTCACCCTATTGTCGACTTACCACTTCCTTACCGAGCCTTGCCGAGCACGCTCCATTTAGCTGAGCTGGCTGAGCTACAGAGACTGGAGCTGACGCCAGACTTAAGTCATGTGGGAAAATAACGCATGCGGGGAACCCCTGGGGTTGAGCTGATTTGTTAAGCTTTGCATGTTGGAGTCTGATGTTCTGTCCAATTGATACTCTTCTGCGAACTGGACGCGAGGCTGCTGGTCAAGCCTGTTGAAACCAACGAAATGTATGTCAACAATGCGTACGTCAGCTCGAAGCCAAGGCACTGTATAAAATCCACTACTCGGTGGATTTCGGGCACATTGCCATGGTGAAGGTAACTATTGCCACAGTGCTAACTCAGAGGGTTTATTGGTACTTCCTCTAATATCTAAGGGTGTTGATGCCTCACTTCCAGCAACAATACTTGGATATATTTTCGGCAGGATATGAATATCACACTTGAGTACCGCACCCACTACAGCATGCCGTATTCCCAATGGCCGTCCCACCCCCTTTAGAAAAGCAGACAGGCATTGTCACCGTTGGCGACGGGACATTGAGTATCTCGTCGGTGCCCGTTCCACCCGTTTCATCGTCATCTATTCTCGTTCGCACCTGCGCCGTGGCCCTCAACCCTAGTGACTACAAAGTGCCGACGCGACTTCGTGTTTCCGGGCACCTGGCTGGTGGCGACTTCGCCGGCGTCATCGTGGCAGTAGGCTCAGCTGTCGCATCCAGTGATCGGCCTCGGTGCAAACCATGGGTCGTTGGAGATCGAGTTTTCGGGGCGGTACATGGTTGCAACCCAACGAATCCGCAGTCTGGCGCTTTCGCCGAGTATATTGATGCTGATCCAGCTATCCTGACTCGAATACCCCAAGGATGGGACTGGTATAAGGCTGCGGCATTTGGTGGGATCTGCGTGGGAGCTGTTGCCCTAGCCCTTTACAAGGAGATCGGTCTAGCGCTACCGCCTCAAGTAGACGTTGAAAAGGACGTCGATAGTGCTGTGAAAGTAGCACATAGCCTAGCCAGCAATGATGATCTCGGCAGGACCGTGCTGGTATATGGAGCTAGCACGGCGTGTGGAACAATGGCCATCCAGCTGCTGCGATTGTAAGTTGTGATAACCGTTTCTGGCCACTTCTGTTTCTCATTCTAACGTTTCACTGTCGTATAGAAGCGGCTATATCCCAATCGCAGTCTGCTCCTCGCATAATAACGCAATGGTGTCCTCATATGGGGCGGCGTCCGTGTTCGATTATCACTCGCCGAGCTGCGCAGCGGACATCAAGACCGCGACCAAGAACCAGCTGCGCTTCGTCCTGGACTGCATCGGCACGGCACAGTCGACAGCGCTGTGCTACGCGGCCATCGCGCGGACAGGGGGGCGATACGTGTCTGTAGAGAGGTATCCAGAGTCTGCAGCAATGCGCAAGCTGGTCCAGGGCAGCTGGGTCATGATGCTGGATATGTTCGGCCGGGGAGTGGACATGAAAGGTGGATATGATCGGAAAGTAGATCCTGCGGCGAGAGATCTTGGCAGGCGGTTGTTCGCAGGACTAGAGATGTTGGCCCAAGATGAAGACATCAGACCCCATCCGATGAGGCTGGTAAGATCAGGCTCAAGTTGGGCAGAGTCTGTGCTGGCGGGGATTGATATGTTGCAGAAGGGACAGGTTAGCGGCGAGAAGCTAGTCGTCGAAATAAGGGTATAGTAGCTAAGCATCAGGGATATGTGACATATGTAGGAAGAAGCGCAGAACAGATTCCACTCCTCAACAACAATCTTGAGAGATAGGAGTTCTTGGATACCACTGCAGAATTTCTACCATAACTACGTAGCAAGTAATTTAGACACATAACAGGCTCTGACAACGTCCTATGTATAGCTATGCCTTCAAATATAATACTACATATCAATTGATGTAAAGCGGCCTCCCTTCCTAATTAGAAATGTGACGAAGCAATATTGAGGCATAGTATGTTACTTATATGACTGTCTATGCAGATGCACATGTAAATAGAGCAGGCAGGGCAGGTAGAATAGTGTCCGAGAACGCTAATATTCTGCTATTGAAACTAATATAGTAGCATCTCTAATACTATGCGTACTAGATCATCAAATGATAGATATCTAGCTACACAAAATACTATCTCTCAAGTAGAATTTATACTTCACAAGATTCTTGTTGATTGTGAAACCATCGCATTGAACAATTTTCATGTTCCAAAGAGTCGTTTATGTTAGAATAGAGCTATTTGTTTTCTTCAATTTTCCCATCTTCCAGCACTGTTGATGGGGCCACTTCCAATCTTTGATGCTGCAGCGGTATCACGTCTCTAGCATGTAGTAAGTAAAGGTTGGGGGACTTTACCATGCTATCTGACTTACTTTTCGTAATTTTTCGTAGTGTCGCCTATTGTATACTTGGTTGTTGTTTCAATTATTTTTTGTTTGGTCACCTCAAAGGTGACACGTTCGTTTTGATGGGTAAACATTCCATCTCTGTCAACTGGTATAATCAATGGCGAATATGGTCGATATATGGTTCGGTCTGCGAATGCAAATTAGGCTACTTGAGAAAGTAAGTACCATCAAATTTCTTACTTTCATTGGCCGTAGTTGGCCAGTATTCCAAGAATGCTTTGGTACAAGAAGCAGCAGCAGCTGCCGCATAGCTCTGCCACATTTTATTAACATGACCATCGGCGTAGTTAGACACCCCTTTGACAACAACGCATGGGAGATTGTCCCATACTCCAGCGCCCTCCATCTCGAAGCAAACAATACCTTCACTTCTACTCAGTTGATCACGCATTTCGCCGAATTTCATCATCGAATTCGCAGACCCAATTGTACCAATATGGATACGCGGCTCCGGTTGTTCTGTATCTTTTAGTCGACACCGCTGGATCAATTGCCCAGAGCATCCGATATCTTGGCAGCTGAAACTTGATGCTTGGGTACAGCAATTTGTATGTGGTTGTTCTGTGGGATATTGGATGTGATTGTGGATATAAGAGGCATCAAAAAGAATATCTTTAGACACTCCAGGATACTGCCAATCATCCTTATCATGCTGCTGGAGATAAGAAAGACCCTGCATCAGTTTTTCTTGAATTTGGAGTCTCGTCCGGCGCGTTTCTAACCGCCTCAAAAAGGTTCGAATTTCTCGATTGGGCGGCCCGAGAACTTCTTTCACACTTCGCTCTCTCTCGAACTTATGGATATATTGACGACCAACATCATACTCAACTATACTGTCGCTGATAATCACATCGCCCAGTATAATTTCATCGCCCTCAGATGAGTAAGGTATTCCTCCACAGATTCCGACTACTAACGCCAATCTAATACCAGTGAAGCTGATTCGAAGGCCGCTGGAGACACTCGCAGATCTGCGATTACCCTTCCCGGGCATATAGACTAGCACAACGTAGTGTCTACCTATTCGTCCTGTTTTATATATATTAAGATCACCGTCTTGCTTTTCATAAAGGTGATCCAGGTCATCGTAATGTTCGTCAAAAAGGGTTTCAATCGCGTTTACCCCAGGAGAAAGAGCGCAGATGATCGCTATTTCAAAGTCACATCGGGACAGGGGTCGCATCTCGACACGGACTGTAGATGTGTTGTTCTCGAAAGAAGATTTTAAATAGTAAAGTATCTATTGGCGTATATCAATGTTGTGTTGCCGACTGATTGCTGTGAATTCATATGTGATTTCTTAAAAGGCAGTATGAACTATGATTTCAAGATGTAAATTAGAGAGGGGAATGGCTCGAAGTGTGGCATCAGGCTAAGCGCCAGCTCCAGCAACGTCGTGCTCTGCCGCAGGTTTATTGGCCTATGCAAGGCTGTTAGCCTGTCACAGACTCAAAGTGTCCATTACTGAGTCGACCAATGAATTGCTTGGTCAATATGCACCTATAACTTGATACTTTTTCAGATGTATTTTATTGAAGATAAAGAGTGCGGTACACTGAATGACTAGTCATGGATGCACTTCTGCCGCAAGTCAAGTACATTCAATTGAACGTGCCTGTTTACTCGTCCACGTAAAGTCGTACGTATGTGTTGGCTTTTTGTGCAATGTTCGCTAACATTTACAGGGCGAACTAGTAGAATGAATGATGTACCCATTGACAAGAACCAAAACGGACATTGTTATACCCATCTAATGTTCTCGCCTGGCTCCAAATACGAAGACATGACAACAAACCTTGATTGGCCTGGCAATAGCATTAGTGCGGCAGTGTCAAACTCTTATTGGCTACTTTTAGATTTAGCTTCACTGATTTCAAACGGCTGTACCAATGAGCTACGTCAGTCAACCGCCTTCCATTCTGATTGGCTAAGATTGTAGAGCAATATATTCAAGAAGGCAAATGATGCCTCAATGACGCACCTCGCGTCACAACATTGAGAAAAGATTGGTTGTGATTGTGAATTTTAGAGACGATAGCTAGCTGCTAAGCTTTAACTCACAAACCTTGAACTGCAAATTGAGAGTCAGGCAGCGCTCAAACACACTAATACTCAGCCGCACAAGCTAAGTGGGCCGGACGAGATGAAGGGCAGAGCCATCGCTTGAAGATAAAGGGCCCGGCGATGGATGAACTTGATGAAGAGCAAAACGCTAGTGTATTTTCAGCGCCAAATGAAACGAGATCAACTTTCCCGACTTTGGGGCTATTAGTCGAGGGCTGTGCACCTGGTAATTATTGTCTTGGCGGCATGTCGAGTCAAATTTGCTAGCGCTGGAGGTGATTCAGTGACAAAAGTTGGAAAAGAAAGACCCAAGGAATGGATATTAGATATTGCCAAATATAATAATAATAATGATCAGTATTTGTTAATATTTACTAACGAATAGATGTAGATCACAACAACGAAGTACGCAGCCGCAAGTAGTTAGGCAGCGGCTTGTCGTTTTGGCGCCGGCCCTGATTGGATGCTGCGGGCTTTCGGGGGCTGCTCTTCTTTCCCTCAAGACTCTAATAATAATCGTGCTTGCTCCCCCTTCCCATACACCTAATTATTATCCGAGTCGTGCATCCCCAGATCGTCAAATCATCAACTCCAGCGATAATGAGCGATTAAAGTCGTCGTCGCTTCTCCGTCGCATATTGCGCCCCTTCTTCGCCTATAACGAAATTCCCCGAAGTGACATTGACAACTCCCGGCCTTCCGCAGCGATGGAATTTGCAGATCTGAAGCCTCTCAGGAGGTGGTCAGATTTCCCACGACGATTGACCCAGAATTCCCGATGGATATACATCGCTTTCTTTGCTGTACCGGGGCTGCTACTTCTTTTTCTGTCTTATACATATCTTCAACCACCGACACTCGCCCCATCTCGGACGTCCGCTGATGACCAAACACACCTCGCGGTTGCGACCCCATCGCCTACGGCCGAGCTCTCATCCATAACCCTCCACCAGGAGGGAGAAGCAGGCGCAAGTCACCTCGACCACTCCACGACGCCGCTCGTTAGGCCCGAAGGAATCCGCATCGTCGGTGTCGTGTTCTACGGCCGACGCGACAGGTCGTCTCTCTTGGAATGTTATCTCCGGAAGAATCTGGCTTCCAACGGTGGCTGGCTCGACGAAGTTATCTGGGCTGCCAATACAGAGGACAAGGAAGATATTGCGTATGGAGAGGAAATCGCGAAGACGGTAGATGAGTACACATTCATGCCGATTAACGACGGCGGCTTTTCCGGCATCTATTTTAAAGCTTTCAAAGAGCCAGACGCTATTTACGTCAAGATGGATGACGATATTGTCTTCATCGATCAAAGTGCTATTCCTCGCTTAGTAAATACCCTGATGAACAGCCCACGTGCGCTAATTGTTTCATCAAACGTTGTCAACAACCCCGCCTTGGGTTGGGTGCATTATCATATGCGTGCTGTCCACCCCTACGTCCCAGAAGTGATCCCCGAGCACGATAGTTTGTCCACCAAGGAAAACGGCGCGTGGAGAGCATCAGAATTGCCAACCTGGAATGAATCCGACTCAAAGTGGCAGATGCCTGAGCTCGACAATTTCTACAGCCTGTTCGGAGTGAACGAGAAGACCAGCGTCCCGAAGCATCGATGGATCCCTACGCGCAATCTAACTTATCTCTATCAAACCCCCGTCGCCTCATCGGAGTACGACGCATTTGGAAACAATCTGCAACATTGGCCGTTGGCTGCACAGGCACACTATTCATTGCTACAAAACATGGAGGAGCGAAGATTGGGTCGTTATTTCATGGTACACGGTAGTGATGAGGAAGCTATAAGTACGTGGGACATGCGGGGGAGCCGTATTAGTATCAACTTCATGGCTGTGAGAGGTATCGACATTCTTAATAATATGATGAAATTGAAGGGAGATGACGAGCATATCTTGACTGTTGAACTGCCCAAACAGTTAAACCGAGGTAGGTCTCACTAATTTGTCTTATGAGAGATGAACGTACTGACAATAAACAGCGGTCCTCGTTGAAACTACTTCTGTAGTAGCTCACTTTGCGTTCGGTCCACAAAAAAACCTCATAAAAACCGATCTTCTCGAGAGATACCACAACTACGCATCGGAAATGATATGTCCGAATTCCATTCTCGAGCCGGAGGCTGTTCTCGCGCAGCGGCCTAATTCTGTCTGAATACGATCTACTCGGTTTTAAAGGTGGTTTTCACCACGCCTTGTGTACAACAGTGAGCGATAGATGTATTCACCCGCCATTTATTTGGATCATTTTCAACCTTCAACTACTCATATACCCTAACCATTTACTATGGTGTTCATCACTTCAATTTCTTGTGATATAATTTAACGATTCTACATGATTTACTTTTGGTGTACTGGCCTGGGTGATTGTCTGTCACAGATATTGGGCATCAGCGATTCTTTGATATGGAAAGAATAAAGGAGTTTGTTTGGTTTGTCTTAAAATAATGTGCTTAAATATAAATCAAATTATGGGAATCCTTTTCTGCATCAATTGCTCCTTTTGATACTACTTCTCATGTGATGGAAGGTCTAGTTGATAGAGGGAGGAGGAAGTTGTAAGTCAAAGCCAGCTATGAAATACTTTGTATTCTCCTTGTTGAACACCACACAATACGGAATCATAGCCCGGGTGATGTTCCATAAAGCTCTTATCTTATTTTGCCTGCTCCAGATCTGAAGGCGGTCTGCAGTTGCCATATACAACACCGCCCTCCTTCACCCTCATCTCAAACATTCACTTGCACTAAGCACGCCACATCATCATGTAACAAACATGGCATCCAAAATGTCCCTGAAAGATCTCGCTGTGTCTTTCTTCTCTCTTCCCCACCCACGAACTGACAACGACGGTATCGAGAATCACTATCATTTCTCCATTTTCCCAGCCGCCTACTCAGAGCCTGATGACGATATCATTCAAGTCGTCAAGGTCGCCAACCAGTTCACACACATTGGTGGTCCTATGAAACTGAGAGTGCTACCACTCCAAAAACGAGTCGATACTGTGCTGCGCTTTCTTTTCACTTCCTTCACTAATGGACTCCCTACTAGCTTGAACAACGAGATTCAGCATGTACTCAAGCAATTGAACAAGTATGCAAAATTTTGTGCCTATCTTCAGACTACCATTCCTAATGGCATCGGTAATGGAGACTACGGTAGCCCCACGCCACGACCACCTCGTCGTTTGATCTTTGCAGAAGGAAAAAACATCGCCCCATGCTCGTGGAGTACGGACGATGCGATCTTTGCGCAGGCCATGTCAGCGCGTCTTCGAGAGCTTGCTGGGCCAATTTATATTCACCATACTCTGGTTGATATCCAAATTGCAAACGAGCGTGATAATCGTGCTGCGTTGACTACGTACATTGCTTTTCAACATTCACTCATCCGTGGGATCAAAAAACAGACAACCGATATTCTTCGTGGTGCGAATGCTGGTTCTTGGTATCGGGGTGGCAGCTTGGTCCCATTCACACCTGTCAATACCGCCGGACGTACATTAATCACGAGTCCTATTTATGAAGAGGAGGACGAGGACGAGGATGAGGAAACTAGTAATGGATTCGGCAGGGTTGGAAGATTCAGAAAGTCTGAAGCAACCGTTCCATTTAATCATGACCCCGACGGCGACTATCCTGATCCTACAACATATTACAACACCAAAGCATACAGAGTGCGGGGAGCATGCAATTTAGCTGCGAGGATCAATCTGGTATTGCGTAAACCTCATGATTCTCAAATTGAACCTGAGTCCATCATGTAAATCCGCTCTCGTTATGTCTCAAGATAACCGGCTAACTAGTACAGAATCCCACTCCGTCGCCTAATTATTACGGCAACTGATACATCACATAACCTCAGCCTACTCTTAGGACCTCGCTTTCAAAGCAGCGCGGCCACCCAGTCACTGTACACTTCGACTCGTATGAAAACCATCTTGATTCCACCAATTGGCTCGGATTTCTACAGCTTCTTTCATCCTCTCGACAGAGGCTGCCCATACCGCCAGCTTGGTTCACCGACACCAGCTGAGCGCAAGATGTGCAGCGCAGTGTCCAAACTATTGTGTTTTGTCAAGCAGAAAATGGGAACTGTTGGTCGTGTTCTCAAAGAGGATGAAGTTAGTAGGATGATGGAAATGTGGGTGAATGAGGGCAGAGGACCATTGGAAATGGATGTGTGGAAATACACGATAGGGTGTTTGGATCAGGGCCTACAGCCTGATAACGAGTGGACAGGGAATTAATCTATTGGATTGTGCCGATAGGTGTACTGGATGTTGATTAGTAGGAAGTTGTCTAAACTTGAGTGTGATAAAAAGTTATTATTCACCCGATTGGGGATATGCTATCATACAGTGTTCCTTGCAATGCGCAATGGTTCCTTCCCAACACATGTAATAATACAAAAGAATGTTTCAATGCTGCCTTGCCTTTCCTTCACCGGGGCAACCATGTACGTTTTCCAGCCTGCTTTCCTCTTGCCTGTCCCATGCCTCTACGACTCGCTATCCTTCTACCTAAGGTGAGACCGTCTGTTCCCTCAGTAGATTCGTGACCTGTTTCCGGGCGGAGCCATCCTGGGGGTTGTCTATCCTCATCTCCCCTTCGTCTTAGTGGATGCTCCAAATTCAGGCGCAGACCTGTACCCTGGAATGAGGTACTCAACGCTATGGAATCATTCGTCCTCCTCCGCTTCGGCTCGGGGCCGTCGTTGCGAATCTCTCGAATCTCTTCCAATATACGTTGTTGATACGGTATGACGTGGTCCCGAATAGTGACCGTTATGGTGCTAATCTCATTGGCCAAACCAGTTAAATGGGACATTAGATCAGTCTGGGATAGGGCGTTGCGTTGGACAATTTCCGTCGTAGCAGCTTCGAGAAGATCTTCGAGTTTCACATAAAGTGATTCCAGGCGATCTTCGAAAAACCTGCGGGTAAACGTGGTAGACGCAGGTGCAGGTGACGGGACTGTCGGGTTCCTTAAAGTATCCGCGTCATGACGATTATAGTACCCCAATAATGAATTGTTGGCATAAAAGGCCACCCCAGGAGTTGGATATTGATTGCTTTGCGACGTGCTGTCGATATTGGTATGGGCGTCATCAATAGAGCTCTCGGTGTTTTCGGGACATGTCTGGTGGACTAGCGGAATATCGTCTTCCATTCTGATAATCTGGGGTATCTGAGATGGCAGTCGGGTATTGAGTTTAAGGTAAATTAGATTTGTGAAACAATGAGGTGTTTGACGGAGATCCTGGTATTTAAGAATCAACACCAGTCAATGTTGAAGCTGAAATATGAAGGACGTGTAAAACAGCCCACCTGTATTGTATGGCGAATATAGGGACGAAGTTGGTGTAGATATCAACCAGTAATTAAGTATCAGAATGAAATGGTGGAATTTGAAATGAGCAAAGGTTGGCTGAGGTATCTTGTCTGGGATTTGTTTAGGAAAGCTTTTGATGGTAGGAGAACCAGGACATAACCTGCCTTATATACTGCGAAGATATGCCCACTGCATCATTAGTCAGGCATTATTTATGAGTAAAATAATAAAAACTTTGTTGGTTAATTTTTTTCAGCTTTACAAAGCCAGGATAATTGAGTGTGTTCGACATAGAGATGGAATTATTAATTGCTATTTGAAATAGGAGTGATTGTGCAGGTTGAAGAAGAATGTTATAATGATATTAAATTTAGAGGCATTAACTGAATGGTTCCCAACTGGTAAGAATAGAGACAGGCACAAAGAAGTGAACTATGTCAGCATCAATTGATGCTGCTACGCACATATAGCTTTTATATCGATTCGTGGGCACTAGGATTGAAATCATTACTTTTTAAATTATTTAAAAGCTTTATGGCTATGTATATGTGTGAGAAGTACATATTCCAACACCTTGTTTGCTTAAACTCCACTCCCATGGGCATGGAATGAGTTTGCCTATCAGATTCTTCAATGTAGTGTGTTGGATTGTATTAAGAACCCCAATAACTTTTGAACCTCCACCGGAAAGACAGGAGCTTGCTTTGAACTAACGTGTAACTTCTCCGGATTCAGGCCCACAATATTCAACGCAACCTAAGCACATCCGCCTACAAGGTCCTTATGACAGATCCCACAGAAAATGTGAAGCACGATTATCATGAGCTAAGATATCATGCAATACGAAGATTTAGTGACTATATCCTCTCAGGATCAATTAGGTTAGTAATAAGCGCATCGCTGAACTCGGGGGTTGGCTTGAGATTGAAAACATACGCAACGGCGGTTTGGTTTCCTCGGCGTACACCATTAGCTACAACACGTGCAGTTCTGGTACGCTCAGCATCGATTAAGCATTTTCTTGTTGTTCTTCCTCTTTTTCTGCTCCTACATTTCATTACACGTGATATTTGCGATCTGGATGTGCTTGTGTTGATGGTAACAGATCGCCTCTCACCAACTGACTTGACATCTCTTAGTAATATTACGTCAATATTTAGACAAGACTACATTAACACCAAATTGTAGAACGTATAGGGGTCATTGATATTGATTGATGATTGAATGCTACATAGATACATGACGCGTCTACCACTTACTACCACGCAATTACTCCATACCGAGAGTACTGATAAACAATAAAAATACATAACCACGGATACTGTCGTTGTTTTCATGATCGGATAGGGCAGGTGCATAATGGAATCTGCTGCCTGCCTGTTGCCTGTGCCTCTCCGCTGCCTGCGCAGGGTACTTAACCAACAACTCCTCCTTCCGGGATTTCACTGTCTTCTATTTCCTTTACAATAAATCCATCCCATCACGATAAAAATACTTTCTGCTTTTGTGACAATCTCCAAAGGCTTCTAAGGCTCTATATTCTCGTTTCCGAGGTATCGAAGTTGACATCCTTGATACTTCCTCTACTAACCGCACTCTCCGCTTTATAGTCACTTTCGGGCCTTCCCCATCAGTTAGCGTTCTTCCCAACACCCACAGTCTTCATTCGCTTTTGTATCAGTCAAAAATTCTGGCAAAGATGTTTTCACGAATTGCAAAAAACCTTGTAGATCATGGACACGCCCGGACAGCTCTCACGGTACTAATAGTCGGCAAAATCGTCGCGTTGTTCTTCTACCCACCGGGAGCGACTCAAATGGATACCGATATGCGTTGGGCCACCAAAATGGTTGTATTGGAGTCTGAACGCATGGATATAATCCAATCCGAAGTTGCCGATATCCAAAATGCGCATCGTCTCCAGAAACTCCAAAAGCTCAACGGAACACTTATAGAAGATGAGAAAGAAGAACTTGAAAGGTTGAACGAGCGAATATCAAATCAAGAGCAACGATGGTGGCACCATCTTACTGCTTATAATAATCACCTATATCGAAAACACAAGAACTGTTATATTAAGGCGTGGGATGTCATTCAATGCATCCAACCCACTCAGGAGGAAGTCCAGGCGGCATGTAAGAGCATTGGCGGCTGCTGTGCATACAGCTGCGGTTGTTGTTACCGGGACAGAGGCTCATACAGAATGCCTGGTATTTTAATGCATTGCGGAAGGAATTGTGTCTGTTGTTCGCAAAGAAGGCCGCCAGAGGCTGTAACTGCCAAGGTAGACTGGAAGGCCACGTGTACTCTTGTCACTGATTACTATTGTCGTAATAAGATTGAATATTAAGGAATGAGCACAGTCCCAAATCATTATTCATTTCATCATAATTCATAAAGTAGTAATTCTATACAAACTTGGTATCTATATACTAGTAACAGAGTATCTGAACACGCGAAACCCCCACGGGGTACTAACGAACTGGAACTTAAGTTCCCAATCACTAGGGACAGGAAGTGGTTCTGGCGAGGGGAGGGCGCTGGGGGAGGGGAGGCCCAGAGGGGGTAGCAGGCCTCGGGGGGGTAGTAGGCCTGGGAGGGAGCGCGGGAGGGGTGGATGGTAGCCTTTTGCTATGATTTATCAATAAGTGAATCAGGTCAAGGAAGCTATCAGAACAGTAGATACATACAAAAGGCTTTTCCAGAAGCCAGGCTTCTGAGCCTCGGTGGTCTGAGGCTCGGGGATGGCGTTAGAGGCGGTTGAGGGCTTAGAAAACTAATGTGGTTTTCTATCTCTATAAGAAATCAGTAAGCAATCAGATTTAAGAGACAACCCAAAGAATGAATCCATACAAGTGATTGAAAACCAGTATGGCCACCATTAATGATGATGGCTGCCAGACCAAACCATTGATTCTTTGTAAAAAAAAGCTTCCACCCTATCCCAAACACTATTAGTCTATTCCAAAACTTGTGATTAGATACTGAAGCCCACCTGTTGTGTTTGAAACTCTACCCCCCGTCGATTTCAACATCGGATGAAGGGACGACGGGGAGGACCCCGGGGACAACAAAGGTTGTTATATTGGTATCCCAATAACACTGACAAAAAAAAGAAAAGGAAAATGGTTCAGACACACATGGTGTGGTGGTGGTGGTACTGGTGTGGTAGTGGCGGCTGGGAAGATCGGTTTGGGATAGAAATGCTGAAATCGACGAGGTCACTTCTGCTGAACTGCGAAGGGAAAACGCCACTTGATGATCCTAGTGGTAGTTAGTAGTCAAGCAAACCGTCCAGGTTAAGCGTTCTGTGTACCTCCTCCATAGCGAACTATGATCATGTGCAAGGTCGGACGTTTTAAAAGAAAAGATTGAAGCGAAAGACGAGAGAAGAGCCCGCAGGGTAATTACCAACCGCGATGGCGGCAGTTTGGCAGGTACGGCCTGAGGCAGCAAACCACGTGGTAAGTTTAGTGCTTTTGGCTTCTCGTATATGAGGACAGAATTAGTTCTTTGACTGATTTATAGCCTTGTAGAAGTGACAGTCGTCGATTCGACGTGACACACTGGTTCGCGGCGTGGTTGAGAAGATGATATTTGATCGAATCGGCGGATCTTGTCTCTTGTATTGGCTGATATCAACTACTCCCGTCATTGTTCGATGTTGTCCTCAATGTCTAATTTCACCGTTGAAAACAAGCCAAAGTCCATCCCTTTTCTACACTGAATTGGACCGCAGCAAGGTTCTAGTTACTGAAATCCCCAAGACGGGACGACACGGCGTTGATAGCAATGTTTCTTTTTCGAGGATTAGAAAATTCCCTCAGAGGATCTAACTGGTGAGGAAGGATATGGCTTCAAGATAATTATGCATGGTATGAATGCCAAAGGTGTGTTGGAAAGAAAGCCTTATCTCACATTATGGTAGCAATATGACATTATTTATAAAAAAAGGCCTAATGTTTGGGCCAGCGGCGCTGAACAGAATCTGTCAATGGTTTCAATGTTCTAAATTAACCAAAATAAAGAACAAACTCATCCTACGGTTTTCCGTTGCAAGTCGTCACGCACATTTCTTAAAACTTTTCTTTTCTCGATTCTAAGGCCATCAAAACCCCACAGTCACCTCGACTCCGGAAGATGTTTGCGAGGAAGAGAACCCGACCTTTCCTACGCAATCGCCGTACTCGTATGCGCTGCCCAGACTACCCGCACCACTGTTTGTGGTTGTTGGAATACCAAAAGTCACTTCTGTCTTTGGTAATTGGTCGCAGCTATGTGTTCCTGAGTTCCATGGATAGTATTCAACAAAACCCACCTGGCTGCTCTTGATACCAGACGCTCCTGAAGGAAGAGACCAGGAGCCAATGTGTGTTTCTTGTCCAGTGACAGTATCGACCAGAGTCCCCGTCCAGGTCTGACCAGACGTGTTTTGGACGACCAGATCGAAAGTGTGTGAGTAATCGCCGTTAATTTCAATACTGCAACTGACACCTGCACCTCCATCTGCCCCATCTGAGCAGTTGCTGTCATCGGTAGTCGTTCCAGAAACGAAACTCGAAAAGGCAGCATGTATAACGCTATTGCTGCCAGAGTCTGGTCTTGGCTGAAGCCCAATATAACCAACATCGGATTCTCCATTAAATCCAAATTGCTGAGCAAAATAAAATCCTGTTGTATGTGGTGCATTTGCTATGTTCATTGGGAAAGTGATATCGGTAAGACCAGAGGAAGGTCCGTTACCGATATTCCAGCTAATACCGACCAAGGCATTGCTCGAGGTTGCAAAGAAAAACGTAAGAGGCAAAATAATAGATTTCATCATGAGAGTACAAAAGGTAGAAATCTGATTCTGTAAGGCGATAGCTGGGTGCAATTGACTTCAACATTCAATTGGCGCCATGTGTTGTAGGCTTGTGATACGTATTTATAATACCTTCTTCGCCGCTGATGCCCATTTACGAGTTCTCGATAGTGAAACGTGCCATTACCATGTAATCCACCACGTTACATTATTGAGAATATGTCAGTAACACTTCTAGGAAACCCTTATCGCTAAAGATATGTCACCTACCCCATTTAGGGAAGATCCGCGGGCCGTAGCGAGGCCCAGGTGTGCAAGGTGCTTGTGACATATGTTAGTGCATAAGGAACGAACTAAGCATGTTAATAGATTCAATTATTCCATGGTAAGTTAGGGCAATTTATGAACCACTGATCTGATGGATAGCACCATCAAATCGACAATAGGAAGGATTGGCAGTCACGGTCTGTCAGTGCTTTTCTACCAATATTTTCCAATCTTGGTACCAACCTTGTTCCCACTTTTGATTTGGGGATAAGTTGGCTAATACATTGTTACTGGTAATAGGTTGTAGATATATTTATAAAGCGCTTCATACATCTCTTATCACATTTTGTGAGTGTTGTTTACATAATCCAATTAATTGATTCAATTGCCAGTCCCTTCTTTTTATATCAACCTACTTTCTAGTATTAAAAACTACCCACAACCCATACGTTATAACTATTATGTTATAAGCTGATTTCTCTGCTTCAAAAATGTGATAATTATGCCAGCCTGCGCACCGACCGCTTAAGAGGGGCTGAGAGGAGATCTAGATCAGATAAGTAACCATATAATATGGATTAGACATTCTAAATGCTAGTATTCATATACCTTGAAACAATCAAGAGGAGAAGAAGGGATACTGATCCTACAGATTACACTCCCTCAAGCATTTTCGCTTCTTACTGTTACAACGCTTTCTAGTGCTACAGTTTCACTCTTGTTACAATGTTACGTGGTATACGTGCTATTTCTGTTCTAGTGCTTTCGTTCTGCTCCGTATTTTGTATTACACTAAAAACAGTTTCCATTCAAATGTATATACTTCGTGCATTCATCAAAGACTTCAAAAGTTACGACTAGTCTTTCCTTTTCAGTAACCGCTAACATAAAGTACTATCATATAGATGCCTTTCCTTTACTGTTCAACCAGAGATAAATTAGGTTGCACTGTGCTGGACTTCTAAGCTATTACAAATTACACTTTGAGTAAAACGGATGTTATCCTTTCATTTCTCTCTAACTGTGTCAAGGCAAACTTATATATCTCTAATAAAAATAATCCATCTAAGGCCGTGCATGTAATCTCGTATTGAAGGGTCTGAAATTCCACTGTATACCCTGATAATGATTTTATTCAAGGAGCTGATGGCTTTGAACTGGGTATTCATTTCTAAAATGCTTGTTGAACAGACTGGAAGTTGTCTTTGTCCTTGATTAGACTGCTGAAACTTTCGCCGTAAAGGTGCATTTCTAATGTATTTAACTTAGTGTACTCAGTTTGCAGAAGCTACAAGCTTTGTAAACTATCTTTTCTGAGCTTTATTCCGCCCGATTCACCTTCGATTTTTTTGGTAGACGGAAAGTTGATGCATAGATAAGAAAGTGAATGGGCATTGAAGAGGCCAATATAGTCTAGGAAAGGCTTCAAAAGACTAGACTGGGTTTTTAGTGTTTCCATAAGTGAAAACCAGTTTATCCTATACAGAATGGTCTGAGCCTCTTTAGACATCTGTCGATTGGTATACAATAATGCAGATAATCGACTGGGCTTTTCCGGCGCAAAGAACTCTACTCGAGAGCCCAAGTCTTGAAATGCATAGATTGGATATAGTCGGCTAGCACTTGTCTGTAGATCTTATTGTGAGCCTCGATGCATTCCGGCAAACTGAAAAATCGAATAGAAGCTATAGCCATCGACTGTAGAGTGTTTCCCGATGAGTCCGGCATGCTGGGAGAAGAATCTGGTTTCAAATGGTTCTGCAAATATTGCTGTGGTAATAAGAAATATCATTGATTTTCCTGACGGAGGCTTGTATTGCGGTTAGGCTGCTAGATATCCGCTTTCAGCGGATTATCAACAGCGCCAGTGTTGACTGGGTGTACCTCGGCGGAAAATATATATACACCCTACAATCAAGAGGGTAAGCCGGGATAATTGCAATAGAATATCTGGTAATTTTCCACCTACTGGTCGTCACAAGTCAGAGATTGTGGCTAACAGAAGATTTCTGAGTGAATAGGCGGTAGAGGGGTTCGACGAAAACAAAGAAATGATACATGACACAACAAGCCACCAAACCACAGCTCGTTCTTATGGGGAGTCAATCATAATCGGCGGCAAAGGGGGACATGCTAGTATTGTGTCATCGTCATCTTCGTCTCAGTTTGTTTAAGCAGGAAACTAGTATTTCGTCTTTAGGCTACGGCCTCACTCTGATTATTACTCGATGTACGTGGCCTTAGACAATTTTCAAGACTTTGAGGCTTAGCTTAAATATATTCTTATTATAATCATTTTTAGCATTGCTGAGGTGAATATGCCAATCATTGAAGTCCTTGACACTTACATGACTGTTGGGTGATATTATTGAAATTGATTTACTGAATTCATGATTCGACAGTTTCGGCACAAGTGAATTTATACTTTAGTAACATCCCCTTTCAGCAAGGTATACATAGTAAAATACAATAGATTTACAATCTACCCAAGTGCGCCACCATCGTATCCAAATAAGCCCTTGCACGCGGCGTACTATCCTCAACACCAACGACTTTGGCGGCATCATCCCACAGCCTTAGCGAAACCATCTCGTCACGGAGCGGGTCCTGTTCAAAGGCTGTAAGCTCGTGCCCTTGGAACGGACCACCCTGGAAGGCTAGAGATTTCTGCGATGCAGTTGAAAGAGAGTCATAATATGATTTATTCACGGCGGTTAAATATCTAAATTGAAAAATCAATGAAAATGACTGTAAAAAATAAAAAGTAATTATACCTTTTCGCTGCGACATGGCTGTTAACTAGTCGGCAGACAATCTCACTGAATCCTATAGAGCGCAAATACTGCGCGCCAATAATTTCATGGCCGATGCGTCCGACATTTTCGGTACTCTCTTGACTCAGGTTCATGCGCACTTCTTTCGTTTCTTCTAAAGGAATTATCTGGCCGATATCATGTAAGAGAGCTGCAAGAACGAGTTCGTCGCGACTACCTAGTGATCATTAACCCTGAATATGGGAAGTCAAGATAGGTAAAGCTACCGGATCTTTGAGCTTGGTGAGCTGCTTGTAAGGAATGTTCAAGCTGGCTGATGGATTCGCCGATGTAATCTCCTTGTCCGTATTTTTCAAGGACGCTGACGAGGGCTTCTGCTTTTTCTTGTGGTGTCGCCATTTTTCCGAATAATTGGCTATGGTGGGGGTTGATTAATGGAAATGATTAGCAGCGACGTTGAATTGAGGTTGCGGGGGCGAGAAGCTTTATAGGAAAAAAAAATCTAGGTATTGACGCAACGCCGGAACGCTGTCCGAAGATTACATTCACGTGCCGCCAATTTACCTTATCAAAAGCGAAATCGAGCCTTCTACTTAATATTAATAACATCACCTAGTGGTGATTCTTTCTTTCCTCTCTGAGTACTGGCTTATCTGAAATCGCCCTTATCACTAGGGTGGAGGTTCTGTAGCCCTAGCCCTAACCCTATATTCTTGATTTACATTTACAATCTTTCCCCTACACTTGGAATATATCTAAATGGTTACCTTCTATGTATCAACCGTTAACATAGGCGTTCCAAATGCATATCGCTCTCCCCCTTCCTCGTAGGAGACACCCTCCTTGCGTAGGTGAGTGGCCGGCCACAGCTTCCGTCGGTCTTCATAGTATTGATCATGCAAATCGCCTTCCGAGGCACAATTATACGTCGCATAAATCGCGCGTCGGTCTTTGGCACTTTTATTGGGACCACTGCGATGCGCCAGATACGAGCCGAAAAATAATATATCACCTAATTAGTAAGCCCCACGCCATCAATTATCCACCACGGCGGAAAGAGAATGGGAATCATACCAGGCTGCAAACTGCAGGGAACCCAGGCGTTTTCATCAACCCAGGATTTCTCAATGCAACGATCCTTTCCGAGAGGAATGTTTTCATGATGACTTCCTTCGACGACTTCAAGACCACCGTTCTCCCCTGTCATCTCGTCGACGGCGGCTAGAATGGTCAGGTGTTTGATATCCTTTACGTGGGTGTATGCGTTGGCGTCGATATGAGGGTCAAAACCGCCTAATTATTGTCAGCCCACATTTGCCGAGCATTTTCCGAGTATTGCTCGTACCACTGCCAGCAAGCTTGTAGTTTATTTTCTCCTTGAACAGAAACATCTTCTCGCCCGCCAACTGCTCCAAAACACTTGCAGCGCGGGAGCCGCGCAGGAAGCTATTGAACCCGGCATGTGTGTTGGCGAAATTCTCCGTGCGGCACAGTACCTTTTTGCCCTGTGCGTTGACTTCCTAAGCGGATCTCATCAGCACACTTTTTCCATGGCACTATTAAGTTAATCCTACCTCGTACGGCATCCACGGCACATCTTCCGTTCGCGGAAGATCGTGAATTTCCTGTGCCCATTGCTGAAGCAGAGATGATTCAGAAGCGGGCAAGAAATTGCGGATGAGCAGGTAGCCTCGGTCCTGGAAGAACTGGACCTGCGAGGGGGTTAAGGGATAATCCGAATCGTGATCCATTATGGCACATCAGGATATTAATAGTAGTGTCGGGTGCGCAGCGAGTTGTGGCTGTTCGAAACTTCGACCAAAGCCGTTCCCAACGCGATTTATATTTCTATTAGCCGAGCAGCAGCCCATTTTAATCGCTGACATAGTTCTAGTTGAAAATTGGATTTTTTCCCCTCAAAGACCATCACATACAGAAGTAAGTCAAAATAGACAAATAGTGAAGCTAGGATGTGGTGGGGACGTCGGCACGAAGCCCGCAAGCCCTAACAGCCAGTCGCAGCCCAGAACGGCACACGTGCAGGCTAGAGCAGACCCTTTATCTTCCTACTTAAGGAGGTGCGTCACTAGCCCTGGTTTTTATCAGACTAATACTAGCACACTGAATTTGCATTAGTTAATTCTTTCAGGCATCTGATGAAGTTTAAATCCCCCGCTCTCCTCGCAGCCGCGTTGGATGCAAAACACCAAGGACTTCGACCCGAACCTTCCACATGGCACTGTGACTTGCTGTTATTGGGCATGCGCTGCTCATAATTCTCTAATATCAAGTGGGCCATCGGCAGAAGCTAATCGCAAAAGAGAAAGTGGCAGGCGAGATCCGATATAGAGAATAAGAATAAATACAGCGACCTGGTCTATCAAAGACTTTGGTTTATTGCTAAGACTTGAACACAGCCAATTCAATAGTTATCAGGCATCATGGCCAATCCCGATAGAGTCGCCGACCCGGCGAAAGAAGACTTGAAAGGACAACCAAATGAGCTGGTGGCCGCCTACACAGAATCTCACGACATGGAGGAGAGTGCTGAAATGGGTCGTAAAACCAGTGTGCTGAATGTCATTGTATCGGGCATGGCTCTTTTCAGCGATGGATACAATGCGCAGATCAGTGAGTTATCAAAATATCTGTATAGTCAAGAGATACTTGCTGACATTTGTCTATAGTTGGCTATATGGAACCCTTCTTCTCGGTCCTGTAAGTAGCCTAGTCAGAACGTCGAGTACAATCTTTTGTGCTAAGATTATCAGATACGGAGATGCCATGTCCTCCACGATTAAGTCCCGTCTCTCTAATTCGTATCTTATTGGTGAAATATTTGGCATGCTCTTTTTTGGCGTGCTCATCGATCGCCTGGGTCGTCGAACTGGTATTGTAGCTGCCACGGCCTTTTTAGTGCTAGGCGTGGTACTTGCGACAGCTGCACATGGAACGTCGGACCTAGGGTATGCCTTCACCTTGGCCAGTTCACAGAAATTTGGTTAACCGGTGTACAGCATGTTCTGGATGATGATTGTCGCTCGAGGTATCGCTGGTTTTGGTGCCGGCGGTGAATATCCTGTCTGCGCAACTAGTGCTACCGAGGCCAGCGACGAGACTTCCAAACTCAGGAAGAAGCGTGGATTTCTCGTAGCAGTGACAACTGACTTTGCAGTGGATCTAGTAAGCAGTAGTATGGTAGATTCTTCAACGGAAATTAACAATCTTTAGGGCTTTGTGATGGCAGGAATTATCGCCTTGATCGTTCTTGCATGCTATCATCAGCGCAACTCTGAAGGTGTATGGCGAGTTTCATTTGGCCTTGGATTTGTGGTACGTTGCATTTTTGCCGCCTTAATATGAAGACAGTGGGTGGCTAATAATGTCATAGCTCCCCGTTGTCATCTGCTTTTTCCGGCTTCGCATGATCGATTCAACACAATATCGCAAACACAACATCAAGTCCCAATATCCATACTGGCTCATCTTGAAACGCTATTGGAAACCAATGCTAGGAACTTGTTAGTTGTACATTCTACTCAAATGAATAACTGTGTTGAGAAATTCTAGGCCTTGCGTGGTTCTGCTACGATTTTGTGACCTACCCATTCGGCATCTTCTCTTCTACCATCATCGGACAGTTGAATCCCAACAACACCACTGTGCAGAATATCGGATATGGAGTAAGCCTTGAATCCAAACACCCATACCCATACAATTCGCTAACGAGGTAGACTGTCATTAACTGTTTCTACCTGCCCGGATGTCTCATCGGCGGCCTCCTCATGGACCGCATCGGCCGCAAACAAACCATGACCCTGGGTTTCGGGCTATGGGCCATTTGGGGTTTCATTCTCGGTGGGGCACTCAAACCCATTCAAACTGTCTTCCCTCTCTTCGTCGTGATGTACGGTATCTTCAACGCGCTCGGCGAAATGGGTCCCGGCGTGGCAACCTTCCTCTGCGCAGCAGAATCCTTCCCAACCCCCCTTCGCGGCCACTTCCTTGGCTGGGCAGCCGCTGTTGGCAAAGCCGGTGCGTCAATTGGCACACAAGTCTTTACGCCGATTCAGGATTCCTTCGACTCCACTGAGAAGGGCCAACAGGCTGTGTTCTTAATTGGTTCTGCCTTTACCGTTGTCGGTGGTCTGATCTCTTGGTTTTTGATCCCGGATATGTCACGGGAGTTGGAGACTGAGGATGTTAAGTTCAGAGCTTATTTGGAGGAGAATGGGTATACGTATCAGGACGGCGTGTTGGTGTCGATTGAGCAGAATTCGGGCTATAATGCGGCTAAATGAGGTCTGGTTTGATAGATTCGCGGTTTTGATGTGCTTTTAATGAAGAATTCTTTTCCCAATTGTCGTTCAAAGATGGTTAGCGGGGATCACTGGCCTCAACGTACTGGGGACATGTGTGACAAAGCAATCAGCCCGACTGATTGGAGCTCTACTTAACACTTGAATTATAGACTAATTTATATATATGGCGATTAATGCCTTGAAAAATGAACTTCCCAACATTTGAAAGAGCAGCACTCGTGATCACCATACTAGCAAGAGACAGAAAACCGAATGTGACAGCTCTTCCAAATCCTCCAAGTGAACATTTCTTGCACTGAACTCATACATATTGATATTATCTCATTATTCTCAGGTATATACGAAAGAGCTGGTCTGTCATAGCTTGGAAAAACCGTCTACCATCCTTCATAAGAACCGTCCAGGGGTCCCATATGTCTTTTAACTCGTAGTATAGTCTTTTCATATATTCTGATTACTAGCTTGATTACAACGTGAATAGGCCATCAACCTTGTACCACGTACAAGAGAGTGCTTGCACAGACGGTAGCTACAAATATATTTTGCCCAGAATTGTCCTCAAAAAGATCTCAAAGCTAACGAACCTTTCTAGACTCGACATCGTCCTAAAATATGCACGATAACTCCAGACTGTCTACAGTTCGACACGCGATGCTTTGATAGATACGGAAGGTATCATGCGTGATACTATTTGACCGCTTCACACCTAGTAGCTACCGTAGTAAAGAAAAAAATCTCGTTAGAACCGAAATAGTCCAAAATTTGCTCAAAGATAATTCTGTAGACCGATTCCGAAGGAGTATCATGCGTTCGTATTTTTATATACTAGACCAAAAATAAATTTGTCACGAAGATATTATTTCCTCTTTATAAAGTGTATGGAAAAAATCACTTTTGGCGAGCCAAATATAGGGAGCAGCCCCTAAGCTCAACTATCTGCTAGAATCTAGCCAAAGGACCATGAATTAGACATTAAATTAAATAGGAATTGTTTGCCAAACAATCTTATTCGCATGAAAGGTTGAGATGTCCTTTGTCGATATGAAAGAGGGGGGAATGGGAATGAGGTATGGATGGATAAGGAAAGAATAGGTGCGCACTTCATAGCTCAATTTCTATCGCCTATTCCAGTCTTTGTCGAGATAAGGCAAATAGAAAATCTATGTGCGAACTCCTGGCAGTCCGAAACTATCTAATTTGTGCGCAGGGTTATGAATTTGGGCACCCTCAGCTGTAATCTACCGGTGGGTGAGCCAAGTGTCCTGAAACCATTTCACCTTGACTCTATGACTAAATTCATCGCGAGTTACAAGTCTTCCGTGTATTTTCCCGATGTCTATCCATTTGAAATTCGTTTTAGCCTTTTCATAGGTCTCATTGACTGCTGGATCATTTGAGTTTTCATTTCTGCCAGAAAGCAGTAAGCATTTTATCAATCAAGCTTGAGATTTGTTGATCGTCATGTACTATTTTGGGAAGGGGAAGGGAAGGGAAGGGAGGGGGTGGTCGGGGTACTTACACACGGGGGACCCAGTTTGCAGGACGGATAAACTTCCCGATATGAACACAGTGGATCATAGCGTCTGGATGGTCGGTAAACCGATCTGCCTGCGCGACGATTCCTTGGGACATGGCAACAGTAGAGTGGTACCTTATAGTGAACTTGAGAAGATTGGACTCTCGAACTATCATCTCAAGAACTTCAGGATTGTCGTTCCATTCCTCGGGCCATTGGACTTGCCACACTCGCAGGCTTTTCATTGCATTAAGAAATCTTCTAAATTTGTCAAGGTCAATGCCATTAATCATTCCTCTGGCTGCGATTTGGGGGAAGTCGTAAAAGATGCTAATGCCTGTCTTCCATCTTCTATCATAATACGCAACTTCCAGCTCACGCAGAAGATGAAGTTTCTTCAGCCTCTCAAGATCGTCAAAAGAGATTGGAGTAGAAGGCAGAATTCGCAGTGTCAACTTTTCCAGACTCTTGAATGAACTAATTTCTTCGATCTCCGGTGAATAGTCGTATATGGTCAGGTCTAAAGCCGTCAAACCGTTTCTGTTCAATGCTTGGAGCAATAACATCGTTGTTTTCCCGGAATCAGTGAAGAGACGAATGTATTTCAATCTTGGCCATATATCATGATGGTTTTGGATGTTGTAATATTTAGCCTCATATGAAAGTCCCAGGCCGTCGTACCCTTGCTGAAACGCGTGGTCTGCAAAAGTAGTGAACCTCGCTTGATTGGAACTAGGAGGGACATCGTTTATATCAACGTGCTTCAGCCCTGGCAACTTTTTGAGTTTCTCTACCAGAGCGTTTGCACTATTCGATTCTAACCCAGCAAAAGACAACCTTTCCAGATTTGGAAACTTGGTACTCAGACGTTCAAGCGAGGCAATGTCGATCCTTAACAGGCGCAATTCGCGTAATGCTTTGTAGCCATCTTGTATCGTCGCATATTCAAAAGCCTTGTTGCTACTCTCAGCCTCTAGTAAGTCCCCCACCACCTCAATACTTTCGAACCCTCGAAACTCGCCGAGAACCTTTTCAATCATTTCCTGGTGTTCAAAGTGTGCGTATTGACCCGGGCCCACATATATGCAGAGTTTCTTGAAGCTTCCTAGGAAGTTACTCCAGACTTGTTCCCTGTTACGCTTGTCTTGTGGCGTAGGGCCATTTCCCTCCTTGACTCGGCCGGGTGCATTCTTGATTACGCTGGGATTCATGCGTATCAAGCTGTCCTTGTTGTGTATCATATACTCGCAGGTCTGTAGATTGATAGGAGTCTGAAAATAAACCTTTGGTATTTCCTTAAGTTTTCGGTCCGAAAATTGGAGATTAAACCCGTCCTCATGAGAAAGGCGGTCCATAAGCTCGAAGATGATATCTTGAGGTAGACCGACCCAAGAAGCTTTCTGAAGAGAAGCTTCCTGAGAATCCATTTTCAATAGCTCGTCTCGTAGTTGGTATTCCAGCTATCGAATGCACAAGTTGAATGGATGCCTGCTGATTGAGCGGAAGATTTTCTCTAATAAGGTGAGGGGAAATGGAGGAATAGATATGGAACCTTCTGTCCGAGATTATGAATAGATAGTTATATTCGCGATTGCAGAACTTTTGGTGGGCAACTTGCACAGCTTTTATATTGTCATGGTGAGTCAATTTTCTGCTTTAAACCGGTTATTTATACTTGTCGAAGCTGTATTTTGTCTCATACATGCGCGCCATAAAAGAGAGAAAACTACATGAATTCAAGTCATCTCCATAGATGAAGACAAAGAAGTTTTCGAGTTCTCTCACAACTTCTGTGACTCATGATCAAAGTGGAGTGAATAATACCATTCATCCAAAGTGCGAATATGAATCAGAAGGAGGATATGAGTCTTCACTAAGGACGTAGTGCGGATCAAGCAAGAAGTAATATGCCTAGACCCAGGATCCATGTCTCAATTAGCAGGGATATGCTGGACAGAGCATCCTGTTATAATACAAAGTCATAATATTGAGACCCTTAGTCGAATGGTCAATGACTGTACTCTTGGTTATTGTAATGGGTGGGTTTGAATATTCATATTCCTCTCTCACAGATCCTATTCTGTGATGTAAATCCAAAAAAAATAAATTCCTAGCATCGAACAGTCAGCGAGATCTAAATGACTCAGGACCAAGCTGCGTGTCATTCTAGTCCTCGTTAGATGAGCGTGACTATTATTGAGAGTACATCCAGACTATCGCAAGATTGGTAGAACAGAACATTAATCCACGGTATAATAAGATTCGTATGGCTGGAGATTGTCTTTGACTTATTTCGCATTTATCTTTCCTACCTTGGTCGTGGCAAAGATAGTCAGTCTTTAGGCTGATTAGTGATGACTGGCAGCTCTTCAACGTTCTAATGCTTACTCAACTATTTATGTGCCTGAGGCAAAATATCAATGAATTATTGGCAACAGCAATATACAATCTATAGTAAGCAAAAGACAAATCATCGAGAGCATAATTAATATCCAAATTAGCAGACTCTCTCTCCACGGTTTAGTCTACAGAGCATTCCCTATCCTTAAATGCCCAGGCGCTCCTTCAGGCTGAGCTTTCAATTCTAGGTCTCATTGAATCTTGATACCATACGACTTTGTTTTGGGTCATGGCAACTGCATTGGCCTATAAATTCCTTGTCGACTAACTCTTGTCTGCCAAACCCTGAATAGTCGGGGGATTCATAAACATATGATTCGTACTGTGACAAATCGGAAGCCAGGAATAACCAATGCAAGGGAAAGAGAGTCGAAGGAGTTGTTCATAGCATTTTGAGATTGGTTTTTTCCTTTATCTCGAGGTGATGAAAATCTAGTGTTCGGAGATTCCGCCTAGCGCAAGTAGCTCTATAGTGTGTAACCTATCCATTAATGTGATCTTTTGATGGAACGGATTCTAACTTTATATATTTGGGATTATTTCGATGGTCATTGTGCACGTACGCTATATTTGAAAATGAACCGAGAATGTATACTTTGCGATTTTCGTTCCTTATCATCATGTACGAATGCGAAGATATTCGCGATTCTCTTACCCTAGAAATAATATCCAAAACTTAAGTGATATCTAATCTTTGGAGGTTTATGAGTGGCTTAGAGAAGAAGGGCGATGGCGGAGGTAGACTGGAACCCGTAAAATGTACATATAATGGAATCTGCAATATTGCATCAATTTATCAATTAAAGTACTAAATAAGAACGTTGGTGTAACGGGTGACTACATGTATGAGAGTATTTTTCTAAATTATCTATTTTATATACATAGTGTAAACAAAACATTTTTTCTAATGTGTGTGTAAAATCATTGACTTAGCTTATGTATTGCCGAGGGCCCTGTTACCTTTCCAAGTTTTAATGTTACATTGACCAAGTAATTTGTGCAACTCTGAGATTTTGCTGTATAAAATACCTGTAAGGATCAATCATGATGAGTGTCAGAGCCGCTAGGTTGATGTCGCTAAAGGTCACAGTATAGCTAACTTGAATTGTGATGTGTCCAATTCTTACGACAATATTGAAAAGCATTAATGAATATTGTAGATCTATCTGCCGGTCTGCGCTGTGGCCATTAATTGTCATATGATTATATCTTTCTAGTCTTTGCTAGGTTTCTTAAGTATTTGACGTCTGGTCGATTTGAAAAACCATTGTAGTCTCATTATAGGGGAAATAATGCGATGTGTGCCCGACTGCATTGAATGCTTGATGCATGTAGTTTAGGCGGAGCCTTGAACTACGACGACCATATGCCGCTAGCATGAGACTTACTATCAGTTTTAATAATTTATGGATATGGCATTTATGATTCTACTAGAACCAACACGTTAAGTTTGAAATATTACAACCAGCAATTGGTATCCCAATAACATATATGCATATAAATGATAGACAAAATCAATTGATATGCTCGCGTATCTATCCCATTTGCTATTTTGATTAAATCCACAGGATGCTATATTATCTCCCAACGCATACATGACATGAAGAAATTAGGACAACCCTGGTGTTATTGTTCCGAGCGCTGGACTCTGATTGGTCTGATTAGTGATCACGGTTTTATATTCGACCGAGATACACAGATTACTCTATCCCACGGGAAAATATTATAGAGCAGTGGGACTTTCTTTGTTGGATTTGGGAATTTTAAGCAAATCGGAGAATACGGAGAGAAATTAAAAGTAGAAAAGGGGTTAGACAACTAACAGCAGTAACACGTGATAATATATAAATATACATGTGTAGAGAAGAAATCGATTGCACAGGCAAATTACAACCTTCCCGTTATATTCAAACACTGAATCATTCACTTATCATGGCTTCGAAACCGTTTAAGGTTCTAATAGTTGGTGCTAGCGTTGCTGGTCTCTCATTGGCCTTGATGCTGGAGAAAAATGGCATTGAGTTCGTTGTTCTTGAGGCATATCCAGACATCGCGCCTCAGATTGGAGCGAGTATTGGCCTCTTGCCAAATGGTCTCCGAATTCTTGATCAATTGGGCTGCTACGACGCTGTTATGGAAAAGGCAGAGTTCCCAGTCACTGAAACAGTGTTTCGCGATTCGCGTGGTAGGCCGTTTGCCTCGATCAAAGACTTCGGCAGCGTGCTAACGGAACGGTGACTAATTCCCTTGTACTTAGTTACTTTTTGGATCCGTCAAGCTTACACGAATTTTACGTAGTCACGGATACGCTATGCTTTTTCTCGACCGCCAAATGCTTATTCAAATTCTGTACAGCGCGATCCAAGGAAAATCAAAGGTGTTCACCTCGGAGAGAGTTGTCACCATTCGGAATAAGGACTCCAGCGTCACGGTAACAACAAAATCTGGGAAAACCTACACGGGTGATATAATAATTGGAGCAGATGGAATTCATTCCACAGTCCGAAAACAGATGTGGCTGGAGGCCAACCGAGTCGATCCTAAATGGATAGATCCTTCAGAAGAGAATTGTTTGTATACAACTTCCGAACCATTTGTTTCCAATTGTAAACTAACCAAATAGTTAAGCTCTCGCTGCAACATATGCTTGTATATTCGGCATATCTGAGGGAATCCCGGGGATTAAAAAAGGATCCGTAAACTCGGTTCTCAACGAGCATTTCTCATACATAGTTCCCAGCGGACCCGGCGACAAAACATATTGGTTCTTAGTGAAAAATCTAGGCAAGACAGTGTATGGCACAGATATCCCTCGGTTCACCAAGGAAGAGGAAGAAAACCTGGCACAACAGCACTGGAATGACTATGTCACTCCAACTTTACGATTTTCGGACCTCTATAAGCATAAAACCAACTCTGTTTACACCAGTCTTCCTGAGTATGTGTATAAACGGTGGTACTTCCAGAGAATTATGACTATTGGCGACGCAAGCCACAAGGTGAGATGTCGTTTATCTAGTGAAAGATTAGAGATTGATGGTAACAAATCTGGCCTTAATAGTTCGAACCAGTCACTGGACAAGGCGGCAACTCAGCCATAGAAACAGCAGCTGCTCTAACAAACCACCTTGTCTCTGGCCTGGGAGAATGTACATCGGCAAGCTTAACTACCAAGGAAGTTGAGTCTATATTTCAGAAGGTCCAGGTTCAACGTGAAGCGCGGACGCAGAGCATATTGAAAGATGCCCATGCCCGTCAACGTTTTGAGTGCTTAGAAACATGGTCTTTGAGGGTTTTTGCTAGATATGTCTTCCCTTATATCCCGAAGCAAATGCTTTGGGATAGTTTGTATAACATCTTCTGCCCAGCGGTATCATTGAGAATGCTCCCACAGCCAAAGCGACAACGAAGTGAGCCTTACTTTGACGAATTATTCAGAACGCCGTCATCGCGGGGGTGGATTGGGTACTCAGTATATGTATTATACGTCATCGTCGCCACACGTGCATATCGATTGCTATTCGTGGCGGGAATAAAGAACGGTACCTGGAACCTTCTTCATGACGCTATGCGCAAGGACATATTCACGATGGATATACCTGTTCGTCGGAGCTATACCCAGAACGAACGAATTGACCGGATGCTGCAATCTCTGGTCACCGTCTTTTTCGCCGCATTCACAAGTTCGTCGGACGAGCAGGTATTGCAACTGGCTTATTTTCTTTCAGCAATTCTGCCGTTGGTTGCAATATTCACAGTCGAGGGCTTTCGCAATAGAAACAAGTGGTCACTTCTTTCCGTGTATGTCAATACTTTCGCTTCTCCATGTACACGTTACTTATTCAAATATCCATAGTCCATCTATTTGGGGTCTTTTATATCAACTTCATGGAATAGGATTCATAGCGCCCATTTATTTCCTGGCCAGTGCATTCTCATCGAGGCATGCGGTGTACTTTTCACCGACATCCAGACGCCTGTCCACATCCGACGCTGCAGTTATTCTTCCTGCAGTAATTGTTGGATACATAGTTCCAACTCTACTTTCGTTCTTCCCAATCAGAGAAGCATATTCCCGACAGTTGATAATTGCAATCTGGCAACCAGCGCCCATATTCGTTGTCATTCTAACGCATATTTTTTCAAGATTGTCCAAGATCGCAGCATGCTTGCAAAATTCAGAGAAATGCATTCCACAGAATATCAATGGTGATATTCGACACTTAGACTTAATTTATCAGGTAACAGGCATTATATCGGCCTGTTTCCATATTGCCCTTGTTCTTGGCTGCGTGGTCTCGGGGAACAATATTTCTCTAGTCCAGATGTTGTTGCCCAGGAGTTCGTTTGCTCCTGTTGCGAACCTTGCAGACGGCTTATTCATATTCTTCCAAAATGACTATCTGATGGCTGCCGCAGCCATATTTTTGTGGTGCTGGCTCAGTATATGGGATCTATATCGAGTAGGACTTTCCAACGTTAGTTGGAAGCGTGGACTGGTTGCACTAGTGGCAGGATTTGCATTAATAGGGCCTGGTGCGACATTTGCAACTGTTTGGTACTGGCGTGAGCATATCATGACTGGAGAAAATTTCGCCAGGAGGATATAACTTACTGTATGGGATATACTCCAAAGAAACAGAACCTTTCACACTTTATGGAGAATTGTTATGTGCTGTAAAATAGAATGGACTAGTATTGATAGGTATTAAGATAGAATACATATGTAGAATCGATATCATACATTGAGCTCGGCAGCATCGTTAGTGAAGTGCCCGCTTGATGTTCTTCCATACTAAATTCTCGACATCGCGACGTCGAAATGCTGGGGCACAACCTATACAAATACCACATTGAACCAGCCCTATGGAAAGTTAGCTAATGCACTATAAGTAGAATGTCACTTTAATACACCCACCATTTATGAGAATCGATTGGTCGATGGCAATAACTGTATTCTCTGGATCACTCTGGCCTGGCATGAGACTATGTCGCTGGACTATGCCGTCCGCAAAACCAAGCAACTCTTGCCCTGAGTGAAAAGATCGATCACCACCGTCAAATTGAACGCTGTTGGCGTCTAAAAATCCTTCCACATCATGAATATCAAACCATTCCTCTTCTGAGGAAAGCTCTACCCATCCATTCGTCTTTCTACATATCTGCCGAGTATCTATGCCGCAGCGGGTAGTTGAAGCGAAATGGGTTCCAGCACCACCAATACTAACGAAAGGAAAGCGATCATCCTTGATTGGATTTGCTGCATTTAACTGCAGAACATGTTCAAGATACGATACGATCTCTTGTCGCGGCAGATATTGCAGCAAGAGACCGAAATGCGGCCAGAGCGCCTCCTCCGTCACTGAGGAATTAGTCAACCATTGGTGCCCACCCTGACCACAGGCAACAAAGAGCTTGCGAGTGAAAGGCGTTGTAATGTAATTGATAGGCTCAAAACTGGGGTTGAGAGGTCGTATTATGCCGTTGGGAGGGAAACAATAATCACCGGATTGGTTTGAGCTTTCGATTGGTGGGAGAAGAGCGTTTATATGCCAAAAGTTGGCCGTCGGCTTCAATTTTGGAATGATGTCTGCCGATTCTTTCGTGTGTGACTCCAAATTTTCCGCGGTAATTTTCTCTTGGAACTGTTGACTCTGTGCAAACGCCGGAACGGGCCTAGAATGTGTCTCAATAGTGTGTATTTCAGCCTTTTTAAGCTGTAGAGTCACTTTCTCCTGAAGAATAGAAAAGTATTGTAACATTTTTGACTGCGAAATCAAGATACCGTCACTGACGAGGTGGGCACTGAACGTGTCCATATGTTGTCCAACTTGGTTTACTACATCTTCTAGGTAGGCGACGCGTGCTTTTAGTTCATTGATTTGCGATTTTTGACGCGACCGATAAGTCCTTTGCGCCTCTTTTATTTGGTGTCGCCGTTTCTGAATTCGTCGCTGTCTCAATAGAGTTAGTGTTTACTTTTTATGCACGTTAAACGTCTCGGCTTACCGTGTCCAACTGTTGCTGGCGTTCCACGACATGTGGCAATTTCAAGTTGTTGGTAGTCTCCATTCAAAGTACTTTCTAGTGCGTAGTGTAGATACCCGTAAAGTACGTAGGCTGCCCGATTTACAGGCTTAAATTTTTCAGATAATGCGTGGCTGTGGGATGAAAATTGTTGGGTCAGTGGCGAGTCGTTTGTTGTAAAAAGTTCAATGTTACATGGATGTAGCTTGTGAGGTGGGCGTTGTCCATCACCAGCGGAAGCTAAAGAAGACGAGAACACCACGGTGTACGGAATCGCATCCGACAGGAACGACTGTAAGTCTTTTTTTTAAAAATCCACCCCAATGCGGAAGTAAGATAGATTGCAATGAAATGACCGAGCCTAGTTTATTAACATTATGCAGTCCTCAATGGATTCATGCCTGCCCGCAAACTCACAATCAAAGAGGAGTCTACAAAACTGCGTGGTCTTTGTTGGTGAGGAGGTCCTCCAACAGACTTATGGTAGCCTAAACATTCACGTCGGAGGCCTATAGCACTAATCTTTTGCCGAATACGTCACTAGTCCTAATCTGGATGCTTACTCTGCTACAAGTGGAGGAGCGCCGCTTGAATAAAATATTGAGATGTTTAGTATCTTATTATTGGCTTATTGAGTAGTTCGGCCCCAGTTCCAGGCAGTTGTGTCATGTGACCGATCTGCCATAAATGGGGCTAGGCTGGCCAAGCTGGTCATGTGACCACTCTTTGTATTAGTTCTCCCAGTATCCCCATTCCCAGGAGAATCCAACTTTCATATAAGCCCTGATTGGCCTGATGCTATTCCATCAATTTCGACATGTAGTAGCATCCTACATAGCAGCATACTAGGGATCTCTGGTATCTGTGCTATCTGACCCATGTAGTTCGACGTTATTGTTTACGTGACCCAACCCCCAATTCCTAACCACCTCTCGTCGATAGACCTCGCTGCAAATTGCCTTCAAACCAGACCGAATAGCAGTCATTGGCTGAATTGCAAGACATAATCTACGGCAACATGTGCAGCAACGTGATCCGGATGCGCAGAACTCAACTCCCCTGCAGAGGCAGTCCCTATACCGCGTATACGATGGCATCCAGAACTGCTCGAGCTCCGAGGACATGGATGACGGCAACTAATAATCAGCCACGCCAGCACGACTCCGGAGGACACCGAAAATAACATCGAATCTACAAACTACAATATAAGTTTTGCTGACAATTCTCTTGCTAGTTTTAAATTGTCATCTGTTAATGGCATCAAAGGTAATGGCAAAGCCGTTTATACGAAACTAACTGATAAACCAGTGGGCCATGGGGCTCTATCATTCTGGCCCATTGTGAATTTCTATCTCGATGGCATTAGTCCCATACTTTGTGTTTCGGAACGAGCGGCATGCCTGCACTAACAAAAACATACGTATTCGTTAAGCGGACGTGATTTGACAGCCCTTAGTCCGTATATTATAGTCGTCATACTTTCTTCTGTGCAAAATATTGATTTTCAAAATATTTATTCAAAGGCCCCTACATAACAGATCCACCAAACTTCGACAGCCTCCTTGGCATCAAACCACTGCGGTGAAGAGAACTCTTCGGCATTTTTGTGGAATCAACAGCTCAACAGACATGTATCCCGGAGGAATACGATTGAGCATAGGAGGCAATTGTGTTCTTAGGCAGGAAAATATTGCCCGTTTTGGCACGGCTTCAGGCGACAGGGTAGCTGAATGATGGCAGCAGCTGCCCAATCATATGTCGGAAACTCCGCTCGGCAAGAATTAACTACCATAATGAAAAGAAGCTGCAAGCAGAGATCTTGGCAATAATTAGTAACTTTTCACCCGCACATGACAGATTCGGTGGCTGGCTGAAAGCCCAATCCTGTACAACCGACAGCACTATTGATCTCCATCTAACCCCGCTTTTGACGGGCGGCTTGGATGTGTCCGAACGCCTTCTTAGTTTTTACTCAGATTTCAAACATGATGTTCATTGCCTATCATCACTTACCGTTAGGATCACCCGGCCTAGCGAATGTGCCGCTATGATGGACATCTAGCCTGGTTCAACATTTCCAACCCCTGTCGTGTCGGCAGTAAATGTACAGATACTTTAATTTCATTGGACGATGCTATTTATTAAGCCCAATTTCAATCTCGTCGGGCTAAGGCTTTTGTCTTGACGAGAGTCTTGAACTGCTGATCAATATTTAGTGTGGGTGGTGCAAGGGTTCCTACATCCCTTCGGCGGGGAACTGGACGAACACCAGTTCGAGGTTGAACAGTTGATCTTCACATACCTAAGCACGTGTGTTGATATGTAGGCCCGTTACGTGTCGTTCCCGAACAAGCTTATTAACGGCAGATCGTGATGTGTCGTTCATATGCTCGGTTGACTTGACACAATTCTGTAAAAAATCACACAATATCCAAGTAAGCGTCTTCAATTCAATATAATATTCATTGGCAAGTATATAAATAACCTAACTTGGTCTTTGGACATCGACAAAGCCATTCCTTAAACCCCGATCCATGTTTGAACCTGCTCCCAGGTTGTCACCTGTTCACCCCACCCTCTCCAGATACCCTTGATGTTGGTACTAACCCTCTATGTCGAAGCCCAACATAATTTAGAGAGCTTGAGTCTAGAGCACAACATCAATTCTTCATTACACAAATTTGGTACTTTTTACCGGGGGCATGTAGCGATCCAGTGTAGGCAATGAAGTCTACCACGCTCAATCCCCACTCTTTTAGCTACATTGAGGAAGTAAGTAAGATATCCGCGGGCCGTATTTGAAGCTATCACCTGAGTTCCATTCAGCAGAATTAGTATTACGAGTCGCCGATTACGGCCGCCCCTCAATGCATCATAGTCCCCGCTATTCCAACGTCGGAACTATAGCCAGGAGGTCATCTGTGTACCCGGTTGTGGCTAACAGCCAGCAGAGTCAGCCAAAGGCTGGCTGAACAACTGGTTCATATTTTCAAAAATGAAGGAAAAAACAGAGGGGAAATTGATCCCCCCCTGAAGGCATTCCTTTCCATATCTGGATAGTAGGATTTAGATCTTTGCCTGCCTGGCGGTATTGATGTCGTTCCCATATCAACAACGGCCTACGTGAAATTAGAGACTGGCGAGTCTGAAAGTGGAATGTGATCTACCTTCGCCCTTAATACCAAAGGAACCGGTCCGTATGATCCCATGTCTGTGCCTATTTCGCTGCCCTCATAGCGGGATGTCGGTGTGAATGAACCTGCATTCGTAAAGTGGGCATTTTAACAAGAGCGAGCGAATTATTGACGCCGTATAAGAGATGCTGGTCTTCCTCGCTTAAAATGGTTCACACCGTTCTGATGAACGTCTACAATTCTAGCTAGCGCTTGTAACAGGGGGTGATACAGGTTCGTACACCACCACCTTTTGGTTAAAAAAAGAAAACCTGAATTTTGGGCTGATGGCAGAACTGTCCAGGGATAATCGATTGGTCTTTGCATGTCGGTTACGGATATTTCTCAATTGAATTTTGTGGGAGGTAAATGAAAAGAAAAAAGGGGCGAGATTGTCTATAAAAGGGCCAATTCCTCTTGAAGGACTTCCAGTAAAACGATCATTCTTATTGCGATCATCACCATCTGCAAGAGCAATAGGACAGCAAAAAAGATATCGTTTCAAAGCCAAGCTACAGCCATGAAAATTTTCAACTCTGTTCCCCTCCTTCTCCTCCCCTCCATTGTCTCTGCCCTTCCCAGCGAGCTCGCTGAGGTTGAACTAGACACAAGAGCCTGTGTTTCTTTCAAGAACCCTGTCACCAATGTTAGCGGTTGCTGTGACGTCGTAACCGCCCAGCTCTTCTGGATTGATATCATTCTCGGTCTTGGCGTATGTTGCCCTCTGGGCCAAGTGCTCGATGGCTTCAACTGCGTCGCTCCTCCTTCCAACGGCAGTACCTGTACCGGTGAACCTGTATGCCCGCACAAAATTGGCACTGATCTGGGCATCAAGTACGGCCACTGCTACGTTCTTCTGAGTCTCAATAACAACTACCTTGGTCATGACTCCGCTACCAAGTACGTCGTTAACGGCGAAAACCCTGGTGTTGTGTTCCGCGTCTGTGGGGATACGACCAACTGTGTTACCACGGCCGATCAATACGTTACCACGAATGGTACATGGTACATGCAAGACCAGTTTGGAGATCCCAACGGTTCTGGTTTTGGTTGGCTAGGCGGCTCCGGTGATCTTTCGATTCAGAACTCCAGCACTGCACTTGTTATGGGCGGTTCGACTACTTGCTTCGGCGGTAGCTGTGCAATTTGTATTAACTTCCCTCCTGGCGGTGCTCATGCCCCTTGCCCTCTGGCTCCGGGCCAGTCGCATTTGGGCATTGCGCCTAACCCAAACAGCTGCCAGAACTTTTATTGGCAAGAGGTGCCGTGTCGCTCGGAGAAGTAAAGACATGAAAGGCGATAGTGCAAAGGCCTTTGGATATGTAGAGGCGAAGTAAGGATGGTTGTCAAAAGGAAACTTTTAGTCTTTCGGGTACTTCTTGTGTTTTTTTAATGGGGCCCTACCGTTCACTCCTTTGATTGACACTCTAATTCCTAGGAGCATTTTAATTGCTTTCCTCAAAAGATTACATTCATTAGTGATAATCGATTGAACTCAAATCTGACTTAGTCGTCGCTTGTATACACTTTGTAGCAATTGGGGCTGTTTCATACACTGTGAAAATATCAAAATGCCCAATTCCCACATGAATATTGTAAGATTATAATAAGAAATAGCCGATACAGAACTATAGTTGGGAGTTCTAAAACAATCCGGTAATGACAATAAGTAAAAGAAACCCTTCCAAAATGATTAAGAGCTTATCGTGATTCTATACATAGAACGAGCAGACTCCAGTTTGGTTGTGGTGTGGGTTTGTGGTGAAATTGACTTGCCTGCCCGTCAAACAGAGGTCACAGTTGAACACCCCATCTCAAGTTTGAGAAGGTAAAAATCGTTACAGCACTGCACCAACGACTGAAAGTTGTGATTGTTGATGCGTTGTGCGTTGTCACAAATGATTAAGATCACGATAAAAATTAGTGTCCGCTGGGGGGAGTCTTACCTCTCGATCATAACCGGCGAAATAGATTACCGGCTTCGCCGGGTAGAAATCTCCTATAGAGTTGGTAAGAGTGAGAGTTATTTGAATTGGTGACTTGAAAACTACGACGTGGCGTGTTGAGGCGGTAAAGGATATGTGGGGAAAAAGCTCGCATATCCCTGACGAGTTCTTCCCTTGTCACCCATTCTCAAGCAATGACGCGAGCTAGCTACTACTGTAGGTACCTTTGCTAGCTGATGATAAAGGAGTCCACGCGTCTCATACGGCATGCTCCACTATCACCACTTCGGCCCCAACATGCTCTATCTAATCGATTATTCCGCACCGGTTATACTTTAACAAATCTAGCGTGTTACTAGACATATCTCCAGTCCAATCCAATACCTGAAACTAGATTAGTCTTAAATATATTTTTATCGGGTTAGTTCGGGTATTTAACAAAACTCAGAATAGGCGCAAGTACGTAACCTTAAAATAAAATTTAGTGTCAAAAGAGTTTAGTTGAGTTTAAGTTATAACACAGTGAACAGTTGAAAGCTCTGCTAGATCAACCTATTGGCATTTTATGGAGGAACCTGATATTTAGGTAATTACGAAATCCGATAACCTGTTACGAAATTATTTCAGTCAACACCATGTCAATTTCAAAACTGATCATCAAAATGATGAGTAGGAAATTCCTAATTCGGTTTAGCAGGATTAACCTGGGTCTCAATTTCAGCCCCTTTTTCTGAAATTTCAAACTCTAAATCAAATTGCACTAACAGTAGTGGCACCTAAGCGTGTAGCTCGCCACTCTATACTTCCCTATAATACTTGAATTGTAGAGGCGGCCTCTTTTCAAAGAGGGAGTGGCCGATTCATTGATTTGGTGCAACTGTTACCCTTGGTTTAGTGAATGAGAATATTTATAACAAATTTCGGGAGAAATTTTTATCGTCATTATGTCCGAGTGGTTAAGGAGAGTGACTCGAATCACGATATCACTTGGGTTCGCCCGCGCATGTTCGAATCATGCTGATGACGTTTTTATTGTATCCTCTTTTTGTTTTTCGGAGTCAGGGAGCCCCAGTACTATCTTCACCGGGTACTTGATTTCCTTCTTGTATATTTTCTTTTGTGTAGCTTTAGCATTTCATAGCGCTTTTTTGAGCACGTACGACTATCAGAAAATTGGGCTTGAACTTGAGCGGTACGTGGAATTTAGTGCGAGGGTGCTTCCAAGAAGCCTAATAATTTTAACGCCAGGTTATCAATTATAGCTACCTCCCTATAAGCCTTATATATATTACACTCAACTTACTTTTAACTCACCTGATAAAATCATTCCAAACTTCCCCAATTCTCCCCAATCCTAGCCCTAAACTTTCCGAACTCGTGCGCGTGGGTAACCAATAGCTGCACTCGTGTACTAAATTCCACGCAACGGTCAACTGCACCCCGAATTTCTCAAAATTTGATCAGTTCTATTGCTACTCGCATGGTCGCCATTCATATAGACTGGCGGAATAAGTGGGTATGTATAAGAAAGACCATTAAAACGGCCCGCCAACTCAGAGAAACTTGATTTTTATCATCGAAAATAGAAGCTACGGCTTACCGGGTTATTTCTTAGATTTTTTGATGTTGATTGACTTCATGATGAAAAGATAGATCGCGCCAACTGAGGATTCGCGATGATTTCGTAAATGAATTTTTGAGGCGGAAAGCTTGTTGTAGGGGCCGGATAATACCGCCGATACCGGGATAATACCCGATGCCCGTAGGAATTACGAGAAAGGGCAATGAATCTAAGCTAAAGAGAAAGTTACATATATTTATCTATCGGGGGCTAATTCTTCCATCCCATTGCTAAATCCCCGACGACTAAGCAGCCACATCCCTGCAAATGTAACATGCAAGCTTGCAAGTGGGGGATTTTCCTATTCTGTATAATGTGGAGTCACAGTCAAGATGGAACAAGTATATAAGATTCCGGTGATGTCGACTTGAAAAAATACAACTCCACTACTATCAAAAGCAATACACAGAAAATTAATTACTCATCAACAAGAAAAATGGGTTTCAAGCACATTCTTGTCGCCCTTTCTACCGCAACCTTTGCCCTCGCTGCCTCCCCAGTGGGGACTGGCACCTGGACTTCGGTCACTGCTAGCTTTGACGCGCAGGAGTGTGCTGGAGGTGTCGTTAACGGTAACACCTTTAAACTTCCCACATCGCCCAACGGCAGCACGAGCGGCAGTGGTTGCTCAAACGGCCACTTGCGTGCTGAACGCCGGTACAAGAATGACTACACCTCGGGTGTGCACCAGTTCGGAGGCCAGTTCCAGATTACCTCCATGACTGGCAACAAAATCTCGCTGAAGCAAACCTTTAACGGTGACGATGGGCCATACTTCATCATGGGCGTTAAGAGCAACGGCGACCTCTACGATGTAGAGGGCGGCGCGACCATTGCCAGTGGCGTGGCCACGGTAGGAACGACTGTGACAATCAACACTATCCATGATGCCAATAACCAGCTCTACGACGTGTACGTCAATGGCAAAAAGACTTTCAGCACCAGCGCCCCCGGCGGTAGCTTTTATGACAAGTGCGGAGCCTACACTAGTGACAGCGGCACAGGTGCGATCACCGTCATCTGGAGCGACGTTTCGTTTTGGACCCAGTAGAAGGAAATGCCCTAGTACAGGACGGGCTGTCAAGTCTTATCTAGCACATGAATCTTTGCTATATCGCATATTGTAAGGGCAACAGCCCCTGCGAATGTCTCTGGTCGTACACATCAAAAGATAAAATTACTCAGAGGATATACTATATCAACTACATGGACCAACCGTGAGACAGAAATAATGAACAACTTAGCTAAATCACTCCTATATGTATATGAATTTCTGTTTATGACGTAATTCATATACAAAATTTATGATTTCTCTCTTCTATCTCTTGTAAAGCCTTCACAATCCGACACGATGGGTAGATGGATAAGTTTTCTCTTTGAACTGTTAACAGAGATAGTCTTGATTTAACCTACTCCTCAGGACAACCTTTAGCCTTATTTTGCACATTTTTAGTTTTAATTTTGCCCAACTATTCAAACGTGATGCCATCCCGACCTTTGGCGTTAGTTGTGCTTCGATTATTGCACTCCTGCTCGGGGTTTCGCCTTACTTCTGCTAGTTTGTATGGTTTACTAATCTTTCCCTTGAATCTTATGTGTGTGCTGCCGTAGCCCCATTGGCTCTATAGTTAAAACCGTAGAATTCAGTCAATCAATAACCTTCTCGGAGAGTAATCGGCCGCGTGTTTGACCGGGCCGGATGTAACTATCTTTATTGTCATCACCTCGCCTTACCTACAGAGTATAGGGCCCAGAAGCTTAACCTGACGATCATTTCTATGAAAAACTGTACAATGCAGTTCATGAACTCTGCAGGCTACTGAACTGGTACGTAGTACTATTAGCAGTATGTTTAATTTGCGGAACGGGTTAACGGAATTCGTTCATCATTATATCCATATTAACCTAGAAGTTTTAAAAATACATTAATAGAGCCATCAAGTGAATTGGGCTTATGCCTAATGAATGTTCTCTACTGCAGACATCCATAGCTGAGCATCGACCATAGCATCTCTTCTATCCTTCTTCTTAATATTCCCACCCCTTCACACGATCGTCTCGAAAGGGAAGTTGTATGACTCATTTGTCTCCTTATCGATTGAACTCACTAGCTTTCCTTTATTTGCTGGCAAGTGTATCTGACCGTCAGATGATTATGTCGAGTAGAATGAGAAAGAATGCATAATGTTTGCTGACGCCGTAAAACAGGACCTACAGAAAACCCAATCATATTTTCGTATAACCTGCAAAAAGCACTAGCTGAAGCAGAAGGAATCCTTTTATATTATTGTTAGTCTAAGTAAATTTTCCTAATTTTTTTTTACAAGGACCCAATCTAGCAAACTCAGTGTGTTGGGGAATTGTAGCGAAAAGTCGATTAATTGACTAGGTATACGAGAGTGCACAGTCAAGACTGATTAACAGTTGTAACATATCAACAAGAGATCATACACAGCATCAAACTCAACACCATCGTTGTTCTATTAGTAATAAGTAAGTAATGTGCGAAGGGAGATGGAGTAAATAAATATTTGACGTATTCGACGACTCTCGTAGGTGCTACGGCTCAACCTCTCATACTCTCTTTCGGCGTCGTCAAATGCTACTAATAGCACCCACTAGAATCGGAGTTATAATAGAGAAAATTTCTATTTCTCTGTTACCATGGAACGCACTGTTCCCCCTTTTCGGCCCTAGAAAGATTGTTCGGCCGAGGAGTCCCCCGGCCCGTCGAGGGTGGAATGTGATCCCTTGGGGAAACGCGGGGTCTGGGGAAGGTTAAAACTTTAGCAGAAGCCGATAACCCTAGGTGGGTTGGGTCTGGTACGTTAACAAATCATCGTCCACGGTCGGCAATTGTTGTTTCTTCCTATTTATTGATTTCTATATTTCACCTCCTCTTCCTACCCGCTCAGTCTTAATAGCGTAGTCTTGTTCTCGATCGTTCGATCTTGAAGTATTTTTGGCCTGGGAAGTCTGATCACTGAGTGTTCCTAGATATTCTAATAGCTTTCACAGCTATTATTCTTATCTCTCCAGTTGTCACGATGCCTCATTTAAATTCCATGACTGCGCATGGGATCCATGGAGTGAAGCTCCATGAGATTGGGAAGCGCGATCGTATGTGGTGGCATTACCCCGGCCTGGGGACACTCAACATGCTGCTTCTTGGCTGTATTGTGTGCGATATGACGAATGGATATGACGGTTCAATGCTCAATGGTCTTCAAATTACCGCTCAGTGGCAAACCTTCTTCCATCACCCTGAAGGCACTCATCTAGGCACTCTTAGCAATGGTACCCGATACGGTCAGATTGCGTCCCTCCTAGTGGTGGCGCCTCTACTCGAGAAGCTTGGGCGACGTCGCCCTATTGCAATTGGATCCTGTATTCTGCTCATAGGCGTGGCTCTCCAAGCTGCTGCGCAAAACTATGCTATGTTCCTTGTTGGTCGTCTATTGATTGGATTTGGCAACTCCATCCAAAATCTTGCATGCCCAGTTCTTGCTTCAGAACTGGCCCACCCCTATCAACGGACTCAAATTGTTGGTATTCAGAATACGACTGGGTCACTCGGGCAGATTATAGCGGCATGGGTTACTTATGGCACGGCATTCATGGTCAGTTCCTGGGCATGGCGTCTGCCGTCGTTACTCCAGGCCTGCTCCTCCGTTTTCCAATTGATTATGAGTTTCTTCATACCTGAATCCCCTCGATGGTTGGTCGCCCAGAACCGGCGTGACGAAGCATGGGAAATCTTGAAGAAGTACCACGCCGAAGGGGACGACGATTCGCAGCTATTACAGTACGAAATGCAAGAAATCGATGCTGCAATCGAGGCTCAGAAGATGCAGTCTCGTACTTCATGGCTGGAATGGTTCCGTACCCCGGCAAACCGCTACCGGTTGTTCATTGTTGTTACTTCAGGCTTTATTATCCAATGGTGCGGAAACGCTATTATCTCATACTATATACACCTAGTATTCAACTCCATCGGTATAACCTCCACCAAAAAACAGCTACTCATCAACGGTGGTGCTACGATCAGTGGCTTCGTTTGGGGCAATACGTGGTCACTTGTCATTGACCACTGGGGTCGCCGACCGATGTATCTCATCGGTATGGCGGGTATGTTCGTATCCTTCTTGATGATTACTGTTTTCACTGGGGTCAACCAGAGCATCAACTTCTCTAATGATGGTCTTGGCAACGCCACCATCTTTGCCATCTTCCTTTTCGGCTTCTTCTATAAGATGCCCGGATGTATGCTCAATTCCTATGTTGCTGAGGTGGCGCCATTTGAGCTGCGTGCAAAGGCTTTTGTTATTAGCGCCTTTGGTGACGCCGCTGCAAATATTTTCAGCGGTTATGTAAACCCAATTGGCCTCGTGGCCATCCGGTGGAAGTATTACATTGTATGGTGCTGCATTTTGGTCAGTAATTTCATGATCGGCTACTTCTTTTACCCCGAGACCAAGAATCTCAGCTTGGAGGAAGTTAATGAATTATTCGACGGTTCGACTTTGAATGTGAAGAGCGTGGACGTGGAGATCAAGGTAGGGAAGGATGAGGAAAATTTCGAAGTATCTCATATCGAGTAGCATATCACTTCTACCCCCCAAAGTAGTAATTTAATATGATATGTGACTAGCATACCTGTGTGAAAATCCAAAACTCAGAACCGAATCCCTGCTGTGGTTTCTCTACCGTTAATTTGTTTTGCCTTTCAGACATTTACTCGCAGGGTTTCAGTTGATGTATGTATGCATGCTGAACGAGGAATTTATCAAATAGAATTGTAGTACTAAAACATCTGAGATGACCAAAGGCCATGCTCTCTACTGCTAGGCATGGCTAGAATAACATAAAACTTTGCTATAGTATCAATTAATTAGGATCCAATTAAAGTCGCGTAGTAGAGCTATACTATGTTGTGATTCCTCGCTCGAATCCATGATGGCGAATGAGTGCATCTCCTCGGGAAAACAGCGGAGGAAACTGCCGGGAGAAATCCCGAAATCCGGAACTACTCATTCTGAATCCGAATTCCATAACGTGTTAACAATCACCACCTAGAATGCATAAGATCAATGGTCATGATATAGAAGACCTCATCGCTAGGAATATACGCCGTCCTAAATACGAATCCACTCCGAATCGATTCTATTAAGCATCTCCCCTTGCCATGATGGACTACCCTAACACAATAATATTGGATGGTGTCCAACTAGCTGAAACAAGGACTTTGTTGATTAGTGGCAAGGATAAATTCCTTCAAGGGGCATTGGGTCGCTTGGAAAGGCGAGCACACGAATGGCTTACACAAGGACCATGGTCAGTCGTGAATAAGGTCAAACCTCCACCAAGTGGTGACATACATGATTACACAAGCTTAGCGCCTTACTGGTGGCCATCGCCCACAGCTGACGGAAGTCCATATGTCCGGCGCGATGGAGAGAAGAATCCAGAAGTATACAACTATAGCGACCGGCTAAACGCCGAGAATGTGTTCACCGCCTCTTATGAGTTGAGTCTCGCATGGTTCTACACGTCTAACGAATCCTATTCGCGGCATGCGGCCAACATACTACGAACATGGTTCATCTCGCCTACCACCCGGATGAACCCAAACTTAAATCACGCTCAAGTGATTCCCCATGCTAATAACGGTCGCTGTATCGGAATTATAGACTTCTCACAAGGTTACACCAGCGTTATTGATGCGGCTATACTTCTTGCCGGAGACTCATCTGGACAGCCAGCACCGGGATGGACAAGGGAGGACATTGCCGGATTCCAGAACTGGAACGTTGAGTTCCTCCACTGGCTAACAAACAGTAGTTTTGGACGTGAAGAAAGCGCCCAGCAGAATAACCATGGAACGTTCGCCGCGATGCAGAAGGCGGCCATCGCGAGATTCGTTGGAAACCATGAACAGGCGAAACGTGAGATACTCAACATTAGGGAGCGCATCAATGCTTCAATTGCGTCAGATGGATCGCAGCCAGAGGAGCTGGAACGAACCCGCAGCTGGCATTATTCCATTTTCAATTTACTTGCCCTTACACGTATTGCTGCTATCGGGCAGAAGGTTGGAGTGGACCTTTGGTCGTACCAAGGTCCACAGGGGCAGAGTATCACCAAAGCGATTGAGTATCTTATCCCTGCTGCGATTTCCAAGGCAACATGGCAAGGCGCTGAAAAAGAATTCCTCCCTTTTGCTGCGGCTGATGTTTTACGCGCAGCAGCTGTTGCAGGGAGCGAGCTGGCGCGAATAGCAGTGCCGAAATTACTGCTACCTCCCGATGATATCTGGGTATTAAGGCCCGCACCTGAACAACTTGATGCGGTGAGGCTGAAGTAAATTGGTTTTTAAAGCACATAGTAGACTCAGATATGACACAAATGTATATATATAAAGATTGACGTAATTGTTGCCTCGTATATAGACACTGTACCGTAGCCATGGGATTACTGTTCGCATTTCCTGGGATTCTACTTTGCTTGTAACTTTATTTTTGTCGCGGTAGATTGTAGTGAGACATAAGAAGCTCTATTTGATATTGTGGTGACACGGAAACTATAGTCTACGTTTGGGAGAACAATGTAACAGATCATATTAGCATAAACTATCTTGACTAGGCACTAATGAACCAATCCTGTCAGTTGCGTAGACAATATATTATCCTAGCATATCATTATATGGACATTTTTGAGTTCCGGATAGCCCATAACCGATGTTCATCAGCAGATTCGTCTATTCTCTCAACCCAGAAGCGTGATTATGAGACAATCACATGGCTGACTTTCGGGAAGAAATGTAATTCTCCGTAATCTTAATATTCACTCCCTTCTCTTTGACAATGCTGGTCAGCTCTGAAAGTGTCGGAATTCGTGGCCTGGTCCTCCATTGTGTATGCATTTCCCGTCCCTCAGGCCCGGCGAGGATTGCAGCAGCAAAAACAGTCGGTACGTTTTCTTTCACCTCTCCGACAACTTGGGGCACAAGGGTTCTTGGGAACATCACATTTGTATTTCCATGTGGTGCAATAATGCGTGCTGCTCGTGTGTGTCCCGGGGGTGAAAAGTCTACGATGCCACTAAAATCACCCAATTTACTAAGAACATATGCCTCGGATCCTTCTTCTTCTTTCACGTCTCTGGCAAAATCAGTCCGCGGCGCTGCGAATCCACCCTCGACAGTTTGAAGGCTTCTCGGCGATAAGATTTGATGCACTCGAATATGCCATGCACCCGCCGGGATCAGCCACGACTGAATTGTAACATCCTTCCACGGTTTCCATGTCGAGAAAAGGATGTTTCCAGCTAAAATTGCCTCATTGCACCACTCGCGGACACGGAAGTGTCTCCCGTCATCACTCAACCCGATCATACTGTCGAAAGCACCTTGCTGGAACTCTCGTACGTCACTCTCGATGCTAAACCCGTAACGAGAAGAATAGGCGAATTTCATGTATTTCTCCGGAATGTGTCGCATCAATTGATGGGTGCCGGGTCCAGAGACGAGCATGATGGTATGATTTAGTTGATGCGTGACTACCATCCCAGAAACCGAATCCGCATATACAGCAGGCCGCTCAGGCATGGACAACTCTTCTGCCATCCAGAAGGGATGATCCGGCGGAAGAGCTAAGGGGGCGAACGCTTTCATTGACCACCAGGGCGAGCCTGTTGAACTGTACCGTTCTGTTATAAATTGATTGGGGTACGCATATCCAAGCGTCAAAAGACCATCGTCCAGTGTATTAATCGGTTGGGAAGCCCACCAACGCAGATTGCGTAGATATAGTCCTTTAATCACACCCCATGGTAGAGCTTCAATGTTCGCCACAGCCAGCATACCCCAATATGCAGCTGTGGCATGGCGATAGACAAGACTTCGTCCATATGGAACATTAGCGCCATTATCAGAGAACCAATGGATATAATGCTTTGCGAAAGTACGTGCTCTTTCCCGCCATCTATCAGCACGGGGCTTGTCCTCTGGTCGATAAACAGAGTACAAAAGGCCGTAGTAATGCCAAGCAAACGGATTGTAATAATCTAATCTGCGCGTATCTGGAATGTCGGCTCCATCACGAAACCATCCTTTCTCGATATACATACTCTCAAGATCTTTCAGATACTCTTCAGTACCATTCCTATCAATCGAAACGCCCACTTTTTCAAGACCCATATCAACGAGGATACGAAAAAACTTGTGGTTGTTATTAGCATGTTGTGTGTTTCTGCTTTGTATTAACCAGCTCGCGAGGTTTCTTTTGGACACTTCGTCAAGTGGATCATACACATGTTCTGGAACCACGAGCAGTGCGTATCCCAGAGCTGTTGCTTCTACATGCCTCTGGTCCATATCAGTAACGGTTCCCCAATACTCTGGGTGGCTAGGATTGGTGCCATTTTTTAGACCCTCTCTGTAAACATGCCAGTAATCAAACTTTGCTCCGCCTCTGGCTAGAGGGACCAGTCCAAACAAGGGACGAGCAAATCCTTCAAGATCACATGCTGCACGATCCCAGTTAGAGCTAGATGCATCTAACTGCACGCGAGCCTTCCCAGGGGAGAACTTAGGAAGAAGGGGATTAAATAGAGCGTGACAGGCAGCTATGACATCGTCGCGGGTCTCGAGGGGATTTGTGAATAATGTGTTAAATCTAGTTGGTCTGATAGTGCTAGAGTCGACTGCCATAGCGGTAATTTATTTTGTTGTGATAGATCGATTGTTGAGTCCTGGGGTTCGGGTGTCACTTTTACGCTGCAGATGGATGTTAGGCAAAACTGAAGAGATATTAAGGGTCCCTTAGACCCTGCTGCAAGAGATAACTTGATACAATGAAAACAGCGACAATTGACCGATTAGGGGTTCTTCCACAGCGTGCAACATGAGTGTGCCACATGCGAGTCGGGCGGGAGTAGATGTCGGCCGACCAATAAATAGCATCCGGTTGAAATTTTGACAACGCTCTTGGCCGTCTGAAAAAGGAACAAGTTAACGGTATGATCTTCGAGAATATGTGTGTCAAAGGTAACTCGGTAGATAATGAAGGAAAATCTTATTCTCAAGACAACTAACTAGCTAAGCAGGGATTTTGTTGGGCGGCATGCTCCGACTGACAAGCAGACGACACTGGCAAATGTCAACCAAAAAAGTTATTTGTCCAAGAATATCAACCCTCAACACCGCCATTGCGACAATAAAGGTGTGGTTCGCATCATGTAGTCATCGAGACCCATAACCCGACATGCAACTGTGCTACTGTATGTAACGGGTTATGAATCGGGGCCGGGATAATCCTCGGCCGGTCACATCGGCGAGTCCGCAATACACGACAACGACTGGAAAGTGAGTAATGGGAGCCATTCACTGGTCCAATGAATGCCAATAAGGCAACTCTTATCGCTTACTAAGAGTTTCCAGGTCTTTGCTTGAGATTAAAACCCCCAAAATTGGTAACATCAATCGTATTATTTCTCATTTTCGCCTCGCCTATAAGCTTTTATACGAAAGTGAATTCCTTTTGAAGAACTAATTACTGCTGCCGCTACCATGGGAAGTATGTATCACTCTACATATTCAGAATATGCGAATGGTGTCTCCAATGACTCCTCTCGAAGCTCAAGCAATACCTTTCCTTCTGACGACAACACCGCTCCATCATCAACAAACGATGAGAACGAGCAGTTTTTCTGTATTGAACCCGCCAGTCAGATTGGTTTTCAATTGCAAGAGCTATTCTCCGAATCTTGTGCTGGCAAAATTTGGAGAACAGCGGCGAATTTGATTCCAGCCAATGTGGGCATCTACCTCTCATGGTGTTTATAGAATCTAATCTCTGATTTTCGGTATGAATAGGAAAGGATAGACCGCTTTCCCGAATATGTTCTATCCTTTGGTCCGACGGCAGGAAACTACACCACCCGCGAGGCCAAGTTCTGGACATGCGGGTTCTTCCCAGGCAGTCTCTACTGCTTGCTTGAGCGAAGCAGCCGATTTCCTAAAGCTTTCCCTTTCCAAGACAGTTCCATCAATAGACAAAAGCTTCACGATCAACTGCTTACACAGTGTCGCCGCTGGTCTGAGCCTCTCCACGAGATGGCCTTCCGCACAGATACGCATGATGTTGGGTTTATTATCATGCCCGCATTGCGACAGGACTGGGAATTAACCGGCAACAAAAAAAGTATGAACAGCTTACTGATTGCTGCGGAGAGCCTGGTATCAAGATTCGATAATAAAGTAGGTGCCATAAGAAGTTGGAATCAATGTGTTAGTAACCGATACCACATCACGGATCGGGAGACAAACTTTCTAGTGATTATTGATAGCATGTGCAGTGAGTTCTTTCTCATATATTATTCTTTAAAGAACTGCTACTGAAGTAGCACACAGATCTTGATCTGCTGTTTTATGCTGGCTACCAAGGTGGCAATCAGCGATACATCGACATCGCGATCTCACATGCCCGCGCAGTCGCCAAAGCGCTCATTCGACCAGACAATTCCACCTTTCATGTTTGCAATTTTGACCCAAAGACAGGAAGCATCCAGAGCCAGTTTACCCACCAAGGATATCAAGACGACTCAACCTGGAGTCGGTATGTCTTATTGTCGTGGTAAATGATGTCTGGAGTAAATACTGATCATGTTGCAGAGGGCAAGCATGGGGGATTCTAGGTTTTGCTCAAACTTACCGATGGACAAAAGACCCTTTCTTCCTGTCAATCGCAACATCTCTTGCAGATCATTTCATTCATCATCTTCGTTCAGCGACGTACCACCATCCTTACGTTCCTCTATGGGACTTTGACGATAGCCAGGCTCCATATTTACGCGACACCTCTGCTGGAATGATCGCTGCGAATGGAATGCTGTTACTCCATCAGGCGATTCAGACAGATGGGCAAAATAGTAGTACTTACCTTAGGGCCGCAATTCGCATTGCCAAAGAAACGATTGATTTGTCGCTAGCAGATGCCAAAGCGGTATTTTATTTGACGGCAGACGGTACCGTTGATATCACGAAGCCGGACTTCGAGTCCATCCTAATGAATGCAACAGCGAATAACAATCAATACGCCATTATGAGGTACAAGGACCATGGTCTTGTGTACGCGGATTATTATTTTTTGGAGTTTGGAAACAAGCTTTTGAGGATGGGTCTGATTTGATAAATCTCGCGTATGAACATAATTCGTATAATATGAAGATAGACTAGTAGAAATATAAGGTGCATTTGGATCTTTCATACATCTTCAATTTAATTAAATTATATACAATCTCTGGATCTTCGAATGGATACGTTCTTCATATATTCTGCGCAACAGCATACGTCCAATCCCACGCAAAGTCCGTCTCACTCAGCGTGATTACTCTATCCATCTGCGAAAACTGATTATCAAGCAACATATTCGACATCATGGTTAGCTCGTCATCGTTTGCGTTTCCGTTCAAGCCTAGCGCTATAGGGTTCTGTGCAGCTGTACTCGGACGTGCGACACGGTACGAATTGACCGAGTCGGAATACCCATTGCCGTGAATATTACCTGTAGGGACCCTATTGAAGGATGGACTTTCACCTAAAACGAAACCAGATTCATTCTCGGGAACAGACCCTCTGTCCTTTGCTGGAGACTTCCAAGATCTCAAACTGTGCTCTAGTGCCACAGATTCGTCCACGTTCGCTGCTTGTCCTCGAGACACAGCGGCATCTTGAGTGCCAGTCACTAGTTCGGAAAATGCATGTGTGCGCTTCCGAGATATATCCAAACCAGTTATAATATCATCGTGAAACAGATTGTTTGCCTCTAACTCCGGTTCATTGATACACTTTGAATGCAATGCTTCTAATAAAGCAGCATATCGACCCGCGATATCAAAGTCTTGATGCGTCTCGTTAGTTGTGACTACTGTGGATCTTTGTTTTGGGGATTGCAGATACCCCTGCCAACGACGCGACATGTATTTTAGACTCTTCAGAAGATCGAAGTATTCATTTACCAGGGGCGTAGCGTGGAACTTCCAATGTACTAACCAAGTCAGCTTGCACACTTACAGTGAAGTCAAAAATAAATTTTGAGGGGGCTAATATCACCCACCTAATAAAACTCTGGCTGCAATGAACACACAAAATGGAAACTGCGCAACGACAATATCCGATGCGCTGTGGGTGAGGAACTTTTGTGCTATGGAGGAGGTCTCAATCGCCGCGAGCTGGCATGTCTCAGCACTGCATGAACTCGGCAATCGGACAATATTACGCAGCTGATCGGGCGGATAAGCGATATGCTGATGTAACAATATCATGGACGTATTGTGTGTGACATGTGCCAGTGTCAAATTTGGATCCATCTTAACAATTGTCTCGTCGCGGGAGATGTTGGAGTCATTCCATTTACTGGGAAGGAGATATTTCCAGCTATAGCGATCAGTCTAAGTATGTTGGATCTGACTATCTGTGTTAGATTGCGGACAAGACGTACTGAACCAGTCTCAAGTCTAGCTCCTTAAACCTCATCAACCAACCGCTCACCTCCTGTCGATTAGAGAAATCAACCGGCTGTTGTAAAAAGAAGGTAGTAACTTGACACAACGACTCAGTCGCCTCAATGCGATACGCAAATGCTCCGACTTGCACAGATTCTGATGCTGGGGATGTATGGCTCCGAGACGACTCCGAGGACGAAGGTGATCGTGCTGCGGACATGTTATATGAGGAAATCGGATTTCCAATTTTGGCGGCTGACTTGTCCCAGATTCCAAAATATGGTGTTAGTGCACTTTCACCTCGAGCCCACATTTTGCCATCGCAGGGGAGACGCCGGCGGACGTCAGACGAAGTAAGACTCGTGCTCCACCTGTTTTTGATTTTGTTAATGTATATATCTTTTACACATCCAAGCGGTGCATCAATACCCTGCTATTGCCGAACATAACCTAGTATATGTTAGGAATATGAACATGTCAAATAGAAGTTGTCATATTAGTAGCACATACCGGTCTAGAATGAAGACATTCCAAAAAATGCGTCGCCGCTCCTCAGATTCAGTCCAGGTTTGCGCATCTTCTAGCAAGACAATGGGCCGAAGGAAAAGTGGCTTAGATTTCTCGTCCACCTCGATTGATAATTGTAGATATTCTACGGTGCGTGTGAGTGATCCAATAATTGGCGATGCGCCAGCCAGATCTCCGTAGCCCATCTGGGTATCGTTAATAAAAAGACAGAGCCTATTGAAGAGTTGAGAAGTAGAGAAATATACGCACGCGATCTGACGCAAGAATGATCAGAGCCTGCAGGCTCTCGATAGACATATCGAATATTGCCATCTTAATCATTGTATCTCGTGAAACACGAATGTGCATGTCTCTTTCCGCCTCATCCATCCCGATTTCTTGTATATTCATATGTCTAAGAGTTACACAAATCATACCATGCACAAGCACAAGCAACTTGTCGTCCGGCGTAAGATTCTCTAATCGTCTCTCGAAAGTTGGCTGATGCACGCATGGTAACCACGGATGAATTATGGAAAAGTATGTCTTGACTATCTTGCGCAATGTATCTTGTCCGGGTAGAGGAACTTCTCGTTCAACAGCTGCAGTACGGGTTGAGTCCTCTTTTCTCCGCTTCTTGGTCGCATGGCATGTAGAAGTCGCGCAGGCAGTTTCCGTACATTGCACGGATAGGTGTCTCTTTTTACAGTCCAGAGATGTTGCTTGTAATTGAGTGTTTTCTACTCCAGCTTTGGCGGAGTTAGCTACAAGTAAGGCTGCGTGATACACGCATCCTGCCATATCAGGAGTTGCATTATTCGGCACACCATTTAGTGTACGTTCACCATTTAGAAGAAGTCCTTCTAGAATAGCTAAAGAACATCAATTGTGTAATCTTCACTGCGAATAGAGCGTATACTAACAGATTCGTTGGCTAAGACTCTCCACGGCCCCGCTTCGAAGACCAGGTTTCTGCTTCTTGCGATCGTATATACATGGACATGCTTGAAATAATTATGAGCTTACAGATGAATGCTTCTAGTGGGAGGTGTTCACCTACAAAGTCGAGAGCACTGCGAACAGGCTGGAGCTTCGCGTGAGCATTTCAGCTTGCGTTTTCGACACGACTGGCACGCAGGGAACTCCTCAGGCTCATTTGGCCGGTCGCGATCAGTACCTTCTCCAATGGCTTCATCGCAGTTCTCACCCTGAGCCATTTTCTCTAAGTCTCTTGCTGAACCAACAGAAATGACCAAGGATTCGTTGACTGACGATAGACTGACTTTCGAAAGAAAATGTGGAGAAAAGTCCGGGGTAGCATCCTCTCGACGCCACAGCTCGCGCTGGTCGGTGGATTTTAAAAAAGCCGCCAATCGCCATCGAGCCTGTCTAGCGTCAAAATGCGAAGGCGAATTCTGGCCACTTGCCAGGAGCGGCTAGTTGATTGAATCACATTCAAGCTTCTAGTGAACTATAAATTGCGTATGGATGTGGAAGAGCAAAAGCTAAATTGTCAAATATTAAAGTTACATCAAATCCAGAGGATCATAAATTAATTATGAAATTGATAAATCACACCCATGGTGATGGTTGACAGTACAGACATTGAGAATCAATATCCTCGTCATTCATCTGGTTGATCTAGTCTGAAATGTCTAGGGCGCATAAGAAAGGGTGGTGACTTTTTGTATAGCCTAGAGGCTCCTCCACCCACCGCGCTAGGCTTATAAGAGACTACAAAGACGCTAGTAAATCAATCAGATATATAAGTCTTCTTTTGAACATTGTTCAAGATACAAATAACTTACCTCCAAACGTGCCTTATTCCCAGATTGAATATTGCCATTATCGGATGAAAATAGAATCCCTGCCAAGTCCTCTTTAGATCTTTGTACTTCCATTACACGCTTTGAGGGAGATATTAGCCTTTTTTCTGGTTCAAAATTCTTTCATAGTACTTCAAATTACTTACCTCTTCAAATGTGTCCTTGACATAAAACCGGATTGTTGTCACTTCATTCTTTTGGCCCAATCGGTGGATTCGAGCAAGTGCCTGCTCCTCGACTGTAGGGTTCCTGAATAGGCCATGGTTAGTATATTAACCGATTTCTACAAGAGAGATGTGAATTACCAATGGGGTTCCATGAGATAAGCATATGACGCCTCGGTTAGAGTTAAACTATATACTCTTTTAGGCCAGAAACTGCAAGGATGATATTGACACTCACCCGACTGCACCACAGGACAGCGTCAAAAGCAAAACAGAAATGGAAGGATCCCTCCGAAATCTGTCTAAGATATTTTTTCTCTCCTTCTGTGGAACTTTACCATCGTACCGAAGGCATTGGATTTGGGCCTTGTCAAGACCCGCCTCAACGACGTCCAAGGTCATTCTCCAGGTGGAGAACACGATACTAGATAGATACACCTCTTAGCAAATTGACTCGCTGACTAGACGTTTAGTATAACCGACCTTTTTGAGTCAAATGGCTGGCTCTTTAGTCTCCTTAATAAGGAAGTTACTTTGGAAGGAAGCCTGTTGAGCATCACGTCGCTGCCCGGAGTAGATTGGGCAGGCATAAGGATACCATCCTCTAATATGTCCCTGTTCAACGACACTGGGGCAAATGGATGAGGTGGACTATGTCCGCACAGAAAGTCTTTGGCACAATCTTCATGTGAACGCTGGACACAGTCTGGACAGACAAATTGCCAGCACTGGGAGAAAAGGGGGTTTGTTAGATGATTACTCGATCCACCAAAAAGCCTTTCCGTTATATCGAGCATTGACTTGCACAGTTGGCAAGTGATGGATGCGATTTCACACTGGAAATTAAATGTCTGTTGCGCGACACTACTCCAATCCGTAGCTTCGGATGGGTCATTGTTTTCTATTGCCCTGACGTCGTATCGAGAATTATAATGCATTCCCATGTCGCAAACCATGCGCAGCGCATTGATTTGCTGAATAATGTTGACAAATGCGAGGGATGGCAATCCCTCGGCTCCTTCATGCCTTACAGCTTCGACAAAATGGGCGATTGCCTTGCTTTTGATCTTTTCATACAATTCCCTCTCATCAGTTGTGAAATTTACCAAACATCGGAGATCTGTTCTTGTGGGGAGGTTAATTGTGGTCTTGGGTCTCCTGAGAATAAGACATCTGGATAATCTTTTAAGCCTCTCCATTGCCTTTTCCGATTCACCCGTTTTCCATAAATGGGTAATATCCGCATCGAAATGTTTGGCATCGCAATATGGATAGACGTCAAGGAATTTTAAAAGTGCAGCCAGGTCTCCAAGTCTATTTTGAATTGGGGTGCCCGTCACTGCCCATCGCCTGGATGCACGAATAGAGCAAACGGCTTTTGCCATTTGTGAGTTGCTGTTGCGAATAAAGTGTGCTATCCGAAGTAAGTATATTATCAATGTAGGAGAGAAATATCGAGTCTAGACTTGCCTTCGTCGAGAATCAAGCGCTTCCATTGAGTAGAGAACAAGATGGACGAGTCTGACTTGCTAGAATTCTTCCATTCGGTAGATATTGTATGGTAAGTAGTCAAGATTATGTTAAGCTTCTCTAGCTCAAAGACATCTACTAAGCGTGCCTTGCCATGGTGTCGATACCAAGCTAGACCACCTGGCACAACATGTCTAGTTTATTAAAAATCAGCCATGTAGGTAGCAGGGCTTTGAGTACTACTTACTGAGATAGTTGCTCCTCCCAGGTATCTAGAACTAACAGACACATTAGAGACTATGCCCGCTCGAGGGAGAATTGAAACTTACGGGCGGGTGGCACAACAATCAGCGTTGTCTTATTAGTTCCAAAATTGTAAGTCCTTTTATCAAGAGTTGCATTCCCTACGTTGTGTATTTGCAAATCCGAAGCAACAAGAGCAATCATGGTCAAAGTTTTCCCAAGGCCCATGGGATCCGCAATTATACCCCCAAAGAATTGCTTGGGCTCTTCGCGCTGATGATCGCCTGAGATCATATTGAGAAATCTAATATTTTCCCCTAATGTTAGAGCTGCAAAAAGGATTTTGATCGGTTGCATGAGTAAAGTGAATATGGCATACAATCGACCCTGGCCAGTCCTCTTCCAGCCCCAGAGGTCTCCACTACTTGAACCAAAAGCCCATCCTTGTTCTCGCCGTAGCATGAAGCTCAGTGCTTGTTTCTGGTGTCTTCAAATCAAGTTAGCGATAATTAGCCTAGTGCTTTATTTGTGCTTACCTTTCAAGTTGGGCATGTATTATTGAAGGCTGCGAAGCTTCAGGGAGATCTTCTTGTCGATCCATAATGTCAAGAAGCTCTGATTGATGGGGAATAGCTCGCACGTCAAAAGCCTCAAGGATATCAGTTTGCAACCTAAAAGTCATCGGACATGTCTCTATGTCCGTCGATGAAAGGCGATGCGGATTACAGTATGTCACGTTTAAATCGCAATTTAAAGGATCCTGTAGATAAATTTCGTAATCCTGAAAGAATGTTCCTAATTCTTCACATAGTTCCATTGGCCCATAGAGAGTAAAAGAAAGTATACAAGAAATTAGTCTAGGTATAACACTGCTGAGACTTTGTGCATCCATGTTTTTTTCATCCCAAGTGCAAGTGGCCTGGATTCGGATGGATGATTCGTCCAATATCGCTTGCAATAATTGTCTGTGCTGCGTTGAGACGGTTCCTTGTAATCTACCAATGGAAGGGCACGTAAAACTGTCGGCTGTTTCCAGACGTATAGGAACGGGAGAAGAGAATGGCCTGTCATTATGTGCAAGAGAGACCTCAAACTCTCCAGTGATTCCTGCAAACTGTGTTTGTTGAGCGTGAGCACGTCCCATGTTATCTTTTTCGGAATGTTGATAAACTAACCATACCAAAACAAACAGTAGTCTTTTTATTTTTGGCAGTTTCTCCGACATGTATATGATGTTCTTTATCAATGGAATTTGGAACTGGGACTGGAATCTCTGCTATAGTTCGGGACAGAGATAATAACGAAGCTTTGCTTGTGACCTCTATCGCGACCGGGTTGAAAGCGAACATTGATGAGGCCTGATGCTGGTGGGAAAGAGAATCATCCACTAAAGCAGGAGGCTCTTCAAACTCTTGCTGATTGTAGGCTTTATAATGCAGATCGCAGTTTGCAAATGCAATTGCTTCTCCTTGGACAGCTTCAGGTCGATGGTTTTGATTCACAGTAGCTGACGTGTGGTTCTCAAAGCCAGTAGGAAGTTCACCAAGCATCTTATTGGTTGAAGTCTCCTCGAAATTATTTTGGGGAAACGATGTAGAAAGGTAATGCTGATTGTGATAGTGTAAACTTTGCTGGATTGGATGGAAACCATGGACCGCACCAGTCCGCTGACTGGAGCCTTGAACACCATTAAGAAATCCGGTAGGAGGTATATGTTCAATATTCCCGACTGTATCAGCCGGATATAAATTGAATGAAATCGAATAATGTTCGGTCTCTTCATTGTTTTGCTTCTCATCTTCTACGATGATTCGACCTGCATGTTCCGACGCCACGATGGATGTTGGGTTCAGTAGTGATGCGACCGAAACGTCCAAACACCGCCGTTTATTGGGGGCCTGAGGTAGACCAAACTCCATATTCTGACAGGAAGTATGTGCTGTCTCTACTAGAATTTCATCAATTTAGAGACAATTGACTGGGTGTGGCGATAAACTATCATAGGAAGTTGTCGCATTGTTCCTTGCTCGTGATAATAGTTAAAGTCACGATAGCAAAATAAGCGGCTCCTCTACAGGCAGCGAGAAAAAGTTATGGTAATTTTCCAAAAAGAAAAGACAAAAAGAAAAAAGAAAAAAGAAAAGAAAAATGGCTTTTTTATGGTCTAAACTCGCAAGGCTGACACTCCGCGGCTGGTGAGGCGTAGCTGGTCTTTCATGGTTCAGGATTGGCTCATAATTGCAGCAGCTACAGGGATGGATGATGTATCTGCACAAGGCTAAGCCGGAATACGCTAGCATAGCCTCAAATCTCCTCCATTGTCACTTAAATTTCACTCACAGTGATGCCAAATAATTCTTTCACGTCGCCTATATCGACTTGAAAAATCTTGAAAGTCCTACGGTCGAAACAATACCTGCTTGTGTGAACGTTGGAATCCACTCGATCATTATCAAGTATGCCATTAAGAAGGGATCCCGCATTGGCTGCTGCTCAACGAATGGTTCGAGAAGCGTTTGAGGATCTAAACAAAGCCGTGTCACCAGCTGACTCGGGAGATTTCGAAACAACTACTCTGCAGAGCGTGCAGAATGCGGCACTAGAGATCGAGAATCAGCTCGCAGCAAGGCAGTCCTTGCGCAATATGCGTCGTCTCATGCCCCTATTCTCTGGATTAGGCCACTACGCAAAAACTATTGAAGTTCTCTGCAATGGAACACCTTACCTACCATGGATCTGGGCTCCGATCAAATTGATATTGAAGGTAAGTGTGCTACGCTACTTGATACTTTCAATTATAGCACATATTAATGTGTCTCCAATTTTTGCCTCGCTCACATGAATTTCATTCGTATCTAGATCTCCTCAGATTACGTGGAAGCCTTCGAGCAGATTGTTAAAGCTTATTCGCGAATAGGAGAATCCTTGACAAGATTTAAAGTCCTAAGTGAGACTTTCAGTCAAAATACCGAGTTCCAGCAGACCTTTGCAGTTTTTTACGTCGATATTCTGCAATTTCACAAAGAAGCCTACAAGTTTGTTCGAAGAAGCGGTAGGACGGGCACATTCTCGAGGAAAAGCATCTAATTGCTAATTCTTCAAATACAGGTTGGAGAATCTTCTTTCTAACTTCCTGGGGTCGTTTTCAACGAAGGTTTGACAGTATTCTTGAAGACCTAGCAAGACACGAGCAACAGATTGACAAAGAAGCCAACGCTTATAACATTTTCGAGGCAAGAAACATGAGAAAGGCTTTAGAGGAATGGAGGCAAGAAAACCTAGCTAAAGTCAAGCATGAGGAGGAAGAACAGACTGCTAGACAACTCGAGGCTATTTGCAGATGGTTAAAGAAAAATGAGACGGACCAATCACTCATCTTCGACCGAGCATCAACTGAAGGATCAAAACATCCTGGGACGTGTTCGTGGGTTACGAAAAATTCCAAAATATCGACGTGGCTTCGGAACGACCAGTCAGACGTGCCTTTTATTTGGCTCCAGGGCAACCCTGGAACTGGAAAGACTGTCATTGTTGGACAGTTAATTAAGTTTTTGAACAGTTCTCCTACGTCCTTTGTCGTGTCTCACTTTTGCACGTATTCGTATGCATCGTCGATCCAGTACGATGAGATTCTCAAATCCTTACTTTTTCAAATGCTTCTTGCGAATAGCGATGCGGTTGCGCATATATACGGAGTATATGTGGTTGAACGGAAACAAACTAGTATTTTACTTCTAGAGCAGCTTCTACAAACAGCTATAACCGCCTGGCTAGAGGATCGTGGTCACCAGCATACGTTACACATGCTTGTCGATGGACTGGATGAGGTGGACTCAGAGAAACAAAACCGCATCATCAATGTGATGAATCGAATACTGAAGGCTAGCCCATTACGTAGCGGAACCCTCAAGGTTCTTTTCTCTTCTAGAAGTTCTCAACTTCTCAATAGAGCGCTTAGAAAGAAACCAACCATTTCACTAAGTGATGAGAAGGATAGTCTAGAACTCGGAATCTGTGCCTACGCCGAACAGAGATTAAAGGCACAGACTCATCGTCTTTCCCAGCTTGGGCTTCAGGACGCTGACTTCGCAGATATCGGACAAAGTATAGCCAGACGAGCGGATGGTATGTATTCCAGTGAAACAAGTCTAATATTATGCTGATATTATTCCAAGGTATGTTTCTTTGGGCTCGTCTGGTCCTTGACTATCTCACACACAACATGTTCTATAACAATCGAGAAATTTGGGATGCAATTGAGACCCTACCCCGCAAACTGGCTGAGTTGTATGTTTATTAGTCTACCTCTTGATGAACCTAACTAAATTTACCTGCAGCTACGAGCGGGTGTTAGTTCAAATGATGACCAACTTTGATAGCCGATCTGTCGATCGAATGAGGAGCATATTCGGATGGATAGCATTTGCCAAGCGACCCCTTCGTAAATTCGAGTTAAGATCAGCGCTGTCCTTTGATGCTCGTGATCCCATGGCGAATGACCCTGTTCCCCACTACATTTTCGATATGGCTGTACCGCTTATTGAGGAGCGTCTTGACTCGACTCTCGCTTTTATACATGTTTCTGTCAAAGAGTAGGTTTATTCCGAAACATACGTGGAGATTTCAACGTTCTCATGGGATATTTAGTTATCTGGAAATGTCCGATAGCAAGTTGCCTATTGTCCGAGATAAAGCAATCTATAAACACGGCCTCGCATCTGCTACTTGCCTTGAGTCAGGGTTGAATGTTTTCAATCCAGGCTTTTCGGACTACGACCGTAACACTAGAGTATTGAAAGGCCTACACGGCTTTCATGTCTATGCCAACGAATATTGGATTGATTATGTCTTAGAGGCTCTTTCATCAACAGATCCGCAAATACGGCACTCTGATCTACTAGCGACGTTGGAAAGGCTTTCCAATAAATTAGCAAGCTTGGACATCTCATCTTATGCTACAAGTAAAGAGAGCCAGTTCACATCTTCAGGGGAACTCCTTGATTTAATTAAAGAGTATCCAGCATTATATAAGAATGCGAAAATTACGTTGCAAGCACGAGCTCGGAAGACCTTAGGTAGTATGACTGACCAAGAAGGTACCAGCTTGTTCTTTTGTTCTCATCTAAAACTTCCACTTAGAAGTCCAGTTCTGCTGACTCCAGCTTCTAGAGTATTTATCGGCTGAACTGCAACCGATTCAGGAACTTGGAGACGCCTTGAAGAACTATCAAGCAACTATTCGAGCTCTCCTCGTTCTACGCAACTTTCCTGCGATAACAACGGAGGAGCTAGAGCATTTTCAGCAAGAACATAGCATAAGCGCATTTACCTGTCGTTTACCCTCTTGTCCTCGAGCCACGGTGGGGTTTGAAAATAAGGAATCGCAGCTGAAACATGAGGCTACTCATGCACCATGTATCAAATGTTCCTTCCCTGGCTGCCAATACCCCTCATTTCGATCTGCACGGGCGTTGAAGAATCACGAGGTCAATTGCCATAATAGCGCAAGTGGCAGACAAAGAATACGCAAAGCGGATACTCTAGCCAGCCAGCAGACAACATCTGATCACGGTGAAGTTTCGAGGAAATACGGGCAAGATGCACCGCCTAATGAAAAGGATGCTTCCATGGTAGAAAGGGAGAAGAAATCTGACCTTCACAATGATCTATATGATGACCGGGGTAGCTACCTGGGCACTACATCTGTTAGGCCTTCGATTTCGAATATATGGGACTTGATTAATATTCCAAATATTGAATCTAGTTTGCCCGCCGATCAACACATTTCAATAGACAAAAGTACGATACCAAAAGTATTTCCCCACCCACCATATACAACTCAAGACAAAAATTATGTTACACAAGGGGGCAGCTTCCATAATGAGATGGAACACACCGTGACCAGGCGTCCAGGAATGTCTACTCCGCCATCTCCTCACAATGGCGGGCTTTTGAAACCACCTAACCCAGCATCGTTAAGTTCCTACATTGAGGCAAATTCCCTAGATATGATTACGAGAGATTGGCTCTCGTCGCCCCTAAATACATCACTGTTTCCGTGAGTTGCAACGGGTTTCGCCAATGGGCATCTCTAACTGGGGACTACGGCCTTCCATTCACTTCTGGTATCTGGTCTGAGGTGGAAGAAAGGCTGAGGTCATTGACATCAAGCGCGCCATGTACCTTATTATGGTCGTGGCGCTGTGGTTTATGTCATATAGATACAAAACGGTATGATAGACCTGATAACTTGGATATTCATCTGAGAACAGTTCACGGCCAGGTATTACTTCACGGCCAGGTATTACTTCACGGCCAGGTATTACTTCACGGCCAGGTATTACCAGCAGTTGCAGAGTTCTGGATACCGCCAAATAACATTTCTACATCAATTATATATTGTTCCTAAGGCTACCCCCACCTCCAATAATTCTGCAACAGAGGCGTAAATAAATCTTGAAAATTCTTAATATCCATGAGTCTATTTTTATTATAGATATTATCTTAAAGCGCAAGTTTTTAATATCTTAATATTGAATATATACAAAAGGTACCCTGCATCATGACTGACAGATGAGGTTGTGATGATATTATTCTTTGGTATTAAACTGAGTGTCAGCTTTCCTACGATCAAGACCCTGTATTCACTTACTTAACAGCGTCTTTGTGTGTCATGAAACGAACCGTTTGCACTCCATTCTATATTTCTCATTCTTTGGCGCAGAATCAATATCGTCCGAAATTGCATAGTGGATATACAAGTCGCTAGCTTTCAAGTTGGTCCAAAGTAAAAGCAATAATGCTAGAGCCCTCCCACCTGACCGAAGGGAGGGAAATGGCGTCAAGCCCTCTCGAGACGCACACACCAGGATCCGCCGCTGTCCACATGTGAAGCCGTACGTAATTTTATTCTAGAATTATGTGAATATGTATCTTTCAGGCCATACTAGCTCTCTCGAACCTTTGTTGTAAACTACACAAACGGCAAGCCAGACCCAGCCATCCTGCCAGACCCCAGACCCAACTTATCTATAACTTCGGAGGCTTGCTGTGCTGTACAACTATTCTGAAGGATTATATGTGTTTGCTGTCCAACCGTCAACTCCACAAGACTGAAAATCCATCCTCATCTTCAAACTAACGACACTAGTCCCAATGCGCACTAAACCAACAGATAAGATGCACCCGGGTAGGTGCATTATCGCCTTCAGCGGCCAGAGAGCGCCCGAATTTCCCATTAAACGCACTGGTATACAACCTGACCATGTATGCATCTGGTGGTGGCCATCTCGCGGCCAGGTCATGGCCTTCGATGACGCAGCACCAGTAGATTGACACCGTGAATCCTCCCATGAAACGCGAGCGGGTTTAAGATGCCGAGGATGAGGTCTGTAGACGCCTCTTGCTGCTCGGGGCAGGGTGGTATGATAGCAAAGAGCGGTATGACGTCCCTGCTGAGGTTATCTATGGCTTTGAAGATAACGAGCGACATGATAGAGTGCGTGCCGGCAACTAAGACGTAGAAGCGCTAGGTGAAGGTGGGATGGCCCAGCCACGGTAGTGGACTGTGGATAGCTGAATTCAATAACCCTGTCCTGGGGCCTTCAGGGTCTGATCCCAACATACCGACTACGGCTGGGCAAGTGCTCTTGGCAAGGAATATGGATGAGAGATGTGAGATTTTGAAGCGTTTGGGAGGGCGGTTCTTTGCACATCTAGAGAAATATGATGGTGCTGGGTGCTTGAGAGCATGGGAACAGAAGACTACAGGGGAAGTCGGAGCGCTTGTTGTCACGCGATATGTCGAGTGGTGATTTATAATATCTCTTTTCTCTTTTCTGTTTCAAACCTCTTAAATCCGCTCCTATTCAATCATCTGTATACAGTACAAAACCCATCTGATGTAGCATTCTCGACCATTGATCCTCTACAGTATGGAAACCCATATAAGACTGGGCAGAATCTGAACCGTAACATGCCAGGACTTAGAAAACTGATATAAATACAAAAAAATAAAAGATTAAATAAGATAGAGTATTTATTATGAAAATAATAATTTTAATCACCTACTTGCTTCTGGGGGAATGTACTGAAAATAAGGCAATCTTCTTACCTTTGGAGGGGGCTTAAAATCTTTAGAAATAGTGAATACCAAGGAATAATATATAAGTCACTAATTTTGAATAAATTACTCTTGATGACAAAGTATAATGTAAATTCGCATCTAAATAGATCTAGATAGATGAGGTCTTTGTAATTAGGACTTGTATCTCTAATCCAATTGAATTTACATATATTCCTAATTTGTTGCGAGCCCAAAGTTTGACTTTTTTTGATATTTTTTTGGAATATAGCTGCCTGGTACTGATCCAAGCTTATCCCATTTCAGCCCCCGACACAGAGTTAGGGGACAGTGACTAACGCTACAGGATTGTTGGCCCGTAGCACCAATACTTGTTGGTTACAAGGTCCACTCTCTTGCAGAGTTTACGCGGAACTAGATCACATTAGTCAAATTGATCAGCTTATATATGAACATAAATGTACGGAGTGGTGTGGGCTGTGCTAATATCGTTCGTGTAGTATACCAGTACTCACTGGATCCATTTGTATTTTGTGAATCTGTGCCAAACTGGCGTCCAATCGTTAAACATGCCGGCCTACAAGGCATGGAACTCATCGCTTTCCAAACAAGCTGTTCTTCTATTCTTCATCTTGGTTGTTTTAATATGGACCTTATTTTCAGTATCAGCCAAGAGAATAATTCCAACATACTCATCCGCACAATCGTTAATATCATCACCAAAGCCTCTTCCCCGATCAAAATACGCGTATGCCACAATCCTCACTGCCGACGGCGACGCCGAATTCCCAGATGTTCAGGGACCATATCTTCGCGCCGTCCGATTCCTCAACTATCAACTCCTCCACAACCCGCGAACACGCGGGAATAACACCGATGACCGCATCCCACTCCTCGTTTTAGTGACCTCGGATGTCCCTCAGAGATACTACGACATCCTCGCCCACGACGGAGCCACTGTCATCCCCGTACAAGCCCTCGGCCGTGACTGGATTCATCCCCAATGGGAGCGATGGAACGATGTCCTCACGAAGCTGAACCTGTGGCGACTCGTCGAATATGAAAAAATCATGTTTCTCGACGCCGACTCGATTATCTTCCGTCCCATTGACCATATCTTCACGGACCCGGCGACCGCGGTTCAGACAACACTGCCGTATTCAGAACTACCGAAGAATAGAACCATCAGTCCAGAGGAAGTAGAAGATGATGAAGAAAACGAAATTCCGCTTCCAGATACGTATATGCTTGCCGGGACGCATGATTCCTGGGCAGAATGGGCTCTGCAGCTAGATCCTGGTAACGAGTTCTATGCACGAGACAATTATATGAATGCGGGCTTCTTCGTCTGTGCGCCATCACAAACACTCTTTAATTACTATATTTCCCTTCTCGACATACCAGGCCGGTTTGATCCGTCATATCCAGAGCAGAATCTATTGAATAATGCGCATCGTACGGATGGCCAAATGCCGTGGACGAGTCTGGGGTCGATGTGGAATGAGAAAGGGGTTGATGAAGCTGCTTATCATAACGGGCTGAGGTCAATTCATCATAAATGGTGGCATCCCACCACTGACCCGGTCGTCAGAGAAAGGATTAAAATTGAGATGAATGAGATGAACAAATTTTATCGTGAGAGAGAGGTTGCAACATGGCCGAGGAAGGTCGAACAGAGCGCCTCAAGGTGATTTTTCTGTCATGTCGGATTTGTATACAGATGTATATATTCTATCTTGCATTTTCTTGTGTATATTATATAGATTTGTACCAGGCATATTTGCGATAATGCGATGATGAAATAACCACATTTTTGTCGACGAGGATATAGAAAAGGAGCACAATCCTTCTCATTGGCTGCCGCACAGAATGATATAACCGGTTCCGCGCGCACGTGACCGCGCGTCGCGAGCCAACAAACCAACGACCCTCGCGTTGCCACCAACCAGGAATACTGCATCAAATTTTGCCCGCCGCAAGATGCGATGACAATCACTCCCGGCCCTCGATGATTGTCAGTATCGATGGTAATCATCTATTCTAACCACTCTCTTTCTGTACAAACATATCGGGGTGGCCTCCAATGGCTGGCCCCAGCCTGAAGAAAACGACAACGACGCCGGCCGCGAAGAGGACTACACCCGCCAACAAACAAGGGTCCTCTGCCAAGAAGAACACGAGTATTCTAAGTTTCTTTCAGAAGACGGACGGCCCTCGGTCAACACAGGCACGTATAACACAATTCGGAGTCAAAGTACCGCGATCGAACAGTAATGGAGAAAACACTGCAACCAGATCGACATCGAGCGAAGATGCCCCATTTGAAGAATTATTTGTCGAGGACAAACGGCGCCCATACAAGAATCTGGTAGATATTAGAGAAAACTGGCGGTCAAATACCAAGCAGGCCTCACCAGAGAAGCCCAAATTATCCAACGAGGATCGATTGGGTAGTTCTGATAGCCAGAAGGAGAATGACGTCTCTAGATTCAATGAGAGTGGGGGGTCGTTAAAAAGACGGAAGTTTGACAGTTCACCACCGAGGAAAGAAAAAGAATATAAAGGCCCTTTCATCGACGAATCTGATAGCGAAGACGATATAGAGAATGAATGTTCCAACATTCCTCAACCTGAAGATACTCGATCGGTCAAACGTGCTACAGAAACAATCACAACTCGCGAACCTCCGCCATTGGTAAGAGAAAACACAAGCAACGTTGAACCAGGGGCAGTGGCCGATGACTTTGAAGATATAGAAGACGATGAACTAGAGTGTGAGGATTTTATGGAACGGCCTTGGACAGAGGGGGAGCTGGAAGATAGTATTGTGGACGACAACAGCGAAAAGCCAGACGACGACCCGGCCTGTCCAATCTGCCAGGCGAGTCTGGCGGGGCAGTCTGACTCGGTAAGTGACATATATTATTATTTGCTCTGTTCAGAGGTTAATTTAACTAGGAAGCGTCTGTGCATGTCAATGCATGTCTAGATGGCAACCCCCAACCACTTCCAGAGAAAAGTAAGCCTGCAACAGCTGGCTTGACTCGTCTGGAGAAAGCGGCCATTCCAAAACCCGCACAGCGAAATCCATTTGCTGCTGCTGCTACGGGGGTTGCTTCTGCTTTTACAAAGCTCATGGCCAGCAATGCAGAGGACTCGGCTTGGGCAGCGGCGGCCGCGAACGAAGTCACTTCCCGAGGAAAACAAGCGTATGAACGAACGTGTCCGTTCTATAAGATTCTTCCCGGATTTTCTATTACAGTCGATGCCTTCCGATATGGGGCAGTCGAAGGATGCGAGGCGTATTTTTTGAGTCATTTCCATAGTGACCACTATGGGGGGCTTACAAGTTCCTGGCGGCACGGTCCCATATATTGCAGTAAAGTGACAGGTAACCTTGTGCGACAACAAATCAAGGTCGATCCCAAATATATCGTTGATCTTGAATACGAAAAGAAGACGGAAGTCCCCGGGACTAAAAGGGTATATGTTACGATGATTACAGCCAATCATTGTCCTGGGAGCTCTCTTTTCTTGTTTGAAAAGGTCATGGATAGTGGCCGAGTTCATCGGATTTTGCATTGTGGTGATTTTCGCGCTTGTCCAGCCCATGTCCAGCATCCTTTACTACGACCAGATGTTGTGGATCAAGTTTCGGGCAAGTCTCGACAGCAACGAATCGATGTGTGCTATTTAGACACCACTTACCTGAATCCAAAGTATGCCTTTCCCGGTCAAGATGCAGTGATTTCAGCCTGTGCGGCTATGTGCGTCCAGCTCAATGATGAGAGCGGGAACGAGGACAAGGCTCTTAATGTTCATAAAATCGGACAAGGTACAGGTGGGATCAGCAAGTTTTTCCTTGATGGTACAAATGATTCGGAAGAGCACAAGAAGTCAGAACCGACAAATAGCGGCCGGCTGCTCGTGGTAATCGGGACATATAGCATTGGCAAAGAGCGTATATGTCTCGGTATTGCACGAGCTCTGAAATGTAAAATATACGCCCCCGCACAAAAGCAACGTATATGCGCCTGCCTCGAGGATCCCGAACTGTCATCTTTCCTCACTACTGATCCCCTCGAGGCGCAAATTCACATGCAAATTCTCTTCGAGATCCGCGCTGAGACACTGGCCGACTACCTCCAGTCTTTCAAGGGCCACTTCACCCGCGTCGTCGGATTCCGCCCAACCGGTTGGACATACCGGGCCCCTGGCGGTCGCCTTCTCGACAACCCGCCTGTCGCCAACGTCCTGCACTCGAACAATTGGAAGACGTCGTTCAGCGTGAAGGACCTGGTACCGCAGCGTGGCAGTACCAAGCAGGCCTCGTGCTTTGGGGTGCCGTACAGCGAGCACAGCTCCTTCCGCGAGCTAACGATGTTCTGCTGCGCGCTCCGCATTGGACGAGTCATCCCGACGGTCAACGTGGGCAACGCCAAGTCGCGAGAGAAGATGAAGGCGTGGTTCGATAGGTGGGAGGCAGAGAAGAAGAAATCGGGACTGTTGACTGTGCAGGGGGATACGTGGTAGACACAAGTTGCCCTCACTTGGCACCCATCATGTACATACATACTGCATACCCTTGACATAATCGAGCACATATCATGCGAATAGATACAATTCCAAATAGTGCAGATCACGTTGATCTTACTTGCTGTCATTATGTCGGCGCCGATTGGCTGATAACTCTGCGGGGAAACGCCGCCCGCACGCGCGGATGCAAAGTCGGCAAGTGTTTTGTCCTGGCAGCACATTGCAGCCCTCTTCGATCTCCCGACTGCGCGACCCGCGTGCGGTTATCCATTGTGCTTTGCCGGCGCTGCTCCATTATTTAATGGACGTGGAGGAGAGAGCAACCGTCTGCGTTGCAATGTTCTGTGATCATCATTCTGACTGACTGCTGACCGATCATGGCCCACTCCACACTCTTGTCGTGCCTGCTAACCCCTTACGCCGTCCCTGTGCTGCTGGCCGCATACTTCGTGCTACCCTATCTCTCGCAGGCGCACCTGTTCGCCATCCCCTCGCCCTTCCCTGCGGCCTTCACCAATCTGTGGCTGTTCTACCAGTGCCGCCGCGGGCGCCGCTTTACCGCCGTGCACCACGCCCACCAGAAGTACGGCAAGCTCGTGCGTATCCAGCCAAACCATGTCAGTGTCGCCGACGATGCCGCCATCCAGGTCATTTATGGCCATGGCAATGGGTTCTTGAAAACGTATTCCTCACTCTTTTCATTTCATAATACCATGCTCCTGCTAACAGCCCGGCAGTGAATACTACGATGCCTTCGTCTCCATCCGCCGTGGCCTGTTCAACACTCGAGACCGCAACGAGCACACCCGCAAACGCAAGACCGTCTCGCACACCTTCAGCGCCAAGTCGATCGGCCAATTCGAGCAGTACATCCACTCCAATATCGAGCTCTTCGTGAAGCAACTCAACACCATCTGCCAGAACCAGACGGACCCGCGGACCGGCTATGCATCGATCGACGCCTTGAACTGGTTCAATTATCTCGCGTTTGACATCATCGGTGACCTGGCCTTCGGTGCTCCGTTTGGCATGCTGGCCAAGGGAAAGGACTTTGCAGAGGTGCGCAAGACCCCGGACTCCCCACCTACGTATGCGCCGGCCATCGAGGTGCTCAATCGTCGAGGCGAGGTGTCGGCGACACTGGGCTGCTTGCCGTGGTTGAAGCCATATGCATCGTATCTCCCAGACTCCTTCTTCAGTAAAGGTCTCGAGGCTGTTAGCAATCTGGCAGGTATTGCCATTGCACGCGTCAATGAGCGTCTAAAGCCTGAAGCTCTGGAGAACAACACTCGTGTGGACTTGCTTGCTCGATTGATGGAGGGTAAAGACGAGACAGGCGCAACCATGGGCCGCGAAGAGCTCACTGCGGAAGCACTCACCCAGCTCATTGCCGGCAGCGACACCACTTCGAACACCTCCTGCGCCATGCTGTACTGGGTGCTTCGGACCCCGGGTGTCGTGCAGAAGCTACAGAAGGCTATTGATGATGCTGTACCGGCTGGGATAGATGTGCCGACGCACGCCATGCTCAAGGACATTCCTTAGTAAGTCTCCCTTACTTGAAAAAAAAAAAAATCAAGAACGATGCTGACAATCACAGCATCCAATACGTTCTCCAGGAAACAATGCGCATCCACAGCACCTCCTCTCTTGGTCTGCCCCGTCAAATCCCATTCAGCGGCTCCCCGATCGAGATCTGCGGACACACCTTCAAACCCGGCGACATCATCTCCGTACCGGCCTACACAATCCACCACTCCGCGGAAATCTGGGGACCGGACGTCGAAGCCTTTGTCCCCGAGCGTTGGGCTCCCGAACGGTTAACCACCCGTCAAAAGGCCGCTTTCATCCCGTTTTCCACCGGTCCTAGGTCATGTGTGGGTAGGAATGTGGCAGAGATGGAGTTAACCAATATCGTGGGCACGGTGTTCCGGAACTTTGAGTTTGTGATTGAACAAAAGCATGCGATGGAGACGCGTGAGGGGTTCTTGAGGAAGCCATTGGGGTTGAATGTCGGCGTGAAGCGGAGACAGCATGCATAATTTCACCTTTTTATCCCCTCTCTTATTTAGTCGGAGTTCGAGTATACTTCGTCAAAATTGAGATTGGCGGTGTTTTGTTCAAATATGATTATTACGGCCTGTACATAGTTTTTATGTTCTGTAATGATTATGACGCGACTCAAAAGTGTAGCCAGCTGGTGGTTAATCCGACCAGCTTATTTCAACCTCATCCACGTCCAGCTAATAGACCTAATCTATTGAATAATAATTCGTAATACCCAGGAACTATCCATGAAAAAGTATCAATAACCTACTTCGACGAACCAGTTGGACCTTGAGTTGCAAAAAATGTGGACATCCATCTACGCCAGAGAAAACGCGCGAAATTTCTCTAGACTCTCGTTGTTCAAGATAACATGGAAATAAATTTGTTATATGCCTTATTTATCTGCCCAGCGCGAGGTTGGAGAGTAATCCTCGGTGGTATTCGGATTGAATACGTCGCTGGGAAACCATATGGCAAGATTTTGATTATTGATGGAAAAGAAGAAGAAAAAAAAACAAGGGAAGAAAAAGCGAGTGGGTGGGTTATATTAAAATACCGGGCGTTTTGGTATGGTAATCCGGCTAAATAAGGGTGGAAAGATGGGGTGGATGGATGTATTGTAGTATTGAAAACGGAGGAGATTCGCGCTGGTAATTTATCTCTGCGATTCTCATCTAGTGTCTGTTGAGATGAATTGGCTCGATCTTTATCTATCGATTGAATAGGTTTTAAATTAGTGTAATGTAGGATGGAATGATGTACAAGTATATATGTCTGCTATACATTAGCTAAATTCTACATTATAGATTATTTCTATATGATAACATCACTTAATATAAGGCGAGAAAGATATCTAATTTTTAATTATGAACAAGCATTAGGGTTAATTAGCTAGCCAGCTAGGAGATTGTTTTATTTCTTCGCTTTCTTCGCAAAACTAAGAGTGCTATGCGCAATATGTTATCTCAATCTTACAAAAAGATTTCCTGTTACTATAGTGCTAATTTACTATCACTTACAATGGTGAATATTCGTTGCCGAGGGTTTTTCTGGTTGTCATCCCCATCTGTTTGCTGTGCTACCTCGACTGCGGGGTAGGTTGCGATAAGTTCTGCTACGTGAATTAATCAATACTCAGTTGGACCGATGCTAACTTGCAGAGTGTTTATGAATGTTCTTGCGTTGGTCCACAACTATCGCTTCCTCCAAATTGGTATTCTAGGAATGAGCCTTTGTAGGGCTAAAGCTATATCAGCTAAATACAAGGAAATGGGAGTTGTTAAAGAGATGAAACAGATTGAAATATCCTGTACAGAATGTGTTTCTCAGCCTTTTTTTGGCAAGACATGAACGATATTACTAGCTTAGGTAGCCAATGCATATATGGGTCAGAGGGAGATGCCTCCCATGGAGTCTTTCGTTTGGAGTCCGTTGTTTGTGGGGTGTGATCCTTGGCCACATCACTTGATATCCCAGAACAGCTAGAAAGTTAATGGCCAAATTGGATTGTTATCGGAGAGCCAGTCCATGTCGATGTTTATATCGTATACCATCCTATCAAGGAGCAGTCTGTTACCCGCTGTGGAGTCCGGAGAGGGCATGTCGAGGCCTGACTTCTCCAACACATCTACATCAGTTTCGCAGGTCTCACCGATGTTAGTACGAGTGGTATCGAACTGATCGAGGTTAGGATGGAGGTTATCGGACTGAGACCTGTCGAAATTCACTCCTTCTAGGATAACTTCCAGTCTTGCATATGCGGATTTCGCGCTGCGGAAACTTCCACTATGCGCTTGCAGAACTTTTCGGTAATGAGAGACACTTTTCTTCCAGAAGTCTATATGTTCTCTATCCGGTGACAAGCGTATCATGCTGACCATGAAAGTTCCACAAATGGTGAGATTGAGTGAAGAAACTGAATTCCGAACATGTTAGCAGGAAAATAACGCCTGCATTCCGTGGATTTTACATACAAGACCACCAGAACACGTTTGCTCTACTCAAGGAAAGATTTTCCACGAGGGTACTAACTCTCGACGTGATATCGGCCGCGCGGTCCAAAAAGGACGAGGTCGAGAACATTCTTCGGTATAGCTTCGGATAGACTGCTCGACAAAGCATGACCTCAACAGTGTAATACGCTAGTTCTAGAGATCCTTCAAAATTCGTCAATAAAAGCTCCAGGGACAAGGCCCAGGCCATTCTTACCTGTGACGTCCGGAAATGAATTTCGTTTCAGCAGGGGTTCGAGAAACGTTGTCCGCCAATCAAAAAGAGCAGTACTAATAGGCTCCGCTATACTGAGGATTAGCTCTGCTGGTTTCTCCCTCAAGAACTCGACGGCTTTTATGGTATATAGCGTCTTCAGTAAATCGGAGAGGATAACGGAGAGCGTAGTCATTGCGATGAAGCAGTCAACCCCTATCGGCTGTGTAAGACTTGCACCTTCATCTACCAAGGAAGTAGCATCCGGCGCCGGAAAGTCTGATATCGACAGCATAGAGACGTTGCATTGGTCTTCGTCGATATGACTTGGTCGGCCAAGGGTCATCGCTGACCTCCATGAACTTAGCAAAAGCAGTCCAAACATACTAGGTTCACAAAGCACACCACTTATCAATGATATAAATCGCCCACCATAATCGCTTCCTTCGTCGCTTTTCAGGGTTTGGGATATTCCAATTTGAAGGGTCAACGTTTAGACCAAGTTCTTGGCTTAGACCAACAAGCTATTCAAGAGAAACTGGTCAGCAGATGTAGTCCATACAAGGATCCACTGTACCCACGCTTCCGACTTCTGGCCACAGACCGGATAAATTTGGGCCGCTGGGTAATTTAGCTACCTGACCACAAATATGTTTAGTGCAATAGATCGCAACATACCTGCTCATGTAGTTTTGTCTTTGGGAAAAGAGGATTGCTGCTTCTATGGTCTCTAACTGAGGTTTCTGGGTAACTAGGTGACGCGTTTGAATATATGAGTCCATCAAAATTTTCGAACTAATTTCCCGAGCATCAGGACAATAGGGATGCCCTAGCAAGTACATAGACACTCTAAGAGAGGGGTTTAAGTCGTGGGACAGGCAATGGTCGCGGTCTAGTAGCGGAAAGGCGGCATGGACACAGTCAAAGAATGCAGCTATTAGAGCTTCTCTCGTCACCCGGACAGTTTCTTCGACGCACCTCCAAAGGTCGTCAGGAGGATCAGCAGTCGGACGCAGATTTCGGAGCGACTAGCACCACCAGGTCAACATAATTGCATGATTCCCTGCGGAATTCTCACTAACAGTGAAATAAATTGGCATAATAGGGTCGTGGCCAATTTCCCGCGAGCACCATTCAATGCCATCACGATTCTTTATCAGCCGGCACTGATTATTTGCAAGGATAAATGGATCCCAATCTCCACTTAGTCCAACATATTGAGCTGCTTCGATTGAGCCCTCACATCCGCTTTGACTTCTCGCCATACTTGCAGCAACAGCACTGCCAGGTGATAAAGGGCCTAATTCCAACTTCTGAGCAGTGTCAGAATTGCTGTCGAGCGAATCCACTGCTTCGACCGAACGTGATACATGATGTCGTACTAGAGGGTTCGAGACGAAAGTGCAGCGGACGCCGCGCTTCCTGCAAAGCACGCAGTCACCTACGATGTCACGGACGCAACGCGCTTTCCTCTGACGACAATAGTCGCAGGGCTTCTGCTTTCTCGATCGATACTGCCGGATCAGCTGCGTGTTTCCTTGCCTCCTTTCGGACGGCGTTGCTTGCATTTTGTCTGCTGGTTAGCAGTATATTCGCTTGGAAACCGTAGGTCGCAAATCAGATCAAGATGGCTTATCACCTTCTAAGTGGATGATAACAAAGTCTATTTGCAAATGCCCCACGAAGCATTACCTAATATGGCCCAAAGATAAGTTCAACCAAGGTAATACATACAGGCATATAGGTAAATAATGTACGGTCCCTTTAGAGCTAAAACAGTATAACGAAATGACTTGTCGAACTTTGTGGCGAATTAGTGCACTTTTTAAGTAACAAATTGAAATTGGAAGCAAATTTCATTCAATTAGGAATACAAGCCTATGTTTTTTATAACTTAGCTATCTAGATTATTCTGTTAATAAAATTCAAAAATTTATTTATATAATTTATAAGATATATGATTTCTTATTTAATTTAAATATATAATAGAATTTATTAAAAATAATTAAAGTAAAAATCCTTGTATACGAGTAACTGTGCAGTAAATTGTTACTCTTCTGAAGTCAATCTTAAAGTAAAATTTTATTGAACTCATCATTATTATACAAAAATCCGCACTAAATACTAGTATTCAGCCATTATTCGGTTAATCAGAGTACCTCACAGAAACTTTTAAGCCTTTTCGAGATGATTTTTTATTACTTCGTAGTGATTTTCTATTCGCCATAAGTGGTAGTATTCTCCGGCGAACTCGGCGCTGTCTAGCAGAGAAACTTCATAACGGAGGGCAGTAAACAGATTAGCTGCATTTCATGTGAAAAATAACTCGTCAAGCACTTGGTTTGAGAACATCGCCCTCATTTCATCCAGAGTCCATCCCTGCTGTTGACCAATCCTCTCAAGAAGAGCTCTGAATTCAGGTATTTCTGTCCTGTAGCTTGTTTCTTTAAGATATTGCAACCAAGGCTTATTGTCGACCTGAAAATTCACCCTGTAAATGGTGCTCTTTAGCCATTGGTTCATTGTTTCATGGATTACCCGCGAAAAATCAAGCTACGAAGCATAGAGAAAAGGGATATTGATACTTACCATTCTTTAGCCCAATGAGGTCTAATGTTGAGTGTTTGGTTGTTCCATTGTCGGAGGATCATCCATTCATCGAGCACCGCTTGAGCAAATCGCGGCCACTCATCTTCCATAAACCAAGGAGTCAGGACTTCAATAGCACAGGTTCCGTTTGTATTACCACGCTGCGGTGCCATTAACACGTTACTGTCCCCCATGATGCGCATTTCAAGGGGCATTCGCATTGGACAAATAGCAATATTCTCAGGCCGGTATGCCAGAGTAATGACTTGCCACCAAGCTTTTCGAACGATGTCAAGGTTATCCCTAGTAGGAAGCTGTGAATGGCATAGTTAGTCTTCGAAAAAATTTAATAAAGGCAAACGCCTTTGTTAGCATACAGGTATTTCCACTTCAAGGTCTCGAACACGAGCATTTTGAATCCCTCGGCGAAAGTGAAGTGCATCGGGTAGCCATGTCAGGATAGAAGTTGTGTCCTTGTTTGGGGGTAAAGAATTCATGGCAGTTTTCGCTATTTTTAAGACTCAGTCAGTGTACGAGGGCCGTTATATAACCGTCTGAAAGGATTGCACACAGATTTGCTTAGTTGACCAAGTTGGCCACCATTTTCTGAGCCGTCGCAACACCTCCTGCATGACCTCCAACGTGAAGTTCTGAATTATTTGACGGGATATTTCTTTCTCGGAGGGATAATCACGAACATCATCGGGATCAGCTTGCTTTGTAGACCATGTGTTAACCCAAATTTGCTTATGGAATGGGAACCAAAACCACTCCGCATAGTACTCGTCCAAAGCGCGGCGCTCAAAGTCTTTTACAAATTGTTGAACTTGCTCCGGCTTGTACTTGTCATAGGCCTTCTTGAGGCTAGGGGGCAGATTTCCGATAACATCAGGGGGAGGGGGAATGGCCTCAATAACTGGTAATTTCATCGGCTCCATGAACGCAACACTCATCTCATCGAGAATAAGAGTTAGGCGAGTGACAACACCTAACAATCCAAAACAACCACTCGCGGCAGAAAGGATGTTCCCGTCTTTGCGACTGATTGTCTGGACGTTGCCCATCGCATCCACATATTCAACTGCAAAGACAAGGTCACTGAGTGTCTTCGTCTGGATTCCAGCACCATGACTGCTTTAATCAGCACTAGTAATTATTTTCCCCTGCGAAGAGGCCGTAAATTAGGAGATCTTTGATACTGACCAGATTGGACCATTGCTACCCCCGCATGTGATCTCCACCATAATCACATTCAGAGGCAATGTCCATTTCCAGCGGCTCTTTGCTGAGAGACACCACCTTCGCAGGTCTTCGTTGGTGGTGGAACAACCCACACGAACAAGCTGCTGATTGGGTGGAAGACCACTGGAATCGTCGGTTATAGCTTCGATCTTATTTAGTTCCGTTTTTCTACCTTTGTAGGCTCCCAGTGCTTCCCAATTCGGCTTACGACCCAGGACCGCGCGATCCAATCTCAACGTAGAGATAAGTATAAATTTTTTATTCTCACCCCTGTCCCGACCGAAGATGGGGGACCATGAATGACCTTCGTTATCTGAGCAGCAGATACTAGGGTATGAAGCATGAAAGGTGTGACATACGGTAACCGGAAACGCGGACACTGTAGCCATTTGCTTTGGCATACTTCACAATGCCCTGCACGCCATAGACAGTTGTTGGAATACAAGTATACAAGGGGAAATTTCTGACTGTCTCCCCCCAGTTAGTGAAGGTGACGTTTGAGTAGGTCTGTCAAGTTCTTAGCAACAATAGGACATCCCATTGAACCGAGAAAGGGCATTACCAGAACTGGCCACTGTCCTTCAGGATCATTGGTGACGGGAAATTTGACTTCCTTATATGTACGCTTATCACCAGGTACAGGGACTGTTTTGAGCAGCGCCGTTTGTTCGGCATCCTTTAGAATTTCATTCTGCTGATACCCAATGGCTGTATTGATATCAGGGTGAATTTTATCAGCCACGGATGTCACCGATACGTCACCAACAAATTCGTTCAACAATTCTTGCTGATCCGGCGAGTATCTGGCCAGTACCTCGTTGTACGTCGTCCCATCTTCCTCTTTCAATAAATTTAGGGCTTCGCGATCGCTGTCCTCGATTGTTGCTTCATTGCGCTCATCCCAGTCCTCGATAAAGAGGGACTGGAGTTTTTGAAGGTCAGCTTTTCGGTCGAAGACATCGTCAGCAACTGGAAGTACGGTCAGTCAGCATACAGAAATTTGGTCGTGATAGTTCGATTTAAGATCCAATGGAATCAACCCCTGCTTTATACTTTAAGGACAAGCATCAAATTCGCTGTATACGGTCAATGAGGTCACCAACCCCTCCCCGTTAAGACTTGATTCGATTGTAATATTCTATTGTCCAGAGAATAGCGGTCTTGATGTAATGTATCACGGTTTCGTCGGCATATGTCGTCATCTATTTCTATGATATCAGTCCACAATCTGCCAGCTGTGTATCTGCAGTTGTACCATGTCAAACATCGGTCTAGAACGTCTTCAGCTAATTAGTGAGTGTCCCGCATGCAGTCCATCATAGGACTTTATTATTACCAATTATATATACCTTATATTCGATTCCGCATTCAGATTTTCCTTTTGCTTAATGCCTAATATTATTAACAGCTATGACTCTCTGCCTTAAATATCGCTTCTGGCCCTTAGGAGTATCCTCTTACTAAATATGTTATATTGCAGGCCTGACTTGTAATTATTTTAATTTTTTAATCATTTAGATCTATTTATATGTGAATTTATATTGCTATTTTTTTATTAAAGATAATTCAGCCTAAATTAGTATTTGTTATCGTTAATAATTCAGATTTCTGAAGCTTTTGGTCCTATCTAACCATGGTTAGATGGCCTTATTTCCAATATCTCACTAAATGCATGCAAAGTCCGATAGTTCTCTCAAATCTTGTGACTTGTCATCACCTTAGACATTTCTTTCGACAAAAGAAACTTGATGTGGATTAGAATGTGCAACCACCAAGTAACGGAAGTGGAAATTACGCTTCTGATGTTAGATTTGGATAGAGTAGATTCTTCCCTCCCACGGACTTAGTTTCTGGTCTTCTGGGTGATCAATGTTACAGGCCAGAAGATTTGCTGATGACCATTCTTTTCGCAATGAGAATATGTGCTCGTCTGATGTGAAGTTCAAAGCCACCAGAACCCTTTGGCTGTTGAATTTCTTCACATACGTCATCACTGATTCACCCTCGTCCAGGTATGAGAATGAGCCATGAGCGAAAATGTCTATGTATTGACGGCGCAACCGGATCAAGGCCTTCCAGAACGAAAGTACACTTTTCTTGTCCGCCAACTGATTCCTGACATTAATATCTCGATAGTTGTCATTCACCCTCATCCATGGCTTGCCTGTAGAAAATCCTGCATTCGCAGCATCACTCCATTGCATAGGAGTCCTTGCGTGATCCCTCCCGACATGCCTAACTCCATCCATAGCTCGTTTCAGAGCGCTCTCATGTCCCCGCGTTGCGTCTTTGACGGCAGCATAATAGTTTTTCGCCTCGACGTCCTGGTATTCCTCAATAGTCCATTCCTTTGGAATGTTTGTCATCCCGATCTCTTGTCCCTGGTAAATGAATAAAGTTCCAGTAGTCGTCACCAGCATCATGGCCAGCATTTTTGCGGAAACTGCCCAGAATTCTGGTTTGTCAGATCCAAATCGGGACACAGAACGCGGGAGATCGTGGTTTTCAAGGAAAGCTGAAGTCCATCCATCGTTTCCTTCAATAAACGTTTGCCATTTTGCATGCCTCCTCTTGAATTCACCGAGAGTAAAGGGCTCATATTGGAATTTGTCAATTTTCCCAAAGCCAATGTAAACTGTCTCGAACTGGAAGCCCATGTCAATGCGTTTCTCTGATGCACTACAGTATTTAAGTGCCAAAGATGTGTCGTATGTGGGTCCGTATTCTCCGACGGTCATGATGTCGTATTTCGAAAGCACCTTCTCGTTCATCTCAGAAATATGGTCGAAATTTCTCGGTTTGTTCCGATAATGGCAAGATGCCAACTGCCATGGTGAACTATTATCCAGAACTGGAGCATCGGGGAACGACGGATCTTTGCTATAGATGGTGATAGTGTCGATTCTGAAACCGTCAACGCCCTTGTCAAGCCAAAATTTCATCGCGCTATCGTAAACAGCCTGTCGCATTGCGGGATTTTCCCAGTTGAGGTCTGGCTGCGACTTGGCGAATAGATGTAGGTAATATTCCTGAGTCGGCTCATCCCACTGCCACGCACTGCCGCTAAAGTTTGATCGCCAGTTATTAGGGGGCATACGGTTTCCGTTCTCGTTGTATCTCGCCTGTCTCCAGATATACCAGTCCCGCTTCGGGTTATCTCTCGAAGATCGCGATTCTTTGAACCACTGGTGCTGGTCCGAAGTATGGTTCACGACAAGGTCCAGGATTATTCGTATATCTCGCTTGTGGCAAGCCTCGATCAGGGTCTCAACGTCAGACACAGTTCCAAATGGACGGTAAATGTCTTCATAGTTCGAAATGTCGTAACCCATATCTTCTTGGGGGCTATCGAAAATCGGAGACAGCCACACAATGTTTGTACCCAGGTCTTTGATGTAGTCTAGGGAGTCAATCACGCCCCCAATGTCTCCCCATCCATCTCCGTTTGAGTCCTTGAAGGATGCAGGCCAAATCTGATATACCACTTCATCTTTCCACCAATTCCGGCCACTGTTCCAGGAGTGCATTCTGACGAAGCTAATTAGCCTTGTAGGGGGTATGGAGCGTCAACGAAATAATTAAAGTCCTCTGGTAATATTGATCGGACGTGGCTGAGGAAGTGTCCAGGGAATGGGCAGATTAATTGACTTTTTGTCCTTAAATGCTTCGGAGCCTATGTGACTACTTCACTCAATCGATACTGACCTTAACCCTAAGTAGGGGCTTAGAGATTCGCCAGGCGGGTTCCTAAGGGCTGTTCGCCGTTGTTGCGGGCAAGTATCCCTTGCCCGTTGCCCGTTGCCCGTTCACCGTTCGTATTCCCTATTCCCCGCTGTCGGCTACCCATTTCCCATCGTCGGTTGCCACACTTGATCCATCTTTCATCGAGTGACAATCCGTAAAGCGATAAGCAACTAAACCATGGGATTAGACCCTTCTGTTTTATCTCAGATACGAGAGCCTCTCGATCTATAGATAATGGTGGAGAGACCTCCAAACATCCGTTGCTTTTATATAGCCTGAGAATCCGTGTGCCCTCATTTCACCTTCTCGCTACTCCTTCACTAAACAGACGATATATTATCATTCGGGGCTGATTCATACCACCAAAGAAATGGATTTTAGCGACAAAAAAACAATTCCCTCCAAAGTAGAGGAGGCCAATGAGAGAGATGGTCCTCTCGCTACTATTGGAGCTGTCGACGTCAGAGTTGTGACGGAGGAAGAACACCATATGACTCTCCTGGAGGGACTCAAACGCTACCCTAAAGCAGCATTTTGGTCCATTTTCATCTCAACTGCCGTCATTATGGAAGGTTACGACATCGGTCTCCTCGGCTCATTTTACGGTTTTCCCGCTTTCCAAAAGAAATACGGAGAGATGATCGGCAATAATAAATATAACATCTCTGCACCATGGCAAAGCGGCTTGACTCAGGCAATGCATGTCGGCCAGATCTTTGGTCTAATGATTAACGGCTGGGCCATGGATCGTTACGGTTTCAAGAAGACTCAAATTGCTGCCCTTCTCGTCATGTCAGGTTTTATTTTCATTCAGTTCTTCGCGCAGTCAATCGTGATGTTACTGGTCGGTGAACTTCTTATCGGCTTTCCTTTAGGCATCTTCCTCACCCTGTCGACCGTTTACGCTGCCGAGGTTTGTCCCGTGGTTCTTCGACCGTACCTTACTACCTACGTCAATCTCTGCTGGTCTATTGGAAAGTATATTTCCACGGGGGTATTGCGCGGCTTCATTCACAACGAAACACAATGGGCCTACAAGATTCCGTTTGCCATTCAGTGGGTTTGGGTGCCCTGGCTCGTCATTGGCACGCTTCTTGCTCCCGAATCTCCATGGTGGTTTGTGCGGCAAGGTCGATTGGCAGACGCTCGTAAATCACTACGGCGCCTATGGACTAATCCCCAGGACCATGAACTGGACGTCAATGTGGGCATGATGGTTGCAACCGACAAATATGAAAGGTCGATTGACAAGGGAACAAGCTATCTCGACTGTTTTAAGGGGTCCAATCTTCGGCGGACCGAGATTGCCTGTATCGCCTGGTCTATCCAACCCATGTGTGGCTTCGCTCTTGCCGGTCAGGCAACTTACTTCCTTGAACAGGCTGGTCTTGATTCGACCAACGCATTCAACATGAGCCTTGGATCACTTTCAATCGGGTTCGTTGGCGGCATTATCGCTTGGCTCTTTGTCAACCGCTTTGGTCGCCGCCCACTTTACGTATACGGATTGGCAGGCATATTTATTGTCCAAATGATTATTGGGTTTCTCGCCATCCCGAAGCAAAACAGCGGGACAGCGTGGGCGACAGGCGTGATGCCTCTCGTTTTCACCGCTATCTATTCCGTCTCTGTCGGACCAGCCTGCTATGCCATTGTTGCAGAAGTACCCTCAACCCGTCTCCGGGCTAAGACTACAGCACTTGCGCGCAACGCGTATAACATCTTCTCAATCATCAATAATATCATCACCAACTATCAAGTTAATGCCACTGCATGGAACTGGAAAGGTTTCACTGGTTTCTTCTGGGCCGGGTTTTGCGTCCTCTGCTGGGTCTGGTCTTTCTATCGGCTTCCCGAGCTAAAAGATCGCACATTTTCGGAGCTGGACGTCCTCTTCGAGACTAAGGTTTCGGCTCGCAAATTCAAGGGTACCGTGGTTGACAACGCTGTCATTCTTGTAGAAGGCTCGAATTGAGTAGACCGGGAATTCCCTACAGTTCATGTTAGATTGACAACCATCTCCTACCTCGTGCTTATTTTCTGTTAGAAAAGATGGGCACGTTTGTCATCATTATAATCAATAGGTACTCAGGCTCACGTACATTAGAAACATAAGGATAGTTACAGTCATAGTAACCTGTATATTCCCAAGGGAAGACGTCGGGGCAAATGATATCATCAATCCATCCACCCATCTGTACCTGACCTCACATTTTAGCTCTAACTAATTCTATTTTTCAAGGATGGTATCTGATATTTCACATGCTTCTTAGAAAATTTACCAACATAGGCTCCTAATATTTCTGAGCCTTGCTTAGAATACCCTGGCCTAGTCAGAGGTGCTGAGGTCCAGCGAAGTCCACACTGGATATCAGTCATTACTGTTAAGCATTGCTCAGTAGCACAACCATTCAATGTCTCATGGTTCTGTGCACTACTAAACTTCGATGTTCAAAGGAAAAAGCCAGTATTCATCAAATAATCTATTACAAAGAAGAGACAAACTGTAGAGAGAGAGGGGGGGGGGGGTTGCTGAACTTTCTGCAGTTGACCTTATCAGGCTATTCAGTGATGAAGAATGGGATTGTGACATGTTGCCTCTATCGAAGAGGATAGGGAACATATATTAAAATATGAATTTGAGAACAATAACAATACTCTTTCCTCAGATTCTGCACGGCTTTGTGCCCGTCAGGAGGTGGTTAATCGCCGAAACGAATTTACCAAGTAGCATTCTTGTTGTACAGTTTAAATGTGTCAACGGGCGCCAAACCTAATATAATGAGTATATTGTATAATCAACACAAGTGCATAGTTAGCAGGTAGGTCAAATCTGTGACTATGGACGTTCTACATAATCTGCGCAGATTCTATCTTTTTCTAGGATGCCACCTACTTCTCCAAATTCTTCTCGTTAGAAGTCACGTCGGTGATCGGCTTGACACCCTCCAACAACTTCGCACCGACATCTTCGCCCTTGGCATTTTTATCCTGGATCTCCGTGATCTTGGCACCAATACCGGAGCACTTATAGGAATGAAAATTCCAGACCGAGACCCGGGCATTGAACATCTCGTCCAGTTCTTCCAGGCTTCGACCCTTCAATTCTGGAAGGAAGAATGCAACCCAAACCATCGCAAGGATGGAGCAACCTCCAAAGACGAACCCTACGCGCGATCCAAGGTTCCCATACCCTGGATCCTGTACGTATGGGTTGATGTAGGTCACGAGAATGACAATAGTAAAGCTCCAAAAGGTTGCGAACATGGTTGTCTTTTCGCGTAACTGAGTAGTAGCTGCTTCGGCCGTGGTTGCCCAGGTGCACGAGCCCCACGCTCCAGCTGCAACAGCTTGATACAGCAGGATAGCGGCAACACAGCCTTGTGCCGTGGAGCCTGTCACTCCTCCCTTGCTGTACGTAGATAGACCGCCAATTATGAACATAAAGCAAGCCATAATGAATGCGCCAAAGAATAGAATGGGCCGGCGTCCGATCTTATCGGCGAAGTAGAACGCAAGCGTGATACCGCCAAGCTGAGTGCAGTTGGAAGCGATATAAACCTGCAGGGAGTTCGTGATTCCTATCTGCTGCAGGAAGACAACAAGATAGTTGTTCATGAAAGAGTTGCCCTGAATCTGTTGGAAGACCTGAACGCCAGTCGCGATCATGGTGCGCCGGAGGTTAGGGCCCCGGAAACAATCCAGCCAGGTTGACGACTGATGTAATTCTTCCTCCTCGCGCATCGCCTCCTGTATGAGTGCCAATTCACCATGGATAGCCTCCGTTGTCGCAGATCCTTTACGGATATTCTCCAGGGCGCGTAGGGCTTGATCGGGACGATGTTTGTTCAGCAGCCATCGCGGAGACTCGGGCAAGAACCAAACACCAGACAGCAGGATGATGGGGATGACTAATTGTACTATCATCACGGTCTTGTACGTCCATTGCCCGGAAAGGTGCCGAGCTGTTCCGTAGATACAGCTACTCGCCAGGATATTACCGATAATCTGCCACCACTGGTAGAAGTTCACGAGCGAGCCACGGATGGCTGGGGGCGCGAGTTCTGCGCTGTAAGTCGGAATGACATTTGCTTCCATACCTATATACCATCGTATCAGTCACGAACCTATCAATACCATGGGTAATTCGCATACCTATGGACAGACCGTTGATGGTTCTCCCAACGATTATGCCCCAATATGAGTCAGTCGAGACCTGGATGATGATACCGACAATTGCAATCACCGATAACAGCGCGATAGTCTTCTTCCGGCCCAGGAGAAAGTTTGCATAGCCTCCAAGAAGACATCCGATCGCCATACCGGCATTGGGCGTTCCCGAACCAGCTGACTGCCAGGTCGTTGGAATGACCTTTGGCTGGCCAGGACCTGGAGACACTCCGTATTTTTCCTTGAACTCGTCAACGCCAAGGCATGATGCCCACCAGGAAATATCGAATCCGAAATTCTACAGAACAGCGTCAGAAGACTGCATCCAACGAGAGATTTTGTGTAGAAATGTGTTCCTGCTTACGATTGATCCAAACTGTAGCAGGGTGATTAGTAAACTCTTACTGAATAACTGGTTATGAGTGCAATCCACTTACCGAGACAAAAAGATATATCATTAGGACTCGTAGGGTCAATTCTCTGAAGAGCGTAGGCTTTCGGAACGCCATTACAACAATGCTAAGTGACTGGGCCTAGGACCAGTGGGTGTAGATATTAGTAGGTGGTAGACATCAAGAAGAGTCGAACAGCCGTAGACCACGGGCCATTATATGTATAATTTAAGGAAGCATAGTCCTGATTGCGGCATACAAGACGCTATCAGTAATCTAAGTTATCATTTAGACTCTCCTTTGCTTTTTTGCTTGACCAGTGGGCAAGTGTTGCCCAACGGGCAACTTTATTTTCTCAAACCCAAAACTCGGGAAATTCTTTTAACATTTGACCACTAGTCAAATAATTATCATCCATGTAAATCATAGGCTGAGAGATGAGTGGATCTATCTAAATATCGTTGAAACTGTTGCGAAATTAATTGAAATTCATTTCGATGTGAAATTTCGTTGCCCGTTGGGGAATGCGACCCAACGGGCAAGTCTTGCAAAGATGATATTCTACCATAAGATAGCAGTATTAATTTCCAGGTAGCACCTAATACGTGATGGCTTGCTTGCAAGAACATGCCTGAATTTCCCCTGAAATGCCACCAGACATTCTAGCTGAGATGACTGACGCAAAACATCCCTTGTCCTCCAATAGAGCAGAGGCGAAATGGTGGCGCGAAGCCGTCGTATACCAAATCTATCCGAGATCCTTCTGCGACTCTAACGGAGACGGGATCGGTGATATCTGCGGGATCATTTCTAAGATTGACTATCTGAAAGATCTCGGAGTCGACGTGGTCTGGTTGTCCCCCATCTACGCCAGTCCGCAACATGACATGGGATATGATATTTCCGACTACAGGCGAATCCACCCCGAATATGGAACTATGGAAGACTGGGAGTGCCTGTTGAACGAACTGCATAAGGCAGGGATCAAGCTCATCATGGACTTGGTCGTAAATCACACTTCGATCGACCACCCCTGGTTTGTCCAGTCGCGGTCGAGTAATGACAATGTCAAGCGCGATTGGTATCATTGGCAACCTCCAAAGTACGACGCGGAGGGACGGCGACAGCCGCCAAATAATTGGCGGTCTTTCTTCGGTAAAGGATCGGCATGGGAATGGGATGAAAATACTCAGGAGTACTATCTTCGCGTGTTTACAAAGGAACAGCCAGACCTCAATTGTGAGCAGATTATCTTTCACATCTTGTTCGATTTCCGTGCTAACTAGAGTGAGCAGGGGAGAATCCTACAATGCGAGCAGCGGTTCGGGAAGTTGTGACATTCTGGCTGGACAAAGGTGTAGATGGATTTCGAGTCAGTTAAACCTCAAGAGACCAACACCGTGTCAAACTCGTTATGACTAAATATTCCATTCACAGATCGATGCAATTAATTACATCTGCAAAGCTGATGGATACCCTGATTCCGAGATCGTAGATGAGTCGTCCCGCTTCCAACCAGCGATGCACCTTTACATGAACGTTGGAAATGTGCACAAGTATCTTCGTGAGTTACACGTTGCCACCTTTTCGCAGTACGATGTTATGACAGTTGGAGAAACACCATATGTCCCCGCTACACAACTGGCTCTCGACTACGTCCACCCAGACCGAAAAGAATTTGACATGATCTTTCAATGGGAGCACATGGATATCGATCGCGTTCCTGGTAGCCTCCTCAAATGGAAGCCGTGGAAGCTTCCCGAGCTCAAGAAAATCTTCAACTGCTGGCAACGACTGATGTTTGAGAATGGTGGTTGGAATTCGCTGTACATGGAAAACCATGATCAGGGAAGATCGATTTCTCGGTTCGGATCCGATCGACCAGAGTTCCGCGGCGTCTCCGGAAAACTACTCGCCATGATGCTGGGTACGCTCAGCGGGACGTTGTATATCTATCAGGGCCAGGAGATCGGAATGACAAACCCAACTAAATGGGGATTGAAAGACTATCCAGACATTGTCACAAAGACGTACATCCTAGAGGAGAAGGAGCAGCGAATCCGGGATACGGGGGAAACAGAACCTGACATGAAGGATCTACTTCAAGACATCCGGCTCAAGGCGCGAGACAACGGCCGCACTCCCATACCGTGGAATTCCTTGCAACCCAGTGCCGGATTTACGACAGGGACACCTTGGATGCCACTTAATCCTGACTTTGCAGTCTGCAATGTTGACGCAGCTGTGAAAGACACGACATCTATTTTCCATTTCTGGAAGAAGCTATTGAGCATCCGAGCGGGATGGAAGACGCTGGTGTATGGTAGTTTTGAACTATTGTCACCTGAGGACCCTCATATCTTCGCGTATCGACGGACACTGCCTGGTTCAGCGTCTGCTCTGGTTGTACTAAATCTATCATCGCAGTCTGTTGATTGGGAGTTCCCGCTGGATTTAAATCACTTTGGTAATATACGTGGAGTTTTCAACAACTATCCTATGCCATCAACAATCAGCAATCACTTTTCTATGCGGCCGTGGGAATGCAGGCTGTATACATACGATCAAATTTGAATCACACTATGTATGATTAGAACCTCAAGGATGCCACTAGAATATACTATAGTTAAACTTTGAATCATGACGTAGTCATGAAATTATAACTCTCATACGGTGATCAAATCCATTATGGAAGGCAATCCTTTAATTTTAGAGAGGCTCCCGACCATACGACCTCAAAAGTCTTAGTGTATTAAACATGCCGAAATTCAATAAATTTATTCGAAGTTGAGAAGCGCAACCCAATCCAGATCGCCCCTGTCCCCAAATGGATCCAGCATCATTTGACTCTGACCATCCAGCAGATCGGATGCATTCGCAATATCATTTTCAATTTGATTGTTGGAGCTTACCCCAGGAGAGACAGAGACAAGCTCCGAGACCGCCTCTGAACTGGAGCCGTTGGTCACCTTATCAGTTGCAATACGTTCGCTAGTCCGTCGGCCATGCTTCCGCAACAGTTCCAGACGAATGGAAGCAAGTTTCGTCACATCAAAGCTGACGCTGTGCGCTTGGAGGAGACACAGATATTCATCGATGCGGGTCAACCAGGAATCTACCTCATCATCTTCGACGGATGTAAGAAGCATACTCATCATAAAAGCTCCAGCAATAGCGAAATTGAGCTTTGAAACTGGTAAAACATCAGCCGCTCTGTTGTCATTTTGCCACATCTAAAACGTATACAATGGTATTCAAATAACCCGTATGATCATGCTACTATCAAAGTGACTGCCAGAAATCAATGAATTAACGAGCTACTTACTTGCCCACCAAAAAGCGCGGAGTCGATACACTTGAATGGTTCGTAATAATTCGAGGACACTCATCACAATGGTCTCCCCTCGTTCTCGTATCCTGTGAGTATTTTGATTTCGAAGTATGGCACGGCAGAGCGCGATTTCGGCTGTATAATAGGCGAGTTGCAAAGTGCCTGTAGATATCAGGTTATCATCAAAAATTCCTTATTTGTAGAATACATCAGGTGAAGCAATTTACCAGTAGGATCGGGCAAAAGTCTCTTATCTCCTTGTAAAAGAGTATTATATATGTTATACCAACCTTCAAGTCTGTTTGTAAAAGAGTCGATAACACATTCCATCCCTTGGCGTGGGGCTTCTCTGAGTCTACGAATGCCCCTCACTGTGTAAAAAGTCGAGAGAATGTCAGAGAGCAGCACACTCAGCTCTGCCATGGCTACAAACATGCCAGTCGACACACTGTACATGATTCGTGACGATGCTAAAGCTGATAGGTATGACACCTCACTTTCACCATGGTCGAAATCGGAGATAGTCACCATCGGCACATTGCTTTGCTCATCGTGGAGAAAAGAGGGACGACCAAGTGTCAAAGCTACCCTAAAGCAGTATTTAGGATGGCTGGGCAATTAAAGATTCCAAAATCCTCTCTCACCACTTATCTTGCATATACACAGCCCACCATAACCGTATTCGTCTTTTTTTGTCGGTTTCGGAGATCCTCCAGTTAGTAGGGTCAACATTCAGACCTATATCATGGCTCATGCCAATGAGCTATGGTGACAGTCAGTGCATTTGGGATATCACAAGTAAGAGAGGTGGATCCATACGCTGCCAGTTTCGGCTATCATGCCTGGCATAGTAGGGGCGCTAGAGTCTGTTGGCACTTAGATTCACGGCAAAAGCTCGGTATGAGCTTACCGAAAAATATACGTATGTCGTTGCGAGTAGAGCAGGGCGGCTTCGATGCTATCCAATTTTGGATTACGAGCTTCCAAAGGTAGTGCTCGCCCGAGAAAGTCCAGGAATATCCACGGATCGATCTGTCCAGCCTCCGAGCAGAACTTATGGGACAAAGCATACATAGATGCGAGGAGTAGTGACGATGAATTTGGATTAAATCTAATCGGGTCAAGAATCGGAAACGATGGGTGGACGATATTGAAATATGTTTTGATCAAGGCTTCCTTGTAAGGATGGACACTCTCTTCCACATTATTCTTTGGATAGTAAGTAGGTCGGGCATCCAGATGTTGATCCGGCACAATCTGATAACAGTCAATAATCTTATGCCTAGAAAACAGGGCGGTCGACTTAAACGCACAGTAAATTGAGCAGGCATAACGGGGTCATTGTTGACCGTTTGACATGCCCACGCAACATCATCTTGTCTTTTAGCATCCCGGCTCGAATGCTGCAGCAGATATGGATCCTGATCTCCACTCAGACCGACATACTGTAAGGTGTGATGCAATTCCTCAATGCGGGCTCTACCCTGCATGCTCGGTGATTCCGTCGCTGGAGAAGTCGGAGTAGTATTACCTACGTGTGACCTTCTCATGCGCTCCTTGGGAGTTCTGAGCCGGACAGGAGGGGAAGATACATAAGTGCAATCAATATTTCTCGTCCTGCAGAGAGAACAGCTGTGACTACCGGGTTCTCGGATGCAGCATATCCTCCTTTTGCGACACAGATCGCAGCTGGGATGCCTTTTAGCAAAGGCAACTCTAAGGAATGTTGTCACTACACTCACGGTTTCTGCTTCCGGGATCGGTATTGCCGTGACTCTAATGTTGACGCCATTTTCGAGCCGCAAAGTTGAGACACGAAACAGAGATCTGTTGCATGACTCTTAAACTCGCCTTGGGATTTACAGTGTGATCACATGATCATAAAACGGCGTTGGAGATGGACGTGGTGGGAAGCGGCGGGAACGTGGCAGAAGCGACAGGGCCCGGAACGGTGGTCTTGGCGCCATAAAACTAGCCTAAACAGGTTAATCTACAGGAAATCGGACGACGACAGTCTATAAAATTAACGCAACGCAATGCTGTGGTTGGACAAGAAATAGCGGCAACAAGGCTAACATGAATAAGATGTACTGGGGAACTGATAAAGACTAACTATATCCTATTCGCAAGATCATTAGAGGAGTAAGATATACATGAATCAAAGCGCTCATTTCCCTATATCTAGTTATTTTATTTCTTATAGTTGTTTGATCTAAGTCACTCTCATCATACTGAGAGAATCAGCTAGATAACCATAATTGAGGTCCACGGCACTTCAGGGACCTTTTTAACTTATCTAATTACTTAAATTTTTTATCTAGTTAAGGGCAGTACACATCAAATCAGCTCCTCCCAAGCTCTCCCATATAATCTAACACATAGTTATACATACCGTGGTACCCATATTAGTCATAGTAGGCCGGAAGGTTGACCGGAGGTTATCTTACCCCACCAGCGCGCCGCCCGGATACAGGGATATTAAGACTCAATGCATATTCGCGAACTGTCGAATCAAGACGGCTTGAGCTTGGACTACTCAATGAAATTCATGATAAATGCCAAGTATTATGGAACTCTGGGCTCAGCCAGAGCCGGCAGCAGAGCTGGAACCGGGGCCGGAGGGTTGTATTAATTAGGAAGGCCACAAATAGGTTCTTTCGATGGCCGTAATCATTTACTGTGATGATAAATAGCGTGAAATATCCAAATATTGAAAACATTCCAGGTTCCAAAAATCATCCATACATAGCGGAAACTTCACTGATTCTTATTTCTGGTGATCTGACTCGTACAAAATCAAGATGGCATCAAAAATAAAGAACTACAAGGTCATCGCGGCGGCTAAAAGAGCTCAGCAGCAGGACAAGATTCCCAAGAGTTGGCGTATTCCTACAGACAGATTCCGAGATGCTACCAACGTGATGGACATACCACTTACCTGCGGGCTATTAGACGAAACAGAATCGAGAATCACTTCTGACTACGATGCAACCGCGCTTCTCGAAAAGCTAAGGGCTAGAGTCTGGTCGGTAGAGCAAGTGACTGTAGCCTTTTGCAAAAGGGCTGCCATTGCCCACCAGCTAGTCAGTTCCTTAAGCGCCCGTTGCAGAAAGCTTGCTAATCCTAAATCTGTGCCAGACGAATTGTCTGACAGAAATATTTTTCGACGATGCTATTGAACGAGCGAAGAAACTTGACTTGGAATACGACCAAAAGTCTCGTGAAAATGCCCTCCCGCCACTCTTTGGGCTACCAATTTCACTCAAGGATAGCTACCAAGTTTCTGGATATGATACATCGACTGGATTGGGTTGCTATGTGGATCAGCCTGCAGAGGACAATAGCGCGCTGGCTGCGATGCTAATTGACTTGGGTGCTGTTCTTTACTCCAAGACCAATCTTCCTCAGTCAATCATGACTGGAGATTCTGACAACAATATTTTTGGAAGAACCTTGAACCCTCGCAACAAACTGCTCACCGTGGGTGGAAGTACAGGAGGTGAAGGCGCACTCATTGCGCTTCGAGGCAGCATCCTTGGAGTTGGGACGGATATTGGTGGCAGCATTCGTGTCCCATCAGTCTGCAACGGGATCTATGGGTTCAGGCCTAGCGTAGATTTGGTTCCCCATGGTGGTGTACGAGACCTCACACCGCCAGGGACAGATGGTATCCGTTCAACAGCTGGGCCTATGGCGACCTCACTCCGGGATTGCTCTCTTTTTCTAAAGACGATACTGCAAGCAGACACGTGGAAGTATGACAGTACTTCGATCTCAGTTCCATGGACAAATATTAAACCCGCACACAAGCTCCGGATCGGCGTTGCTCAAAATGACGGCGTCTATACCCCATCGCCACCAGTTAGACGTGCCTTGAAGCAGGCGGTCGATCTTCTCCGCGACAATGATGACATTCAAATCATTCCAATTAACCTTCCCGACGTCAAATCGCATTATCAAGACATCATAAGTTATTTCACGCTCTCAGGAAGTGATGTGAGCCCACCAAACCCTTGGAATGCTAGTTATAGACTGACCGAAAGAAAAGTACTACTACGAGCAATTCGCGCGGACAGGGGAGCCAGTTATCCCATCACTCGAAGCCATTGGCCTTCTGTCGGTGCCGGGAACGACTCTACAGGGCTTTTTCGATTTGAATGTCCGCCGAGCCGAGGCCGCAAAAAAGTACCTCAAATTGTTTCGTGACAACGAGATAGATGTAATTTTAATGCCGCCAGCACCGAATACGGCAGTTCCCCTGGACTGCTGGACAAGGGCGGCATATACTAGCCTATGGAACTATCTTGATTATCCGGCAATTGTTATTCCTGTGGACCATGTGCGAGACATTGACTCCGCTGACGATTTGAGGAACGCCCAATTTGGCCCAGAGGACGAGAAGCTCTACAGTCTATGTACGCACCACTTTCTCCGTGATTTTCTTTTTCTAACTCAAGCTCACATGCGCTTCCACAGATACCGGCCCGGAACAATACAAGGACGCACCGATTTGTATTCAGGTAGTGGGATATAGACACAAAGATGAGGCCTTGTTAAGGGCGGCAGCTGTGCTGGACTCGATCATAAATAGTATTTAGAGTAATAGTAGCTATAAATGCTTGAGAGTGTTTTTCATCAGGAATCCTCCTAGTTCTATTAGCTACTAGAGCAAGCTGTGTAAATAGAATCTAGCAAAGGACATGGTTTATGTACTGAATCAAACCAACGACTCGTGAGATTCAAATCCCGCTCGCGCCAAACTCTTGACAAGAATGTCTTGGTTGCCTTTTGTAAGAATGGAGCGTATCGATCAACACAATCGTCCACGCGCTGGAGCGTCTTGGAGCGTACATCCTTACCTCGAACTTCAACGGCTGCGATGATGAATGGTAATGTCACAAATCGTATCGATCTCTTCGTGACTCGATGCGCCATTTCAAGTTCCATGATAACTTCCTTGGACCATGTTTCCGCCTGAGAATCCTCCTGACCAAATGGATATCGCAACCGATGGCCCACCAGGAGCGCTCCTAAGCGGTATACCTTAGCTTGCGCAAGAAGGTGGACAATTTCCGCTGAATCGAACTGATCAACAAGTTGATCCAAGTTAGATGGCTGCCATGGTTCAACAACAGATTGGATGTCATCTATTTGTTTTTGAAGACAAGCCAGAATGCTCACGTCAGTTATATCAAGCAGTGAATTGCTAATTACACAAAGATCATGATAATAAGGCAAGAGAGGTAAGGAGAGACCAAGGTGGCGATCAATGGCACCAGAGGCTGGTATCTGAATTCTTAATGTCGGCCGTTGTCGGTGGACCAAGCAGTTCATGGTCTCCAGGAGGACCAGTAAGTTCTGCCACGGATCTTTTTGTGAGCTGGATATTGTTGTTCCCACAAAAGAACTTGTTGTACCGAGACAGTAACGGCAAATGTCTGGAACTCCTACACCAATGGCTGAATAGATCGAGAAAGCCAGCATACCTCCTAGAGTATGGCATAGAACTGTGTCTTCCGAACGCAAGGCAGGCAGTGAGCGTAATGCGCACATAGCTTTTGATATATACCTGATACTGATATTGACATCCGCGTCCGTTATAGTGTCAGATTGAAGCTGCTTTAGCGTAATAGCACATGCAAGATAAGCATCCTTGAGCAGTGGAAGTGCAGCTGGCAGCTGTGCAGCGAGCGAATGTTGCTGCTCGGCTTGAAAGCTCGGGCACACGACGTAGTGATCCAAGCTTCCAGCCTGGCCCAGGAGAAACTGCAACAGCTCCTTTTCTTCTGGTTGCTGGTCGGGAAGGATATTCATCCAAGCGTCGATGGCAGGTTGGTAATGCTGCAGCCTTCTGCGCTTGCCCGGCGTCAGTCTGGAGACAAGGTCCTTCTCATGATGGACCCTTCTACCGACAGGCCGCACTGGCCGAACGGTTGAACAAGCTAGACCCAGCCTCTCACATCGTGCGCAGTGGGCGGAAGTCGTTGTACGCTCGCATCGTTCTTTGAGCTCGTAGCATCTATCGCATGCAGTTCTCAGTTTCGGGTTCCTCTTATTTACAGACGCCTCCATGCTGCTTGGAGAGTTTGGTTGGGAATAGGGCGGAACAAAACGTTGAGAGGAAATTACATATATTGAATGTGGCGGAGTGACTATTTGACTGGTCAGCCGCAGACAACTAGTTGCATCGCATTAAGCGCTGCTTGGGGAGGCCGTCTCATTGGTTGGAATTGCCTTTCTGATACCACTTACGAATTAATTAAACACACCACCACGACATAAATAACTTACCGTTCTTGAGTTGAGCAGAAATTTTCTTTTAATCTTTGACTTTTCCATCTTTCCGCCTCAATCGTGGCAATCCCCCTTCTAAGCTTTGAAAGTCGAGGAATTCAATATTTTTCCAATACTTATTTTGATTGTGAATATATATTTTGTCGCTATAAAAGACGGATTATACAAAGGGATGGAACTTGGGAAGTGAAAAGGAAAGTCTGAGGTAGTTTCACTTATACTACATTTGAAGAAATAAAGGACTATTAATAAAGTTGAGCCTTAGCTTGTAACTTTTTCCTAGAAAATCGAATAAGAGAGATCAATTTTAGTCTAAATCGTACCTACCACTTTATAACTATGAGAGAATCGTTTCTTATTGATAATCGCTTTTCTGTTATGATAGACAAGACAATCTTTAGATATATTGTCAATGAAATTGAATTGATCTATTATAATGTATAAGATGCAACTGACATATTGATATATTCTTAGACAAATTCTCGTAGTTAGAGGAATCCTATGGGTTAAGAGGGAATTGCCTGGCAAAGAAGCAAAGATACTAAATAGCGACATGTTTCCAAGGATGCAGCCAGCTATCAATACCTAAGTGTCGAAGTAGGCACATTCTTGACAAATATGGAAGACTGGGGCAGATGACCCCAGTGAGCTGAAATGGTAAATAGCATAAAGACTTCGTTCTTCTCTTAAAAATTAGAACCTAGGATTCTGTAAAGAAGCTATACTAAGGGAGAATCGACCTGTAGTATCAGCCTTTTCCTTGAATCAGTGCCACAACTCGTACACTCCGACTGGTATGTCTGACTCTCAAGTAAACTGTTGCATTGTACAATACTATTTCAACCGGTGGAAACAAGCGATTGTCAGATCAGAGTCACTAAGAGTTTGAATAGACATTTGTCATTCCTCTCTCTACTTAGTCTATCATATACCTTAGTAGCATTGAGAAAGATCTCACATCTTGACTGGTATGTCAACGTCTCTTCACGCAGATCTGCCGACTTTTTCCCTGACAGGCAAAACGAGAAAGTATGATCCATAAGTGCGACAGCGACTGAGGAGTCAATGGCCCTTCGTTCATCCCAGCTTTCAAACTTCTTGTCTTAAAGCGTCGGAGCGCCTAGGTCCGTGACTTTTATGGCTTCAAATAGAATATCCAGGCGCGCCCATCAAACTCTTTACAATTGAGGCTTATATCTCAATCTAATTGAATTTATCAGCAGACTCAATATATTGCTGAGGAATCTTCATTAATGCGTACAAAGTTCGTCAGAAAGTTATCCCTCAAGGCCTATAATGTGGACGGTTCATATCCCGTTCAGCCAGCTATACTTATAAGCACATCAATTTGGAATATACGCATACATTAAACGAATAGCTATACCCTAAACAGATGACCCTGTAGTTCTCTTCTTCTTCAACTCCTCAATCAATTTCTCGTACCGATCGAATGGCCCACCAGGAGTATTCTTGATATGCACATCCTTCCCTTTCCTCGTCCACCCTTTCGCACTCCCAAGCTTCCTCCCCTCCATATGCGGTTCCTTTTTTACCAGTTCCTTCAACATCAAACTGATCGTCAAATTGGCAGGACTGTATAGGAGCGGATCAACAATTCCCTCGGCGGTGCATTCTTTATCGAGCGTTTGGAATTCACGCTCTGGTCTTGTGATGGAGGGGTCGAAGGAGGATTTGTGGTGAGCGACTTCGTCTTCGTCGCCTGAGAGGCAGGTCTCTGAGTGCTCTGGATGGAGGGTTGTCCGGTCGCGTTCGAAGATGGTGGGTTTTAAGTAGATATTACGATGAAGTAGACGTTTTGGAGTATGGCTTGTGAGTTGGAAGGGTTTGATGCTTCTGATACATGTAGTCGAGAGCATAGTCCTTGTTGCTTCTCATTGATAATGATTGATTGATAATGCGGCAAATAATTGGGAGAAGGTGGGGTTGGATCTATATCCGCCTATGTTTCTATATTCAGTTGTCTGGGTTTAATGACTAATGTGCGCGTCATACCCAAAGTCTCTTTATCTCGACTTTCTCAAATATATCGAAATTTCTCAAAATACTAGCTTACATATGGAGATAACTTGTGGTAGCTAACTTTGATTTATCCTGCTTGCCTGTGCAGGTTATACTAGCTGATGTGTCTATATAGATGTGTAGTGGTTGTATTCCCATGAATTAATCACGAGAATAAACTTATCCCGATGTACTGCGAATACTATTTTGATTAGCGGTTAAGTTGTAAAACGTTACATATGTAGGACTAAATAACTATTTCTATTATTTTCACAATTGTTTCACCACTACCAGAATAACATGTTGGTGTCAATAATTGGGTAGATTTTCAAATGTAGGGCTTCGAAATCCGAGTGGACACCCAAGGGTTAATTCTAGGGTGTATAAAGTATCCCGAATGTGATTACATGACCACTGGTGTATTTGCAATAGGGTTCTAAATGCATTCGCTTTTCTGACATGCATTCTGACATATGGTTGACATTTCTGACATATGATAGACATTTCTGACGCACCTTTAGCTACAGATGCTGATAAATGTATTAATAATTACAAATAGTGATACCTAATTCGCACTCATGTTGCATCGTGACATTAAGAATAATACCTAACTCCTAAGTTGTAGCCAATGAATATTCTTCAAGGGCTCCTTCTACAGCTCTTTCTTGTGAAGCCGGCAGCAATGCCTGTTGACCGCTGCAGTGTAAACGGGCCGTTCTCTTATATCTGTTCCTGCAACTATTTGATTCGATCAGTAAATTCCTGCCATATTTCATAGTGATTTTAGTTTCAAGTTTAAGAGTAGGCCTTTGTACAATATTTAAACCCCCTTTACTTTCCTTTTCATCCTATATCCCGTAGATATTGATCTATTTTCCGCACTTTAAAAGCAAACTTCTCCGCAGTCCTGATTTCTAAAAACGCCAAATAATACATACCGAACATGTCCACGGTCGTTTTGATTAGCGGTGCTAATCGGGGTTTGGGCAAAGGCCTCCTTGAGCGCTATCTGAGGCTCGCGAATCATACCATTATCGCCGCCAACCGTAACCCAGATCATCCAACCTCCAAGGACCTTTTCAATCTCCCTAAAGCCGAGGGTACCGAACTGATCGTTGTCAAACTCGATGCTCGCGTATGGCAGGATGCCTTTGACGCTATCAAATCGCTTGGAAGTCAGGGCATCGACCATATAGATATTGTCGTCGCTAATGCTGGTGTGGCATATGTCTGGCCAACAGTCGCTGAGGTCAAGCTTGAAGACATTATCGGCCACTTCGAACCTAATACATACGGCGTTGTGGCGCTGTACCAGGCCGTACGGCCGCTGCTCCAGAAGTCAAAGCGAGAGCCCATTTATTCAATCATGGGCACGACGGCTGGTAGTCTCAAGTAAGTGCATGCCCTTGCATATGCTTCCCATCAAATGCATTCATCAGTGCTAAGCAAGCATACAGCTCCCAACCCAAGCTTCAAAACTCTTGTTACGGTCCGTCCAAAGCGGCCGTGGCATGGTACAGTATTCGTATTAACGAGGAGGATAGCTGGTTACACTCCTTCTCTCTAGTACCCGGCTTTGTACATACCGACATGGGCGATATTGGGGCCGCAGCCCTTGGTATCGACAAGGCGACCCAGGATCAAATAATGATCGGCCTTGATGAGTCGTGTGACGGTATGATGGAGGTGCTTACCGAAACAACAAAGGAGAAGCACGGCGGAAAGTTGGTTATGTACAATGGAGAGACCATCGATTGGTAGTTTGCCACCCAGAGTAGATCGCGACTCGTCCTTGAGGAGAAAGATCGTAGGACGAAATCGTAACATACATAGATGCACAACAAACATTTGAAATCTTTCTTTTAAAAGGCAAAAAGAAATATCGGCAAAATCTCTCAGAATGAAATGTCTATGTGTATGTAGGTTCGAATGAGAAGTATAACTATAAGTCAATTTCTCGAACAACTCTATCTTGATGGGCTACTAAGCAATCTCTCCGCACACTCGACTTCACTGCTAGATATCACGCCAAGGAGCTCCTTTGCGTATGCAGCTGCTGTTGCTGCGGCATAGCCTTGCCACTTCTTATTCTTATGTGAATCTGAATAGTCACAGATACCCCGGATCACGAGACATGGGAAAGAATCAACCAGCCCAGCGGCTTCCATTTCGAAGCAGAGCACATTGAGGTCCTTTCGTAGTCGGTCTCGCGTTGCCCCATGCCTCATGACCTGGTCTCCAGACGCAATAGGGCCGTAATGGATGTGCGGAATTAGGGAGTCCCGGGGTTTTCGATGGACTAGTTTCGTCGGGTCACATTGTTGACAGGATTCTTTATCATCTTCGTCGTGGTGATCATAATCGCACTGGAAAAGCGCGTCATATTCTACACCGGGGTGAGAAAATTCGACGTTCCAAAACGGATATCGCGTTTCCATTTCATTCAGGTGGGTTTCCAACATCGGTTTCCTGAGATAGTGATTCGCCTTTAAGCTCGAAACAGCTGTGAGGAGCACGTCAGGAGATCTATTCAAGGATTTTGTGAGGACGAATTTCCCGTCCCGAATCGTTTTGCCAAAGTCGTATTGGACTACACCTTGAATGGACCCATAGGATTCTGCAACTACGACATCCCCTAATCGAACATCTTTGGAGCCAGGTACTCCGCCACCAATTCCAACCAGAAGGCCGAACCTCAGCGATTTGAAGGTATACAGCATGTGGTCAGCCACTCTGGCAGCAGCAACAGTTCCTATTATATTGGCGGGAAGACACGCTATGACGACATTGTGCACCCCCATTCGTCCTAGGGTATAGCTGTTTTTATCAGAAGGATTCTGCGGTAGAGGTGGATGTGTCTCATCGAGCATTGCCTTTGCTGCAGCCATTTCCTTTGGTAGTGCGCATATCCATCCAACTGTATAATTCTCGTGGCTTAGAGAATACAAAAGTGACCCTTGACTTGAGGAACTTCGGGTTCTGTTTAGCTTCTCACGGAACTGGGGAGCGTATTGGTTGCGACCCATAATAGTTTCATGGTTGCCATAGCCGGTATTGCACACCAAAAAGCCTAATTGTACCTTGGCTGTACTGCATATACTTTTCGGCTGATTGATGGGACCTTGGATGAGGTTTGTGGAATTCTCTTGATTGATTCTTATCTGCCCCCAGCTCCCAAGATCCAAGGTTTGGGCAACTTCATCTAGGTTATCGATTGAAACGGTGTTACTGAAACCTTGGTCCAATTCATCTTCAAGAGGCTGCACTATATCTTCATAAATCAGACGCCTTAACCCATCTTCAGCCAACTCCTCATCATTCTGATCGATCCCTATATTTGGGTCGAGGCACCTGTCGACTGCTTCACGGTAATTGTCCGGAAATTCTGCTCGAAATTTCTCGAAGACCGCAGCAGCAACAGCATATCTGGTATTTTCATCGACTTGACTCCAGTTGTCAAGTTCCATTCCAGCCTGTTCAGCCAGCGATTGGATTGGCTGTATCATATATAACTCCATGAGCATTATAGCTAGCATGACAATATTCGGATAGGGATGAGATGGAAAGTCATCCGGGTCAATTTCATCATCTAGGTCACCGGCCTCTATCAAAGCTTCCTCGGAGCTGTGGACCATCTCCATAAGGTCTGTGTGAATATATGGCTTCAACGGAATGGCACTCGAGGTACGGAAAAATAAAATATTGGAAGCGTTGAAACGAGACCGCAGTAACCAAGGAGTTCCGTGAAGGTGAAGAATAGCGTAAGCTAGCAAAACAGCTAGGACACGTTTCACCTTTTCGGTTAGACTGGCTGGGCGAGATATTATAATGTCTTCAAGAGAGAGCGGAGGGTCTGAACGGCTGATGGGAAACACGCTCATACAAGATTGATCTTTCCACAGTCGGCCGTCTTCAACGGCTAGGTTGAGACGCATTGAAGGCTTTGACTTGCTTTTCTCAATCTGTTCACACAATCGCTCTACAGCTAAACGACGACGGTGGTTTCGCTGCTTTCCACTGGACGAACCACACTGATCGGCGAATTTGATGCTTGCCTTCTTCTTTTGCATCTCTTGATTGGCGAGAACTGCTAGAATCTGCGTTTCTTGCCATGACTGACCAGTCAGATTAAGCGTAACGAATGTTTCAAAAGCATAATTGTCCTCCACAGTCTTACGATACGTCGCTAGTCGGAGTCTAGCCGCATAATCGTGGCTATGGATGGAGGAGCATGCATTTGAAGATGCGATTAATGCCTGATATACCGAACTCGCCACAGAAGATGCGGAAGCTATCGCATTTCTTCTTTTTTTCCGCGGTGCACGATAGTCATCCGCCGCATCTGTAAGTGTCTCGGGATAATGGGAGCGGAGCATGTCAACAGCGCCTCGAAGCACTAATATCATCTCATCTCGTATATCCTGGGAACCAAAATCTAAACACTGCCCAATATTTAGCATCTTCTCTTGCAGAGCCCTAGGCAAGTCCCAGTAATATTTCAAAGTCGTTAATCGAGGAAATGGGTCGGAAGATGATAGGGTTGTCTCATGGTCCGGTAAAACAGAGTGCCGTAAGAAGCAGGAAAGTCTTTTGAGTATTGAACGAGATAGGGATTGAACGCCGGATATGGCTCCATCTTGCTGTACTGGAGCAATGAGCTCTGTTAGAAGTAGATTATATGCGTTTAAATGGACATAGAATTTGCGCAGTTCGTGATCGCTTTCAGTATCCTCCAAAAAGTCGACTATTTCTCGGAAAATGCGGGTGATGTTTAACAGGAGGTCGATCTATTGAAATATCAGGCAATAAGCAGGCAGATTTGGTTCAGTTATTGGAAACAGATGCTACCTGAGAATAAGAACTATGCCCTGTCAGGCTGCACGCTACGTGTGACGACTGCGCGGGTGCTTTGCTAGCGAGGCTTGTTGACACAGCTGTTTGCATGTCGATATCGGCTGCTCGTGACCCATGGGTATTATTTTATTGTTGGAATTAGTAATAGTAATAAAGATGACTAGGATCAAGTCTCATTGAGAGAGTGAACAGCTGAATACAAATGCGAAATTCCAGAGTTGAACGATGGGCTGCAACTAGCTAGTGCGGGGTCGATGAGGCTCCTTCAGCCTCGTCAGGCTTCGTCATCCACAACTAGCGAGAAAGTGCATGGTTGTCTCTCATGGATATCTCACAGACCCGATGGGTTTATAGAAAGTCGAAAAAATTGGCCACTGAATATGGAGACCGGGAAGCAGGACCCAACGATCGCTGACACTGCGCGAGCGTGTCTGGAATCTTTCAACCAGTGTTTGGAGATTTTCGCCATTCTTCCTCCCAAGCAGCAGTCGGCAATCGAGGATCAACTAGGTAGATTCTCGATATGGACGGCCAATATTGGTGTTTTCGCACCCTTTCGAGCTTCTCTCGACTATCGCCTTCGGGGCGTCTCTGATGTACAACGATTAGTGCGCGGACTTCTTCGAACGCTGAATGAACATGTTGAACAATGTAAGAAGTCTATGATAGTTTTCATCTTAAATAGCCATCTAACCACTTTGTTTGATAATGGCAGACTTATCATACCTCGAGCCATCGAACCAAAATGGGAACGCGCATCCTGTGGAAGATAGCAGACTTGGTACCGTGATTGACAATATGTCAGAAGAAATCAGCTTGTTGCATCAGCTGTCGAATACTATTCGCAAGGCGAGTAGCGAAAGGAATAATCTGAAAGCTGCAACTTCCTTTATAATCTACGACGAAGAGGGTAATGACCTCGGCCCAATATTTGTAGGGCTTTTTGCACTGGAGATTATCCAGCGTAGGTTTCCAGACTGTGAAGAGAAAATTAAAAGGCGATTGGCAGACGCAATGTTACTCCGCCGGAAGCGAATTCTGTATCGACGCTCACGCTACGGAAAAGCTACATCGAGAAATGTTACATCTGCACCGCGAAAAATTAAACCAAACACCGAAAAGGCAGCAGCCAGTGGTATCCAGAGCACACCAGATCAGATGGGAGAGCGGCATCCTGATCGTTCTTACGTAAAGGCACAGCCAAGCATTGCTGGATCCCGAGCAATCACTGCGACCACTCTTAACATAGAGCAGTGGAAGAAAGCGTCCTCCCCATCCGTTGTTAGTAAATCGAGAACCATCCAGTTGAGCAATCATGAGCATCTTGAGTTTCCTCCAGCACCAAAGAGGTCTATATTACAGAAATTAAAGTACCTTAAAGAGCAGCATTATATGAAACATGAAGAACGTCTCAAATCACTCCCAAACTATCTTCTCTATATACAAGACGTTGGCCAGCCGGCCTTGGATGAGGATGCATTTTCTACATTACGAAACAGCATATCAGACTTGCAAGTTGAATTATTCGAAGAAATTGAAAACGATCGGGTTGCATGCTGCAAGGGAAGCATGGAAGTTGTTTGTCCTTATTGTTGTTGCGCTCTGTCGAGCGCGACAGTCATGAATAATCGTTTATGGATGTGAGTTCTATCCATTTTGCTCTAGTGTTTATAGATTTCTCTATGAGAGCATCTACTAAGCAAATTTCAATCTTTAATAGAGATCATGTTAAACACGATCTCGACCCATATCTGTGTTTATTCGAAGATTGTGACAATTCCGATACTTTATACAATCACAGCGAGGACTGGCTAAAACACATGCGCCAGCACAAATTGCGATGGCGTTGTACAGCAAAATCCCATGGTGTTCTCGTATTTAACGACCAAAATGAGTATGAGGAACATATGACCACAAATCATAAAAGTACCAGGTCCCAACTCTCGATTATAGCAGCTCGAAGTAGTCGATCATCTGGCCCTATTTTTGAATCATGCCCACTGTGCGGAGAATCAAACACTAATGGTCCGCTGGAGAATCATGTCGCCAGTCACCTAAGATATCTAGCCTTGAAGTCGCTTCCGTTCCCGGAAGATGGTTTGGATGACAGGGATTCTGATAGTGTAGAATTGGATTCTGATAAATCGGATTTGCGAAGCCGAAGCACTGCTTTCGATGATTCTGATGATCTCTCACACGTTTTTAATATAGATAAACGCCATGTAACCAGTAGTCAACTCAGTGATGACGCGAGAGACCCAGAAAGACGAGACTCGGAGGGCTATGACCGCAACGAATGGGAGTTTCTATCAAAATCCTTTTCCGCCGAAGACTATCGGAATCGAGATCTTATTTTACAATCATTCCTAACGAAATATCAAGAACAACTTCGAAATAGGCCTGAGAGCATTGATAGTGATGGTATAAGCAACACAGACTTGGGTGGGACAGTGAAGATGAAGACTTTGGCAAAGCACCGGAGAAACACAGAGAAGACTACCAAAAAGCGCGATTTGATGGTTATATTTGCTACCACCTCCCACGGTCCTAATGACGAGGTTAAAAAGCCCCATTTTGGAGATGTGAAGGATGTGACCATCAAACCATACCAAGATGAAGATTCTAATCTAGGTGCCAATGAGGTATCAGCTCCGGTGTCTTGTGAGGGAGGAGGTGACGATTCTATTTTCGAAGTATTTAGTGTCGCCGGATTCATTGAAAATGAGTCGGCATTGGATCATACATCCATTAATCAGACAACACAAATATCGCCAATCGAGATGGAGGATCCATCCCAATGGAGTGATGCAGCGGGTGAGATTTCTGAAGATATTGTAGCTGTTGAAGAGAGGTCTGCATTGGACATTTCGACAGATGATAACCTCATTCATGTGCCTCCTGTTGAAATTACCATCGAACCTCCTTCTCCAGCCCAGAGCGTAACTAGCGATGATTCATATGTATCCACTACCAGCGACGATATTATGAACGAAGTGGAATCACACGAATTTTCTAATGTTATACACGAGAACCTCGCTACAGAGTCGGAATCAGGTAGGTCCGGTAACCCTAAATTCTTGGCTTATCCGCAACTTTATATTCATTAACACCCAATCTGTTTCCCCAGACAACCGTGAGACTGAGAATTCTATTAATCACGCCTACGAGCTATGGGAAGAAGACTTTGTGGCACCAGAAGTCTCCACATCGCTATATAGCAGGATCTACCCAGGCATGCATTACCAACAAGCCAGGGCTCGGGCTGATCAGCAGCAACGACAACAACAACAACAACAACAACAACAACAACAACAACAACAACATATCGCCACCATGGATGGTACTCTTGAGAAGCTTTCAACAGAGTCTGAGTCAGATTTCCCTGGTGTGGGAGATAGCGAAGGCGTCAGAGCCTTCCGTAAGTGCAGGTCCGAGGCCTGTGGATACTACAATGAAACAAATGACATCACCTGCCTCCGTTGCGATGCTCCACTTCGGGGAGCTGCTGCTGTTGTTGATTCTACCCTCACCTCTGATCCTAACAGCCAGATATGGCCGCCACCTACCCCAATTGATATTCAACCTACACTTATGTCCAATATAGCAATCCCTCCAAAAAACTCAATAACAGAAGGCCCCCCCCAATTATTTACAATTACACACCCACTACTCATCGTATCAGCCACGCGAAGAAGGGAAGGCGAATGTATGCATGCGAACTTCCTGGCTGTAACAAGCGTTTCACTCGTTCGGAGCATCTTAGCCGCCATAAGCTTCATCATAACCCCGAGGCTTTCTATAGATGCACTTATGAAGGTTGCAAAAAGGTCTTTTATCATTCAGACCTTTTGGCTCGGCATATAGCCAGGCAGTAAGTGTTGTATCTAGCCATTACTAGATTTTCCCTACTAACGAGACATTTAGTGAAGCGGCCATCCAATTAGATACTACTTCCGCCACCGCCTCCTCACCAGTTGCGTCCCTACCTGGAGATATTCAAGGGTTAGCTTTGCCTCCTCTAGGCCGTGGTGTTGATTTGGCAGAAATCACTAGGGGGGTTTCGAATACCTCCCTCACCGACCTCAGCCGTCCTGCCGAAGAACAGGCGCAAAGTGCAAAAGACCTGGAGTACCCAGAAGCAAGGGTTTACTCGGATCAGTATAGTTCTTTTAAAGCTGACAATTCAGACATTCGATATCCCCTGCCTGAATTACCTCCTCCAGACCTTGGCAATGCAGATATCTCATCGATGTGGTCTGCTAATGAAGATGCTATGCTTATAAATGCAATGCGTATATATGTTGGAACCCGGAGGTATGACTGGGACTATGTTAAGAGTGCATTATTTCCGAATAAAACGGCGGATAATTGCCGGAGCAGATACGAGCACCTCATGAGAGAAGGAAAGGTGTAGGGCCGGGGTTAGGAGGGTCTCAAAAAGGTGCCTTTGTCGAAGTCCGAGAGATCTAAAGATTCATCAAAGGAAACCCCGCATAGCAAAAGGCCAAAATATTCAAGGAGCACCTTTTATTTTTGCTGCCAATGCTTGGGATCGAATATGCACGGGGTTTACCTGATGTGCCCTCTATATTACCATCACTATGTTTCCACTATTCTCTATGCCTGGATGAAATGAAGGGTAAAAAGTTTTCAGCTGCCGCTCTTGCCTATTCTCGCCCCAGGGCTTTTTCAAGTTAACAGATGCTATTAGCAAATTATATATCGCAAAAGCGGATTAATCTCTAGTTCTTAGTGCCGCCGGTCCTGTTGAGCATGTCAACCCCTGAAGGGTTTATATTTGGTCGTCGAATTTTCCAATTTAATAGAAAGGCCAATTGCTACGTTTTGCCCCGATAAACCATGTGACTTTTAGAGGAAATTAGCCGGTATACGCCAGAAACATGGCAAATCGGATGAAGGACGATCATGGTGACATCACTGGTTTCATACTAGAAGGAGTGCATAACTCATTTCTGAACAACGTTCTAGATATTACTTGTTTAATCTGAATAAATCAGCATTTCCCGTGTTTCAGAAATTGTATACATCTATCTACTTATTGCTTTCTACGAGATGTCCAACGACCTCCCCACAGTCAACGAAATCAAACGCGCTGTCGTCGCAGGCCAACGTATAACCCCCGAAGATGTCTCGCAAATCGCACAAGCAGAGAATGAGCTTACTGGTAGGGGACCGATCAAAGGCGGACCAGCTGGTTAGTTATCCTCTGAACAAGACAAAAGCACTCGCTGAGCGCTATTCAAGCAACGGCGCATTCGCTCTCATCAAAGCAAATGAACTTTGAAGCGAAACTCGACGAGCTCGCGCACAAGCCGCCATCGCATATCACGCAGGAAGATGCAAGGGAGATGCAGTCTGCTGAGGTATGTAGAGTATATCCCACTTGATGATCGGTGGGGGGATGGTTTGGTTGGGGTCGCTGAGAAGTTACAATATGGTTATAGGGCCGCGCCTTCAACGCACCCCCCGGTGCAGCTAGCGTCTCTGCGCAGGTCCGGTCTCTTGCAGATCGAAACGAGGTGCTGGGATTGCCGGCCGTGCAAGACCCCGGGCCAGTGTATGTGACGAAGGAAGAAGCGAGTGAGGCGCAGGCAACGGAGGCGATGTACACAGTGGGGATGGTGCCGAAGGGTAGTCTGGCGGCACAGATGCAGGTGTGTTTCAAACCTTGGTATTACGCTAGGATGAGGCTGGGCAGGTGCTGATGAGTGTAGAGCGCAGCAGATAAACGAGAAGCGGCGCGCAATGGGGTGCTGTGGGATACGGAGTAGTCGAATTTAATGCTAGAGTTTGACAGGATTGATTGTAGGCGTTTGAAAACTGGAAATTGGGTTGTGTTAGATGTGCATGAATATGCGAGGAGCAGGAATTAGGTCTAGAACACTGTCAGGAATCCGCCCCAGATTCTTTAGTGCGAGAACCATGCGAGTGAATAGTATATGCTATTTACTATTGAGACGTGCAAGCTGATTGCAGGACAAGACGTATATCCTAATAGAGAAAAAGGGTTTTAGCTTGCAGGGATCAGTGCTGCTGGGGCAAACACGGAGTAAATAATATCGCTGCAGGATCACCAGCTAACTACTTAGACTTTATGCAGGTTGCTCCAATGCCCAACATTGTGACAGCATGCTGAAAAGGGGATATAAACTGAGACGGCCGTCTGGGGCCTGGCGAATGCGGTATAGGGAACGATCCTTTCGCCCGCGTACCTGCATGAGTTTGACTCAGAATCCAGCCATAAACACTGTGAGTGGATGAAAAAACGAGAAGCAATTTTCGGGCTGTTTCAACAGGCGCTGATCGACGCCCAGGAAATTGCAACCGAGCATAGGCGCCAGACTACGACAGGTGCAGGAGAAACCGCGAATAGGAAGACGAGAAAAAGAAAAACGAATACGACGAATGCAACGCGCTTGGACCAAAAAGGAATCCTTCTAGAAGGCGTCACGCGGCTGCCGTTGATTGGCTGCAGGGGGATCTCGGGCCTTTTTTAGAACAGCCAACACGTCAGCTGAAGAATGTCTTTATTGATTTACTATTATTATTTAATGCTCACCACTTCTTTTTCTGTTTGTTCTTTTATCTGCTGCTGTTCTTTCAGACTCGATATTGCCTGATCTTACGAGATAATGCCCGTTGTTGAATCATCCTGAAACAACCGTACACGACCTGCTCCTGTTAACGCCGGCGTGGCAGCCTTTGTTTACTAGTATTTATCCCATTCCTCCAGCTTCACCACCAAACCAGTCTCTCATTTCTGTCTTGGCTGTGTTGACGATGCGATAAGCACCATGACCAAACACGTCAAGTTTACCCACATCACCCCGCTACCCTCGCATGTCACCCGCGAGGTCGTCACCACTCTCCTACATGACCACTCGACGATGATCACAGCGAATCCGCTTGTTACGCACCACGGTCGCTGCACTCCTCCACCCCACGCCCTCCCAGACGAACAAGAATCTGCCTGGTACGAGATCACCGACAAAGTCGAGTATGTCCCCGGCACCTCGTTCACCGGCAGCGTCACCTACACGGCCTGCCTACATGATCTTCCCAAGGGCCTCCAATCTCACATCCATGCGCCAATGGGCCTGGAAATCCGAAGCAAATGGCAAGTCCTAGGCTGGATTCCCGGCGAGGAGCGCGAGCCTATCGAGATCGGCGCCGACCAGTACGGTGTGCCCAGAGAAGGGCTCTACCTACGCGAGGACTGCGACTTGAAGTGCAACATCCTGCTACTCCCCATCGTGAAAAGAAACATCAAAAAATCACACAAAACCCTCGTCGATCGCATCATCGAAAGGACGGAACACCTGATGCCACCGCAGCATCAAGCCCTGCAGCGGCCGTCGTCGCTGACGTTTCACCAGCGCACTAACAGTGACCTGGACAGATCAGTAAGCACAACTCTCAGTTCTCGGCCGTCCATGAGCAGTCTTGGAAGTCGACCGATGACGAGAACCACTCCTGATCGAGAAACTCCTGAACCTAGTAACGATGAATATCCCCCCATCATCCCTTCTTTCCACGATTTGTCGCGCACATCCACCCCCACGTCGGTGCCCATGCAGTATAACGAGTGGCTTCAGCGAATTGCGTTTGATTGCCAGATGAATGGATACTCGGTATCGATCTCGGGTGGGACGCAGGAAAACGCGCGGTCATCGCAAGCGTCCCCATTAAACCAGCAGAACCTCAGGTCTAGGGGCCGATCGCAGTCGCCAGGTAGAAAGTTCCTGCCGGATCCGTCAAAATATAAACGATACCTTTCGGAGAATACCCGGCATCGCGCGGGCTCGCCTGCTTCTCTGCCCTCTACTCGATACGCCTCACCAGTGCGGTCGTCGTCGAGGAATACGCGGTATGCCTCGTCGATGTCGTCCAGGATGCCGTCGAGACAGGGGACGCCGGAGCCGGGGGTCGGGATGTGGCCGGCTATTCTTTGATTGTATTGTATATATCTTCATCTGGCGGTTGTATGAATACTTGGTTATTGACGACGGTACGAACTGGTTGGCTACGATTAGCGATTCACGCGGGCGTGATCACATCATTTCTTGTATAATACTATGTTATAGATTTCTAATGTGTACATTCTACCATATAATTTAGATTACAAGCATCAATGGCAAGGAAGTTGAATGCTTGATGAATTTCATTCTTTGCACTGATATCATCACTACCAAAGTATTTGAAGCATAGTTTGAAAATTAAAAAAAATCCCCAAGCTAGTCATAATAAAGAAGATATAAAGTAGTCATGACGAATTATACTCAACCCACGTCTTCATCTTCGCTCGCATATGCTCTCCATACACAACCCCCTCCGCATCATCCTCCTCAACAGACCGCACAACACAGCCCTCACCAGGCTCAAAGAAAAACGGGACACTAAATCGACCAAACTTAGTCCTTGATGCAGCATCATCATCCTCTTCATCCGTTTTCATCACCATCCTCGCTGCCGGCGCACGCACTCGATGCATCGTCGCTACGAATCTACCACCCGACACCCTGGCCATCAAATCCCCAATATTGACGACAATCGACTCGGGGATATATGGCACCGGTACCCACTTCCCCGCCGAGTCTTGCACTTCCAAGCCACCGGTTGAGTCTTGGTGGAGCAGTGTGAGAATGCCGCTGTCTGTGTGTGGCGTGCAGCTGAGTTTGACCGGATCAGATGGTTCGGGGGGTGGTGTGTCAGCATCGAGGGAGATGGGGCTGTCGGAGGGTTTGGTGTGACAAGGTGGATAGTGTAAGAGACGGAGTGTGCTGAGGGAGTGGGTGAGGTATGGTTCGAAGAAGCTGGGAGGTTTGCCTAGGGACATGGCGAGGAGGGAAAGAAGGGCCGAGGAGAGGGATTGCATTTCCGAGTAGAACTGTTCCAGGCGTTGTCGAGAGGAGGTTGGATATGTGTCTTCACTGGGCCAGACGTTTGGTTCGGATAAATCGAATGTCGAGTCCTGGCGAGGTTTGGAGGATGTGGTGATGGCTTGTGAGGAGCCGATTTCGAAGCCTTCTTTGAGATTGTCGGAGGCTTCGGTGGGCTGGGTTGGGAAGTATCTGATGAAGGGGTTAGATGGTGGGTGTCGTATGGGTAGACTGTGGTATTACCCTCTGTATGTGTTGTGGTTTTCTTTGTGAAAGGATTGTTTGGCCAATTTCATCTTCTCTTCTAGTGGGAGATTAAAGAACTCCAAAGCAAGGCCGAAAACATCGGCATGTGTGAAAGTCAACGGCGTATTGACGAGATACGCAAAGCCGGTTGTAGTAAAGACATCGTGAAGCTGGCTGCTCAGCTGCTGCAACTCGGATATAGATGGGCCCGAAGCATTCTGTAAAGGGGCCAAGTCCACGATGGTCAGAGAGGAGAAAATGGTCGACATGGTGAAGCTTGATTGTTGTAACTGTCACATCGGACGGCTTGTACGGGTGTCATCATTCTTATACCCATACCGTGCCCATACTTTAACATCTTGCATCCGGGCTTCTCCGACAGCATACCACCAGGAACACGGCTCATACCATCGTACTGATGAGGGAGTATCTAGCTACAAAGAGTATCTGGTCATGCGTACGATTTCCCAAAAGGAAAATGTAATGTCACATTATGTCATGGATGGGGAAAAAGAAAAAGTCAAATATCACCGCTTGCGGCCCTATTACAGGGTAAACACACGTCAGAAGTCATGCCATAGGCCAATTTATTCCAATCCATTCCCCTCTTCCAAGATATGGCCACTTTTTGGTGCAGACGAGTCTCCGGTCACGTGAGCGGAATTGACCGGCGGCGGTTCCAGGCTGCTTTCGCAGTAGAATCGTACATATGGTGAATCGACAGTGGTCAAATAGATATGTTTGCTTCAATCATGTGGCCAGCGGGCGTAAGAGCGGCGAGGCAATGTCCCAATATTTAGACACGGCCTTCAATTCCGTTTGCAGGAGATATATGCAACGGTCATTCGTGAAGGCTCGATTCTCTGGGAGTCAACCATTGCTCCATATACACCGATAGTATTTGAAGCAGGAGCACATATGGATATCCATCCTGCAAAGTGTTTAGATTCCCTTCCAACCGTCAATATTTGTTTGAATGGCGTCCCAGAGTGGCGCTAGTGATCCACCTACCTAACCCAGCCTCACTCAGCCAAACCCAGTCTAATCCACTATAGCCTGTCGTTGAAATAAGATTGTATGGAACTTTAAGCTCGTCTTCTTGACTGACGTCGTAGATGGTGCCACGGCGTAGGGCAAAGGCACAGGGACTGGTGGTGATAAATGACGCATCGTAAATAAGATCAAAATTTATGGGGCCGGGGATAAGATTGGCGCTAAGCCCGGGATCGTCAACTTTGAACGTTGCGCTGCTCCGCTGCTCCGCTGCTCTCTGCTTCATCGTCGTCCAGGGCGACCTCCTGCGTTTCGCATCAAGCTGCGACATGAGTATGACCGCGAAATCGTAAGTTGGAATATTGTTGAGTGGAGACAAGATTACTGACGCGATCGACAGGGCGCCCTCCATGCGGAGCAAGAAAGCTTGCACAGAGTGTCGCCAGCAGAAGGTGCGTCCAAACAGCAAGACAAGCTTAGACTGACAAGTTCATGCTGACTATTATTTATTTAAGGCCAAATGCGATGCCTACCTCACCCCCAACGAGCCGTGCACGCGCTGTCGCAAGGTCGGCGCGCAATGCGTGATTTCGGAACCCTTCAAACGGGAACACAAGCGCAAGTGAGTCGCAATACTCTGCTCCATGCGTCTCCCTCGCTGACAGGAAAAGACGGCTTTCGGAGCTCCAACATGAAACCGAAGAACTGCGGAAAAAGCTTGTGTCTGGTCGTATTAACACGCTTGCTTCGCCGATTGCAGTTCTGACTACCGCTGCGGAGATGAGCAGGACCCCGGAAAGTCTCAGAGTCTCTACGCCGTCTGGATCCCCTCCACAGCCAACCACACGTCTCGAGAGGAGCCGAATTGTGCCAGCGAACATTCGCCCTGTCCCGGTGCTGTCGGCTGAGTTGCCCATGGTGGAGGGTGAGACGCAGGCGAGGACGCTGAATGGAATCACTGTCGAAGCAGAAGAAATCAACGATCTTTTTCAATTGTCGGTTGGGCGGTTTCTTTGAATGCGAAATTTACACTGACAAGCTACAGGTTTTTTCGCGATTTTGCACCCTTCCTCTCCATCCTCGATCCTACCACGAGCCCTAATTCTTACTATGCGCAGTCGTCGCTGCTTTTCTGGACAGTGCTCGTGGTCTCAAGCAGAAGCTACAGCAAGAACCCTACACTTTTCGCCGCTCTCACACAGCCCGTTACCGACTTGATACTTTTATCCATGTCGTCGAACGCGTCGCCCGTCGCCAAAATCCAGTCGTTAATCCTGATGCTGACGTGGCCATTCCCGAAGGTGGAGGTACTGTTCCCGCTCAGCGGGATGATGCTTCACTTCGCGATGCAGAACGGTCTCCATATCCCAGTGGCCAGTCACGAATTCGCGCGCAACCATGAAAAGTCCAAGCATAAAACGAGTGTTGATACGCAGCGGCGGACAGAGTTATGGGCGCAGTGTGTAGTAGTTTATCAGCGGTATGTGAACGTGTGGAGGTTGGACCTGAGCAGAAGCTTATTATGTATAGGACTTGCTTACAAAAGGGTCAGCCGCCGCGAGCGATGCTGGATCTCGTTCCTGAATCCGGCGCCAAGTTGTGCCAGCAATTACCGCCGGTGTTGACGGTACAGCTTAAGTGTCTTGATATTGCTAGTAAATGTTCTGTGGCGGTCTTTTCGACTGGAGTGCGCAATCCGTCACTAGAGCACGAGCGGTCACTAAATGTTTTATTACGAACATTTGAAAATCAGCTAAAAGATCTTGAAGACTCCTTTCCAGCTAGTAAGTGGGCAATTCATACATTTTCTACAACGCTAATAGCGTAGCTACAAACACACTATACACAACTATTGCCCGTCTTCAAATCCAGGTATTCCACCTCTACAAAGACCTAAGCGCACCACACGACGGCTGTTTCACGATGCTAGCAAAAACGGCATGCTCGGTGATCGACCACGCCAAAATCATCTTCGACAGACCGGAGCTCCATCCTGCGTGTCCCATGTACATCATGAACATCCTGGTCATCGCATGCTCGTGTCTGGTCCGGATGTTGAAGAGCGTTGTTGCGCGAGACCTCGACGTGGAACAGTCCAAATCCTGTCTCTTCACGGGCATTAACCTGCTCAACTGCTTTTCCATCGACCCGCAGGATTTCGCCGCCAAATGCTCAACGGTTGTCAATCAGCTCTATCACAGTCGCAAAGCATTCCGCCGACCGGACGGGACAGAACACTCCACGCTGCGCATTCGCAGTCGCCTGGTCATGTCGCCCACCATTGACTTGGTGTGGTGGTGGCGCGATGAATTTGACTCTGAGGGGAAAGATGAGGAGGATAGTGGTTAGTACTACGTGTCTAATTACGTACAGTGCTACAAACAGTGCTAACTGATTATTTCTAGCTAATAGAGGGGACGTCGACCCCTCTCCCGCCGACGCATTCAACATTGGCTCGGAGTTTGGCTTCCTCGATAATGAGTTCCTCACTGATTTCGAGTGGGCGATGAGCAGTGACTATCTCCTCCCACCAGAACCATACGCCAATATAGAGTGGACGACCACACCGGGTATCTTACCGCCGAGTTGAGTGTACAGTATCGACATGATTAATGTTATTATCTGTCCGACCTGCGGGTCGAATCAAGCAAGCTTCTAGAACCGGGCTGCAGGTCGATCTCGGTTAGAGTGTCATGTACTGTCCGATCGATGCGTGTGACTTGCTTATCATCCAACACCAGACCAATGCCCTTTGCCGCTACTGGATGATATCTCTATTCTCCGGCACAACCCCGCACACTTATCACTAATAGACGCTAGACGTACTCCGTAGACTGTCTTGCTGGACCGAAGATAGCCGTTGTGCATGAGCTCGGGCTCGAGCTCATGGACTCGAAGAGGCAGGCAACAATTCATGATGGTCATTGACGATTGTACGACAAATATGTCTGTTACACGAGGTATGCACTTACGTACAATATCCAGATTATCATACTGAACAAAGACAGTATCAAGGAAATATCACAAACTGAACAGACACGGAATTCGTCTGAATAATATATCTATTAACACCTATATGTACTCAACCACCTTTTAATTGTATACATGTATAGTATATACGGAGAACGGTGCTTATCTCGACCCGACGAGCATCCGTCAATAAAACTCCTATCACGGCAATATCTAATTGTTTGACAAGAACATCACCGGCTGCACCGACGCGCTAGTAACCCAATAATCGGAGACCAAACACGTTTGACAGCCATCAATAATAGTGGTTTGTCGCGACGTTGCACCTAATCTGGAACGGATCGATCGATGTAGAATGCAGGATCACGTTGCATCTCCCTAAGCCTGTCCAGGGAAATCCTGCGCCATCATCATTGGATGTCATTCATTGTTAGAAGCGGATAGATCAGGCCAGCAATCGCACCAACATAAATTAAATTATTATTAATAAAACAGAACTCAAATCGGAACGATTCTTGTTTGCATAATAAAGGATAGTGCTAGCTGTATAAGGCAGGAGAGATTTGCGGGCTTGACAGTCTTGACTCGTAACCCCGCGCGCAACCACGCCGCTTTTGCTTAAAACATTGAAGCTTTGGCTTCTGGCTGTTTTCGCAGAGCGAGTATCTGGAACTAGCGGGTCTAGTGCAGGATCGAAGCGAGCGTCTACCAGCGTACCAATTGATAGGACTGATAGGGCCAAATCGATTGCTAACGCAAGCATCTGATTGACTGAATACAGAACACTAGGCACTAGACACTAGACACTAAGACACCGTGGCACACGCGAGCGTGGTTCCTTGCCTTGTCCATGTAACGTGTCGGTTTGCTATTGATATTGCACAATGAAGACCTGGAGACGCACTAGCCGAGGCAGCGCCGACCAGCCAACCAGTAAACTTTCACAAATGCTAAATCATGATTAGTTAGAGTGCAGGCACGGCGGTCACGAGGCAGCAATTAAGTCAAGGTTGCGGTTGTGGCAAACTCTCTTGGCGAGCCAAAAATGCAGCGGTCAATTGGGTTTAAGCCACGGCTTGTTTCTTGTCCTCTTTATTAGAAATTTAATAATAGTAAATAATAATATAGCTTAGCGTGTTCTACCGTGTTCTTTGTACAGCTCAGTTATATGGTGGCAGACGCAACGCCAAGCACGTTATCGGCGGTCCTCGACTCTCCGGTGCAACTTGCTAGTTCGGGTTAGACTGTGGCTGTCGAGGCTGGTCGGCCAATCCTTACGAGGCTCGTTATCAAGGGGGGCGTTCTCTTGCATCTCCTATTGGCGCGGCAGGCTATCGCTGGTATATTTCATTGGCCGGATGCAGCACAGACTCGGCTCCCCACTTGGCTCCGTGCTCTGATTAGCTAGCCGATTGCGGCAAGCCCGTTCTGAAGAAAGTTCCAGGGGGTGGTACAGTACACCATTGATGAGGGATGGGAAGGGAAGGGTCATACAGGCAAGCTTTGAGGATGATTCTTATTTAATTGTGCCACAGCAGATATAGCAGAGATGGAAGAGCCGCATCCCATCCGAACCACCTGTGCCACTGATGGTGCAAAGGCGGTGGCGTGGCGTGACATGGTTGCGGCGGTGGGCCTACCCCAGGTCCGCGCGCGTTATCTTCGGATGAGGCCGATTCATTAATATTTAATATCATTTATAGCTGGAAATCCTGCATGGGGTTACATCGATCTGAGCGCTCGCGTGAGGAATTAGGAAGGAGGCCACGCTGCGCCAATGACAGCTTCAGATCGGACGTCCTCGCCAGTGCAGCCTCCAATGACAATGCCGCATCCCGAGCAGCGGCCGAGTACAGTCGCAGTCGCAGTCGGAGCGACAATCGAGCTAATTAAGTAGGAGCTTAGTTGCAAGGGCAGCATGTGCGAGCCCCCACCAGTCCCTGCTGCCCTTCCAGCCGCTCTTTTCATATATGAACCGCTCTCCTCCCTTTGTTCGCATGTCGATGTATCTTCTCTTCTCTCCTCTCCTCTTCTTCCTATACAGGATTTGGGTTAGTGATCAGCCATGACTGAGTCGCTGCAAGAAAAGGTCGCCGAGCCTACCGTGGCTGCCGCCACTGGCGTGCACATCAGCGACGCTGAGGAGGCTATCCAGCACGTCAAGAACCTCAAGAAGCAGCACCAATGGGACCCGAATCTGCCCGAGGATGTCTACGACGAGATTGATGAGGTGCTGGAAGGCCACGATGGTGCCCATCAGGTCGACATCGCCGCCGAGCTCCTCGAGAACTCGCCCTACCCCGAAGTGCGCGCGGCCGTGCCCAACTACGACGAGGGTGGCCACAGCAACACCATTCGCGCATGGGTCATTGGCCTGATCCTGGCCACCGTTGGCTCGGGCCTGAACACCCTCTTCTCCATGCGCAATCCATACATTGTCATTCCCAGCTACGTCGCCCAGGTCGTCGCATACCCGCTGGGCAAGGCCTGGGAGATGTGGCTCCCCGCATGGGAGTTCTCGTTCTTTGGTATCAAGTGCAATCTCAACCCCGGCCCCTTCAGCAAGAAGGAGCACACCATTACTGTCCTCATGGCCAACGCCAGCTTCAACGGCGGTGCTGCCTATGCCACCGACGTGCTACTGGCTCAGCGTGCTTTTTACAAGCAGCGCTACGGCTGGGGCTTTGAACTGCTCTTGTGCATTTCCACCCAGATGATTGGTTTCGGCTTTGCCGGTTTCTTCACCCGTTTCTTGGTCCAACCGTCCGCCATGATCTGGCCCCAGAACCTCATCAACGCCAGTTTGTTCACTGCCTTGCATGACCATCGCAGTCCCGACCCGTCCAAGACCAGTGGCTGGAGGATTGGAAAGTACCGTCTGTTCTTGTACACCATGATTGCCTCGTTTGTCTGGTACTGGTTCCCCGGCTATATCGCTCCTTTCTTGAGTGTCTTTGCCTGGGTGACGTGGATCAAGCCAAACAACGTGGTCATCAATCAGCTCTTCGGTGGCTGGACAGGCCTGTCTCTGATCCCGATGACCTTTGACTGGACCCAGATTTCGGGCTTCAACTTCTCCCCTTTGATCTCGCCGTGGTTCGGTATCGCAAATACCTTGCTTGGTATGTTCTGCTGGTACTGGATTGTCGTCTTGGGTGTGCACTTCAAGGGCTTGTTCTATGCCAAGTACCTGCCCATCAGTGACTCCAACAGCTACGACAACACTGGCAGCCCGTATAAGGTTGCCAATATTTTGAATGCCGATGGTACTTTCAACCTGCAAAAGTACAAGGATTACTCTCCTCTATTTTTGTCCACAACCTTTGCCATTTGCTATGGCTTGTCGTTTGCCACTATGATCGCCGTGATTGTTCACACCGGATTATTCCACGGTAAGGAGCTGTGGATTCGTCTCAAGAACTTTGGCAAGGAGGAAGAAGACGTTCATGCTCGTCTGATGTCCCGCTTCAATCCCGTTCCATTGTGGTGGTACGGCGCCATCTTGCTGGCCATGATTGGTATTTCTCTTGGTATCTGCCTTGGCTATCCCACTCACCTGTCTTGGTGGGCATTCTTCGTTGCTCTTATTATTGCCATTGTCTGGTTTATTCCCATTGGTATCGTGCAGGCCACTACCAATATCCAGATTGGTCTCAATGTCATCACCGAGTTTATTATCGGTTACATGCAACCCGGTCGTCCAATGGCCATGATGTTGTTCAAGACATATGGTTATATTGGTATGTTGCAGGGTCTGTTCTTCTGCCAGGACATGAAGCTCGGACATTACATGAAGGTTCCACCACGTGTCACCTTCTCCGCACAAATGGTTGCTACTCTGTGGACAGCCATTGTTCAGATTGGCGTCATGAACTGGGCTCTGGGAGCTATCTCGAATGTGTGCAGTCAAGACCAGGTGAACCATTTCAGCTGTCCCAACGGTCGCGTCTTCTTCAACGCCTCCATCATCTGGGGTGCCATCGGACCCCAGCGTATCTTCTCCCCTGGTTCTACCTACTCCCCCATGCTCTGGTTCTTCCTTGCCGGTGCTATCCTTCCTGTGCTCGTCTACATTGGTGCTCGTGTGTGGCCCAAGTCTCCCATCCGCTACCTCAACGCTCCCATCATCTTCGGTGGTGCCGGTCTTATCCCGCCTGCCACCCCTCTTAACTATCTTTCCTGGGGCATTGTAGGCTTCATCTTCAACAAGTGGATCAAGGACCGCTGGCGTGGCTGGTGGATGTACTACAACTACGTGTTCAGTGCTGGCTTGGATGTCGGTCTTGCCCTGTGTACCATCCTCATCTTTGTTGCTCTCCAGCTTTGGAACTACGAGATGACGAGCTGGTGGGGTACTAACATTGCCGCCAACACTCTGGATGCCTCGTATAGCGCTATTCAAGTGACTGGTGAGAAGTTCGGTCCTGCTACTTGGTAATTAGTTGGGAATTAAATAGGTAGTGATATATCATTTGATATGGTGGTATATTCGAGATCCTCTGGGAGGAATATTGTTATAGTTAATAATGATGATGATTTAATATTGTTCTTACATTTCACCGTAGCACAACGTAGATGCATTCAATCTTGCTTCAAATTGTTGTATTGCATTCCCCATTAATTGATGTTGCCATTAAACAAACTTCAGCGTGTTGGAGATAGTAGCTGTACCGAACATTCCTTCGAATGTCTCGAGATGGTCGGCGAATCGTAGTTCACTCTTGTTAGGAGAATGTTGGAACGGATCGTGGGGGCCGGTGCCAGGGCCAGCTAGATCTGGAGGCGTTTCGAGCACCACTTTCTATTTTGAGAAGTTGTTGGTCTTTCGGTTTTTATTACTATTCTTAGACATTGGACTGGACTAATGCGATTTAGAAGAAAGGTATTGATTTTTTGTCTGAATTGAATGTCTGGAGTGACTGATGCATCAATTATCAATATCAAATGATCCCCGGTGATTTTTTTATATATTTTTGAGATCATGAACCAACTCATTGATTGGAACCGGATTTGTTCAATGTTGTTTAAAGTGATGAATTGCTTTCTCTATTAAAATAAATAAGAGAAGTAATTTAATTTATATCATGCAAAGTTGAATAAATTGAATTTTCATTGCTGGAATTCATGCATGTAGAATTGTAAATACTTCCAAGACATCATTAGGTTGGGGTCGATTAAGCGTCATCCGGCGCCAGAACCTAGGAGTGGGAATATGGACTATTCCAGTCTGTACGTCTAGCGATATCCGCATGGAAATATGGCTACGATTTACCTATATATATATATATATATGTAGTAGCTGATGGTGGCTGATATCTTCGACTAGGTATCAGATTCTCCGCCATCCAGACCATGACCCGTAAGTTAGCAGCCTCCCTCTACACTTTGGCTAAAGACGATTCCACTCTCCATCTAGCGCTTCAGCAGGTACAATACTGCATCAAAACATATGCCATCGCACGTCCAGTTTGAGCACGGGGGAGTGGTATCAAATAAGAAGAACAGCAAGTTTATTGATAAATACAACACCTACAAGGCGATGTGTATCATTGGAGAAAACTATAACCTGTACTACTCGGTCTGGTGTGAGGGTGACCATGAAGTATATGATATGAGTGTGAGTAACCTTTCCCATGTTTCACCCATATTCAGAATCCTACCAACATATACCACCCTTGATGTAATCATGTTTCTCGTCCTAGCGCTAATTCCTCGACAGGTTGACCCATTCCAAATGTCCAATCTGTACACAAATAGCACAAACGGTTCGAACAGCACACAGATTCTCAGAGTAGCAATGAATCAACTCCAGAATCGATTTGATGCAGTGCTCCTGGTTCTAAAGACATGCGAGGGCGCGACGTGTCGTAGCCCTTAGGAGGCCCTACATCCAAGTGGAGGCGTTCTTACTCTGGCTAAGGCGTTAGACCCTAGTATGATGACTTTTATGAGGCCCAGAACAAAGTAACCTGGACTGATTGTGATGAAGGGTATGTTGTCAGCAATGAATTGCCGGTACACTATATGATGAATGGGAATCACACTTCCACTCTTGGTTCGTGATAGCGTAGAATTTGTAGTACGAAGTGGATTGAATTTATGGGTTAAACCAGCATTGCTTACGGTCAATATCACAATGATTCAATTTGTATACTACTCTGTCACTTTAGAACATTGACGTTAGTTTGTAGTATTATAGCACTTATTACATCGCTACAGACGTTAGAGGAAGTTGTCCCGCGTCAAATGCGCTTGCCAATTATGGATATATCAGTCGTGACGGGGTGAGGCTCACCCACACACTGTTGTTGACTTCTTTGCTGACCGAAAATGTATTCAGATTACCACCTTTGCTGAGGTAGCTAACGCCTTCCAGATTGGATATGGCTTCAGTTTCGAACTTTCGGTCTTCCTCTCCGCACTTGTACTCCTTGCCGGTGGTGACCTACTCACTGGTATCTACAGCATTGGAGGGCCAGGCTCGCGCGTACCTAACACGTTGGGCCTTGCTCCTGGCATGTCCTCACATGGTGTTTTCGAGATTGACGGAAGCATAACCCGTGAGGATACTTCGGAAATAACGCAAACTTCATCCTGCAGAGATGGAATGAATATGTGGAAATTGCCGATAGACATGGAGGCCAGTTTGGAGCTGAGACACAGGCTGAGGGCTATGGCCTCCGCTATGACAACTCGCGCCACCAACCCGGTATTCTACGCTGCTGCGATTTGGTTTACCGTCTCCCATGCCGAGCGCGTCTTTGTCTATGAAGGGTTTGCTAACGGTACTGACCAAAATGCGGACTGGGATAATATTGCACCTTTCTTCCTGAATGAAACGTTCCCATCGAATTGGTATTGCCGCGGCACCCTGTTCACGCTTCCCTAGGCATTTGTTGAGGCTGGCTAACCGTTCTTGAGCAATCCACGCATTCTGGGAGGCAACGAAGGATCTGTCAACAATTTTGTGCCCTTTTTCTTATCTGTCAATTTAACAGAGTTGGCTGCAGGCCCAGCAGGACTTGGCTGCTGGGTCGTTGAAAATCTTCTGGATGTAATGCCCGGACAGATCCGTCAGCTTCTTCTCGACAACTCAGAGTTATACAATGGCTTCATCAAGAGAGTTGTAGCTCCACTGTTCACCGAGGATGACTTCTTCAACTGCAACTTCGGCAACTTTATAGAGCCGGGTTACTCTGCAGGCTACAATGATACTATCGTCCAAAGCGCTTCGAGAAGCCCAGTTAATGTAGCATATGCAGGTATTGGTGTTATCAAGCCTCACTCGCAGCCATCCTAGATGGGGAGACCTTGAGGCTGGGCAATCTAGCGCAACATGAGTAAGTTCCCCTGAGAGATGCTGGAGGAGCATTGTGGCTAAGGATTTGCTATGATTTCATTCGATGTCTTAACCTTTGAGCCTCGGTCTGTCAAGTCGATGCAGTTTTCTTCAATATTGCGATCAATTAGAGTGTTTAAAACACGAACACATAAGGGACCTCTAATTATCGTACATTCTAATTATAATTCTTTTCACCAGATTGAAATATCAATTGATATTCCATCTCGCATTATTATATTTCAAATGTTTACGTTCTCGGAGATGCATTAATTGATCCGATCGAGAATATCGATTCATACATATTATGCTCTACAAAAATTTAAAAAACTAATAGCCAATTTAAATCTGATATGAAAATATGAACCTTATTATTACTATTATTGTCTCTTGAATCGAAGTATTATGAACTCTTTTCTTCAGGAATCTAGCGATCAGTAACTCCCCGTACTCCCCGTACTCCCCTTGCATGTTGATTGGCTATCTGAGAACAGCCTCCCATTCTAACTTTGCGCCCCATGTTATATTAAGAAATTATGGAGGCTCTTAGTGTTGGGACGGCTGAGAAAGTGCACGATAACATGTGGACTATGCCGATGCTGGAGGGAAACGGCTGTGAGCGACATCCGCCATTAGCTGAATCGGGGAAAGGATTACCTCTTCTCCACAGCTTTGCGTCAGTGATCGGCACACTAAACGACCCTGAAGAGAGCTAGAAGGCTTGACCATGACTCTCCAATCAGGAAAAATAATGCACTGCCTCCTCCTGGGTGGGTTGAAATTTCGGGATACGTAATGATAATGTGTGATCTACAAATGGTAGCATTTGAGTGCACAGGGAACGAACGCTTTGACGGATCTATATTATTTACAGACTATCCTAATGTTTAGTTTTCCCTCCCCCTTTTCTTCTTTTCCTCTCTGACTCTTATTTGTTACCAACCTTACCGGTTAGATTACTTGTCGTGGGCGTCATAACTTTGACGCATTCGATTCTGACGAAGATGGCCGGGAGACCCTACATCCACTTTCTCTTGCTATGCCACGTATTTTGTTTATCTGGTTCTGTGGTCGCAATTGATGCCCCGCAGGATCTATGCTATAGCAAGACAAACAGCTATATCGTATCTTCAGGGTCCGAATCCGACGGCAATTGCGTGATGGCCACTTTATCAGAACGAAAATCAGAATCATATGTCGTCCAGACCGACGAAACGTTTCCTGATGAGCCCCAGTCAAACACCAAGAAATACACTCGAGTGCAAGAAGATGTCACGTTATTCCCAGAAAACAATAAAGCGTCAGAATCCAACAATAAAGCCGGCGATGGACAGTCCAACAGTAACAGTGGAAATAGCGGCAACAACAATAACAGTGGCAACGGTGGCAATAGTGGGAACAGTGGTGGTAAAGGAAACCAAGGTGGCTCGAAAGGTTCCGGCTCTAGTGGCTCGTCAGGGCTTTCTACCGGTGCCAAAGCTAGCATAGGTGTTGGAGTTGGACTTGGTGCTATCGGTATTATTGCCGGGATAGTTACATATTTCCTTCGTTATCGCAATCGAATTCGGGGGTCCCAGAATGGCAAAAAACAAAAGTCGCGAGATATTGAAGAACCTTCACTGACAGCATACATGTACAGCGCTCAAAGAAAGGATAATTCAGCCGAAAATGTCAGGACCCCGTTGGTAGAAGCGCCAAATTCGATATCGCTGGCTACTATTGAACCACCCAAAGGAAAGAAGGAAGGTGAGAGTGAACAGCTGAGTGAGTTACCTGCATGAGCGAGGAAGCTGGCTCTGTATGATAGTGTGTTACAATGACACGCACGGCGTGTTAAATAAGTATCCAACGAAAGTGTATTCTGTGTATGATTAAAAGGCAGTTGGGTTCGCAACGGACGGCTATTATAGTGAATGTTGATTCAAATTCAAATTGTTAAAAATTATGCTTTTCTGATAGGACGCCCGATCGTTTGAGAACTTGCGTGGTTTTCTATTTTGGCATTTATGCTCGTGATGAGGACATCGAAAATCACGAAAGTAGAAAACTAGCGATTGACTTTTCGTTTTAAATTCCGTTTGCACATCTTACGGTACAACACTACAAATTTATTAAAACAAAATCAAAAGTCTGAGCTTAGACAGAAACTAGATCATAGGTTCGAAGGGATCAGATATTCACCATCCAAGCCCACTAATTTTTTCTGAGGTTAGTAGTCAGGGGTAACGTTACGGATGTCGGTGGCGGCAACAGGAACTCGGCCCGGTTACGATGTATGTATTCATTAGTTAATGGAGCGAAGTTTTCAAATATCAACTGCATCAAAATTTAAGGAGTATAAGCTATACTACTTTCCAAATATATTCGAATGTCTTTTCTGCGTGTAAACTATATTATATCTTAAAATTCACCCCATTTACCATTCAATACCGGTCCATATGCTGGTCTGACAGATCCCATCTGTAAACTATTCTACACCTTCACGAAAGCAACACGGACAAAATTGGCTTTTTCGATTTATGCAGTCGCTTATTAGGATATGGGAAATTATAAAAAGTACGTCTTGCACGAAGTAGGTAGAATGATACTATTTTGGTTCTTTTAGTGTGAGATCTTTGGAATATTTTGCCATTAAAGTTATATTGAATTTTAGAATTGAGTTAGAACAGAACGTCATTTTAGTTGTTCAGCGGATATTTGGACTCCGAGAAGGAGTTCTAAGTAATCCAAAAACCTGCCTAATGAACACTCGGCATCAAAAGCCAATAGGTTGGAAAAGCCATAAATATACCGCATGGCTCATCAGTTATTGATACCATAGCATGTGCGTGTGGTAGTATTAAACAGATTCATCATGTCCGTCATTCTTCCCCTTAACTATTCGAGATAAATCTCCGACTGGGAGATTCCAAGGTAGATCAACACTGGCTGCCATCTGAACGAAAAACAGGTACCATCCAGCCATGGAACATACAAATAGAAATGCGCCTGCCGCCTGGATTGTAACAAGAATGTTAGTAGCAAATAAACAAAATTTTAAAACCTTACTTACGGTTTGCACTTTAGTAGCTATATCAGCGTTTCCATTGGCCAATTGCCAATATGCTCCGGCGAGACAAGTGAATCCCAGAACGAGAGTCATGAACACTACCTCAAACATGATATTTGTCCGAATACCACATACCAAGAAGATTAATGATAGAAGGGCCATGAAAACAAAGAAGAAAGCTGGTTAGTCAATCGTTAGCAAGTGAATATTTGGTTACATCGTCAATTGGAGAGCTTGCCATATGAGCTATAAAATTCGGGACTGGGTGTTCCCGAAGCGCTGCTTGTAAATGCACCACTGGCATTTGCAGATGGCGTAAGTGATATAGCCGTTGCAAGCCAAAATCCACCTATGCTTCTTGTTAGTCCCGTCTAGACTTGACTGAATGGATGGTGAGCGAACCAAAACCAGCAAATACCACAAACGGGAATGTATTTCCCAACACGAATTCCAAAAGTCCGCCAAGGACCATCAAAACACCTCCCATTGAATATAGCACCCCACTGTATCGTTTTTCAGCAGCGGTTTGTTTGATTTCACCAAAGAGGTCAAACGTACACGATAGATGCCCCACCACCTCCAGAGCCGCGCCATCCCATAAGTTGGCAGGATAGAGGCGTCAAGCTCATAATGAACCCAAGTAAGCCCCTAAATATAAACAGGTTAGAATCATGACCATGGGATAAGCCGACCAGCAAAAATGGTAACCATTACAGAGGAGTTGGATTTCCAAGTGTTGATCTTAATTGTCCTTTCACTTGATTCTTCGGTGACAGGTACAGTCTTTCAAAAAGTTCAGCGTCGATGGAAATGCTACCGGCTGTTCTGATTTTCCGTATGGCATCAGTACGAGAGGTTTCGTGTTCAACGGTGTAGGGCTCTGGATGGCCGTGGGAAAGGTTGGGTTTCTCTTCAGAACTAGAAGACATGATAGTGAGATTACTTGCGGGAGTATTGAAAACAACAATAGACAAAAGCGAGGGAGGTTTCTTGGATTCAGGAAAATTGATGTAGTATTTTTAGATAGATTTGCAGGAGCAAAAGATCTTGGGAAGCGCCATGTTACTAATTGATATATTGTAGATATCCTGACTATAGTGTCGACAACAAGTTCAGATGAATCTAGGGGTTCCTATGAACATTGCAGTGTTAGGGGCGCATTTCAGCCGGGCAAACGGATGTAATTTACTACCATTTTTGGGCATTTTGATTGCATTTGAATCTATTTTTAACTAAAAATACATCTGGCCGCATTATGAGAGCGAATGTGGCTCTTACAGACACTAGTCATAAACCTCGACTAACGTACACTAAGGACAAAGCTTTGGCCATCGTTATATTCCTTTCATGAATCATGCAATGCACATTTAGGGGAACCACAAGACAGCATCGTACTGATCGTATACTTCAATTACCCCATACGAAGTGGAGCAGCGGGGGTGGCAAGCCCCGTGTAATTCAGTAATTACGAAGAAGATTCAACTCATCTCTTTCTATCAAATCCCGAAGGATTCGAGAACTCAAAGCTTCCGTGTTCCCCCGCTTGTTAGCGTGTTTCTTGTGACACTCGGCCACTTTCCTATTGGATGTTCGGACATACCCCGTATATGGACTCCAGAGTAGAAATAAAGAACTAGTTGGCTAGATGTTGTCGACTAGCACGAGAGTAAATTGTAATCACCGAACAGTACCTGCCAATGAATGCTCTGCTTGGCTGTAAATACGACGGGTCGATCATCGTATTCCCAAATCGGCATGCCGGGGACAAGGAATTCTTACGAGACCCCAACCCTTCCGTAATTTTGATAATCTTCTGACTTCCTTTTGACCGGGAATAATTTTCAAAGTTCAGCTACTAGTCGTACACTTTACAGCATATTACACGTTTGGCTTGGATGGCCCTATGTTGATGCACACTTACAGGTTATTTACAAGCCAAATTGGTGAACACGTTTGTTGATAGTATGACGATTCGAAAAAGAAAATCGATATTTAGAATATTTTTGCACCCCTCTTTCTATCCCGGCTTTTCATCGTCCTTTTGTCCGGTTGCCATTCCAAAGGGGTAGACATTTGTCATTGCCATCCATTACATGGTGTTAAAACCCCAGGGTTTTTGTAGCGATAATGCCCACTTGTCCGTCTAATTGCTTAAGATTATTTGCAAAGTCAAGCTCGTACTCTTGTTACCTATTTCACTTTCGTGCTTCAAAACACTCAATATTCTGTCGCAATGGCTCTCTTCCAGACTATCAAGACTCCAACTGTCACTTACGAACAGCCGTTGGGATTGTAAGTTCCTGTGGCCATTCGCCTATCTCAGCTAACTAAACCCCCAACCAGATTTATCAACAATGAGTTCGTTAAGGGAATTGAGGGGAAAACCTTCACTACTGTGAACCCTCATGACGAAAACACAATCGCTTCAGTGCATGAAGGCACTGCGGCCGATGTCGATGTAGCTGTCAAGGCCGCCCGGCAAGCATTCAACGGGCCATGGAGCAAAGTGACTCCAACAGAACGTGGCCGCTTGTTGACCAAGCTCGCTGATCTTCTCGAGCGTGATATTGATATTTTAGCCGCGATAGAGGCCCTTGACAATGGAAAAGCAGTAAGCATGGCAAAAATAGATGTTACAAATTCGGCTGGTTGCATCCGCTATTACGGTGGCTGGGCCGATAAGATCTACGGCCAAACTATCGATACTGATTCTCAAAACTTTACTTACACTCGTCATGAACCTGTCGGGGTCTGTGGCCAAATCATTCCTTGGAACTTCCCACTTATGATGTGGGCATGGAAAATCGGACCTGCTATAGCCACGGGCAACACTGTTGTTATGAAAACGGCTGAACAAACTCCTCTATCAGCTTTGTTTGCTGCCAAACTAGTGAAGGAGGCAGGCTTCCCTCCTGGGGTGATAAATATAATTTCTGGGTTTGGCAATACTGCCGGTGCAGCCGTATCGGCCCACATGGATATTGACAAAGTCGCTTTTACAGGGTCAACTCTTGTCGGTCGCACCATTATGCAAGCGGCAGCAAAGAGCAATTTGAAAAAGGTTACCTTGGAATTGGGAGGCAAATCCCCAAATATTGTGTTTCCAGACGCTAATTTGGATGATGCTATTGGGTGGGTAAATTTTGGCATTTATTTCAATCATGGCCAGTGTTGCTGCGCCGGATCACGTATTCTTGTGCATGAGTCAATTTACGATCAATTTCTGTCTCGCTTCAAACAACGAGCTGAGCAGAATATAGTTGGGGATCCTTTTCACCCGCAAACTTTTCAAGGTCCTCAAGTCTCTCAGCGGCAATTTGAACGTATTATGGAGTACATCTCTACTGGCAAGAACGATGGCGCCACTGTGGTAACTGGTGGAGCTCGCCACGGCGATCAGGGATACTACATTCAGCCTACAATCTTCTCGGACGTCAACGAAAATATGAAGATCGTCAAGGAAGAAATCTTTGGTCCTGTTTGCACAGTACAGAAATTCAAGGACGAAGATGATGTAATTCGCATTGCTAATAATAGCAACTACGGTACGCGTGCTAAGCCCGTATTTGAGTACTTTTATTTTATTCTCGGGTTATTAATAATTTATTGTCGATTATAGGATTGGCGGCTGCTGTTCATACAACAAATCTGAACACAGCCTTGCGAGTATCTAACGCAATCAAAGCTGGGTAAGAAACATGCCCCTTCTGGAGATTATCTCAAGAGAAATTCTAACGCAGTATGGACAGAACGGTTTGGGTGAACAATTACAACATGCTACATTACCAGGTTCCATTTGGCGGCGTTAAAGAGTCCGGGCTAGGCAGGGAATTGGGGTCGTACGCTCTGGAGAATTACACTCAGATCAAAGCTGTCCGTGTTTATCTAGGAAATGTTCCATTTTGATAGAAGTAATCAAGTAAAATTCCCTTAGGTTTGAATTCTAAAGATCTTCTTTGAAATAATTTGGATTTAATTATTTATGAACGTACAGCATTACACTCTCTATCCTCCTTTGGAACTGTGCTGGTGGTGTGAATACTGAAAATTCTGTTTGCCTACATTAAGATACTATGTAAAATAAATTGCACACACATAAACTAATCTACGAAGTATCAAGGACGGTGCCTCCTCCCCGAGCGATATCCATTTTCAACAATACCACCACCACGTGCCATACGCCTGGCTGCGACAAAACGAAATCTGTCAGATTTCATCTCCCCGTCGCCAGATATCACAGATCCGGTAGCCCGGTAACCACGATAATTGGACCCTACTTCTCGATTGAAATCAGCCAAATCATGTTGTTTTAGATGAGCTTGGGCCGTCATTGGATTATCGGTGACAAGGAATATTACGACAAAATCCTCTAGCGAGGAGAATGCAAGACCATTCCACCCATTTCCCCGGAAAGCGACGTGTCACCTGATCCTAACAACGATTCAGATCTAATTGGCTATTGAATTAGATGGCAGGTCAGTTTCGCAAGGGGGCTAGAGTTTACGATATGCCATTGGCTCCGGTCGTCCGATTGTGCGGGGGGACCCGTATTTTACATCGCATGTCAGTATTTTACGGACCTGAAACGGAAAGAAGTCCGGATTTCCTGATTAGGAATTATCTTAGCTTTGCGGGGAAAGGGATAAGTTTGGAGAGCCAGATATTGTTGTTTTTACAGTTTAAAAGAGCAGAAAATTCCTACCAAATGACAACAAAATCAACGAACACAAAAGACATCATTAGCTTTGATCGAACTACTTTACCAATTTCCAAGGTTCAATAATTTGATTCATTTACTTATCATTTAAGCTACTTGACGCATATTCAGGATGTCTATTCCAAAGACGCAATGGGCCCAGGTCCTGGAGCGTGACGATGGGAAGGTGGTCTATAAGGAGATTCCCGTGCGAGAGCCAGGTCCGGACGAGGTTCTCGTAAACATCAAGTACTCTGGTGTTTGCCATACAGATTTGCATGCGGTAAAAGGGGACTGGCCTCTTCCTCGGAAACTGCCTCTAGTTGGTGGTCACGAAGGTGCTGGGGTTGTTGTGGCTAAGGGTGCCTTGGCCACTGGTATTGAAGTCGGTGATCATGCTGGTGTCAAATGGCTTAATGGATCCTGCCTAGCATGCGAGTTCTGCCGCAAGTCCGACGAGCCGCTATGTGCCGAAGCTTTACTGTCTGGATATACAGCCGACGGAACCTTCCAACAGTATTGCATTGCTAAAGCCGCACATGTTTCTAAAATTCCAAAACATGTGGCGTTGGATGCCATTGCCCCAGTACTCTGCGCTGGTGTTACAGTCTACAAGGGGCTTAAAGAATCAGGAGCACGTCCAGGAGAAACTGTGGCAATAGTGGGAGCTGGAGGCGGCTTGGGATCACTTGCCCAGCAATATGCAAAGGCAATGGGCCTTCGCATCGTGGCCATTGACGGCGGAGAGGAGAAGAGGTCTATGTGTGAAGCACTAGGAGCAGAGGTATGGCAAAAAAGAGGCGCAAAAGCAATGGTTTATTTTTTGTTCAGTTACTAATAAATCGGCTGTATTTTAGGCATACGTCGACTTCACCAAATCTACAGACTTAGTCAAGGATGTACAAAAGGCCACACCGGATGGTTTGGGTCCTCATGCCGTCCTTCTAGTTGCTGTTTCGGAACTACCCTTCCAACAAGCCGCACACTATGTTCGCTCACGTGGAACCATTGTGGCAATCGGTCTACCAGCCAATGCCTTTCTTAAAGCTCCCGTATTCAATACTGTCGTGCGCATGATCACCATTAAAGGAAGCTATGTTGGTAACAGACAGGACGGAGATGAAGCAATCGATTTCTTTGCTCGAGGTCTTATCAAGGCGCCTTTTAAGACAGTTCCGTTATCGGAACTAGGCAAAGTTTATGAATTGATGGGTAAGCCTCTTCATTCTTAAAGCATGTTTTAAATCGAAACTGATTACTAATATGGTTCTTTATAGAACAAGGCAAGATTGCAGGTCGCTATGTGCTGGAAATGCCACATTAGGCTGCTCTACGTATACTTTGGGATATTTCCATGCCTTCAAGATCGCTTAACTGGATCTTATGGAACAGGTTGATATTTGGGCTAGTAAATTCTGCACTATATTCAAAAGTGTTATATCGAAGTCATTGCTTTCTTCCAATTCGACAAGTTCGCTGGGTAGACTACCAGATTTGCATTAGCAACCACCCGTCGTATTTAGGAATTTGTAACAATTGTTTTTTCCCATAGGTTTATGTAATCCTGTTCACGGAGTTCTTATTTGGTCTTGCATTGTCCGTAGTAATTCTTGTATTTCCAGATGTCTCACTCATATTCCCTCTAAACCGGTCTTGTCCAATACTGCAGCCTATATTGCTGCGCATTGGCGCGCCTCGCAAACGGCATTCGATTATTTATATGAACACCAATTTTATGATTTAGTTCTAAGGGTCCATAAAACAATATCGATTCATTATAACAAAATAGAGCAGTACGACACTTTTGTATATCTAAATTTACTCAAAAGTTTGAAACATACGTTCCAAGGAGATGGACTCTAACCCTAACTCTATCCAATTGAGCCCAAACTATCAAAACCAAACATGGACAAAACCTAAGTGTACTTTTCACCTATCCGCGTATAGATTCGGGTTAAATGAGTGACTCTAATTTTGGCACTAGGTGGTGAACCTAGAGAGGTTTAAAGATTATATCATCCTGAAGGCTGTGAGAAATTCATCCGAATAAGAGCCGCGAGAACTATTGAACTTACCATGCCATACTCCTTTGCAGCGATTGAATGTTCATTTCGAGTATTACTCATAACAGCAATTACAGGTAAAGGTTTCATCAAAAAGCCCTTGTTTTCCGCCTCTCGAATATTGCGTACACATGTCAGAGCATCCATGACTGGCATTTCGAGATCCATCAAAAAGACAGTAAAAGCTTTTGCCTTCAACGTCACCCTTTCTTCCAATATATTCTCTTCCAGCTTCGGCATAGTGTATGGTAGTTTTGAGAAAGTCCAGAGCTTCTTGATCATTACTGACACAAGGGACATTACAACCAAGTCTTTCAATTTGTTTAGTGAGAATTAGTTGGTTAACTTCGTTGTCTTCCACGATGAGAACGTGCCACTTAGAGAAGGATTTTCGGGTTTCATCTGCGATATCAGCAGAGGAGGGCTTCGATGAATGATTAATTTGGCCACTGCTAGCCAGCTTGTTTCCGAACCTTTGGGGAATAACAGGCACAGTGCTCTGTGCCAGAGCTGTGGAATTGTGCTCGGTTTTCATAATAGGATTGAATTCCTCTCTTGGATTTGGAATGCATCGCTGTGCACGTAAATAAAATGCAAATGTGCTACCTTGACCAACCGCAGAGCTACCGCCAATGTGTCCGCCGTGCAATTCAACACGCTGGCTTGAGACGAATAAACCCAATCCACTTCCACCATACTGAGAATGGGTGCGAGGGGACACTTGATTGAATCTAGTGAAGAGGTTTTCTATCTCATCCTCAGTTAGGCCATACCCTGTGTCTTGCACTTTGAAGAGAAGGTACACTGCGCTGTCTTTCTCGTTTCCATTATCGTCCTTCATATGAACATTCTCAATTCTTAGCTCTTTCTTCTGCTCTTGTTTCATCGGAAGAAATTGTATTTCACTTGATGGGCCTATACCTAGGGGGTTTTTGATGAGCTGAGAATGAGACGTCAATAACTCGGTTCAGTTGAGATTTCGTGAATTTGGTGACATTCTTTATGAGGTTAATCAGTACTTGGGGGAATCTCTTCTGTTCAAGCATGACTTCGCCAGTTAACAATTCTTAGATGAATTATCAATATAAGTTTTGATTTCAATGTCCGATTGGGTGATTGTTGTTTTTCAGGCAGCCTGGCATGTGATTCCATTTTTTATTAGCTTCAAATATATGTCCTGAGTATGAAATGTGTAACACCCAGATAACAATAACTTTGTGATTTGCTGCAAGCTCTTCCGATTGTCTGGAATGTTCTGTTTCACTAGTAGACATACGTTTAATCTCTTCTTCAAATAACGTCACGCTAGCAAGAGAGGTCGCTAGCTGCTGGCTCAATATATATCTATCATTGAGTACACAATACAATGTGTGCATGAGGTCCGACATCACTCATAGAAACCCCAAAACTACATGTACATCAATAGTTCGAATGAACAAATATCGCTTGATCCATGTATATAATGTTTCCCCTCGAAAGCACCTGATGGCTCGAGACAGCCAACATACAAAGTTCCTGTTGGAAAACGAGTCAAACAAGCAGTTTCTTATCTGAACATTTTCCGGCCGTCCAATCAGCCAACGAGAGGGAGCGATTAAAATCCAGCCAATCAGACCGTTGCACAGGCACAGGCCGCGTAGTCTGCGGCAATCGCGTGGCCAAAGGAACACAAAACCTGCACTAGAGGCTTTAGAGACAAGAGATAAAGGGGGAATTCCACGAATAATGCATGTGGGAACAAATCAAGTCTTTACTAGGTTTTTTTCAACAGCTGAATATGTGTGTATAATCAAGTTTATTGTCCATATCCAGCTTAGAGCCATGACAGGACAGACACCCCACTAGCCGAGTCGAAGCGAAACTAATGTCTAAAGAGTCTAAGGTGAATTGAGACTACGCGGAGGACTAATTCCTCTACCCCTCCTTTTTATTATAGTCCGTTGAAGTAGATAAACAACTACCAGGATGAAATCGACAATGCAATTGGTGCGAACTTCATACACCCCCATGATGGGCGAAGGCCATTAGCTCCAGATATGCGCCTCCTTGCAGTATCCGTTGGCATGTGGACTGTTCATATCAATTAACGTTGAAATTGACAACGTTGTCGTTGAGACATTCCCTTCGTCTCCTGGGGGAAAATAGATTAATACCCACATTTTTCCCTTTCCTAGGTTGGGGTTAATTATGGCAGATGAAGCCGCCTAACCTTATCGGCATCACGAGGTAACTCGCAGGAAAACTAACACTTCAAAAGATAAACTAGATAGCATTTCCCCGCGTTTTGGTGTTACTCGCCCGTCCATTGGCACGCGGGGATGTGAGGAACCCGGAATCCTTTCTAACCATGTTGATTGTGAAAATGTAACCTTTGTTTAGCCTTACGCCCCGACTCATGTATTTATCATTACTTTCATTTCCCTGGGTTTCGTTCAGACGGTCTTTCTAAATTATCCGCATTATAGTCAAAACAACAAAAGCATCAATTGATAACATCATATACGACGATAATTATTATTGAATCAAAATATATAAGGAAGTTTCAGGAGATTTCCTCTTTCAATTAAAATGTCCAGATTCGCGGATATCATCAACGATGATGATATGGCCCCGGACACCTTTGACCCTGACCCTGAGAAAAAGATCCAACCGCATGTGACAGCTGAACGCATCGGAGACCAGATTCCACACGAATTGCTTGAGGAACTAGCTCCCAACGGCGAGGGAGATTATATTCTTGGAATAATCAATTCAATGAGTGAGGAGGAAGCCATAGCTATCATTCACGAGTCTCTTGAATTCCATGCTGATGATTGGAACTTTCCGTCTGATATGCGTGAGCGAATGAAGCGACTATTGCAAGGTCCGAAATTATACGGAGAATTTTACGAGCGTGATTTAAGAATAGATGCAACCATGATGCGATACTCATCGCCATATCCCGGAGTCCGTGCTGTTACAGACCCTATGGACAACGCAGATGTCCCTATTGAAACCATTCGCGCCTACTTTCTGGGAATTGGTTGGGCCGTCATTGGAACATTCATGGCCACTTTTTTCAACAGCAGATTCCCTTCAATCGGTATATTATGATACCCGCCTGCTCGTTAGCCACTGTTGTTATCATGCTGATTAAATTCCCAGGACTATCCGGCTCAGTCATTCAGATATTGTTGTTCCCCTGCGCAAAATTCCTTGAATTAGTTCTTCCCGACTGGGGTGTTACAGTTATGGGGATCCGCCACTCGTTAAACCCCGGTCCTTGGACTTTCAAAGAGCAAATGTTTGCTACGATCACTTTTAACATTGCTATCTACACTACAAACAGCTACACAATGATACTCGTCCAGAAATCGTCCCTGTTTTACGGCGAAACCTTCATCACATTCGGGTATCAGTTGATGCTGACCCTGTTCGTCCAGCTCATGGGAATGGGATTTGCTGGCTACCTACGGCGTTTCAGTGTATACCCGGTGAAGGCATTGTGGCCAACAGTTCTACCAATAATTGCCATGAATCGTGCCTTGACCAAGCCTGAAATAAAGGAGAATATTTATGGATGGACAATCTCTCGATATCGGTTCTTTTACACTGTGACGTTTTGCATGATACTGTACTACTGGTTGCCAGGGTATCTGTTTACTGCTTTGTCCACCTTTAACTGGATGACATGGATCTCGCCTCAAAATGTCACTCTAGCAATTCTTACAGGGTCAATTACTGGTCTAGGGCTTTTTAACCCTATTACGACATTTGACTGGAATGTGGCCACATCATCATATGCCGCTCTCGCCCAGCCATTCTTTAGCACGTGTACAATGTACTTTGGAAGTGTGCTCGGCGCTTTCATCATTCTCGGCATCTACTATTCCAATATGTACAACACTGCCTACCTGCCAATCAACTCATCCTCCGCCTTTGCAAACGATGGTACAAGCTACAACGTCTCGAAGGTGGTTGTCAATAACCATCTCAACGAGACCCTGTATCAAGGATATTCTCCGCCATTCTATTCGGCGGGATATATTTTGACCGTTGGTGCTAATTTTGCCTTTTACCCTGTTTACTTTTTGTACATCATGGGAAACCAGTGGAAGACGATGAAGCAAGCGTACATAGATTTCTACCAGGGTCTTCGGCGCGGAAAGGGTAACTACGAAGGCGCCATGGACGTACACAGCCGACTCATGTCCAAATATAAGGAAGTACCAGATTGGTGGTTTATTTTGATCCTCTTGGCGGCCCTCATAGTGTCTATTGTATTCTTGCAAATCTACCCGCTCGATACTCCTGTGTGGGTTACCTTCTTGATGATCGGAATCAACATAGTCTTCGCTGTACCCCTGTCATTTCTGTCCGCCACAACCGGTACAAATTTAGGTCTGGGTTCCTTAATCCAGATCATCACGGGATTTGCATTGCCTGAAAATCCGAATGCATTTATGTTCGCTCAAACACTTGGTTCTTGGGCTCTTGCCGGATACGGAGACAACTACGTACAAGATCAAAAAATGGCACATTATTGCAAAATAGCCCCTCGAGCTGTCTTTCGAAGCCAGATTGGCACTATCATAATTACCTGTTTCGTGGCTGTGGGGACGCAGGACTTTATTCTTAACAACGTGCAGGGTCTGTGTACATCTGACCAGCCTAGCCATTTCACATGTGCCGGAGATGGCTATCCTCTTTATACTAGCAGTCTAATGTAAGTATCGCCATCTCTACCCTGGAAGAATGATCGTATTGACAATATATTCTCTAGGTGGGGTTTACTAGGCTCAAATCGCATGTTCAACTCTTTATACCCCCTTTTCAAATGGTGTTTCCTTATTGGGTTTGCCGTTGCATTGATCTTTCTCGTCGGCCAGGGCTACGGGCCGAAATATCTCCCCGGTGTACGGGAAAAGCTTCGCCTGAGACTCCGACCCAACACTTTTGAGTTATTAGATCGAACACTCTTTCCATTTGTAGCGTCGTTACTGTGGTTGAATCCAATTCTAATCATTCAAGGCATTCAGCACTGGGCACCATCAAACCTGTCGTACAAGACCCCGGGTTTGATCTTGTCCTTTGTTTTCATGTATTGGCTCCCCCGACACCGACTTGCGTGGTGGGAAAAGTATAACTACGTATTGTCCGCTGCACTGACGGCTGGAGTGGCAATATGTGCGTTGATTATTTTCTTCGCCGTGGACTATCATCCAAGGTCATTGTCGTGGTGGGGAAATAAGGTAAGCTCTGGGGGCGTTGATAGCAGCGGTGTGGGTATTCTCTCTATTCCTACCAGGGGATATTTTGGACCTGAGAAGGGGATGTTTCCATAGTTTATTCAACTTGGAAATTGTGGTGATCCCTTCTAGAATTTGCACATTTCCTATTGTGATCAAATTAATCTATATTTAACCAAAAAAATAGTAAATGGTTCATGACTAGCAATGACTTTCAAATGATGAGATTTTGAGTGAGTCAATGTGAGTGACATTCAGAGTCGGTACTCGAAAATTCACCAGTCATATTCAAAGTGCTAGGGTCACCACTCACCTTTCCACTGTTTAAGCATTTCATGAACGGCTCCCAAAGCCAACTAGCTTCCCTGGTGGTATAGAATACCTGGTATACCTGGAACGCTGCTGATACGTGACTAGTTAGTATCTTTCAGTTTCCATAATCCAATACCACTTCCTAGCTAAACAATTTCAACGTCCCCCTAATAGTAAACGAGCTGTGAAGCATTATAAATAGCTTTCAAAAACCTTTAAACGTCATCGCGTCGGCGTTCCAGTCGACAGCTCGCAAGGCTACCAGCTTTGACACAGTAATTTTCAAGGGGGTTCGAGATTCATCCGCCCCGAAAATCTCGAGATTGTATTGTTGATAGTTTCTTAGGCGAAAGCTATGTTGTGGCTAACCTGTCCTCATCATGGCGTACTGTTCGATATCGATTTGATAGAACAGTTAGCCATCGTATCAAGTTTGAAATTGTGGATACCCGTGGTATCAATAATTTGAAAAGCTTATTGTTGAATCAAGTATTCAAATCACTATTTTGCATAATACTCCGTCAATGCTTTGGCATTAGATCTTCAACACCTCCTTCTCGTCATGGTCGTTAGTTTACTCAAAGCGCCATGAAAATTCATTGTGTAGGATCATGCCAAGCAGCTGCGACTGAGACATTCAAATTGATTCTTTTAACCAATAATAGCCTTTGCTAACCTCCGTCTCTCACAGTCTCACCGAATTGTGCCAGAATCCTCACTTTCCCAAAATGGAAATTGTCTAGCAACGCCTGGTTCCTTTAGGACTCGGTAACAGAATACCCTATCAAATGGTGGACAAGTTGATAAAGAGATTCCCGAGGTATATGCAAACTTTGACCAACTGTTGTATCAGCGCCCAGATTCGGTATGCCTTTAACGACCATTTGCAGCTATAGCTAGGTCAATTCTCTTCTGAACTTAGCCTGGGCTTGATGTGGTGAGAAACTATACATTGCATCAGTAAACAAAACTATTTAGTATTAAAATGTACTTAATTATACAAAAGTATGCGTTAGAGTGAAAGTTCGGTTGGATTAATGTCAACTGTTAGGACCTCGCTACATTGATAATGAAGAGACATGCGATGAGGAGCAAATAACTGAAAGTTTCAGTGGTCTCCAAATATGCCAAAGTCCATAAACAATCGCATTACTCAAAATACCTAGATTGAAGGGGTAGTGACCATGCTTGTTTGCCCATGCGATAGAAAAGGCGTACCATTCGATATTGAACATACCATCCTGCTGCATGTCGTTGGCACCATGAAGATAGGACCACAGTCTAGTGGAGAGATCCAAGTGATTGGCATTACAAGCCGCACAAGAATCAGCAACAGTGGCAGTTACAGTGCATCCAACTCCGGAGTTGTAGTGGCCGCCACTGGTGTTCTTGATGCTCACTTTTCTACCACAGTAATCGGAAACCTTGTAAGCGTTTTCAGAAATAGCGACGATCCAGTCATTGTCACTATGAATGGCGCCTCAGGAACCGGCTCTGCCATTCTGATAGTAGTATGTTGCCACGCCTTCACTGTTGATGGAAATGATGCTAGAGATTTGCATGTACTGGTGGAGGCTGATAGAAGGACAATGCACAAGTCTTACTTGGCATCAGGTACAGGAGCAATTGGAGATGCACTTGCAACCAAGGCTAGGAGAGCAAAGGTAGCGGGTTTGAAAAACATCTTTGAGGAATAAAATGGATCAGGCTGTTGGTGAAATGCGTGCTTGAATGAGATATTGATGTGCCTGTTCCCGAGTCGAATTGGAAGACGGACCAAGGATGGTAAGATAAAAAAGGAAGAAGGGAAACCGATCAAAATGAAGAGGCTTTTAAGCAGCTCCTGGAACATATTGAACAGTCTAGAAAAACAAGCCACTATCGCGGTATCCTAAACTGGACATTCATACAGCAAAGAGGCCCCTCTTATCGGAGGATGGTGTTAATTAAAAGAGTAAATCTAAGTGACCACCGCCGAAACATCAAATTTATTTATCTAAATCCTCCAGCTTTCGAGCGTTATTAATGAATTAGCCTAGAATTGACGATTGTAGATCTCAGCTCATACGTATAACACGAGTGAATATAACTACAACGTTATAATTGTCCTATATAAATTGACATTTAGCAACATGCAATTGGTTATATGTTTTAGGGTTCATCTTTGGACGCCCGCAGCCCGATACAGCTTAATTGAAACAGATATGAAAAGTTTCGAGAATCTACCCAAAAAATACGGGAAGGAAGTGGCAAGCGGTGGCGCGGGGGTGGTTTAGAGTATCATTGTACTTGAAGATAAGCTGATTCGGTGGGTAAAGTTAGACAATGCTATTCGAATTATCCTACTCCGTTTGCATTCCCTCGTTCTGGTAGGATTACTCGAGAATTAAAGAACAGGACAACAGTAATTCTTCTTGAAACGAATAATAAATACAGAAATTGAGAAGCAAAAGATAGTATAGAGTATACACGTGTTGAGAATGGAAAAACATCGAAAAGAGTGTAAACGCAAATAGCCAGCTATCACGCTGTTTTCAAGGATCCCGGTATTGTTCTACAGAGCACTGTCCAAATTCAGAGTAGAGACTAGCCACACCGCGTCCTATTCAATCAACCGGTGTAGAAGAAAAGTTGAAAGGTGCGAGTCATGTGAATGTTGGGAGCACTGCATGTAATACAGGGTTTGAAAGAGACAAAGGGAATATTCATATACATTGCGCATGTCACGGACATGGAATGTGAATGCCACAGAAACAAAGCTAATTAGCTAATACTTATGAAAACGACTAACACAGCCGAGTATCTGTTTGTAAGTTAAGTAATTTATAGTTAGTGTTATGTGACATAGGTAGCGTTGAAATTAGAGTAAACATACGCAGCGGTAGAGGTGTAAATCATTGCAGTGTCGGTAGACGCGAACACCAAAGCTGCCAGAGAAAAGAGCAAGGAAAAGGCTGGAATTGCCCCTATCCGGCCTTTGCTGTTCTTAATCTCATTCAGAGTAAACAATGCTGCCGCATTCAGAAGTGATACTATGAGGATGTTTGTTACGGCGACAATTTTGATAAGACGATCATAGTTTGAGGTACTAAAATCTTCTTCCTCGGACGGTTTTTTGGGGCTTTCCTCGTTAAAGATCCGCGAGTTGCAACTCTTAGGCAAGACCTTCTCCAGAGCTCCTCTAAGACATTTCGCGAGAGACTTGTTTAATTCGTATCTGTTAGGCTTGATAGTAAAGCAGAATAAACAGACCCCTCACCTCAAAGAAGCCATTGACTGCCTTGCTGCGGGCTAGCCAGAAGAGTAGGTGTATCATCCGTCGCGTGAACCAATCTGGGGTGGGCTCGTGGTTTGCCAAAACACGCACAAAGTCTGCGTTCTCTTTCAACGAATCAAGTCTTTTTTCTAGAATAGGACGGCATGGTTTTGTTAGAAAATATTCTAAGGAGCTTGTCAAACTTTTTTCATCAATATGATCCAAGTGTTTAAGCCTGCATATTTCAACAACACGTAGGAGAAGTTCTTCTGTAGAATCGCAATTAGAACACGATATTATGCCATGTGAAAATGGTATAAGGTAACCAGGACGTACGGTATTCTTTGAGCTTCTCACGTACATCTTCATATGCTGGAATACTGTCGCTGACGGGGGAGACATTGACTGAAGAGGTTGTCGCAGACTGAACACCGCGTGGCGATCTTTCCAAAACAAGACGTTCAATTTCATATATCTCAGTTTCGAGATGCAAAAGGTATCTAACAGCGAGATTTTCGAAAGTTCTCACCGCCGCAATGCGCGGCTGGCGACTGAATATATCGGCAATGTCGTTAATGTGTGCTTCGGATTCTGTCATTTCGTTTCGCTCAAAGGAGATGAATATAAATTGAATTTGGCAGGAACAAAAAGGAATAAAAAATGAATGTATATTAAGGTTAAATGAATATTGGGCATTAAAAGTTGAATGTGGTAAAGAAACAATTCGGCACCTTACCACCCTTTATATAATATTTTTCAAGCACATATTCTTCTCTTGTCTGAGTATGTCTGCTATGAGAGCCTCATGTCTCCTCTCCCTGAAACTAATTATTGCGTGTCATATCACAATTTCATGCATATGCATGCATAGAATAGGGTGTAGAAGCATAGTTCCCCATTTGCGAACGCTATCGTGCTCCCGTGCCACATGGCCCCATCCTGCGCCTAGTATCATCAACAGTGGATGCAATCGCTCGAATAGGGTCCAGCCTACCGCCCATGCGGCGGTTATGCGTGTCAATTACTAGTTTCGTTCCATTAAACGGAAATAAATGACTCTTCTGCGACAAAGGGGGTAGGCAAAAATAGTTCGACAATCGGCGCATAGTCTGATCGGATGCAGTGGATCGCAGTGTATCTGCGTAGAATCACGAATCTTGAGACGGCTTTAAGAAGTGAGTAATCTGCGAAATATGCCAGGTTAAATTGAAGATGGGATAGGCTTCGCTTGCTCCCTGGCGCTTGCTTACCTGATCTTAAATGTTCCAATGGGCCAGCCTACCGTTCATCCATTGAATATCATTGGGCAAAAGCCCTCCAATAACATGAACGTAGATCGTGGCAGAAAAGAGCCCGAAATCTCGACATCAACTGTATGGGTCGCTCGTCACCGTTCTCGATGGGAAGAAATATGCGTGCTAAGTAGTAGCAAACAATCATGGCGTATATTTTGCCATCTCAATGAGAGATTTGATGACCATTTATTCTATAAGAGTATTCATTTCGGAAAGCTGAAGAAAAAATGTGAATTAGCTCCAATGTCTTCTCTATACATGTGATGGGTCGTTCATCTTTCCACTCACAACTTCTATTCATTTTGCATTCTTCTCATAGGTCAGCCATGAAGGAATATAAGCCCAGGCTGATTGATGGACGCAAGGTTTTGATAACAAGAGGCGTGGTCATGAGCCGGATGAATTCCGCTCAAGGTTCGGTGTAAAGTGTCACATTGCGGCTTGCGCGTACACTTCATAGACAGTACCGCGTAATTTTAAGGATGATCCTGCCCGAGTCAAGAATTAATTTATTATTGTGTAGAGAAGGCGCGTTGCCTCCGCTCGGTGGCACTATTGGGCAAAAAAAAAATGATAGTGAAGGAGATTTATAAGAAGAATTATCTGACAGAGTTAAGGAAGGCTGGGAGGACTAGCAACATGAGGCTTGAATTAAACTATGCTCTACGGAGAAAGGCTAGCCAGCGACTCGGTGGAGTCGAATAGGGGACCCTGACTGGGGAAGAGCCGACATCACTTGAACTATGGTCCGATCCACCTCCACGACCGGCATCCTTCGGGCCACTTGAATCATAACTACATTGATCTTTGCTTCCATGCTCAAACCGAAATAATGCACCACGAGTAACTTGTCAAGGGCCGACAGTTCGGCTATATTAATGATTGCACCTGTACAGAGGACCCTGCTGCCTACCAGCCAAGATTTGCAGCAAGAAGAAATTTTGTGAACGAGAAACGCTTCGAATCGAGGAGAATTTTTGCTTTCACCCGAGCTAAACCCTGACTAGAAGGATTCGGCTAGAGCGATGGTTAGCGTGTCGTGTTGTTATGGCTATACCGGGATACTTATCGACTCCGTCCTCAACAAATCCAGGCGATCGTCTCCGTCTTTGCCTAATAACATAAATGTTGAAGGGCCGCTACGTAAGCGTCAGGGCTTTTCCAGGCAACCGCACTATTCTTACGTGCTGCTTCGAATGAAAGCAACCCATCAAGTAATAATAACGCGTAGCGTCGTAGTAGATCATTTGGTGTCTGCTGAATAATTAGAGAGCAACAGACCAGTATATAATCAGTATGAAGTCTGCAAGAGGTGCCATTCAGCAGGTCAAACTGACAAGGTGAATCGATATAAGAATATTAAGTGGGACTGTGATCGCTGTCGTTGGACTAGCAACGCGGAGACGGTCCCGGGAACGTGGCTGGGACAATTGTCGAAAGTTGGATCTAAGACCGGCATTATTATTAGGAATAAAAACACATCTGGAACCAATGAAGACCATCTAAATATTGTTGGACCCTTTGACAAAAATGAGTTAGTATATATCGGCTAACCCACAACAAATCGTGAAAAATGCGTACCCTTTTCCGGAATAGCCCATCTGATTCGTCGATATCATGAAGATACACTTCCTATTACTTCCCCCTTTTCACACTGTGCCTGGGACTTCGTGAATGGAGACCTGATCAGAGTCAAATGCACAACTGAATCATTCACCATCAGGTTACAGGTTTCTTGTGGCGTTTCCGACCGACTGCGACCGTACACAGACCAAAATGTCCGCTCCGTCGCCAATTTCAAACGAGGCAGTAAGCATGCCGACCGGTCTCGGTCGATATTTGAAATTGATTTGGCAGCCTCGTAGTGTAAGTCCACAATCAAACCATACCTCCAATACCGATTGATCTGTTTGATTTGAATCGTGTCGCCATTCTCACTCTCAATCGAACCCCTGTCGCATGAAATTAACGCAAGAAGCAGAAAAAGACGGACAATGACAATGAAAAGCCGGGGAATGGTAAGCTTTTCTCATGCAAAACCAAAAAATAAACCTGTATCTTTGTTTTCAAAAGACTGACTCGCAGTATGCTATAGAGCCGTCTGATGTCCCACAGCCTTCCTCTGATGAAACTCCCTCAAGCAAGGAGAACCCCGTCCTCAAGAGCCAGCCTCGTGTTAATTTTTCAGGCTCCACACCAGGCACGTCGAACGAAACCCCTTTGCAACCCGAGCCGACCAGAGATCCATTGCGTCTCAGGCAGTGCAAGAAAAGCGATATAATCATGCCTCGTCAATGAATGATAGGCAACGAACGTATGGGAGGTAAGCAATACAATTATCCAAACAAGAAAGATGTCTTTTTGGAACTTTGAAAGCTGACTGCCTATCTCTATGGCAGTATAGTGCCCACTCGGCCCGCCACGAACTTGAATGATGGGACGACAAGAGGAGAAATAAAAGTGAATATGTGGCGATTTAGTCTTATGGCAATTCTGGAAGTGAAGTTCATCACTCCACTCTCGTCGATGCGACAACGAGATTGTTGCAATCTGGTGGAGCCACATGTGTCTTGGTACTCAACTGCTTCAGTCCTGCCGAGTCACTCCAATCATTTTCTTAATTATTTTAAATTTGGCTTTCGAGTTTAAGAATTGTTAACAGTGGTTTTTTATAGATAAAAGTCTCAATGCATTGTATTTGACATTTTCGCGTCGTTGCGGTTATAACGCATCTCATTCGAGCCCCGAATACTTTCCCGAAGTCCTAACTGCCTGACCTGTGTTCGATGACGTACAGATTAGAAGTCTCGAAGTAGAAATTAGCGGGAATATTAGCAAATATCTGCCATTGATGCCGACCTATATTATTTGCCCTGCTTCTATAAACATGGAAGCATCGGGGTCTGTTTAGCTGTGGATTCTGGAGACATTTTGGGGGACTGGAGGCTGGCGACAAAGTACAATAGCGGCGATAGGATAAAGTCGAGGTACGTATCAAGTGACAGTCTTGCATGATGCATTGTATACGCATGCATTGTTACTGCTGCCCTTCAATGAACTTGTGGTTGTCGCCCCGCAGCCAATCATCCCTGATCGCTGATGATGGATGTTCGCTTTGATTTATGATCTGGGATATTTGTTTTGGACAACGTCGAGAATTTTCGGGAAATGGAATTCATTGCTGAGTATTGAGCACTGCAAGCTCTCGGGCTGCAAATGGAATGCGGGCTGATTAAGGCCAACAGTGTTAAACCAACCCATGATCTAGGACTGCTCTCTCTCGTTTTAGCAACTTTTCCATGAGTTCTGCGATGATGCATTAATTGATGATTTGAGAAGCAGCATCAATTGATTGCATGGAATTCAGATCCTTGACTGCGTTCAAGCAACCCTTATTTGAGCCGAGGCCACTTTATTTTACCCAAGACTCTAAGCTATATACTGCATAGCTACCCATACACCCGCTTTTCCATTTGAATCCGCCTCGGCCCTTCACTGGCCATGAGTATTGCAATATTGTTGGCTGGAAGATCCCTTTTGGCGCGGAGGTGATCAGACGGGATCTCGCAGCATCACACTCTTTCCGTAACTGTCTCAGCGCTACGTGTACGGAAACGCCAATCACATGGCCGCACGATCCTCTCATATGCAAGTTGGGTGCATGGGTGGGAACAGTGAAGATGTGTAGTCACCACCCCGAGTAATCCCGCAAACCAGAGAATGTACTTGCGACATCCTCGAGCCGACGTTGCATCTGACCAAGAGCTAGAGGACAATATACGGCAAGATGGCTCGGGCCGTCCCGCGTCTATCATTCACCCAAAGACAATATGGTAGTATCGGGACCATATTATCATAGACATTTATATGCGGAAATGGCCTGTAAGCTACGATGTTGTAAGTGTGGGCCCTGAGTGGTGAATTGACAACTTGAAATTCGTGTGAGAATATTGTCTCACCAAGTTTTGGATGAAATAATTTAGCAGAAGACCATTCAGACTATCATTGGCTTGTTGGCTTGGTGGATTAAACTAAAATGTGCTATAACTTTGCTTTTTGTTGTTGCAGTACTACAATCATCGTCTACAGTAATGCAGAGCCTATACAACATGCGACTCGAATATTTCGGATTGAATGTCTCACTATATGGTGGCGATTAGGATGACGATATTAGATAAAAACTGAGCCCTCTTATGGTATATTGATATCAAGCTATTATTATAGTTTACATATCGGAGGCTAATATTGATACACTAAGTTTCAGGTGTAATCACCGAAGTGCAGCCAAGAATCCTGGCCCCAGTATGTTTCATCCAGCCAAGACATGAGATCGTCGCTGCTACCTAGCTCTAATCGCTGGTCACCGATCCATTTAACGGTTGAAGCAGGGGTAACTGGCTGCGGATCGTCGGCAGCAAGGATCTGATCTAGAACGTTGGAAACAATCCGTGCGCCTTGCTGGCCAACGTCATATACTCCCTCATGCGGATCGCACATACATTTCAGATGTGAAACAAACACGCTAAGCTTTTGTATAAACCAAGAGCGTGGATGAGATGAAAGTGGCGACTGGTTTGAATGTCTTAATTCAGCTGTAAGAATTCCCGCAGCAGGAAGACCTTTGTAGCATAACTAAAAAAAAATCAGCATAATAAGTTTTGGCGAGACAAGGCCCAAAATGGCGCCAAGGGGAGTTGGTTTCATACATCCCAAGATAGATCATGTATCTTCTCGCCCGACCTCATCCGCAACATGACAAGATTCAGTAATGTTGAAATTATTTCGCAAGAGCTCTCAATCAGACCTTGCGGCTTGATACTCAGTCGTTTCCATAGAGTTCTATAAAGAAGAAACTCGTGATAAATGAATTCCACATGGGTATACAAACGGCTCTCGTCAATGCTGGACCCATCCTCCACTTCTCCAGAAGCTGATGACCAACGCAAAAAGGGAGGAAGTCCTTGTTGTATCTGACGCGCGTCCTCAATCATTTTACTATTGTTAAATCTATGTTAATAGATATTCTTATGACTATTTTCAAGCCAGAAGAGTAAAGACCCTGCGGGCTATTATTCATATGGAAGACACCTACTCGACTCGTGACTGAAGACCATCGATGTGGTGACTCAGGGACAGCTCCAATATACTCTCTCGCGTAAGGCTAGTCAACACCGCGATTCGGAGCTTAACCTCGGATGTCAATTTTCCTTGTTTGTTCCAACCATTAGAGTCAATATTCTGCAGCGCCATCTCAATTTCACGCGGTGTCCCCGATATTTGTTCGTGAGTAAGATCTAGTGGTAATTGAATGCGAAAGTACCGCGAAGAAACCCGAGCCGGGCGCCCGAGCGCTGTAGCAAGCTCCTTGTCAATTGCATACCCGGAGGCTAGCACACGTTTCCGTATTTCAACAAGGAAAAAAGGGCAACAATCGTCTACAGTCCCGTTTGGTTGGAGTAAGCTGGCAGCATATGCGACGGTGGACAGATCACCCAGCTTTTGCCAAGTGCGATAATCTATAAAACTCGCGGTTAAAAGCCTAACCCCATATTGATAGAGGAAGAAAGAAAGTGATACAAGACATACCAGTATGACCGAGCATGCGAGTTAAATGAGCGGTCTGTTGGCCCACCAGCCAGCAAAATGGATCGCTTGTTACACCTAAAGCGTGGCAGAATTGGCAACAAATTTCACTAATGGCGACGGAAGTGGACCGTAGTTGGTCTCTATCAATCTTCCAGGGGCTAGAATGGGTGAAAATGTCATTATCAGCAGGCACATTAAGAGAAGCAGCTGTAAGCATGGCAAAGAATACGCCGATTGCATCCCACCGAGCAACAATGAGAGGTATATAGTCAGATATCGTCATTGCCCGATCCACTTCAATCTTTTTTGTCGTGTTGGTGAATATTTCTTTCGATAAATCAAGGAGCTGGACTTCAGGGTCTTCTGAATCTTGGACTGCCAAATTATACAGTCTTTCAATGGCTATACACAAACCGTCCATCAAAGGGCCTCCCAAAACCCAGCTTGGGGCAATCTTGTTCTTGACTTTGATGAGTTCTTGAAACCATTGAATTTTGTTCAACTGTAGCAGAACCTGAGCTCCTAGCTGGATCTTCTGAAAATCCCCCTTTGTGCAACTACGAACCAGGCTAGTATCTGTCGACTGGCCGTCCAAATATTGGCCACCCATGCTGGAAGCGTCAAACTGCTCGTTGAAAATATCTTTAGGAGCAGAAACACCTAAATATCCAGGTGTCAGCGGCCACTTTTCGGGAGACTCCCACTGTGCCACATATTGTTCACATAGGGAGGATGCTGTATGTGAAGATGTGTTCAAAGTAGGATCTCGAGCCGTAAAAGCCGAGTCCCGCGACTTGTTAACGCGGAAGACAAATTGATTTTCCGGACGCCGCTTTTTTGGCCTTTGAATTCGTTTCGAGGCTTTCTCCTGTGATTGAAATAGTTGAGTTAATGGAGAAGGATGATAAAAACATTGCGCCGCCCGGCCTCTGGCGACACATCGGTCACAAATGGGGCTTTTATGGTCGCATCGCTGCTTGGCTTTGCGGCACGGCTCGCACGACGCAAGCTGACCATTGCGACGAGGGGTTGTCATTTGTCGGGGTCCTTGTCGAATATTTCTAGCCTCTAATTAGTCGAATTAAATTATCAACGATTTCTGTCTTTCACGAGGATGACAGGAAGCGAATTCTAGGGAAGGTGAGATACTTGGTGCTATCTCGGAGCAGACTCAGTTTAGCTATTTTCGGTTAGTCTGACGGAGTTCGGAAACAAAGATACTGAAAACGGCAAAATAAAGGCCGACCCGAGATGGTTTTGATGCTCATGCGTGGAACTCTCGAACCTGTCTTGGCCCAGGGAAACATATAAAACGTTATGCGTTATAGTTCGTCGAAATTTTTATTTTCAAAAATTGAAATTAGATTCTTAGAACTATATCCTTCGTCTTTTACCAAACACTTGCTATCGTTAAGCTGGGAATAATGAAAAAAGTGGCCAATCATAAATGTCTCAGATGGTGGGGATTCTCGCTCGGGGGGAAGCCCTCTACTACATTTCAATTTCTAGTTGTATTATCCAACATACTACAGTATTATATATTAGTAATTTTCACTCATATAGGGCGTAAGGCTCATTACGTCCGAAATAATGTGCGCCAATCAGATTTGCTATAATCTATTATATTCCTCGTGGGAATTTACAGACATCCTATTAACAATTTTGAGTGTCAAAAAAGCCAATCAAGTCTAGTATCAGTTATAGATACAACAATAATCAGCCAGCATCTCAGAGAAATATAGGAATGAAATACACTCACATTAACTACTCATAAAAACGAACCCCATAACAAAAATTCGGGGAAAGATCAGGAACTCTTGAACAATAATCTATTTGTCAATCTATCTGCATGCATTCCGAGCGCGTTGGCATCTGATGTGTACTTAAACGAATCTTCCCTAAAACAGTTTCTGTATATAATGCCTGCTAACCTAGCCTTGGTTGCACTTGGTTGCTCTGATAGGTGAGAGGCTTAATTGCCATTTGTTATTAGCCACCAGCAATCAGCTCCAACTTCCGCCGCTCCCGTCTCAATGCGAATGAAGCAACCAAGCACAGAGCTCCGGCCAAAAGTCTAATGGCAAATAGGCGTGATTATGGCCTCTATGGAAGCAGCAGTGGTGTCCGTGGTTCTAAGAATGAGGTCTCCTGCAAGCCAAGTCGAAGTCGGAAAGTGATCACTAATCCGATCGACGTGATCACTAATTCGAACCCAGACTCGATAAGTAGCGCACATAGATGAATCGGTGCAGACTCTATCACAACCAACATGATAGTAGGACCTAACGAAGACTTGATTACTGGAGTCTCATAGTTTCAGTGGGATTAACATATGTTGGCGGTAGACTGGCAGAGGCTTCACCAAACCGTTGCCTTTGGCCGGCAGTTTACCTGACTCACCACTACTACTAAGAGTAGCATAGGTGAGACCACTCTGGACCACACTCAATATTGGAAATTGCTATACACTTGACAGGCATATTCTTTGAAGGATTTAACAACATATAAGAACACAGATTCTGATCTATGTAATTTAGTATCACTTTGAGCATAGAACAAACAAAAAGGGTCGTTTAGCTCGTTAACCAGGGGGGTCCCGGCTGCAATATTGCACCGTCTAAGCCTAAATTATTGCCTTAAGAATTATAACAAGATCGTTCTAGTTTTTGCACTTCTTTCATATTCATAATATTTACAACTGGATTCAGTAACTAAGTTACAGACGTCTTACATTGACAAGTGCCTCAAAAGGAACATCACAAATAATTACTCATATTCACATCCTACAGCAGGCTTATAGTTGTTTAGGGATTTACGTGGCTGGTAATTCAACGTATTGGCTATGGTCTAGGTTGTGGAGTGTTCTGGAAATAATCAGTTCTGTGTCTTCGGCGCAAATGTAGTTCATTTGTCAAGATGGTCTCATATTTGTTAAATCGGTACCTTCAGTTATTCCATTAGCTTTCTGTAGATCAGAAGCGATCCAATTGTTTGCTTTCTTGCAGCATTCTTACATTCCTGGTCTGTGATTACTAAACACTACTATTAACAGTTATAGACAAGGACTCGGTCCAACTATTTGCCCGTCCGAACATTTTTAATATTCAGATTACTGAGCAGTCCGACCGGAGGGAAAGTTGGCAAAAATTTCAACAACTTCAGATTGATAAGTAAAATAAATATTACCTAAATTTCCATAGGCACACTAGTCCCGTGATCGGTCGTGATTCCGATGACAAATTAGCATTTGTATATCTAACATAAATATATACATGGGATGTGCCACGCTGAAAATTGATTTCACTGTGAGAGTGTTGTCCTGTATTCGTTCCGGACAAAAAATTTGGACAAAAATACGAATAAAACACTATGTCATCTTTCCAAGCATCCAAAATTCTCGTGATTGGTGGGACAGGAGCCCAAGGCATACCGGTTGTCCAAGGTATTTAGTCCCCAATGTTTTCTGGAGAAATCATTGATATTCTTGAATACGTCATTAATGTTAAGGTGACAGAGCTCGTAAAAGACCGAAAATACCAAGTTCGTATCATGACTCGAGATCCGAATAGTCGGCGAGCAAAAGAACTGGCCGCATTGCCTGGAGTAGAGCTGTTCCAAGGAACATTTTCTAGTGAAGACAATCTGACGAAGGGATTCACAGGTTGTGATGGTGCTGTAAGATTTTTGACCACTACTTTTCTTTCGCTGTTTATTTAAGTAGTATTTCGGCCCGATGAAATCGTTTTTGTTTAATTTTATTGGGCTAATGAGACTATTTCTACTTGATTGCTTAGTTTGTGAACATCGATGGTTTCAATTGCGGTGAAAAAGCGGAGATGTTCTGGGGTCTACGCGCATATGAGATAGCAATCTCTATCGGTTTGAAATTCTACGTATGGGGCAACTTAGACTATGGGCTCAGGAAAGGTAACTGGGATCCCAAATTCCGATGCGGACATTATGATGGTAAAGGGCGGGTGGGTGGTAAGTCGAATTTACCTTCTCCATGTATAAGGCTGACGGGCTATCTCCCTTATTGTGCAGAATGGATTTTACAGCATGGCACTCCCCAGATGGGGGTGGCCCTCTTCACTACTGGGTAAATGGTTATCCTGTTGTCTATTACGTGCGAGCTACGGGTAAAAATGCTAATTTCTCAATTAGTCCGTATATCGATATGGCGCTCTCGCCTCTAACAATCATGACCCCTCGGATTATTGATGGTGTTGTGACCTGGTCGGTCCCATTAGGTATTTGAGACATAACATTTGACTTTCTTTCATATACTAATAGAGCGATATAAATTTATATATAGGAGACGGAGAAGTCGCTCACGTGGCTCTCTCAGATTGTGGCATCTATGTACGCTGGCTGTTCGACAACCCTGATAGAGCCAATGGCCTAGATCTTGAAGTGGCTATCGCCCACATCTCGTATTCTGAAATGGCTTCCAGTTTCACGAAGGTTACAGGGAGACCTGCACGATACGTCGATGTATCATTTTCGGAATATTTCCAGAAATTCACTGGACGTGAGTCCATAAAAAATGTCTTAAATATTCCCAACATGAGTTGGATGTCAAAATTACGATTTGGCTTCAACTTTTCAACCCAGCGGCCGTCTTCTTACAACGCTGACCCCGCCGATCCTGCCACGCTAAGCTTTGAAAAGAATTTCACAGGTTTCTGGAACTTGTGGCGAGCGAGCAAAGGGAACAAGGGAGTCATGCAGAGAAATTACGAATTGCTTGATGAGATCCATCCTAACCGAATTCGGAGTGCTGAAGAATGGTTCCGGAAAGAGGCTGAGAAGGGTGACTTGTGGGAGCGAGTGAATAATATGGTTCCAATCCTCAAGTGGAGTGAGGATGGTGCACAAGGCAGAATATGATCTTCTGTCATGGCTGACGTGAAGCAAAGCGTATATGACAGATACAGTAGTTTCTTAGTCCAAAATGCAATACAAGATGTACTCATTCAATAATAATGGGGTTGAAGCGGAACCCCAGATAAATTGCGACTGAAACGACATCAACCTCTGAACTAGGACTAATATTCTAAAATAGAATCTCCTCACAGTACCAGTTCTGCTTAGCTAGGCTGGAATTTCGACGTAATATAAATGAAGTGGAGTCGAACGTAGAGGGTTTACGTTTCACACCGTTGAAAGATGGCACGTAAGAGCAAGAATTGCTTTTGCGTGATCTCAATACATCCGATAAAAATACAAAGAGGTCTTGCTGGGTTCATCAATACCGGCTGTTAATTGCGTAGTGATGGGAACCAACCAGCTGGATTATCGTTTGTAGAAACGCGTTCAAGAACGGCATTGCCTTGATCAATATGGCCCTTCACAAAATGAGATCTCGTACTTAAGCATCGTGTGGCAGGGACGAAGCCGTCCTTGAGGACCACTTTAATACTGTTATTAGAATCAGTGTACATCACGATTGGGTCAGTTTCGTTGATGAAGCTGAACGCCCTCAGCAGGCGACGTGCGTACAAAGTTGATTCGGCGGAGCCATGTATTATTCCTCTGCTGTCGGAGAAATATCATGACACCACGCAGAAAATATTTCAAATACCGGACCTGTGCAGAGCTGGACGAATGAAATATATCCTTTCGTACCAATTGGCGAAGGAAATATCACGGAACACGACAAAGGCTCAGAACGCCCGGATGGCTTCCAGACCTATAAAACTTAGGAGACGTAGTGCCTAGACTCCTGATACAGGTCTGGTACCAAGTCGCCTGTTTAGGACATTCTGATCAATTCATTCCAATGTGCATGTTGAAGAGCCGCTAGCTGTACGACAGAGGCCATATCATCGTAGTGGCATGCTTTCGCCTTTTCTGTCACTGAGAGTGGGATGCCTGTCTTCAGGTTACTGCATGACAAATGCAATTTTACACGACGGATTGATGTGTCACAAAAATTGCTCGATTAGGATGTCGTTAGGGCAAGCAAACACGGGACCCGCTGCGATCTTCGTGGCTACGTCCTAACTAAACAAAGTCCTGCAGAGCAACAAAGAAAGGATTCTCTTCCAAGATGACTTGTATTTTTGTGGCGTTATTTGAAGCAAACTCTTCTAATTTTGTCAATGTGTATGCAACCTAGTTATTTTCTTACCTAGCAGGCCGGCTGTTTTTATTTTGTAAAAACCGTCAAAGGCCTCATCGGCACGGGATACCCAGTGAGGAATATGGGGCTCGAGCAAAGGTTGTACAAGGCATCTTTTTTAGGCCCACAGACCCTCTTTGCTAGGTTTTCATCAGGCTTTTCTATACATTTTAGATTGGTCAATCTCTTGCAGTTTTACCCACTGCGCAAGATTTCTGTTTGCAATCAACAAAATCTTTCACATAGTCTTCAACATGGAATATACCCCAACATTATCTCCTTTTTGTACAAACGAAAACATCCCCCCATTCAACCATTATATTAATGACTATATCTTATATTTCCTGTATGTCTGTCCGTTTGTCCACCTAACAAAGACTACAGGAATAGAATGAAATTATAGATAGCTACCTAGACATCTCAGAACTCTTCATATGAAATATTTACTCTACCTCTCTATTGCCATAAGATATGAAAAACCACAAACTACCTCCCACTACTCTGTTATCAGTATCATCAATGGCAGCTATTCCCCAAAACTTCTTCGATCGATTCCCAACCTTTCGGCCAGAGCCACGGGCACGCATCAGCGTACAATTCCGTCGCCTCGCTGCTCATATGAAATGGGAAACCGGGTCACGGAGATGGAGGAAGATGTGGAAAGAATGTATGGGCAGCGAATTTAGTCGGCTCTATGGCGATAACGCCTCTCGGTTGCAGTCATGGCAGGATTTATGTCTCGATCTGGGATTGCAGGCCCCTCCGTCCATTACGAAGTGCAAAAAGGTGATTTCCATTGGTTTTAAAGTTTAAGGGAATTATGCTAACCACGGAATAGCTTTTATCGAGTGTGTACGTCAATATAGTCGACTTGATTGATTGTCGTGCTGCTGGAGAAATACCTCGAATGTTTTCGTCGGTGGCTGCGTTGAAGGAATACACGAGAAAGTATGGGCAGGTATTTCCTAGAGAATTAGCTAAAGAGGAGGGGTTTATTAGAATTTTGCTGAAGAAGATTGCTTGAGGTGGCGATGTGAGGCACTTGACTTAATTTAAACTGTTCCTAGTTTAGCCTATCTGATTCAAAACATGGAATTTTCCTCATTTATTTCTTCTTTCCAACAGCTGGATCCGAAAACTGAAGGAAAGGCACGTTGAAATCTCAATAGAAGACGTCGATTCCATCCGCTTCTTAGAATTGATCTACCATTTCCAACAGAAGATCGTTCGAAAATTCTGGGAATTCCCTCAGAAAAGTATTGTCCAAAGCCTTCTCAGAACCTGTGCACCCAGCGCTTCTCAATTTTTTCATGTTGGCAATGGGGTAGTCTACGGCGACAGATCGAATTATGTACATGTACTCGAATGGAGCAGAGTAAATTTCACGAATAGCGTTGCGGAATGAGTCTTTGCTACGCATTCCATTCAGTGCTTTCACAACATGGTGCTCTGCCGTCTTCATGAGACCAGGAATATACAACTTTTCCGCTAGAGCCAACATTTTCAGGTGGAAGGTAAGATGGCCGATCGAGGTGGTGACGTCTGGAACGGCCATCAGGTAAGCTGTAGGGTCGTCTACCTGGCTCTTCTCCTCTGACTCGGTTTGGTTGGCCTTTCATTCCAGCTGTCATTTTCAACAGTGTAATCTCCGGTGTATAGGTAGCCCACCATTTTGGCGACTAGAAGCTCGTTTTCGGAGAGAAAATTGTGATAGAGTCCCCTGCCTACAGCGAAAAGATCAGTATATACAATCGAGATACTTCCAAACCCAATATAAGTCACCTCATATTCACTGCAGAACTGCTCGAAGTATTCGCACTGCGGGCATACTATACACTGATGTACGAAAAAGGGTTCCCAGCCACACTCGATCGTCATATCACTATATTAAAAGTAATCGCGAAGCCTAAACGCATGTCAGCTTAATATCTCGTGTATGTCTCATAGATCTTACCCTTTAACAACAGCCAGGAGGCTATACGGGCGCTTTGGCCGCTCTTCATGTTCTGGAGCTGGATTAAACTCGGTTTTAGTCACCCACACCCCCCGGTCGTTTTCGTCACCATCAAGATTCCAGTCATCCTTGAAATTTTTGTCAGACATTCTGTAGGACAGCCTCTTTTGTGGTCCTTTCTGAATCGGCGGATAAGACAAATGAGCTGAGATCAAAGGCTTGATGAGCGAGTAAGGGTTGAAGTCAGCGAATACTTGAAGAAAGAGTGAGGTGAAAAAGGGAGGAAAGAAAGAAAAAAATGACTAGCAATCAATTTATGCAGGAAGTCGTCGAGCAGGCGGTGCCAAAACAGGAAGGCGGCATGGGCATCTGCCTCGTCGTCAAAGTGCAAGGGACCACGCCGGCCATGTCCCAGTGCGACCGCCATTTCCACGGATATTGACTTGTCTGTAATACAATATATATCAAAATTGTATATGCGTAACAGGCGGTGGTTATGATGTTCCCCAAACCCCCACGTGTCACCCCACGCTACCCCCAAAATGGAATACAGGTTGGAGAACAAAATGCGGAGTGCAATCCGTGTGGTCTTTGTGCTCCAATTTAAAACCCTTCCTCTTTCAATCCGTCATTTTGCATCGTTTCTCCCTATTTTACGGTATATACAGAGAATCACTAAAGTCGTCTCAATATGAGCCAGAAAGACGACAGCGTCTCGATATCCGGCAGCGAAGTAGCTCGGCACAACACCAAAGACTCGTGCTGGCTAGCGGTTCGGGGGAGGGTGTACGACGTGACCAGTGCGTTTTTTGATATTCAGGGCTGGTTGTTTACACGATCTCTAATAAGAAGGCAGACTTCCTTGATGAACATCCTGGTGGCGCCCGTGTGATTCTTAATTGCGCAGGTCGCGATGCAACAGATGAATACGACGCTATACATCCGGCAGAACTAATCGAGGAGACACTTCCCTCATCAGCTTTCCAAGGCGCCGTGGATCCATCGACACTCAGTAATCGAAATTTGCCGAAACCAGCTCAGCAAGATCCAACCAAGACATCTGCATCCGCTGGACCTCCCCCGTTGAGCACATTGCTCAATCTTCGAGACTTTGAACAAATAGCCGAAAAATATCTACCCGCTAATGCATGGGCATACTATACAGCTGGTGCGGACGATGAGTACTCCAAGGCCGAAGCAGAGCTAGCGTACCGCAAAGTCTTACTACGACCACGAATCCTTCGAAATGTCGGCAACATTGACACGAGCACCAAGATTCTAGGCTGCGATGTCTCATTACCGGTGTATATGTCAGCGGTAGGAATCGCCAAGTTTGCTCATCCACAGGGGGAATGCACACTCGCTGCGGTGGCAGGGCGTGAAGGATTAGCGCAGCTGGTGGCGACAAGATCGAGCATGTCGCTTCAGTCAATTATGCAGGCGCGCACGGGTGGTGATCAGCAGCCTATTTTCTTTCAGTTGTATATGCATAAATATCAAAAGATTTCAGAGACGACAATACTCAAGGCTGTCAATTCTGGTATAAAAGGGATTTGGTTGACAGTAGATTCGCCCGTGACTGGGAAGAGAGAGAGGGACGAACGGCTGAAAGCTGAGGTAGATGTATGCACGGAGTGGCTTCTTTTATGCTCTCTCATACATTGCTAACGAATATATCAGGTCGGAGAACAGAACAAGCAATTAAGTGGCAAAAGCCAGCCGGTGCAAGGAATCGCCAAGACACTGTCAAGCACCGTATCACCTTATCTTGACTGGAACACGATCGCCTGGATTCGAAGTCTGACCAGTCTTCCTCTTGTCATCAAAGGAATTCAATGCGTCGAAGATGCTGTGTTAGCCTACCAACACAACGTCGATGGTATCGTGCTGTCGAACCACGGCGGCCGCTCACAAGACACCGCACAGGCACCTCTCCTGACGCTCCTTGAAATCAACAAATACGCCCCTATAATCATGAAGACCAAGAAGATGCAAATTTTTATTGACGGTGGCATCCGCAGGGGAACAGACGTCATCAAAGCTCTTGCCCTTGGCGCTACGGCTGTTGGCTTAGGCCGACCATTCTTATACAGCATGAGTGCTGGGTACGGCGAGGCGGGAACAAGACGGATGATAGAAATCCTACGCGAAGAGATCGAGATGAATATGGCATTGGCGGGGGCGACTAAAATTTCCGAGCTGGAGATGGGGATGCTTAACACGGCACGATTAGAAAGAGATCTAACAACGTTAGCTCGATTATAAGTACACATTGCATCTATGAAACTAATTCCATAAAATTTAACACATCATATACTTCACGATATAAATGCCCTAAAACGACCAAATAGAGTGAAAGGGACTTTATCTTCCCAGAGATGCACCCACAGAAAACGCTAGAAACACATATAAATGATTATGTCACGCACATTTCTGATTTGTCTCTTGAGCACTTTCCCTCTCATATAATCTAGTCTTTTGAAGCTTAGAGAAATTCAACATTTATTTGATATGCATTTATCCTCAATTTCATTTGTATATTACCCCCCGCTTCTTGCAGTCTTGTGAATTTCTACTGTGTATCTTCTGCCGACGCACTGAGGTAAGTTGACACGGCCTCTCCTAGTGTTTTTGCTCCTATCTAGTTGGTTGATCACCTTCTATTGCAGGCTTATACTTATATGATATGTCATGGCCTGGCTGCTTCTTTAGGTTTTCAACACCCAAAATTCCTTTGCCCCTCATCTTACTTAGGAATATATAGGTGTGTTTATTCTTGCTGTTCTTCTTACTGAGAATGTTATGGTTAATTTATATCTTTATTTCGATCCTTTCTGTCCAACTTTGTTGCGGCTATAAGTTTGTTAGGATTGTGGTCGTTAGATTGGCTTGTCTACAGGCTTTCGGCTATTGTATTGTTCTGTATCTTGTATATTGCGCTTGGAAACGCCTAGAGAGACTTGTCTGTCTACTGATTGCAATATCACCATGTCTACTATTGGCTGTTATGCTCGCTATAATGTTTGCTGTCTTCAAAAAATTTCCTGATCTAAAGGTCCTTGAGAAACTCCTTACAGTCGAGTAGGGCTTCGGTGTGTATAGTGCGCGTCTGGTTTCTTGATCCATATAATTTAACCTTTCAAAGTTTAGCAGAATTCAGTATCAGTTTGATATGGAACATGTTTTTATTTGATTTTGTATATTATTCCTCTGCTACATGCACTCTCGTTCTGCTGCTCCCTTTTGTTAATGCACAGAGAAAAATTGCTATAATCTCTTCTAATGCTTTATTTACTAATATAGACGGATTCGACACCTTCCTCGCCTTTTTACTCCGTCCTTTCAGCATCTCCCAAAAGTTAATGTCCTACCAAGAAGGCATAAAACATATATTATAATACTTTTTTTCTGCTATACTCCGTAGACCATTTTCTTTTTTTGGTTTCGAGTGTCGCTTTTTGCTCACCGAGCCCTGGTTTATAGAACGGTCAGACCTACATATCTAAAGCTTCCGGTTAAGAATACTCGTGGTTGGTCTGAACAGTCTAAAATAACGCCACAATTGCCTACTAAGTTATGGATCTTAGGCAGCCGTAGGCAGCAGCTACCTATAGCGAGAAAGCAAACCTTATCGCGAATTTTGCTTGCAAGTACTTAAATAGACGTCAAAATCTATAAAATAAAAGAAATTATGTCTTTTCATCATAACATTGAACATACAGTACTAGAACAATCTCACTATTCAGTATAGTCATTTCTGCACAGAATGCCCAAGTTCATGCTTCTTGTCCGCGCCACCCGCGATAGCGAGTCTGGCATTCCACCATCAACGGAAACGATCTCGGAGGTGATGAAATACAATAATGATCTTTCTAATGCTGGCATGTTGCTTAGCGCAGAGGGACTCTTATCATCCTCCACTGGAGCTCGGATTGACTTCACCCCCGAAAACGAATCATCAGTGACTGCTGGTCCATTTCCGTTTGAGTCCATTATCTCAGGGTTTTGGATCATCAAAGCGAAAGACCTCGAGGACGCAACCATCTGGGCGCGGAAGGCGCCATTCCGTGCTGAGGGAAGTGCTATTGAAGTTCGACAGATTGCCAGTCCTGAAGACTTTGGTGAGCAGATGACTGATGATCTGAAGAATATGGAGGGAGAGCTACGTTGTAAGGCTGAGCAGAGAGCTGCTGGTGGACTGCCTTAAGAGATAGAATAAGGAAATAGGAATAACGGGGGATAAGAGTGGCAGCAGGTTTAGTCTGATATCGATGGATAACGGATAAGGCGGTTGGTCTTAGAGTTGAGGATGGCCATTCCCGAAGAAATTCATGTGCTCATTTTACAATAATATTATTATTATAAAATTGAGTATTTACAGCGACATGGATTATATGTGCCTTAACCATTATGATTTAGTGAGAAGAGTGAACTCAAGTTCAAGCTATGCATCCCCTCTTATCAAAGTAGGACAAATATAGTAATTTATATAGGGGTGATAATATTAGAACAGGGAATTACTTGATTGTGTTTTGACTAGCCTCAGGCAACAGCGCCTTTGCAGTAGGGCAGAATGAATCAAAGAGAGAGAGAAGATGAAGGAGGTTTTAAATTTCTCCGTACAGTATCTTAGTGGTTGATCACTTTGATTCTTTCTCGGGCTCTTAATTATGTGATGTGTATTATGCCCTGCTTCTTCCACAATCCCCCGCTTTCAATATCTTCTATGAACCTACAGCAGATCTTTTTCTCCTTGCTATTCATATCAAATGTACTGTATTCAATTTGTATACTTCCTGTCCAATCATATTGTGGCTATGGGCTTGTGATGATTGCGGCCATCAAATAGACTTGTCAGTAAATCCTTGACTAGCACGCTGCCCTTTATACCGTATCTTGCGCTCTACAATGCCTATCGATACGCGGATATGCATTGAATTGTGGTATCATTAGTCATGCTGCTGTTCATTATGCTCGCTATAATGTCTGTTGAAAGCTGAATATTTCTTTTCGTCGCATTCTTGGCATCGTGCACACTCCTGCAGCGGCTCTATTTTCAATTGGCTCAATCTTTCCAATCTTCCAACACTATTCTTTACAAGGTGTGCCAATTTGTAGGATATGATACATATTGCAACGGAACCTACACTCCTCATCATTTCAGGGCTCCGGCGTGCGCACCGCGCGTCTAGTTCCAATATATTGCATCATTGATCAAAAGCCTCACTATTTACAGTGTCCGTAAGAAGATAAGTGGGATGCGGCATTCTCTCCGCGGAATCAGCCTATCATACGACATAAACTAGGAAAAAAACAATACAATTGGCTGAATGACGATTACTGGCTCCACAGCAAGCTAGCGCGGCATCCCACATCGCATCGGGGCGTGGGCGGCATCATCTGCGGAGAAGATTGGGGGCGCGCTGGTATAGTTATTCTTTCATTTTCATTGCGAGGGAATGGCAGCCTTTCCCAGCTGCTCGAAAGTTGCAAAGTTCTTTTTATTTCACACAAATATTTTCTCGCATTAGCAAAATGGCTGCAGATGGCAAGATTGATGTGCTGCTTTATGGACTCGGAGCGTATGTCCCCCATTTTTCTCGTCAGCCCGCAGAAATTGACTGACGGAAAGGAAATATGAAGAATTGGCTCCTTCTACGCCTTTATCCTAAGTCGTAACCCGAATGTCCAGCTTACGGTGGTTGCGCGATCGAATTATGACGCAGTCAAGAATACTGTACGTGCTGCAGAGCTGTGTCCTGAGATGAACAAGCAGTAATGATAATTAGGGTCTGATCGTCAACTCGCAAAACCACGGCCAGCACACTGTCCACCCGTACAGGGTGGTCAAGACCCCTGCCGAAGCAAATCAGAAATTCGATTACGTCGTTTGTGCACACAAGGCCATCGACCAAGGCTCGGCGGTGACTGCGCTTGGTCCAGCGGTCGACGAGGACAGAACCACTATTGTGATTATCCAAAACGGAGTTGGAAATGAGGAGCCATTCAGAAATGCATGGCCAAAGGTTACTATCATCACCTGTGTGGTAGGTCTCCTTCTCTCACCGTCTTTCGAGCCACCAATAATCATGGAGAATAACCATGGAAAAGCCGCTGACGATCACAGACATGGACTGGTGCAACACAGACATCACCAGGCTATGTGGAACATACCAAGAGCGAAGACATGCAGATCGGTTTATTCCCGTCGACCATCTCGCCCAGCGAAACCGAGAAGACACGCCTTGACACCCTCTCCTCACTGCTGACACGGGGCGGTACCAAATTCACAGTGCTCGACGACATGCCACGACAGCGCTGGGAAAAGGTCGTCTGGAACGCCGCGTGGAACTCGCTCACCACGGTGACCCTGCTCGACACGCAAACGTGGCTCAAGTCCGGCCCTGAAGCCATGCCTGTCACACGCAAGCTAATGACTGAGGTTATCGAGGTCGGGCGGGCGTGCGGTGTCACTTCGCTTGATTATAACTTGGTGGATCGCCTGATTGAGAGGATTCTTGCGATGCCACCGATCGGCTCGAGTATGCAGACAGACTGCAAGGCAGGTCGGCCCTTGGAAGTCGATGTCATCTTGGGATATCCGTATCGAAAATCGAAAGAGCTTGGCCTGAACACCCCGACGCTGGACACTATCTATGCGGTAGTCGTTGGGGTGGACCGAAGGCTGAGAGACGCGCTGGGGAAATAAGAGTACGACAAGAAATTTGCACAGGCCTGGCTAGATTAGATTGATAATAAATGTCGATATTGTGATTACGTTATGGCTGAGTCACTTTTGTAGGTGCATGACTTGCCTTTCCTCACTGCCGGCATTAGCGGCCTGCTGCGGCGGCGGCCGGCTCTCGCTGCCTCTGTAATTCCAAATCATTGCAAATAATTTGCATATTCCCCGGCCTTGGCTGCAGGACGGCAGCGAATAATAGAGCGAAAGGCCAATCAGCAGCTTTCGGCGTGTTACCTAGAGAAGGAAATGCAAGCGGTACATGTAGGTTGACTGATCCCTGCCATAATCTCGCTCGGTTTCAACTTTCGGTGCTGATAATGCAGTTTCATGCGTACAGCAGAATAAATAGTCTGCTGTATATGCTTTTATCTGAGGCTGTTATTTGCTCGGTCTAGAACCGTACTCCTTACTAAGTAACGAGTAATTCCAAATCACTGAAGGCTGCTCCTGGCGCTAGTCCGCTTTGGGGAGGCGGGGATGGTACGGGCTGGTGACGTTGATGGTCGGGGTGGGAACTCTATTATGCGCAGTCGTAAAGAGAGGGACAGCTCGCCGTTAAATATCCTTGTGCCCACCGTCCAAGGTCCTCAATTGTGTCTTTGGTCGAGTACCTTGCAAGCCCGTCACTGTCACAGCCCAATTCCATCAAATTGCTAACTCCCCTCTCCCCACAATGGTTCTTACCGGACACTGCCTGTGCAAGGCCGTCACCTACACCATCAACGTCGAGAAGCCCTTGCTTACCGGCTATGACCACTGCGACGACTGCCAACGCCAGAGCGGATCGACTTATTGTGGGTATCCCTTGTCGCAGCTTTCCTGCACACTCTGCCAAGCTCCAAGCTAACCAGTCTGGAATCGTCAGCCCTCGTCGCCGTTGTCCCCAAGGCCGAGCTCACCATAAACGGCCCCACCAAGAGCTGGGCTGGCAAAGGCAGCTCTGGCAAGGCCGTCCACCGTATCTTCTGCTCGGAATGCGGATCCCCCATTGCTCACGACCCTGATGCCGCTCCCGAGATCATCGCCATCAAGGCCGGCACTCTAGACGCCGAAATCAAAAAGACCCTAAAGCCGGTTCGTTGTGCCTTATCTCTTGTGCTCGTGAGAAGTGGAAGGATGCTAACGTGAAGATTGTGTCTAGGATACTGAGATCTGGACCGTGTCCAAGCTTCCTTTCTGCCAGGAGAATTTGGCTCATCCTTTCACTCATATGCCTGCCTAAACGGGTGGTGTTCTGCAGTGGAATATATATCTGGTGATAATTACCCGATATGGGAGTTTTATGCTCTTGAAAGAGACATGGGGTTAAAAATATTAAAAATGCATAATTTCAACAATCAATAGCCTTGGCCGCATCAATTGCAGGCGTGTCGTAGGAAATTTTCAAAACAAGTAGAACTGGTTTATTCTATACTTCAATGTTGGCATAGTATGGTTGTCCAAATCTACGAATTTTCTCTTTGCTAGTAGATCGGTGGTATCTCTGAATATAGGGTGGCGACTATGACTTTCGTGGTGACTCTCTAGGGCAATATCAATCATGTGACTTCATTCAACATAACAAGATACAAAAAGTGTACCAGAAAAAAACATCGCAATTTCTCTCTATACTTCATAATCATAGCCAATAATCCAAATCTCCAAAATCCTTATTCTAACCCAGGTCAAACGAAATGCTACCCTACACGTCCGTCTATATATCAGCAAATGCGACCTCCAGGAAGACGATTCTCTCTAGGCGCAGTAAACTTTGCTGTGTATAAGAGAAGCACTATCAACACGAGCCCATAAAAAGAACAATGTGCGTCCCTCTGGGATTGATTAGGCTCAAGCGGATTTCCGGTGTAGTTCTCTGCCCGTAGTGTAACGTGAGACGCACACCATTCGACGCCGCCGGCCGGTAAAATCCACGCAATGCGCACATCGTTTCATGGTCGTCATCATATTGCATATGGGCCATTGTCCGCTGTGGACCGGAATAACCGATCTGTAATCAAGTAAGTAGCGACAAAAAAAATACCCTTTTCGCAAACATACCCTATGTTCTGCTTGCGGGGAATCTAGAGCGTCTTCTTCCCACCACAAGTCATTTAAATTTGACTGGAACGAATTAACCAAGTCGACTGTAGAGGTATTTGGGTCCCTTCGTGAGATAGGTGCCGGAGAATATTTCGGCGGCTCGACAGTGTATTGAGGAGGTTTTGGGGGTTCGGGGCAAGGATTGCGCAGGACCGATTTGATCGTACGACGCTCATACGTCTCTACCGTTACTGTAGCTCTGCATGCATGATACGTTAGTTCTGATTTATCCATGTATGCTGCTTTGTCTCATATCATGCTTACACGTTTGTAGCAGAACCCAAATTATACCTCAGGTCCTGCAAATCAGATATCAGGCCCAGCAACCTCTTTCGCTCTAATAGATGTAGAAGTCTGCTCCATAGTCGCTCCTTGCTGGAGTATTTTCTGAAACTGATTCTCAGCCGGTCAATTGTACCTTTCAATAACGCAATATCAATTTCTTTCGTCGTAAATTCAGGGCAGTCTATGCCGAACTTCCCAGTGAGGGGATTGTAGGCTTTTAACGCCTCCTTACACTCCTCAGCCAGGCTAGCAATGTCCGCCAGTTCGCATTCCCGGTCTCCGTATTTCCTGGCATAGTCGTATATTTCTTTGCAAATCGTGATTCCTTGTAACTGGACGTCTTCGATAACACGCGTGGGGTGGCTAGTCATTGTAAAAATGCTTAATGGTTTAATACCTAAATTCGACACTCAAGATAATCGGATCTGGTAATCTCAAAGGCTTCTTTTTCTAGAAGCATCAGGGGCAGGGTCAACGGGTTTAAAGAACAAAATTGTTAAAGTGCTGGTAGGACAACCTCCTACCCTGTCCTACTAACACTCGGTATATTTTCGGTTTAATCGTCATCATACGACCTATAAAAAGTTGCCAAAAGTAATACCAAAGCGAACACACATCACGGTCGTGACACAACACAACTGGGTGACAATACCCGAGCTTGTATCCGTTCTGTGGCTACCCGACGACCCAAATAGGAAATCAAGCAAGTCCAACCAGTATCCATATAGCAAAGCGATTGTCTCCATGCTATTTATTTCTTATTGTTTGCAACACACCACCTAAAAGGCACCAAAAACTCCTTCTCACTCCTAATCTTCCATACCACCTTCCCATGCAATGCCTTTGTGCGCAGCCTGTCTCTTGCTTCGGCAACCTCTTTGCTTGCACTCCACCAATTCTCTGTCATACCTTCCATCCAATACCCGCCGTACCACTGCCAATCCGTCTTTACCACTTTATACTGCTTCTGCCAAGGGAACATCACCCGGGCGAACCGTGAACCATGAGTACTATTAGCAATCGTCTGTATCAAGCCGAGAGCGAGGTGGAAGTCGGCGTATTTCCGCTCCAGAAGGATTTGTTGGGAATTGCGAGACAGGGGTCCGGGCGTAACGTCGTGGTCACTCCAGAGGGTAAACTTTGGATAGACTTTGGGTGGTTTCTCTGCAGGTTTCGGCTCCAGCTCGGTGTGAACGGTGAAATAGAAGGGAAGGAGCTCTTCCTCAATGGGATTGGATGTCTTGTTTTCTGGTATTTGGGGGCTGGTCCGATCGACGAAATTGGCAATGATGTGGCATTCGTTGGCATCAGAGTTGATATCCCATGTCTCAGTGTGCTGGCATCGTTTCACCCCAGAGAACATTTTTCGCTCCTCCCATTCGGCCGTTATACGGATGAGGCCGCAGATATTGCTAACGTCTGGAGGCAGAGGTTGTGGCTCTGTCTCGGAGTTGGAGTTATACTGGGGCGGCGAACTTGGTGTCTCTTTGTCGGCCATTTTGTAGAATCTCTTAAAATTTTCTTTAATGTAGGAATTTAGCCTGGATATGAAGAGTATTTACATTAAATATAAGTAAGGCTGCGGCACGTGAACACCGGGCGTTGCCTGCGCTAGGACAGTATCGCAGCCAATGAATAGGAGCGCGAGGCTGTGTGAGGCTGATTTCGCTAGGCTGCAGAGGATGTGATTTCATTGGAAGACATGCTGTATGTGAGCGATTCGAAAGCATTCGCTGCTTCCTACTCGATATTCTCGTCAAGCCTTGTCTTTATACGAGGGCGATTTAGTCTTCATTCCGTGATCGGCCATTTAGGGTTCGCTCAATACGGCAAGTAAATATGTGTACTTTTCAGCCTTACGGTGAACAGGCCGAGAAACCCAACCAGGCTGATTCGAGTTAATCAAAATCAATTCCTAATAAATAATCATCTTCTGTCACCGGACTCTCCGAATAGTATTAATTGTGCAAGCCTCATCAAAGAGTAGCTCTCCTCTCATACCTTTAACCCGAGTCTCCGAGCCTCCCCACAATAGTCGTTCATATCAACGGTTTTCTCTACGAATGAGACAAAGAAATTCTTCAACCATAACAACCTGATCACGTTCTCTCGGGCTATCATTGACCATTGGCGACCCGCTTCTCCGCATTCTTCAGGATCTCGCCGATCCTTTATAGAGTTTACCCCGCTGTGATCGAATAATTGCACCAATCACACAGAAAAGCCTCATCTTAATATGTCGATGTTGATATTTGATATAAATAATAGAGACAAGGTTATTGATGTTGTTATCTCGGATCAAAGCTGAATTTCGTACAGTTGGTATCTAGAACAAAATGCGAGTTCAAACTATTGTCCCATTTCTGACAGCTTTGCTATCAACAACAGTATCCAGCGCCTTTTCACCAAATCCAAAAATATCACTGGACTATATTACTCTTGCTGGAAATTATTCATCCGAATATAATATAACTTATTTCCGGAAAATTCCTTTCGCAGCCCCTCCTCTCCCGCCGACAAACCGTTTTCGGGCACCTCAACTTCCACTCATTCATGACAAAAATGACCTTTACAACACCGACCAGGATTTGAATATGTGTCCACAGCGGACCGTCAATGGATCTGAAGATTGCTTATATTTAGGGGTCTACTCGCGTCCATGGGACTCGGGGACATCAGCTCGGAAAAGTAACGGACGCCCTGTTCTAGTGAATTTCTACGGAGGAGCTTTTATAGAAGGATCTGCATCATGGAAAATCCCACCTCCACTATACCCAGTCCTAAATGTTTCCGATATCAATGATTTCGTAATTGTCGAACCGAATTATCGCCTCAACGCATTTGGCTTTTTGCCAGGCAAGGAGATTAAAAATTCGAGAACGGCGGATCTAAATGTGGGTTTACTTGACCAACAGTTTGCAATTGAGTGGGTGAAAAGAAATATCCATCATTTCGGCGGTAATCCGAATAATATCTCTATCTGGGGACAGAGTGCGGGTGCAGGGAGCGTCGTTGGCCAGATTCTAGCGAGCAGTCAGGCGGGTCTCTTTTTGTTCAACAAGGCTACCACGTCCTCGCCTTTTTGGCCGAAGACTTATCAGTACGACGATCCAGAGGCTGAAGCCATTTATGACCAACTAGTCTCGTTGACAGGCTGCGGACAGGCTAAGGACAGTCTCGTATGCCTCAAGGAGGTGGACGTTCAAACAATTCGGAATGCCAGCCTTATTATTGATTCGGATCATACTTATACGACCAGCTCATATACATGGGCACCAGTCATTGACAATGAATTTCTCAAGGAATCTCTAACTACGACTATAAAAAACCGTAATGTGAACATTGACTTCATATACGGGGTTTACAACGCTCACGAGGGCGAGAATTTCATTCCACCAGGACTGCAAAACATCAGCACAGTGAATGAATATAACTCTTCTTTGGCAAGTTACGACACCTGGCTGAGGGGGTTCTTACCTAGATTCACAGAGGCCCAGTTAGGAGAGGTCAATCGGTTGTATCCAGCAGTGGGCTCGGCAGAGACGATAGCTACGTATAATACTACGTACGAAAGGGCGCAGCTGATATATCGTGATTTGGTTCTTGCATGTCCTTCATATTGGCTGTCGAGCTCGGCGAAGATCCAGGGATGGTTGTCAGAGTATGCAATACCTCCCGCCAAGCATGGGAGTGATACTATCTATGTAAGTCTATGAATCACCAGCGAATTCTTTTTCCTTTGAACTGACTGTTTGCTAGTGGAATCAGATAAATGCAGTTCAAAAAACCGATCCTCTCATTTATGAGGCATACGCTGGTGCATTTGCCAGCTTCTTCCAAACTGGGGATCCAAACTGTAATAAATTGACCACCGACGCAATCGCAGGAGTTCCTGTAATGCAACACTCCGGCGAAGAGTTTGTCGTTGGAACAGAATTGTTACAGCAAGTAAAACTCGAGCAGCTGACAGCACGCTGCGCCTTTTGGCTAAGAAATGGTAGATCAGTGCCCATTTAAGGATTACTAGGTATTTGAGGAATTCTATAATATATGCTAGTATAAATAACATTTAATTACATTCGTAGGTATTGTTACCGGGTTGTGTAATTGTTTGGCTTCTAATATTTTGAAATATATAGGCTTGGTCGCCTTTACAGCTGGTGATTTCGTATCATCAACCCACTAATTGATGCAAGAGTTGAGGATATTAAGGAGAATACTAGATATACAATTAGCTGATGCATTTTCCTTTGGACTTGCGTGACTGACCATATGTATACTTCAATCCTTGCACGTACGAAGAGACAACGATTTCTCTCAGATTGCCCGTCAACTGGTTGATATACGATACATCGGACAAAATCCGCTCGATAATCTATATTCAATCAGTGGGCATGAATCTTCAAGCCGGTCATGGATATACTCACGTGCTCTGCCCCCTCTCCAGTTATTTTTCGCTGAAGCTGATTTTTAAATTCTGATTCCAAAGCAGCGTTGTTTGCAGTGATACTAGCCGATACTCCCACTTGGGACAGTAAAAAGATTCCCGAAGTGGCCATGGCAATATCACTCTGCTCTAGACGAGAGGTCATTGATACAAAGCTAGCTGCTTGAGCAATGCTGGTGCCAATGCCTCCGGGAATGATGTACAATGATTCCCACCAATTTGTGTTTCCGTTCCAACGGAAATATTCTAAGATATACGTCACTGCAGCAATGAGGCCAGCGACAATAGTAAGGCCTCTATACCGACCTGTTCTCTTGATAAAGACTCCGGCAACAATACCTGCAACTGCATTGCCAACAACAGCAGGCACGAGATGAGCACCAGCGGATGAAGTGGATGCTCGACCAGTAACTTGGAAGTAGAGGGGAATGGTGTACATCATACCCACCTGCGCTAGCACTTGAAAAGTCATAACGAGGTAGCTTGCTATAACATTTGGTTGTCGGAGAATTCGAAGCGAAAATATCGGTTCTCTTGCCCAGAAGGCCTCGGTCAGAACGAAGGCGATCAAAAGAACCAAGGACGCCACGCCGAGTGAGATGGTGTAGGGTGATGTCCATGAGAACTTCTTTCCACCAATATCTAGCAAGGTAATACCAGAGACTACGGACGCTGAAAGGAAAAAGGTACCAATAAAATCAATGCGAGCGAGTTTGGATTTCGAACTGGCCGGCTCCTCTTGATTGTCCAGATGGGGTTCGCGGGAAATGTTCAATTTGAGTATGGTTAGCAATGCTGCCATTGCTATGAAAATAGCCTGGCCAGTGAATAGCCTGAAGCTGTTAGTCGATGAGTGTCAGACAAGGGGAAGGTTGGGAGTTTACCATCTCCATCCAACTAGATCTGTCAGTGCGCCGCCGATGGGTCCGCCTGCTGCACGACCGAGAGTAGACGCGATGTTGACATACGCCCTCCATGTTGCTATGTCCCGTCGAGGAACAATGTCTGAGGAGGATTAGTATTTCTAGAATGTTAGATATTGGCTGACTCTCACCAGTTATGATAATTGCAGCCAAGGTAGCCATGCCGGCACCGCCAAGTCCCATAACAGCACGACCGAGAACTACGTGCCACATCTGAACGCCAATGCCACTTTTTACGTCTAATTAAAATTGATTCGACATGAATAAGATAATCAGAAACCTACCATAAAACGGATCCTATACCGAAAAATGAGTATGCTAGTAGTAGGATGTTTTTCCGCCCATATATGTCACTAAGTTTACCGTACTGCATGTATGTCAATTGATTTTCCGGAATCAATTACTTGGAAGAACTAACCATCGGCATTGCAGCACAGACTCCTAGGCTATAAGCAGTAGCGAGCCAATTAGCATCAGGCAAGGCATTGAATTCAGATGAAATTCGGCCAGCCGAAGCGAAAGTAATCGTTCCATCGGCATGGGATACAAATTCCCCTGTTGTCACCAGTCACGTTAGAAATTAGCACATAACATAGGGTAAGTTTTCATACCGAGCAATAAGATCCAAACCACACCCCAGATACTAGACTGTTTGGGCTGCTTGTTGCTATCGTCATGGTTTCTCTCGCCGGCTCCCGCGTTCAAGAATTCCGATTCTGTCGGCGATAAAAGGTCGGACTCTGGTGTATCCGCGGGCTTATCAATCGTCCTGTAAGTTCTCGAATCACTGGCATTTTCCGACGTGAGCTGCGAGCGTTCACCCGGCTCATTCACTCCCATGGTGTTCTTTCCGTTAACAAATGGCAGGCATCCAAACTTCCTTTTCGTCTATTTTCACGGTCCACGGATCAAAATGATTTAAGTAGCGGAGTAAGGCTGACTCACGCGGCGGCGGGTCAAAGCAAAATATATGAGGGAAGCCTGATGGCGTAAGATCCCGCCAATTGCATAGCTGTCGGACTTGTCGGACAAAAAACAACATTCTCACTGGCGCTGAGAGGAGACAGCCCGCATTGGCTCCAAAAATGGTGGATAGACTATGTAAGAAAGTGTCCTTACTCCTTTCGTATTGTCAAGCTACGATATCTGCATTAATTCGCTGAGGGAGCTCAAACAAGCACGCAATCCCGACAGTGCAGTCGTCATCCGTGCCAAGGCTGAAAGACGATACGAAAATAACTAGTGTTTAATTTAACCCTAACCCCACGGTGCTCAAAACATACACATTATACTGACGAGCAAATATACGTCTCAAGATGATTGTCGAATGGGAAGCTGGTCAAGTATGGTGGATGATGGGATGATCGAGTGATTTTAAAGAGCACAACTATGAACATATGCAGTGTGGCTAGTAATTCTAAGATCCTACCCCGAGCCATCAATGGATAATGATAAAATGACTAGGCTTTGCCCTTGTCCGTTGTCTTATTTATTATGTCGCAGTTTAAGCGTATGAGGACGGAGCGCGGTAATGCATATCAATTGATTAGTATGTCGAAACCTAACTCCGAGATTTAAATGGGGTTGCATTCAATATTTCAAACGCTGGGTACCGCAAACAGTGTAAATTATCTACAGTTGGTATGGCCTACCTACAGTGGGGTGTAGGTCATCGTTTCCATGTAGTTAGAGACGATGGCTTTTCTACAGCGGTTTATAGCAAATTTATATCTATTGGTTGACAAACCTAGGCTTGCATCGTTGTGTGCAATGCCACTATAGCTAATGCCGGAGGCTTTGGAGCCTAGACTTGGGTTAGGCAAGTCCCGAGCGTCCGTGGCCCCGCCCTATCGTGAGTCTAATGATTCAGGAGAGACGCGCCGAGAGGCCGACGTAGTACTAATAAGAGGCTGAAAAATTTCTACAGAGCCGCATTCCAGCTGATAATACACCAACGATAAATAAAATGCACTTTCATCCACGCGAATGTCGGTCATCAGCACTTCTACCATAACTGACGCGCCGTGTTGTTAAATATGAAAATACGATTCATACTTTTCCCTCTTTTCTCCGCATGGATAGTCGGGGTATCAGGCTTCGCGTCAATCGGGGAAGAATGCGAAGAAAGAGAAACCGAACTTAACAAAACTCAGCCAATTGGCATTCATGTCGGCTTTGATACCATGTCTCGCTCCTTTCCTTTATTTTTCTGGTCTTTCTTATAAAGTCTAACATTGGAATTGTAGTTCTGCTGCCTATGCTCACTCTCACGACAATGTAAGCCTGTTAGCAGGATTTTACGTCACACACTCATCAGAGGATCTCTATGAATATGCGGCATATATTGCCCAAGTGCGAGCTGAATATTATATGACCATTTTTGATTTCTCCGATGACAATCCCTGGACGGTTCAAAAGTTTGGCTCTAAAGTGATGAAATGGATAAATTCAACGCTGAAAGGGAAAGTTAGAGGGATCTACAGTTCTTTATATTCACGGGAACCAACGGAAGAGACGAAAAAGGAGCAAGAGGTTGATAAGCAGAAGCAGCGGGGTATTAAAGCATTCGCTCCTGTTTTCGACAAAGTCAAACAGGTCGCATGGGAAGATAGTACAGTCAATATCACCGGGGCGATGATTATATACCCGGACTTTTTCAACGAAACCATGCGCTCTATCATTCTAGAAGCAGCGGAGAAGGCGGGAATCGATACCATGAGTTCGACCATGACACCAAGAGAGCTAATAGCTGGAGCCAACGGCTTATACTTCGATCTTTGGGTTGGGAATATCACCGATATAAGACATACACAGAGGGAAGGAGTCATAATAATTGATCACGGGCAGTTCCATGTTGATGTCCAGACAACGGGTTACCAGATGCACAGCATGCTCTTTCCACTGACGACCACTGGAGCGTCCGCCATAACCAAGAATCTTGTTAACAGAACCATATATACCGATGCAAATATACACCAAGAGATTTTACAAGGCGCATCCTATGGAGACTTTTACAATGCCGTATGGAAGGCGAGGTGGAAAATTAAAAATTGCACTGCTACGGATGCGGGAGAGGATGATGTCTGTTTCGACACATGGCCACTTGACTTGAATGGTTGGTGGGTTGGAGAAAACAGGTCTGCTGAAATCAGAAAGGAAGACGTTCAATACGTGGACGACGAATATGTCAGGCAGCTAGCACACTGGCTGCAATTGTCAATTACAAGGTCAAAAAGTAAGCTGTTCACCATTATCAGATATAAAATTCCTGACATTTGATGACTTCCAGAATGTGAAAGATGCGCATCGGGACATCTGAGCGATGCCAAAATAAACGCTGAGTACAACTACACAACAGCAAGAGAGTCGGTCAGCACCGTAGTTATTATAGCAAGCCATGGAGATGCTAGCTTGATTAAAAGGGCGGTAACGTTAGCCATTTGGAGGCATGTAGAAATAATAGGCGGCTATCCAGATGATTACAGACTTCTAGCTGACGGAGGGGCTCGCCTAATGATGTTGACGAGGGACGAAATTCTAGAGTCATTTCGTTATCGGTGTTTAGAGCGATCATATCACGACGAACTATAATTACAATTACACTCTATATGAGCATATAAATCCTATATCTAGTGATAGTTGAAAGGATTTGACAGCGCATCAATTAATTCCAATACTAACATGGCGCATCTCAGCACATGCATTGTAATCAAGGCACTAAAAGAAGATTATTGCCCATTAGCCCTGCAAGCAAACGATTTTGAATATCCGTAGGTCGAGCTCTTGCTCCCTCAGCGGAACTAGTGGTAGTGGAAGCAGCGCTTGTTGAAGCTCGTGAAGTTGGTGAAAAAGCGAGATTTCTACTCGGTGTGAAGACAGGGGTCGGAATCGGTATTGATTTGTCCGCGGACACGGTAACAGACACAGCCCCTCGAATTGCATTGGTGCTGGTATTTTGATTTCCATGATACTATCATCTCCCTCTAATTCAAAATTGGTTTGTGCCATAGATATTTCATTCTTGGAGAGATCGAAGACGACATTTGCTCTACGCAAGATGTTCGGCCCAAGAATGGTGACTTGATCACCGGCAGGAACGATGCTTAACACGCATACTTGACCATCCCTACCAGCAAACAGGTCATTCAGAGGTATTGTGATGTTGAAGTCGGTGAAAGTAAAATTTCAAATTTTCGAATATCTTTTTTTATTGAAAGTTTATCCTTCTAATATGAACCTGCGATGAATTTTTGTCAAGAACTGCGGAGCATCCGCATTGATAGTTGGAGTTATGGTAAGCCGGGTTTCGGGGGAATAGTACTTGATCGCAAATTTTCTGCAAATTATTAGCTCAATCAGGAATTGACCATCACCAACACCACGAGATTTGTTTACACATACCGATTCTTTCTCCGTCCACATTTCAAATATTGCATATTTTATGAGCTGAATAAATATACTATTAATGCTATTGTTTTTCCTACGATTGAAATGAATCGAACTTGTCATAATTAAAAATACCCCATGGCCTGAAATTTCTAAGCCAAGGTTGTCCGTCGACGCCGGGACTGTGAATGCCCGACCGACAGATCTGCATAACTTATCTATTTTGCAGCAAAATTTTAGTCGCAAATCACGATTTGATATTGTTTTCGGCCAATGAATTCCACCGACTTGAGATACTATGATATCAATAATTTCATAGAGTAGTCAACATAAATACCGCCATCTTCCCCAATATCCATATCATAAGTACATCTAACATCACAAAAGTTTTGTGGTTCTCTCATCATCACCTAGAAGTTCATTTCTTAATATCTCAATATGCAGTGGCTTATCACAGGATGTTCCTCAGGGCTCGGTCTCTACCTCGCCCGTAGAATTCTTTCAGCTGGCCATAAATGTATTGCAACTTCACGGAACCCCGGCACAACGCCGGATTACGTTGCTGAAATAGAACGGTTAGGGGGAATATGGCTGCCTCTGGACGTTTCCAGTAATAACCTGGAAAAGGCGATTCAAGCAATCACGGAGAATTATGGGTTTATAGATGTGCTAGTGAATAACGCTGGTTTCGGAGATGGTGGGCCATTGGAGACCTACAGGTACTGAGATCATCTCCTCATGTTTGTGCTCATAATAACGAATCAAAAACAGTCTCGAAGCAGGAAGAGCAATGATGGAAACGAACTTCTTTGGTCCATTACGGTTAATGAAGGCCTTGATACCTAGCATGAGGGAGAGGAAGCAAGGCGTCATTGTCAATGTTTCAAGTGCAGCGTTCTGGGCCCCTCATGCTGGAGTTGGGGTGTATTCAGCATCTAAATTCGCTTTAGAGGGTATGTCCAATAAACCACTTAATGGTTTAGGTGCTAACTATGTAAAAAAAGGACTGTCAGAATCTCTCTCGACCGAATTAGCACCTTTTGGCATTAGAGTGATTATCGCAGAGCCCGGCGAGATGAGAACAAAGTTTGTCCAAGCAGATAAAGTGTCTCATTTGACCATTCCGGAAGCGTACAAGGGGACTCCGGCCGAAGCTGTCTTAAATTTTATTACGCAACGTGATGGCAGACAAGATATCGATCCAGCGCGAGTAGCAGAGGCTATTGTACAGCACGTCGCTCATCCACCAAACTCGGATCTAACTTTGAGGCTGCCATTGGGAACAGAAAGCCTAACGTTTCTGACCGCCAGAGCGGAAAATTTGTCCAAGCTAGTTGACGCATCTGCATCATTTGCGAAGAGTTGTGACTTTCCGAAGGATGAATGAGCAGCTCGAAGTTGTGAGAGCGTTCAAACATGTTGTTAGCCCCGTATTCAATGCGTAGTTCTACTTTTCAAAATCTAACCCTAACATGAAAGATTGAATTGCAATCTAGTGTGTCCTGGTGCGTAAATTACTAGTGCTATGTATGGTAACTTAACTTATGTAGAATAGTATGGCCAATCGGATCCAGCACGGCGGATTTCAGGGCTAGGAACCCAGCGAGCCGGGAAAGCGGATGTCACCCCACTGCTCCACTATGGCCTCATTGCCAGGGTCGACGACGTGCTCTCGCGGCCCAAGCTTCAATGTCCTGTCAATTGAAGTCACTCTTTATTTCTTTATTGTATCCAGGTCATTAAAACGTCGCCGAGGTGAAGGCTAGGCTAGGAAATACAGCTATGCGATTACCTACCACAGCTGCAGCTGCAATTGCAGCCCTGGCAGCCACTGCCAATGCATTCGATCTTCAGCAACTCCAACAACCCCTCCAGTCCATTCTAAAATCCCAGGAAAATAAGCAGCATCAAAAGCAACAACCAAATATTGTGTTCATTCTAACCGATGACCAAGACCTCCAATTAGACTCGCTATCGTATATGCCCCTACTCCAAAAACACCTCCAGCGAGAAGGAACCTTTTACGAAAATCACTTCGTTCCCACGGCGCTGTGTTGTCCTGCTCGCGTAACATTGTGGACGGGGCGATATGCACACAACACCAACGTGACGAATGTGAAACCTCCATATGGTAATGAACTCTCTAGAAGAATAAAATAAAATCCCACTTCTAATCTAATACAGGCGGATACCCCAAGTTTGTAGAACAAGGCTTCAACTCCAATTTCCTACCCATCTGGCTGCAATCCGCCGGATACAATACCTACTACACGGGGAAATTATTCAACTCGCATACCGTCGAGAATTACCATTCGCCGCATGTGGCTGGTTTCAATGGAAGTGATTTCTTACTCGATCCATTCACCTATTCATATCTCAACTCGGTCTATCAACGAAATCACCATGAGCCGACCAGTTACGCAGGGAGGCATACGACAGATGTAATAACCGAAAAAGCGCTGGGGCTTTTGGATGATGGCATTGCGGGTGTCGAGTCCGCCGGAAGACCCTTTTTTGTGGGGATTGCCCCTGTTGCTCCTCATGCAAATATGAATCCTAGTGATCCGCCACTGAAAATGACGGAGCCGATACCTGCGGAGAGACACAAACATCTTTTCAAAGGTGTCAAGGTGCCCAGAAAGCCGCATTTCAATCCAGATACTGTATGTCCCTCATATTCGCACGAGTTTTGCAGAAATTCTAATATGTTATACAGCCTAGCGGAGTCAACTGGATAGCTAGCCTTCCACAACAAGACGAAGCCACTGTCGATCAAAATGACCACTTTTACCGCCAGCGCCTGCGTGCTTTGCAGGGTGTTGACGAGCTGGTTGATCAGGTGGTCACCCGTCTCGATGATGCTGGCGTTCTCGATAACACGTACATCATCTATACCTCTGACAACGGATATCATATCGGCCAGCATCGGCTTCCACCAGGCAAAGAATGCGGCTTTGACGAAGACATACGCGTGCCGTTGTTCATTCGCGGCCCTGGCATTCCCAAGGGTCGTGTGGAAAAAGCAGTTACCGCGCACGTCGATCTCGCGCCAACAGTGCTACACCTCGCCGGCGCTGCGCAACGTGATGATTTTGACGGTATCCCGGTGCCATTACCAAATGGCCGAAAGCAGGTCTACAACCGCGAAATCATCGAATCTCATAAACGCCACGAACATGCAAATGTGGAATTCTGGGGTATAGCAATCCCCGAAGGAGAAGGGAATTCCTTTGGTCCAAACAACCCCGCAGTGGTTGAGAACAATACGTATAAAGGCCTACGACTACACTCGCCAGAATCAGGGTACGATTTGTACTATTCCGTTTGGTGTAATAATGCGCATGAACTGTACGACCTCACCAAGGACCCCTATCAATTACACAATATCTATCCATCTTCTTCATCCATTCACCGGTATCTGCTCGGGGCTTCGATAGATCAGGTAATCAACCGGCTCGATGCGCTGCTACTTGTTCTCAAATCGTGCCGTGGACATACATGCCATGCACCCTGGTCCGTCCTTCATCCCAAGGGCGATGTTGAGACGTTGAAAGACGCGTTGGATTCGAAGTTTGACTATTTCTACGAGGAACAAGTCAAGATCGAGTACGATCGATGCGAGGGCGGGTATATTGTTGATGCGGAGGGGCCACAAGTGGGATATCAATATTTGACTGAGAGGGACGGGCTAGGATGGAGTCATTGGGAATAGATATGTAAATAGACAATATACTCAAGTTCGTTCATCTAAAATTGAATATAAATCTATCTATGCCTTGCTCTTCACCTAACTTCCTATACATTGTGAGCTTCACATCCCTAAATTCCAGATGTCCCATGAACGGAGTTAGAATACAGTAAAAGGGCTAGGGTTAATTAGAAATGGAGATAGGTAATTCAGGCTCATGTTTCATTGTTTAAAAATTGTTTACGATAAAAATATATTATAACGTTAATTCAAGGACGGCCAGAGTTCAATGTCAATAGCTTAAGAATTCCAGCTTGTTACTACCATCAAACTACAAGAGAATCTCAGAATTTTCTGAATATGTCCCCTCCAAGTGTGTCATTCGCCGCAGCTTCCAATCTCTCCGCGGTAGCCTTGAACCCGCGCGGCACATGTACCTCTTCGAACTTCTTTCCCTCAAGGATTATATCCGCTACTCCTTTGGACGAGAGGTAAATCACAGGCATGCCGTGTCCAGTAAACCCAGCGCATATATATTGACCTGGTCGAGAAGGTATTTCGCCGACGTGCGGTGCGGAATCGAATGAATAACCCATGACTAAATGGCAATTTCGTAAGTCATCATAGATATATATATTGACCAGAAGGGCAAGAAAACTTACTGCCAGTCCATATTTCTTTAACATACGCACCGCTGTTTTCCCATCCTCTAAAGTACTTTTGCATATACCCATCAAAGTAGTTCTTTGTAGACTCGATTAAAGTACTGTCGTCGATATTCCTAAACCACTGTTCGTTATTTTCTGGATCCGGGTGTTTATGGGTTTGATGTGCTCCTCCGACAATGATACTTCCATCCGGCCGCACAACGAAGTAATCCACTCCTTCTTGTGGATGAGGGCGCAAGGCGTATGAATAGGACAAATGAGGCGGCGTCTGACCCTCAGGAACATCAATGTGAACGGCAAGGCCGCGTGCCGGATAGATCGCACGCTCATATTCAGGCAGCAAGCCGAAAGTGTATGCATTAGTAGTGTACACAACCTTCTTCGCTTTAATAGTACCTCGAGGGGTATGAACAAGGTGACTGTCAGGCTCATAGTTTGTCACTGAATCAACTGGAGTATTGGTCTGTATATTCACTTTATCACAACCGTACTCGAGAACCTTGCTCAAGAGACCAAGTATAAATTTGTACGGCCAAATAGTTCCTGAGGTGTAGGAAAAAGCGACCTTTGCGCCTTTGACTCCAGATGTCTAATATCGTCTTTAGTTAAGGGTCATCTAAGTAAGGGGAAATCGGACTCACCGACTCGATATTCCTCTCTGGAAGGAACGATATATCGTCCAAAAATTGGCATCCTCGTGCCTTGAGATCTTCAATCACCTTTCTTACGCGATTTCCGCGATCCTCATCCAGATACACGTTCATATTGCGAGTCATTATCAGGTCGCAATCAATCTGCTCTTTTTCGATGACATCTTTGATTGCCTTGACGTGGGACAATTCGAATTCTGCCAATTCGGTGGCGCCCTCAAGACCATGACGCTGGATGTTGAGGGGTATTAAGCCGTAGATATCGGGTCTAAGATGACCGCCTAGATATTTCATTAATCAACTGCCGTGCTAAGACGTGAACAAAGCGGTTACCATTTCTTCCTGTTGCACCAGAGCAGATCGTTCTTGCCTCGAGTATGGTAATTGACGGGCGTGTTTTGCCATAGCTAGGTGATGTCAACAGATGATATGCAAGGCTGACGCCGGCGTAGCCACCGCCGATGATCACAATATCAGATTCATCAGGAAGATCTGGTGTTGACCGATGTTCGTCGAGCGCAGAGCGATCTGTGAGCCAGAATGGAAGGGTGGGATTTTCCACGGGTAGAAATGGTGTCTGTGTAGACATGTTGGCGGCTATCTGATTATCGTGAATTCTGACTTCGTGTCGCGGGAGAAACCAGAAGCTTTATAGACGCGGCGATAATGGCGTTGCCTGTTCTACGCCAATACCTGACTTATCATATGTTGGTTTCCAACGAGTCTAACAGCCGATTGACTCATCGACAAGAATGGTGTTACCTGATAGCTCCTCACTATGCCGACGTTATATGTGGGTGAAATCCGAATTCCGGGAAGCATTCCGAGAGCTCTCATCCAGTTATCATCTCCGACTCATAACTGCGCGTGCCATGTGCTCGGTGCGTCTATTTTGGCGCCATCTATTCGCAGTTTCATGCATTAGCAAGCATGCACCAGCTCATCACTCGCATTCAAGATGTATCTGATGTGTTTTCTTGCTGTCGCATTATCGATTACGGACGACAGTAGCAACAATTGTGCGAGAGGGGTGGCTGGAACGACCGGGAGTGGGATAGTAAGGGGGATGGATATATCGATTATCAGTATTGATTCTCAGAGCAATAATATCAAACAATATCAAATAATACAAGATCAAAAAGGCATGGTAAGCTGCGGCTGGGTGCTGGCAGGAGCTCTGTTTGGTCGGACTCGGCCCGTGCCGACCGGGGAAGCAGCGAGGTAGCCACAGCTTCCTTGACACAGTACTTGATTATGCTGATCGCAACTCAGCTTGCATCTCTAAAGTGGCAAAAGTAACAGCCTCGTTTTTGAATCGCTCCTAGGAAGCCTTCCGATTGGGCGTGTAGCGGCAGACGCCTTACATGGGCCAGTCGTGTGGTGCCACATCGGTGGCTGGGAGAGCTGGCTGTATAGAATCGCCTCGCCTCGCCAGCCTCCCACTTGCACCCAACCTCCCCGCGATGCTGGCCATTTTAACGGCAATGGCGTCCGCCAGAGGCACAAAATTCCTCGTCATGTCTCCTGCATTCCTAGCGCCGTCATCGCATGCAGTTTATGTGTATTTTTATGATTTTTCACGACCGTCATGATCCCCGAGCTGTCTCATCTGAAGGCCGTCAACTGTAAGTGTCCTGACTGCTGTGACATTCAAACGACCGCCAATTGACCGCCTTCGTATCATAGCAAGCAAGCCTCAGCTGTCTCATCAAGAGTCCAAGCTGTCTGTTGCCGCCTCTGACGATTACTTTTCTGTTTCCTCCGGCCAATCCTCGACCAAAAGCTCCAATAGCAAAGTGACCGTTATCCATTATGCAACCCCGCAGTCGCATCTGCCTTCACATTCCTCGTCAGCACAGCATTCTCAGGCAGATTTAACTCAATCAAAATCTGCCGAAAAGATGAAAGATCACTCTGCAGCTGCGGCTGCACCATCTCCCGCACAGTCCACCCGGCCAACCAGCCGTCCTGTAACTTCGAATACTGTTCGTTTTGGCGAGACCCGCGTCAACGAAATAAGCCCCCGTCGCCAACAAATCCAAGACCCCCGGCAACACATCAGTGGAACAACCCCTGGTGTCGATGATACCCCATATCTTAGATTTGCTATAGACCAATTGACTCGCGATGAAGAAGTCAAGGGTGTAGCAAGACAAGCATCTGTCACAAGCACCGAGTACCCAGTTGAGCGTGTGATTGGAGACGAGAATCTAGGATACTATCACCGCACAGGCCCAACTACAGTCGAGATCCGCAAAACAACAAGCCGCCAAAGTGAGACACTTAAAAAACAGCAGCAATCGAAAGCTGTATTTGTGGCAGTCGACCCTGAAACCAATGATATTTTAAATCCACCGCTAGACTTTGTGCCTCTAGTCATCAGAACATGGGCTCTTGCCATCTTCATTTTTCTGGTTTTGTGGCTGATTGCGGGTTTGATTTTCTGTAACATTTGGTCACAACGGCATGACGGCATCTGGAATTGGGAAGGAGTAGGTGGTTCGCGTTATTTTGTGGTCCAATATCTCCCCCAGCTGCTAGCTGGTCTTATCGTGCTCTGGAATTTGGTAATTCAAGCCGCCATATACCGAATTATGCCATTTTCCATTATGGCGTCAGAACGACAAAAGACGGGGGCGTTACAGAATCTGTCGATCCTGTCGCAGAATCACCTCGTCCCCGACTTTACTTATTTCCGATATGGCGAGCCCCTGGTCGCTGTAGGATTGCTGACAATCTGGTTGTCGAATTTCTTCTGCATGCCGCTCATCAGCTGCCTATTCCAAGCCAAGTACTACGTTGACGATGGCCAAGGCGTCTGGCGATGGACAACAACACAGTCGGTCGGTTGGGTTCTGGTCGCTGTATATGGTTTGTTGGTATTGGGTCTTGTCTTGGTCATGTCACGATTCGTTAGAAGCTGGACCGGCCTTCTTTGGGATCCAGTCAGCCTGGCAGATCTCATTCCGTCAATCCAGCGATCCAACATCTTACGAGATTTCGAAGGCTCCGAGACTGCGCCATCGGTACGGGACATGCTCACTCCGCGAGTATTACGCCTCGGCTACTGGCGTCTCATGGACAAGGAGAACGTTTTCTACGGCATCGGCGAAGAGTACGCTGCTGGGGAAAGGCCAGCACCTGTATCACCTAAAAGAGGTGAGAAGCGGGCAATTGATACATACACAGTCTTGGAAGATCTCGAACAACAAAGCATACTGCGGAACGAGTCATTCGAGCGAACTCTCCATTCGCCATTTGCTCGCTTCCGTTGGACTGTCTGGTTTCTGCGAGACATTTCCATCCTTATCTGGATCGCCATTGTCTTTGCCCTGTTTATCGCTTTCGTCGTTGTGAGCTTCGTCAAGGAAGCTATTCCCCGTGGATTTCTGCCTTTAGTTCCAACCCTGGCATCAGTAAATGGATTTTCCGCATCCAACTTCTTGTTCAGTTTTATTCCCGGTCTCATTGGAAATATCCTCTTTCTTGCTTGGCAACCAATCGACGTGTACATGCGAGCTCTGCAGCCTTTTGCCTCTTTGTCAACGCCCGAAGGTGCCTGGGCCGAAAGGAGTCTTCTTCTAGCGTACCCTGCTTGCCTCCCCTTCCAAGTGACTTTCCTAGCTTTGGTGTCCAAACACTACAAAGTAGCCTTTATCTCTCTGATAAGTCTACTCTCTCTCGCCCTCCCAATCCTTGGCGGCGGCGTCTTCATTGCGCTATGGTATCCTTCCCAAAACCAGGTCCGCATCGCCTCCGATCTCCCAGCATTCTATACACTAGTGGCTTTCTGCGCTCTCTATGCGCTGTCATACCTCGCCATCTGGCCCCGTCGTCATCGTTACCTACCACACAATATCAACACGTTGGCAGATCTGATTAGCTTCTTCCACCAAAGCCCACTTCTATCAGACCCTGTACTACGCGAACCCCGGACAAAGGCGGATCTTGTTACGCGACTAGTTGTCACTCCACCAAAAGAGCGCGCCACACCGCATTACGGCTTTGGTGTTTACCGGGGACTTGACCAAAAGGATCACCTAGGCATTGATCGTATGACTAGGCCTGGCAGGGCAGACATGCTCATCGCGACTGGGGGTCTGAAAGGCTGACCATGAAGCGATATTCTCGACCTTTACGAAGACCAGGTCAAGTGTATTCTATGAAAATTGCATTTAATGAGCGGGTTGATTTTGGCATTTTGGAGTTGAGAGCAGCAATATAGAGAGGGTTTTCATTTTGGTTTTATGTCTCTTTTATGATTTTATGGGACTCATGAGAATATGAGCTTAGTGATGATTTGTCTATAGTTTACCTTCCAAGGGGGCTAGTTCGACGAAAGACTTAATGAAAATAATTCCTGCATATACTGAAGCATTTCTAGAGTTACGCGATTTGAGTAAACGCTGGTTCATAGCACGGCAAGAACGTAGCTAGCGCATCTCCTTCTTGACAAACACTCTACCTACTATCCTCTTGCGCCACGCATCGGACTATCCTATGCTGTCTATCACCAGAAGTCCCTTTTCCCCAACAATCCTACTGTTTAGATAACTTACCACCATCCAGATTCAAGCCCCTCAAAGCATCATCATCAATGGCCACTCTAATAGCGCCTCCCTCATCACCGCAGACCTCTCACATAGAGCTCACAGTGTACCAGCTCCTGCTCTTCTCGCCTATATCGAGTACTATCTCTAATCCATCTGCCCATAGGACTCCTTATACTATTGATCCCTCTGAAGACCTCCTTCTCTCTTTTGAAGGCATTTCGTATTTTCCCCGCCAGCGAACCCCAAAATCTCGCACGCCATCGTCCGGTACACTATCCCCTGTCCTCTCAATAATAAAAGAAGAACCTCTAATGCGAAACCATACCATTTCACAGCGAGAAAGTCGAGAGCAAAATATCGATATTCTGGTGTGAAGAAACGTGAGCTATCAGAGAACGTGCTTAATAACACTCCAATCTGGGTTTTGTAAGTTGTAACGTTTCACCTTGTTTTCAATGTTCTTGATCAAACTTGCATTAATACATATATTTTTAGCTGGTTCGCAGTTTTCGATTTCCTACGTATGGATGGATTCCCAGAGCATGGCGTTTCCATCAGCATAGTTGTTTATACGTGGCTGATGCTGTACGTGATGATTTCCTACTAGTGTAGGATTGTCAGTTTTACTGAAAAACAAAAAATGTGATGCATTGAAATGCATGGGTAAGGTTGCACGTGACCTCACCACCAAACGGAAATGCAAATGTGGAGCTTCAGTTTTGCCCGCCGTTTTGTCCGTGTCTCCAATGAATTCCTCGTGCATCTTGCGATCAGGTTGTCTCAAGTATCGCTCATCTTGAACAACATAATTTATACAATAAAAAAGAAGAAAGAAAAAGAAAAGCAGAATGTCGTGGCTGCTGAAAAGATGGTTCTTTCCAGAAGAACAAAACTCTTCTGCCTCCGCGACACAATCAACAAACACATCCATTCCCCAATCATCCCAATCACAATCACAGCTACAACAAGAAACACCACCTAGCCTCCTCCAAAACAACCAAAAACTCCTCATTGGCGGGCTCCTCTTCTTCTCTCTTTCGACCTTCATTACGCGCCGCTCTCTACTCCGCAAACACCGCAACGCCATTCCGCCCTACTACACCTCATCAGTCTACCACAAGCCCGAAATCAACAATACATTGGAAGCATTCGAGGCACTCAACATCGCCACTATAAATGTCTTCTCCATCGCCATGGCGGCCCTAGGTGGCGCTATGTGCGCATTCGATGTTAATACAATGACGGAAGCGCGGACGAAACTGCGGGCTGGTATGGGCATTGCGCATGGCGTGCCGCCGACAGAGGAAGAGGAGAGGCAGTTTGAGGATGAGATGGAGGAGATTCTGTCTAAGGTGCTGGCGAAAAAGGATATTGCGGAGATTAGGAAGAAGGTTGAGGCGGCGAGGGCTGAAGGGAGCGCGAAAAAAGAGTGATTCGTTCAGCAGTGTTTTCATATGCATAATATTGGCATAAGGGATGGATAGGCGTTTGAGGAATTACTGGACATGGATTAATCACCACTCTCGGTTAAAGGAGTGGACTATGGGGAGTATATAAATGGGTCTTCGGCCTACTGTAATTATACGCTGCAACGGACAGATATTAAGCGGACAAAGCATCATAGCATAAGAGTTGATATCAAAGTCAGTATTGAATATGATGAAGTGTACATGACAGAATGTGTAAATAATGCATCAAGACAACCGTTCGTACCGCTCTCTGGCACGGTCTTTTGTCTTCTCTAGGAACTCGTCATACCGGCCGCGCGTATTCCTGGCCGCTTCTTCAGACGCATCGCCAAGTTTGCCGCCCTGAGCACCAAGTCCGACGCCCTGCGCATAGACGTCTGTGGCAATCGGCGCAGTCATGCCAGTGCCTTGCACGCCAAGCCCAGATCCTTCAGACCAGCCCATCTTGCTCAGAAGAGCAGCACCTTTAGACGGAGCCGCCGGTTCTGGTTCGGGCTCTTCTTCCTTTGTAGGAGCAGAAGGCTTGGGTTTCCCAGATTGCCTCGAGCTACCGAATGCCTGACGTCGTTCCTTGGCTCGATCGCGGTATTCTGCAGTAGGTGGGTCGTTTCGGTGCTTCTCTAGCTTAGCTAATGCTTTAGCCTTCAATTCTTCATTTTGCAAATTGTCGCGGTGTAGTTGGCTCAGTCGCTCGTGTTGGTTAACTTCTGCCCCCGACTTGAACTGGCGCATACACAGATAGCAACAGTTTCGATTTGGATCAGCGTATGATCGAGCTGGTGGCGCAGTAGATGCTAGAGGCGGGGTTCCTTCTGACTCCTTGATTGATTCGGGATTCTCATCGCCATCCTTTTTCTGAATACCGTGTAACTCCGCGTGTCGATCTGACCAAAATTGAAGATGCGATGGCATTGCCATTTTCTTTGTTGCTGCCAAACTCGAAGCTTCTGCCTTTCTCTTTTTCACTTTCTCAGCATCCTTGGCAGCTTTAGAATCCGTCTTTGGCTTATCTAGCTCTTCAGTTGACACGACCAATTCAGTCACATAGCCATCCTCATCCCAATATGCAAGCTTCATGCCTGGGTTGCTCAAGGGACTGAAAGTAAATCGCGCCGTGCTGGGTGTTGGGTTGAGAACCGGGACGAATACGCCAGCGTGAATGTAACTCGCTAGAACCGACTTTGAAGCGATTGTGAACTTTTCAAATGAATTGAGTTTTGTCAATGCAGCTTGCGCATCCTAATTCACTTAGCAAAGTCCAGGGTCCAAGTCTGTTGATGGACAAACTTACGTCAACTGTTGCAAACTCTGCGAATCCAAATTTCCAACTTTCGTTACTACGGCGGTCGCGGACAAGTAAAACACGTCGTAAAGACCCTTCTCTAGCACCAAGATTGGAATCTCCCGTAGTTGAAGCAACCTTTGCTTTCTTCGCGCTGCTTTGTGCATTATCCTCGCTATTTTGAAGTTTGTAGAGCTTAGTGACACCCTTTGCGAATAGTTCTTCGGTGACGGAGCCGTCCAGGCCTCTAAAAAGCAAAAATTGCGAGGGCGTATTATCCTGAGCCACGTCATTGTCACCAATATTTACAACAGGAGCAGGCATTTCTTCCGGGGGTAATTCAGCGTCTAGGTTCATTAGCATATTACTTGTAGGGATTCCGTATATACTGACCCGCACGATCTGCCTGGCAGCGAAAACACTTTTGCCGGGTTGCAAAGTTGTCAAAGGAGCACTGTGGGTTGTTAGTCCAGCTCTCACACGCCCAGAAAATAACCAACATTTCGACAAGTCCATTCACCTTCTGGACGATTCCGACGATCGTCCCGTTCACGAGTGTACGATATGCGAATTTTCGCAGCACGATCATCGTTTCCAGTATGCCGTCCGTAGATATAAAGCGTAGGCGCATTCTGAGCCATAAACTCGCGAGAGTCATTTAGGCTTTTAAACCGGAGGAAGCCTATTTGACGTGATAATTCTGAACCAAGTCAGTTAACCTGTCGATTGTACACCCGTATACAAATACTCACTGGTTTGTCTATCGCGAATAACACGGACGTCTTCCAGACCTTGAACGTGATAATAGTCTAGCAATTCATTCGAGATCTGTCCACGCATACACCGGGCGCAGACGCACCCGGCGATAGCACATCTCAGCTTCATGTCTTCAAAATGATAATCGCGGAATGCTTAGCGAGCTAGCAAGACTGAAAGGGAGGATTGTCGAACGTCTTCTTCAACCATTTCCACCGGCAGACCTTCCATTATGACTTCTCGACTTTCTTGGCTGTGATGGTGATGATTGTGCCGGCCGCGGCTGCGACTTCTACTGCGGCTGTCATATTCTGGAGAACGGTATCCTTCACGGTCACGATCTCGGTAGCCCTGTCGACCTCGTCGTGGCGGTGACCGGCGATAGTCGTCGCGATGCCTGTAGTCTCGGTCTCGGTCTCCAGAATAGTCGTGTCTCCTGTCAGCGGCTGGTCCTCGGGGAGCAGCATTTCGGGAATGGTCTTTTTGGTGATGAGATCAAGAAATTAGCACAAGCTCAGATACACGTTATAACAGCTGCCTATTCAACTGGCTGTGTTGAATCACGATGGATACCATGTAGGGAGGAGCGTGTACCGCCGTATTGTTTGCGCTCGACGGAGCGAGATCTCGAGCGGCGGTCGTCATACATTCGCCCGTCTCGGTCGTCGTGGCCCCGGTAAGAACCAGGGGGGAATCTGTTATCGTGTGACATGGTGGGCTGGATAGGTTTATGCCATGGATAGAGCAAATATTAAATGTGTATGATTCTTGTTCTTGAACTTGAGTAGTTGCGGAAGCCTAAACTGCCCAAGCCAAGGCGCTAGTCTGAAAGCGGTAGTCCCTACTCATAGGTACAATTATCTTAAAAATAAACCTATAAGACTCTAAATATTCTAAAAGTGTATATTAAGAACTTTTATTACTTATCAAATTTCACCGGTCTTCCCAAATTCTGATGGAAGAATTGAACTGTTACTATAACCTAGCTGATATACTAACTAGTCAAATGTATATGCTTTCCGGTCTGATTGTAGTAAAAATTATGGAAGTTCCTAAGTATATGATGTTGTTGGGTTTTCTGTAGAATATTCATAATTCATGTATGCTAGGCTTAGATTAATAAGCCCTCTCATGACTAAGCCTCATCACATAGGATGGAATTCCAGAAACGCCACATTACGGTGTAGAGTCGTTGAGAGGCGTGGTGAGAAAGACGTCTTCAAAAAGAGAGGTGAACGGAAATGCGGAATTAATAACGGCTGAATTTTCATCATGTAGAAACCGCTCATACATCCAAGCGCCTGCTTCTGCGGTATGGACAACATCCTCACTGCAACACCCAGTGTCGTCTATTCGTTGAATCGGTTGAGAACACACCGATTCACTCTTCTCGCATTCCGAAAAGGACAAGCCGGACTGTCGTCTGAATATTGATGTGAAAAAAGGGTAAACAGAAGCAATGATCGGCCATGAGGCTTGTAGGTCCTTGAGAATGAGCAGGCAAAAACGCGCTCGATGCTCGGAACTAGATCTGACTTGCGGGTCACCCCTGCTGATGTTCGCGATATGGAAACAGAGTGACGACATTACGGCGGGTAGTCTAAATAGAAACAATTCAGCGATTTTCGTTGTCTCGGAACTGGAGCAAACATACACGTGACCAGCAACAGAAAACAAGGTACCGCTCGTCACCAAGTCTTCGAGCATGCGGAACAACCTTGTGCATATTTCAAATATGGGAGAACCTGGGCCCATGTTCTGTGCAGCGTCTGGCATCTTTCGACAGAAAAGAAGTTGATACTGACTGTTGGAACGGTTAGTAAATATAAAACCCAACCACAAATATTGAAGGAATTGAGAAGCAGACGTACTCATAGGTCAGTTGAGTCAATATAGCCCACACACTTCTACTCGAAGACGAGAATCGCAGTTCGGACGGAAGCAACAAAGACCAAGACGAGATTCTTTCAAGAAAATTGTTCGGTGAGGGGGTAGTTCCCTCGTACGCCTGGAAAGGATGGCGAATATTCACTGTAGACTCTTTTTAGCAACACGATGCAGGGTAGCTGAGAAGACTTTAGCGGGGTTGTACCTGTTCTAGCAAGTTGGACATAATGTATCACGAAAAGCACTTGCTCGTTGACTGTTCCCCCAAAGGAATCATGGAAATTGAGGGCTGGGGATTCTTCGAAATCATCCTCTGTGAGTATAGATATTTCACAGAAGTCATCACGTACGTGGGGTACTCTATCGAGACCCATGGACAAGTTAATGTCCGCGGCCTATGAATTTCGTTAGAATTTAGCAGCAGGAATTCATATATAGATATACACAGACATAGACTATCCACCATAGCCTTCGCCACAGCCTGCGATGACTCAATTGAAGGTGAGAATACGATTTCCTGGTAACGATTAGCCCATCTTCGGCCACTTTTCACGGGTCTGACATTATATTTACTCACAGTCGATGCATACCTAGCGCCTGCGCCATCCCTGTTGTTACACCCAGCCAATACCACGGATCTTTCTGTTCGAGGGGGTCGCTCCACCAATGGGCAAGAAGAAAAGTTCCTTGTATTACCGCGATTGCATCGGTTTCATACCCAGCATCATAAATGTCCTTGGCTCGATGATAGAACGTGAGACTAGCAATAAAGCGGGATACAAAACCAGCTTCGTAAATGATAGAATCAGGGCAGTAAATAGTGGCAACCATGTATATCGCATTCAACAACAAATGTGACACAGTGCCTGTTTCAATACTTTTCATGAAATCGGATCGCTCGATAATCGGCAGTGAAGGAAAGGGATGTTGGAAAAAGACGTTCAGTAGAGCAGAGCTTATTTCTTTCGGTGGCAGATCGAAAGCTCCTTCGTTCTTGAGCCGCCCAACAGTGAAGCTTCGACGGCCCTCGATATATTGTATTGTCGGTTGATCAAGCCGCTCTAACATGGCTCTATGAAGGTATTCCTCGATAGACGGGGCATCCGTGGTGTTTTGATAAGGGAGGCCAAACTCTCGAATAAGATAATTGATGTTAGAGGAGTCGGCCACATAGGGAGTTTTGCCACAGGACCGGAGAGCTGGTAGAGGCGATGTTAAGCTTGATTCAGTATCAGTCAGCCTGGTACGAAGCTTTTCATGGCCTTCTTGCCGACTGCCAACGAACCCAGTGAATCTGGAGTGGGTTGGGCCTGAAGCTCTAATGGTTGACGAGCCTCTTAAGTTGGGCGATACAGATTGTGTTGAAGTTGTGAGCACATCAGCAACCGGCAATTTTCGGTGTCTACAATTGAGGTTCAGTTCAATTGTCTCCCATTGGGAGCGAGCGCATACCGTCCACGGCGGGAGAGTATGGGTTCACAGTTGCTTCGGGCAACCCGACACTGCGAACACGGCACGCCTTCGCTTCGGTCGCACTTGACTCTTCGCTGGTGACATCGCCAACAAGCGACTTTAGTAGGAGCATTTCGCGGCATGTCGGTACGAACACATTCAGACAGGTAGCGTCAAATGTTCATAGCCGCAAGAGAAGGTGTGGTCAGTCGTGAAGGTTTCATTATCCTAAAGAGGCATATTCTCCACGTAGTCGCCGAGTTTAATCACTCTTTATTGGTTGATATACCGGCCCCACCAAGTCGCCGAATTGAACTTTCTCTGATTGGTTCAGATTGCCTACCTTTGGATGTATATAATTGTATTAACTAGACATGACCCTTCCTTCATCCTTCTGCTGCCTCTTCAAATGTTGAGTTCTGTAAAGCCAAAAATATGTCTGCCAATTCCAAGTTCCTGACACAAGTCAGGCCATCTGCTCTAGTATCATGTCGGCCATCGCTGTCGTCGCTGGCACCTACTTTCCCTTCGACGACCTCCCGCAGAACCAAGTTGACCAACACGGGGCCAGAAGCAGCACAGAGGCATTCACCAGACAAGATTACTGGAGGCTTGCGTGAGCGACAAAAGTTTCCGGCCAATTCCCCGGCATGGGAAAGCGAGAAGTCAGGAGCGGTTGGCTATATGCTGTATGTCTTGTCTGCCGAGCCTCTGCTTAGAAATTGACGCTCATTTTTCTCTCACAAAGTACAAAATCCGACCAGCTTGTCAACTGGGCGAGAGAAGGGTCTCTTTGGCCATTGACCTTCGCATTAGCCTGCTGTGGCGTCGAAATGATGGGAGCATCGATGCCTAGATACGACCAGGACCGATTAGGGATCATCTTCCGCGCCTCACCACGTCAGTCCGATGTTATGCTGGTTGCTGGCACAGTATGCAACAAGATGGCACCCGCATTAAGGCAGCTCTATGACCAAATGCCAGACCCAAAATGGGTTATAAGTATGGGAAGTTGCGCCAATGGAGGCGGATACTATCATTATAGCTATAGTGTTGTGCGCGGCGTGGATCGCATTGTTCCAGTTGATATCTATGTGCCGGGATGTCCACCCACTCCAGAGGCTCTGTTACAGGGCATCTTCCTGCTGCAAAAGAAAATGCGAAGGACCCCCGTGACCAGGATGTGGTACAGGAGATGAGGTAGCAGACATACTGAGGTTGTAAGACAGTTGGATAGACAACGTCTATATTTTATATTTTATTTAATTTTATTAGAATGAACCAAGAATGGAATAGATGTGCAGGCAGTGACGTCATATGGCGACTTGGGGCAAGCAGCTCGTCGCGTGGGGCATGTCCCATTGGTGCCAACTCACCAGTGACAGCTGGCTTGTTGACCTGGACAGCACATATGTTTACTGAACTCCTTCTTCTTTTCTGTAAATCCTTCAATTGCAATTCTCCTATCATTCGCACGTTGTCAATATGGCCGACGGAGTCAACAAGCATGTTCAAAAGTCTATTCATCGAGCTTGGTGGAAGGAAAGCTCAGTCTACCAGATCTGGCCGGCGTCGTTCAAGGACTCGAACAATGATGGGGTTGGTGATATTCCCGGAATAGTGTCGAAGTTGGATTACATCAAGAAGCTGGGTGTTGATATCGTCTGGCTGTCACCGTCCTACAAATCGCCGCAAGTAGACATGGGCTACGACATTTCAGATTATTACAGCATGCATCCGCCATACGGTACAGTCGAGGATGTCGAGCGTCTGATCGAAGGCTGTCACCAGAGAGGCATGAAATTGCTAATGGATCTGGTGGTCAATCATACGAGCGACCAGCATGAGTGGTTTCAGAAATCCAGAAGCTCCAAGGACAACGAATATCGCAAGTGGTATATCTGGAAGCCTGCCAAGTACGACGACAAAGGCAACAGGCTTCCTCCAAACAACTGGATATCTCACTTTCAGGGTGTGTAGTTTGGGGCTTTAATTGTGGAGGGGTCTCCCGCTAACATGAACCAGGTAGCGCATGGAAATACGACGAACTCACAGATGAGTACTACCTACATCTGTACGCTGAAGGACAACCAGATCTCAACTGGGAACACCCTCCAGTTCGTCAAGCTGTTCATGATATCATGCGATTTTGGCTCAATAAGGGATGTGATGGATTCCGCATGGACGTTATCAATTTCATTTCCAAAGACCAAAAGTTCCCCGACGCACCGGTGAAGGATTTAACTCAGGTATGGCAGTGGGGTGATTGTCATTATGCCAATGGGCCTCGACTGCACGAGTATCTCCAGGGACTGGGTCAAATTCTTAAGGAGTATGACGCATTCAGCGTTGGCGAGATGCCGTTCGTGAGAGACCTCGAAGAGGTTATAAAGGCTGTCCAGTACGATAGACGCGAATTGCAGATGATCTTCCAGTTCGAACATGTTGATATTGACCACGGCAAGTTTGACAAATTTGTTGAGGGCCAGTGGAAGCTACCCGAGCTCAAGAGAATGTTTGGCCACTGGCAAAAGTTCATGTACGAAAATGATGGATGGAACGCTCTGTATTGGGAGAACCACGACCAACCACGCTCAATCGACCGGTACACCCACGCTAAACCTGAGGATTCAGCCAAATCCGGGAAGATGCTGGCGACCTGTCTTGCTTTGATGTCTGGCACTCCGTTTATCTACCAGGGACAGGAAATCGGCATGCGCAATGTGCCTAAGGAATGGCCGATGGAGGAATACCAGGACATTGATTGTGTCAACCACTGGAAGGGGTAAGTACTTTTAAACCAGCAAGAATTCGACCCAACAACTAACACTACCAAAAGCCATCTCGCACTTACACCCAACGATACTGCGGCACTGGATGAGTACCGCCGGCAATATCAGAAAAAGTCCCGCGATAACGCTCGAACACCAGTGCAATGGAGCTCTGAGCCCAACGCCGGTTTCACAGCAGCAGAAGTCAAGCCCTGGATGAGGGTCAACACGAACTACAAGGAGATCAACGCCGAGTCGCAAGTTTCCGATCCCAATTCAGTGTTCAGTTACTGGAGGTCCGTGCTCGGTTTGCGCAAGAAATACCTGGATATTTTCGTGTACGGCGACTTTGTGATGCTGGACAAGGATAGTGAGGAAGTGTTTGCGTATAGCAGACAGTACGAGAACAAACAGGCCGTGGTTCTTTGTAACTTCACAGACCGAACGATCCAGTGGGATCCTGCTGCGAATGCGGTTGGCCAGATACAAGACATATTGCTTAACAATTACGGAGTGCGTGAGAAATACCAAGGCGAGACATGGTCACTGCGACCGTATGAGGCGACAGTGTTGCTAGTGACTCCAACAAAATAGATCTACTAATGTTCGTAGATGGTTGTGCTTCCTTATAGAGGATATACTAAATTGGTGTTGATATTCAATCCATCTTGTCCGTTGATGATTTGTTCCGCTTGTTCAAAGGAAGCTGTTATCACTCAGGCGTCTCACAGCACAAAAACGTTCTTTATGATATCGATTATTTAATCCAGCAAATGAACCTAGAACGGTGAGGGTCGTGAGACTTGAGGTATCGATACGGACTTATATGACTAGTAATTCTAGAGATAGCATGTTATGTTATTGAGAGAAATTCGTACAATTCATAGACGCAACAAGTTGAATATGATCAATCCACATTTTAGCCATCAATCGAGCGCCACCAAATAATAATCGCATTGCCATTATTACCAGCGGAATGACTCAGGGAAAAAATCGATCTCGTCGAATCCATTTACCATAGAGCAAACCACCCCAGCTCGCGCGTCGTCCATCATAGACCCGGGCCCACAGCATATCACTGCCATTTTCTGCTCGTTGACATGCGATTCCTCTGCGCGCTCCTGAACAAGTCTCTGAACCGCCGGACGCCCTCGAGATAGTGTGATTTTAGGCGTAGAACCAGTGTCACACTGGGTATCAGAACTTGACATAGTCTTTCCTGTATCGTCCATGCACCCGTCACTTATAATTTTGCTCGAGAATCTGTTCATTTTTGTATCCCTGTCTGTCGCGGACAATGGTGTGGTACTTCCATCCTCGACCACATAGATGTGGATTTCAAGTCCTATGTCCCCTGAAAATACCCGCGAAGACCACAGCGGCAACAATTCATTCTCATAGATATCTTCAAACATGTAGCTATCACGCACCACCCAATCCAGTTGAACACGGCGGATTGAAAAAGCAGGATTCTTGTTGGCAGCGGCAATATCACGGATCATACAAAGATGCGATAAAGCAACAGTGACTCCAGTGCCTCCTACTACCATGAGGACGTTTTGGTAGTGGGAAAGCCCAAAGGTATGACCGTAGGGTCCTTCTACAGCCATACGAATCGATACCTGCGATGTTCCCGATTCATTATAGCTGCATGACTTTTGAGATACATGATCTCGGAGTCGAGCCGTGAAACCATCTTGCGGACGCACGAGAAACGAGAGTTCCAAGGCAGCCTGTTTTGTGTTTTGGGCTCCTACCTCGCTCCACGACATCAGGGTAAATGGGTGGCTTTCCCAAAATTTCAATCCATTGAGGGAATATAGAAAATAATATGATCCGGCGCGAGGACGTGAAATTCCACGCACTGGAACTGTCAGATGGATGATATCAGCGTCTTTGTTATATCTGATGGTGGCTTGGAGCTTGGAGAGATTTAAAAGCCCAAGACGACATAGGCGCAGGACCCGGTCTAGCACCCAAACTGCCACACAAGGCCATATATACGGGTTATATTGACCGTCGAAAATGGCAACGTGGCTGTAGATAGGCATAATTAGGGTTTGAATCGCAGTATTAATAGTAGCATCTATGATAAACGTACTACCATAGGGTCCCAATACAGAGCACAGCGAATGCCAGATGGAGCAAGAGAAATAATTCGTATTTATACCGCCTCATTGGATAAATGCTGAAGATACACAGGAAGCTCATCGAAATAACAGCCTTTGAAGTATTGTCAGCGTAGATGCAGATATACTTACGCGGGTATATTATAACACTCACAATAACCCCCATTCGCCAATACTGTTCTGACCAATTTTCGATGTATTCAGCTTTGCCTCCATCTACAAAAGATGTTTTCAGCTTCGTGAAATTTGAAATGGACGATGAGACAGGAAAAGACCTACCCAAAAATCCTTCGACCGTGTAGCTGATGCCATGCAGAGCTGCCTCAACAGTTGCAATCCGCGCCACCCACCGGTGAAATGAGTTGAATGTGGAAAAGCTCCATCCAGTTAACCATATAAGAACGTTATTTCTCATGCCAAAAGTCCATATGAGGGGGATGTTTGCAATAGCGAGAAGAGCAGTTCGGTCCGCGAGATACCGCCAGAGTTGAGTTCTGGTGTTTGGCCAACTAGTCTCATGAATTACTTGAATATAAGCGACGATATGTAGAAGCGAACTTACTAAAGGTTCTTCTCGAACAGTCTATAATTCACACAACACAGCACGATGTTTATGATAGCAAAGGCTACGAGGGTCAGAGACTGCAGGCGCGGGGGAATTATACCCCAAGGGGTTGGTGCAGCTGTTCGATGCCTAAATAATGCAGGGACAGATACATTTGTTCTGTAGGTCCTCTGAAGACGGCGCCAGAGAGATGAAGATTGGCCTATCGATGGGTTTAATTTCAGACGACGGCTCACGAAGTGAGAGACTCTATAGACGAAGGATATTGCAAAGACAGCAGCGAAGAAACCGTAAAGAGCGTGACTAGAAAGCTTTATTAGAACAGCGGATCATGCAGTGTCAATCCTTTCTGTACCCATATCTTTCACGTGTTTGAATCGAGTCATCCCAATCCACCTACATAAGAATGTGTAAGGATCAATGTCATTCCGTCAGAAATAGAAACACCAATGTGCCGCCTTACCATTGTTTGGTATGATAATGCAAATAAATCTTGAGCAATAAAAATGGGGGTTGAATATATGGTGATAGACCCCAGGTCATCATAGCTAATATGAGGCCAAGCCACATATTGCTCATCAGAGATGTTGCTAATTAATGACCATGGTGAAAGCGAGACAGCTCCATATTGTCGGCACGTCTCGTTGAGATCATTGAGACCGTTGGCTATTTCGTCATCTGTACATCTATAACGCATACATAAGAATGTTGACTGGACAGAAAGTCTATCAGTACACTGCTTTTCATAATACGTGGAAGTCGCATCACTTGAGCTGAACGTTATTCGGGAAATGGGATATTGACAAGCTGTTGAACAGTGATCCGTAGCGCTCAGCACGGTTTTAATGATCGAGAATAGTGTATACGTGTGGATAATGCGTGACAACATTTCCAAATAAATGTCCGGCACTAGGACGAAAGATGGTAGTCACTTCAAACGTTGGCAGTATCATTGTCAGAAATATTGGCACGGAGCTTGGCCTAAATATTTATATCTATCAATTAAACAGATTGGTCCTGTTCCTTTGAAAAAATTTTTAATCCCTCTCTCAATTTCACTTAAAACCGACATCGGCTTCTTAGAATGCCCCCATTTATGACTATTTTCATTACGAGAATAGTCATTCTTCAGGGAGATAGTAGTTAAATAATACTAGCTTCATATTGTCATGTGCTAACAACATCTGATGGCTCGGGATTTGCGACTCCTAGCGGAAGAAAACGGTTCACGAGCCTCATTTTTTGGGGGGATTATCTCCGTCCACCCGCCCCGTTAAGTCACAGTACATACATTCAGTAACTTGACAAATGGATTCAAATACAGTATACGTTCGACCTAGTCTAAGTATTTTGGGAGGAATATGACCTTCCAAAGGAAGTAGGGTGGATGATTGAACAGCAGAGCAGAATTTCAATTCAAATGTTGATGTGTGAGCCACACAAATATAGAGTTCATTTAGCGAGGACATGATGCAACTCAAGGGCCAGAATGGTCTCATCTGAATGTTACCAGCCAATCATCCAAGAAGCGGCAGCAAGAAAATGAGTACTTCTCGTGTCAGGTGGGTCGCTATGCCAATCGCGTGGCCGAGAGCAAAATTTTGCTCGTTTAATTGAGCGATCAGCGTCAATTGATTGATAAGATTGATCAGATAACTCTAATCTACTGCACACTTGCCGGTCCCACCACCGCCACCAATGCTCTCTTCCAGTCAATCAAAAACAATGCCACTGCGCTAAGTGCTTTCTCTCTCTGGTACATCGTCCGGCGGCTCCTTTGGTTTCTTTTTTCTTCCATCGATCGTATGATCATTTTCCAAATATGGTCTTGAATTCTCCGGCCTCGGAGGAATACTATCCCACCCTTAGCCTGTAAGTTTGGAGCAATTTGTTTCTGCTGGTGGGTCTGCTTATTGGCACGCCAAATTATATACCCTCAAATGTGGAATAGCTATCTCAGAGTATTTACGCCCCGCTCTGCCAGGGAATTTTTGTCTCCAGGTAGGCATTGATTCATAAAAGCATAACTACAAAGAGGTCTTGATATCTTCATGATCTGTAGCTTTCTATATACTACCGGCCTGTCCAGCATTATATAGATTGGCATTGAAAAGATACTAGAAAGACTAGCCCATTTCTTTCTGTGCGTGTAGCAGTAATAGCGCCGCCCACTCAACCTGGCAGGCGGTCAACACAGTAAGCTAGCTAGAAAAGGGAAATACACGTGACTCGAAAACCTCGGGCGTGTCTTTTTCAGTTTGTTAGGACATTTGCAGTTGCACAGAAATGTCGGTTTGTATGGGGGTTGGGATTGATGCCTGAGGCGACCACACCAGACCCGTGAATAAAAGATCGTAGAGCGGGGGCTTATTCTACTATGCCATGTAATAATCCTGCATGACATTCGAGAGTTACCCACTTTATTGACAACGTTTGGAGCTATGGTGAGAATTACAACTGGCAATGTCTTATTTATCTAGTTTCTAGACACTCATCTGGTCGGTCCACAGCTTTTCTGAGGATGTGTTGACCACCGGCATAATTTCCCATCCTCGTAAGCCTAGCACGAGATATTCTTGCTACTGGTTCTGGTGTTAGACGACTACACAACTCGGGTCGTGACCTATGGCACTACCATCGAGTCTTTTAAAGCCTAAAACAATAAGGATCTTATGATGTTTAGCTTCGTAGCAGCTATAATGCCAGGGCCTTGTTTCCCAATAAAGCTCCTCGGTGGACATCTGGATAGAAGAATAATATTTTTTTTAAGTAAACGATACTTACTACGTTGAAAGAAGCTCATGTGTGCTGCCAACTGTAACTACCTAGTTCGGGCATACAGCGATCAATTAATCTCTTGCCTGCTGGCAATTGGTACGTTTATTCACGTAATCAATTGATGCTGGGTGATACAAACATTTCAACTAGTGACTGGTAGGAGCTCCGCTGCCAACATACCCCGTCTGTGGTGTCGCGTCACAGTAAGGGATAAATGAATGGGCTGAGATATCCGATTAGTGCAAGATGGGGGGCGCTGGTAATATAGTAAATCTGTGCTATCCTCTCATCGTGTACTCACTTATCTGTTTTGGCGATATATTTCTTCGCTATTTTATACTCTGGATTCCTGAAGAGTTATTCGTAATTCAGTCAGAATTCATTAGTGGTGTTGTAGTCAGATATATGCTTCTGTGATAAAGCCTTTTGCTCTTTATTTTTCATAATATTGGGTACTGGTGTACAAATATGTATCTATTATACTAGAAAATGTCCTGATATCTCTTAATTAGTAATGTCAGCAAGAGAGCTGTTCTCGATTATAATATTAGTCATAAGGTTATTACATATATATAAAAATGTATAAGTTGCAGCAAGTAGTGTGTTATTTGAAGTTGTATGGGTATAGTTTAGGAACTATTGTCCGTGCACAGGCCATGGTTCAATATTAATGCCGAGGCTTATAGACACCAAAAATATCCTGAAACTCCGAGCAACAGTCTTAACTCCTGTGACAGGTGGGTAACCCTGGTTGATCGGCGATAGTATCGGATCTCCTCAATCGTGGACATTTGGAGTTTCGATATTATTGTGATGGGCGATTCACCGGATGCCGAGAATGCCAGATTTCAGTCCCTGTTGAGTGTTGACCTGCGACACTTTACTCACCGGAGCTTGGAGTATCAAAGCTCAGTCCCATAATTAATATCCTTGACCAGAATACCATTGTTATTGATGCAGTAAGGCCCCTGTCAATCGTCTGGACATAATGAGGAAGTTGGGATGCTTGGCAGTGCCAGTGGAGACCATGACGCAATGGAACGACGTGGTTAAATTTGTCTCTTTGCTTTTGAGGACTCTTTCGAGTCCTCGGGTCACTGAACGACGCACAACGGGTCTTGGGTTGTGGAATTTTGGGGAAGAGCCCTCAGTAGTGTTGAATATCTCCAGCGATCGCCATGCCGATCGGTACAGCCACTGGCTGCCGGCGACGAGCGGCACAAAAGAAGTCCCTCGGAAGAGCTGGATGACGTCGCGAGCGCGCTGATTCACGGACTCCCAACCTGAAACACGCACCAAGTGGAGGCAGAGAGGCGCGATCCATCACTATTGTTTGTATCAGGCCTGTGGGCGCGTTAGTGAGGGCGCTAGAGCCCGTTAGCCTGTCAGGGGAGAAGCTCAGGAGTCGTAGTCAGAACCCTCGATGGTCCCTCGGCGTGTATTCGTGCAATAGCGGAGTACATGGTCCCTGTGGACGGTCTGTCATTGGAGTCTGGTTAGTGGTTAGCTAGGCCCGGATACTAATACTAAGCACGTAGTCAGTAATTAGTAGTCCTGTTGGGGCGGCTTGAGGCCATTTGTCGAGCGGTGACTGCAGGTACCAGCCACTGTCTGACGGTGAGGACACTGTGTGTAGTATATACTGCTGACTCGATGTAGTAGTTGAGAAGAGGACGAGAGGAGGATTGTGCAACGACAGGAGTCACATTTAGGAGTAGCAGGTAGTCACCAAGCACAGCAAGTTGGGTGGTGGAGCCATCCCGCGCCTGCCTTTTGTCGATCTGAGCAGGAGCACAACCCTATTGTCCGCCGTGCCGGGGAGCCCTTGCAAATTATTACAGTACATATTCTACTACATCTTCGACATATTCGACGTCTTTCTCATCTTTACATATTGCATCCTGCCTTCATTCCTGCTTCCCCCCCCCATCTGCAGTACCATCCGCCAACTCCCCCCGCCGCGCTGCTATGATTCATAGTGATCACACCGGTCGGAGTGCGTGCGCAACATACCGTCATCCTTGTGCGGCTATCTAGGGTCAACAAACCCCAATAATAATAAGAATCTGGCATTCGCATCACTCCACCGCCAGTCTCGACCGGCATTTGAAGAACAACAGACCATCAGGGCACCGCAAAAAGAACACACCACCCCCCGCTAATGCTCTAGTTGCTAGTCCCTACGTGTTCGTTCGCTTGCTTCGCTTTTCCTTCTTCTTCCCCCCTCTCCCTCCGATACCATTCTGTCGCCCTCGACCCCATGATTCCCCTTCGCCGAAAATCACGTCGATGGATCCCGTTCGCTGCACCGATTCTCGGCCTCTTGGTCGTGCTGCAACTGCTAAGGGGCCCGCAATGGCCCATGCTCGCGACGTCGAGGAGCAATGCCGGTAGCGCCAGCGACAGCATCAGGAGCAGCAACGCGGCCACCACCACCAAAACCCCTCTTCAAAAGCCTCTGCAGTTCCTGTGTCCGCCGCTCCCCGGGATCGAAGACGTCCTCGTTGTGCTCAAAACCGGCGTTACGGAGGCGCTCGACAAGGTGCCTGTCCATGCCAGAACGACATTCCGCTGCGTGCCAAACTATTTGGTCGTTTCGGACTTCGACGAAACCATCGAAGGGGTGCAGCTGCACGACGTCCTGACCAATGTGCAGCAGGACGTTAAATCGAATATTGAAGATTTCAATCTGTACAACCGACTAAAGATCTACGGGCGCCAAGGCCTGGTGGATGACGATGCCACGGAAGAGGAAAATGGCGTCTTTGGAATGCCCAACAACCCAGGATGGAAACTCGACAAATGGAAATTCCTGCCCATGATCGATGCGGCCCTTAATGCGAAGCCCGATGCGAAATGGTATGTCTTTATGGAAGCCGACACACACATTGTCTGGGCAAACTTGGTGGCCTGGCTGGCTCAGCTGGATTCGAAGGAGCCACATTATCTAGGCACCGAGACGCAGATTGGGGACGTCTTGTTCGCCCATGGCGGGTCTGGGTTTATTTTGTCGCAAAAAGCGATGCGATTGGCGTCCAAACAACGCCGCAAGCTTGTCAACGACTACGACGAGTATACCGACCAAGAATGGGCAGGTGACATGGTGCTGGGCAAGGTACTCCATGACGCCGGTGTGGATTTGACATTCACCTGGCCGCTATTACAAAACGCGCGCTTGGGAGAAATCGAGCCCCTTACAAACAGTTTCTACCGCCAACCGTGGTGTTGGCCTGTGGTCGGATTCCACCATCTCAGTCCGGAGGACGTGGAGGATATGTGGAAATTTGACCAAGACTGGTTCACCAAGGTTTGTCCCTAGTCTAAACATAAACATTAGACACGATAACTAATAAACGCACAGAGACATCACAAATACCTTCTTCACTCCGACATCTTCCGCGAACGTCTCCTCCCGCAAATGACAGCAGGCACCCATGAGAACTGGGACAACCTTGCCGGCGATCTTGTCGAAGATCAAGTCATCAACACCGTGGGCGAATGCCGCCAATTATGCGAGGAGGACGGGCTGTGTCGTCAATTCAGCTTCCGCATGGGCGAGGACCCAGACAATGAAGGGGAATTACGACCAGAATGCCGCACTTTTGAATCACCACGACTTGGTGTTGCGCGGGAAGGCACAACGTCCGGCTGGATGATGACCAGGATAGAGGTTATAACGAGGGCGCGAGGGTACTGCCAAGCGCCAGAGTGGGAGTAACCAGACCTTCTTTCGACTTTTTTTTTATATCAGCCTCGATGGCTTATTATCTATTGGAATGGTTTGTTGTTGGGATAGAACACTTGTATAATTACAGAAAGGCATAGCTACGGTGTTTTGGTGCTTTGGACTGGAGTTATCGGCGCCACTTATTAGGAACGGCTAATACTACCTACAATTAGGCTGGGTATATTCATTTCACCAATGAATACCGAATTAATTTTTTGAAAACATTCCTATGGAACCTTCTTTATCATAGACCGTAGATGTCCAAACCTCAAAAAATGCAATCTACTCATGATGAATCTACTTCAACATGCTCAATCCGCTGCGTATGCAACTGAACCAACTCCGGAATTATCAGACTCTCAATCTCCAACCCCCGTCCCTGCTCATCTCCCTCATCCCCATCCCCTTCCTGCCTCCCCTCCTGGCCGCCCCTCTCCTGACCATCCTGATGCTGGCCCTCTGCCAACCCAATCAGATTCTCCTCTCCCGAGATCGACTTACTCCTCCGCGTCTTGGGCACGCGAATCCAGCGCTCATGCGGCGGGTCGGGCGTGACAAACACCACCTCCCACTTCCGCGTCGACAGCAGATTCCCAATCACCAAATGATGCGCGTACCGCTGCAGCGACGTGCGCGCCTTGTACACCAGCAGATTCGGGTCCGTCTCCAGCTTAAACGAGACAATCATACTCCCCTCGGGCGCCCAGCCATCGACTAGCCGGTGCAGGAATTTCGGGACCGGGTCTAGGTCGATAACCAGTTTCTTGGACTTGTTGCTAGGCTGATCCTCATTATACCCGGTATACACATCGTCGCCATCCTCGAGCGGGTTACTGTTTGACCTGATGTTTGGATGTGCGGGGATCTCCGAGGACTGGATCTTATGCTCAGCCATCCTGTCGCGTGGGATGAAAAAGTCGCTGACGGCAGCGGCAAGATAGAAGAGCGCGTTTGCACCGAGCGGTTTCATGAGGTGGGCGAGCGCGCGGAGCTCGAACATGTACTCGGTGACAGTGGTGAAGGGGAGGACGAGCAGCAGGTTGTTTTGCTTTGCGAGACGGTACTTGCGGAGCACGTCGCGCATGGCGGTCTGGTACTCGCTGCGCACGACGATGGCCGACGAGGCGTCTTCGTCCATGAAGTCGAGGAAGCAGTTGGTCGAGTGGCTGTAGTGTCGCGAGTACGGGAGCAGTGAGAATTGGCGGTGCAGGAAGATGACTGCGTAGCCATTTTCGAGGAATTGCTCGGCCGATGCGGCGCCACGTGTGCCGGCGGAGAAGTTGTCGATGAACCGGACCGTTTGTGTTTCGAGCTGCGAGGGATTAGAAAAAGATATGGGAGGTGTATATAGAAGGAGGAAGGGGGGGGTTACCGGGACGGTGGTTCCGCCGCTGGTGACGAGGACGACTCGACGGTGCTTCTCGACTTGGAGATCAATGAAGGCGCGGGCGAGGGCTTTGTGTTTGTTGAGGGCCTTTGGAGGGGGGTAGTTGTTGAAGTAGCTTGATTCAGCCTCGGTGGCGTCCATGATGATATTTTGTGGTAGTTGTATGCAAACAGAGCACTGATTGGCCAGCAGCGATATATCAAGATAGTTCTGCACAGACCGATTTACGCAATTTGATATTCAAATGTTTTGGAAGTGTAAATGGATTAGATGCTCTTGTTTACCAGTCTATACAGTGATTAGCACTCTCCAGTCAACGCGGGGTATCAGCATACAGCTTAAATGACGTTTAATAGACAAAGCCGAACCCGCCGGCTATCTCCAAGACGGATGCGTGGGATGGAGGGCGTGCAGATATTATTTAGTGTCGGGTTAGGGTCGATTTATGGTCGATTTACGGTCGGTCTGAAAGGATATTGACGAGAGAAGAGAACAGAAGAGTGCGAAGAGAATTTATCCTCGGTCGCCGGGTCAATTGATGACTGCCGACCTGATGTTCTCAGAACTACGATGTAGCTGAGATACCTCGCTGCCCTCCGCCCGGCTGACTCCACATACCTACTATACAGTGCAGTACCGAAAACAGACTGGTGTTTATCATAATATATACATGTACGCGCGAAGATAATACAGCATTTCGCTTAGATTTATTGGGGTGCTTGAATGCTAATGCTGTAATTGTTAATTCTATAATTCACCAATTGTGTATATATATATATATTAGTTGATAGTGTCGAGACTATAAATACTTGCTACGTAGAGCCTGGCTGAAATTGCTCATCCGACTCGCCATCCCCCCATGCTGCATATTACTCAACAGAGCTTCCTCGAGCGCCGACTGTGTAACGCTGGCATCTACGCACGTTAGCCCGGACCGGACACTAGTATACTACTGTGGGAAAGTCATACCATCCAAATCACTAAAACTACTGCCCATGCTTGGTGTTTCCTCGCTGCTCTGGTTCGCCGAACCCGCCCGCGTCGAGTCTTGACGAGACAGATTCGCAACTCGTCGCGGGCTAAGTGGTGCAGAAGGCCGCTGTGGGCTGCCACCAGCGGCGCCGGAGCTGGCGGAGCTGTCTAGACTCGCGAGCTCGCGTCTGTGGGATGGAGAATGCCCGGTCAATTGTCGTCTCTGCCCTTCAAAGGCCCGGCTTTCCTGGCGAAGGGTTGAAGTCATGTGCTGAGTGGCTGATGGTGTGCCATGCGAGAGAGGAAGGAAAGCGGGCGATTCATCCTCATCATCGCCGTCGTCGTCCCTCAGGCCAGGTTTGTGGACTGAGAAATTTCCGAACCGGCGAACCCCCGGCATCCTCCGACTTGGGGCATCGTCGTCTGAATCGGATTCGCTATCCGACTCGTCTGACGATAGTGGCGGGGATTGGCTCTCTTCCTCGACTTCCGGGGCTTTCTGGAAAACAGTCAATGTTGGTCGCTCTCGAGTTGACGCTGGACGTCTAGTTGAAGGCCCGACTGGGTATTCTATGGGTTGCTCGGGCGTGATTTGTGTCTGCATGACGGTGTTTGAAGAGCTTGTCCGAACCGAGGATGCTATAACCATTAGCAGAAACTGGAGATATGTTTGTGCTCATACATTTATCCTTAGTAGTCGTGGACGATGAACTCTCTGGCCGCATCGGCTGGATTTCTTTCTGCAGGGCTGATAGTCGTGAAGGGACGCGCGAGCCTAGAGATGTCAGATTTGCCAACGCTGAATAGTTGATAACCAACCTCCGCTGCCAGCCCGTCTCATCGCCTGCCCTCCCAGCGCGTCACTTCCAGATACTGAGCCAAGCGCGGGTGACGGCGAGGACTGTGTATTGCCAACCTTGCGCATCTGGGCTCGTACTTGCGAGAGTTGGCGGTCGTAAAGCCATGCTGCTTGCTGGAGGAGGAAGGAGAGTGTGACATCAAAATCATCGGCACTGCATTATTAACTATTGCACATTGCATCTACATGGAGACACAAGTCATACATTGCTTTCCCTGCCGTATATCAGCCGTCCGGTTCATTATTCATTAATAGAAATCGAATAAGAACGGATAAATAGAATAAAAATAGATGCAGGCATACAGTCTATATCATCCCTTGCAGGCCGAGAGAGAATCTCCCACAAAGCACGGTCTTTGACAGCATTCCAGTTCGCCTGAGTTCCCTGATGTTAGCATTTCCAGCAATGTACTGAGCGCAGCCTTACAGGTGGAGGATCGATGAAGTCGCCCCGAGGAAATGGCAGCCGCACGAAGACGGTGTACTGGACGTCGGGAGTCGAAACTAGCGGCGCCATGCTGATACAAAGATACAATATTGCGCGGTTACCGTACAAGTCCAGAGCTGTGATGTTCAAGACGATGTTCAAGATGCAAGGCGAGAACGGTGATAGCTTATTCGCGTCTGCCATAGCCGCCCCGCAATGCCGTCACCGCCACGGAGGGCGTGGCTGTAGGGGGGGCGTTACTGCAATCATACTCTTGGCGCAGATACTATATAGCGCCTTTTATTTCCACGGCCCAACCTAACATGACAGAAGATATATCAGCCATTCCATATGATAGATAGCACTCTGCTATTATTAGTTGGCCACTATTCTAGACAGAATCCACCGTAATTAATGAATTGATGCATGCAGGTGGATCGACCCCTGAAGCTCCTCTACTGCCAGAATGCCACGATGATAAAATCGAAATAAGATGGCCATATTACTATTTATTATTAATATCAAGGGAACCCTGAATGATAATATGTACCCGTGGCGAGATATATTTATTTGAAATGAGAACTCAATTTTGGGTGTAGGATGACCATGCTAATTATTTACTACCCCTGATTGATCATCGCGCTGACACGTGGAAACCGCAAGTGTCCCTGCCAAGTCTGATCGAGACTGCGTAAGCACAGGCTAGATGAGAACAGTTGGTTTCAACTGTCAATGTCCGAAGGAATGCAGGAAGTTGGACGCGGCCTTGAGTCATGCGGTGTGGCATATGTCGTCAGAGAGGGTCGCAAGGTGTAAACTTACAAGCATACAAAGATCACCAACAATATTAAATGTCAAACTGACTGTGGTCATGAAGTCTTTATTTACCAATATGATTGTGTGTATGTATTGATACTGTAAAAAAGGTCACATGCGGCTCTCAGCCTTAGCTCCCAGCCAATCGCCGTCGTCCATTCTCCTTCTATACCGTGTTTCCCCTGCGCCCTCACCTGACCCGACAGTGCCGACACTATCACGACAATTCACTCATAAGCACGATAACCAAGAATGGCGATAGCATGACACCATGGTCTGGCAACGCGAATCGCCCCCAAGCCGTAACCCATCCTCCCGCAGCCATCTCGTCCGAGTGCTTCATCTGATGCCACCGACTCCAGCAGTGGGGCGGCCGTGACAGTGGCCCTCCCCGCGCCCCTCCTATATTATTGTTTCATTTCCTGTTTTATTTATTGTTATTTGTTATTCAGGAGAGGAGGTCTTCAATTGATATAGGAGAGGCATCTCGGCAAGCCGTCGTCATGGCCTCCTGGCTGCCATTGATCGATGCAGGCTATCGGACCGAAGTGCTCTGGCTTGACGGCGACGACACCGAAGACCGCCTGGACGAGCGCCTAGTGGCCGCAGCCTCCGAGCTGGGTTTGCGAGTGCCCTACATCCAGATCGCGGCCTCGCTGGCCGCCTCCATCAATGCTGGCTGCTTGGATATTGTCTCGTCGTCGTCGTCGCTGAGCTCGACCCCGACTCTGTCGCTCAACAATATCAACTCACCCGTCAGGTCGAGCGGAGCGTCCGTCGAGCTCCTAGCTGGCTCTTTCTCCGACACCACCCTGTCGGACCACGGCCATTCCGACAGCATCCCGTCGATTGACTCGTTTTCGACCTGCCAAACCTCCATCAGTTCCTTCGATGCCAGAGCCTCGCTGCACAATGAGCGTCATCCGCGTGTCGGGCACAGCTCGCAGTCGAGCATTGCGCGATCAGCCGAGCGAAAGCGGACGAGTTTTATCAATGCCATCGGCAAGTCGTTTCGCAGGCGTCGCACGCCGTCTGGGATAACCCTGCCCCCGGATGCGCAAATAAGTCTGCGGAGGGAAGGCGTGACGAGTACGGTACTCGTTGAAACGAGATCTGTGATGCCAGCTCCGACGGCCGTCGAGCCACCCGCTGTGGAAGAGAAATTGCACGTCGAAGTGCCAGTCTTTGACGAGGCCGCTGTGCAGAGAAGTTTGGAAAATGAGCAGTTGAAAGACATGCTCGACAAGCACAAGGCGCAAAGGTCGCGGTTCGTTCACTTACAGAATGGCCTGTTGGATACGTTGAAGGAGAAACATCTCGCCATTATTGCAGAGAGAATAACTGCCAACAAGCAAGAAGAAGCAGAGAAACAGAAGCAGGTGAGAGGAATAAGATTCCCTTGCATAATCATAATCATCTAACAGAGTATGCAGAACAGCGCGCATACTGCACGAATGGAAGAGCGTCACCTGGTAATCGAGATCGACCAGATCAAGGAGTTTGACAAGGCCAAGCGAAATTTGCAAACACGCATCAAACATATGGAAGGCTACTTCCAAACCTCCAGTCCCCCACAGTCACCTAAGTTAGGGTCGGAGTTGAGTCTTGACCTCACACGGTCAGCACGTACCGTAACACGGCGGCAGAAAGAGCAGCTCGCGCAGGAGTATCTGGACCGAGAGTCAATGGACCAGCTGCACGAAGCGCGCATAAAAGTTCTTCGCGAACGCCAGGAGCGGCAGCTGCAGGAGACCAGCGCACGGCTCGAAAAGGAGCTTGAGAATCTAATCGCCAAAAATGCCGATACTATCGCAGACCTCGAACGTGACCACCAGAGCGAGGAGCAAGAGCTCCTCCAGGTCTTCGATACCAAGAAGGCGCGGCTGCGATGGCGCTGGAATATCGAAGAAGCTATTCTGCGCAAGCAATTGCAGGACAGGGATGCAAAGCCATACGGACCTTTACCGACAATATCGTTCAGCAGTCCGAGTGACGACTTGCCGGTTTTGAGAAATCCATTCGCCAACCCTTGATCGCGACTCTTGATCACCGTTGCACGCAATCGCGACTTTATATTATCTTAATATACCCGGAGGCACGTTGCTTGAATTCTGATTATTACTGATACCCATTTCGCTGCATTGGCCCTCTTGCATAGCGGTTGAATTGACGACGAGTCTGTATATATATTGTTTATTTGGTCACTGTTAGAATTCCGCTGTAATCTAGTTTAGACATTTCTGCCATATACGAATACGAAGACATGGAAGGAAACATTTTCAATGGCGTGTATTCATTGTAGATGTTTCAATCTGCCCACCAATGTCTCTACCCGACGATCCCCGCCTGTCAAGACATCCTCTGTTCGTTTATCGCGGCCTCGATCACCAATAACCACCGCCCGCTCGACCAGCCCCGAGTTTGACAACTTGAACCGCCCGACCCGTCCATCCCGCCATTCCAGCCGTACGTATCTCGCTTCCAAGGACGTTGCAGCAACAGACAACAACGCCGACTTATTCTGTCTCTCCGTCACCCCGTCATCTCGAATCCCTAGACTCTCCCGCAGCCACGCAACAGCGTCGCATCGAATATGCCACGCCGCAATTTCCTTCCGCACATACCGCACAAACGCAGACAGGTCTTGTTTTCTAGCCCTATCCGGTTTCAACACCTCATCCCCCGCATCGCTCGTCTGTCGCTGAGGCCGTGGTAATGGTAGATATCTCTGCGCTATCTTCTCAACGGGGATAAAAGCGGGTATCGTATGTCGATACACCGAAAGACGTTGATGCGACGGCTTCCCAGTGGTATTGTTCGCAGTGGTGGTTCCTTTTTCCCGTCGCAAAAGAAGGTAATACGGCTTCGCGAACTTGCCGCTGCGTTCACATATATCGATTCTTACGCCCAACAGGTTTGGCGAGTCGGAATATGGGTTCGGATCGGTCCATGGGAACGTCGTGGTCGAGAAGGCCAGGCGGTGGTAGTTTGTTTCGCGGTGATCGCGTGCGCTCTCGAGCACGGGGGCGAGGTCCGTGGCTGTGGCTGACGCTGCATCGACATTTGCCTCGACTGCTTGGCGGATGTAGTCTGACGCGAGGAGGCTGCTGGAGAGATAGCGGCGTCTGTTCTGGAAGCTCTTAACTGCGCACTGATCAGTACGATACTACCATTAGGTAGGATGAGATGCACCTTCTTCTCGGATCTTGGATATTTCCGACTCCAACCGCTCCAACGACTCGTCTATTCTGGAGAACGTGTCGCTATCCATTGCCGTTACTCGCGCATGTAGTGTGTAGTGCGTAGTGTGTAGTTGGTTGTTGATGTTTGTTTGCGGAAGCGCGCAGATGCACGAACCATGCGTCGCGGAAGCACGTGACCTGTGAGATGTAACGACAGACACAACTGTGAATAGTCCTTGCTTAACTAACTATAGGATGGTCAGCATTTTACTATTATTTTCCTTTAATTTTAATTTTAATTATGTTTATGTATTTAGTAGTGCTATTATTAAAAGGCTGCTGCGTTCAAGGTTATGTAAGCTCGCAACTGGGGAAATTGCGACTGCCGATTGCGTATGCACGACTGAGGCTACGCCTGGTTGCTTTATTCTGTCTTCAATATGAATTGATATCCTATCCTATCCTATCCTCCTCCTTCGGTCTGTTCTCTAGACACCATCCAGGCAGACAAGCCCGCAGATAGAGGGCTAGTTCGCTCCAGAGCGGACTTGGACCCAATCATCCAGCTCCATCGTTGAGGCCAGCTTGCGGCTTGCCAAGTTGCCTCAGGCAGAGCCCCCGGCCCGCCACATGGATGCATTCCACCACTTCTGCTCCGGACTCCCCTACGCTCGTTGCTCCCAATCCTACTTTCGTCTCTGCTTCACACTCCTTTCCAGATTCCTCTGCTGAAGACCGCTTTGCGCATGACCTAGAATTGCAGCCTTTGTCCCATCCCGCAACACAATCCTTCCACGCGAACTCTCTAGACGATAACACCGACATCGAGACAGATTCTGAGAGCGCTGACACCTCAGACCTCCAGCAACGAAGACAGATGAAGCGCCGGGCTCGTGATAAGACATCCACCAACGGTGCTCCCCCGGGCCTGACCATCGACACTGGGTCTCAAAACGGCCACGCCAACGGCGACATGAATTCACAACTGGAGATGCGGAGGAAGGACCCCTCGGTGGACTCGCCTTCATCGGCCCAACATGCTGCGCGAGTGATGAACAGAGAAAGCTTTACCTTGGATGACGAGCCTGCGGAGGTACCTCGCACGCCCATGTTGAAGAACACGAGCTTCTTTGCGCTGCCGGAGCAGGATCGGAGGAATTTTTTGCTGCTCGTGCTGTTGTATTTCCTACAGGGTATTCCCATGGGACTGGCTATGGGATCGGTTCCGTTTCTTCTTAAGCCGCATCTTTCTTACGGCCAGATCGGCGTCTTCTCTCTCGCCTCGTATCCGTACTCTTTGAAGCTGTTTTGGAGCCCTATCGTGGATGCGGTGTGGAGTAGGAGAATGGGTCGACGTAAGAGTTGGATTACTCCCGTGCAGCTACTTTCCGGCCTGGCCATGGTTTATTTGTCAGGTCGAGTCGAGTCCATGTTGCAGAGTGCCGGTGAAAGCGATGCTAATGTGTGGACTTTTACCAAATGGTGGTTCTTCCTCGTCTTTCTATGTGCTACCCAGGATATCGCCGTCGATGGCTGGGCTCTTACCCTACTCTCACCACAAAATATCTCTTACGCCTCCACCGCGCAGACAGTCGGTCTCACCGCAGGCCATTTCCTTTCTTATACCGTTTTCTTAGCATTCAACTCTCCAGACTTTGCCAACCGCTGGTTCCGCTCACCAGCCAACGCCGACACAACCACTGGTCTGCTTTCGCTTGGAGGATATATTGCATTTGCAGGGTGGGCGTACATTATTGTGACATTCGCGCTATTCTTGTTAAAGAAGGAAGAGCGTAGTAATGAAAAGGACAGCATCGCTGAAGTCTACCGCAGCATGTGGAGTGTACTGAAGTTGAAGAACATTCAAATGATCATCATCGTCCATTTGATCGCCAAAATCGGATTCCAGGCTAATGACGCCGTGACCAGTCTTAAGCTCATCGACAAGGGCTTTGGACAAGACAACATGGCTTTGGTTGTGCTCCTCGACTTTCCCTTCGAGATTGCTCTGGGCTACTATGCCGGTCAATGGTCTACCGAATACACTCCTATGAGATTATGGAGCTGGGCCTTTGTTGGTCGGCTTGCGGCAGCCGCTCTGGCTCAGTTCACCGTCATGATATATCCTGCTGGATCGGATGTACCTTTTTGGTATCTTCTCACGGTCATTATGGAACATATTCTCTCGACCTTCGGAAACACAATTATGTTTGTGGCTATTTCTGCCTTCCATGCTCGCATTTCAGATCCTGCTATTGGAGGAACTTATATGACACTTCTTGCAACGTTCGTGCCCTTCTTTAACCGATGGAAATTTTAGATGCTAACGTGACTATAGAGTCTCCAATCTTGGCGGAACATTTCCCAAGTTCTTTATTCTTAAGATGGTCGACGCTTTCACCTCCGCAACCTGCGTCCCACCATCTACTTCCCCCGATCCCTCGAAACTCACCGGGGAACTCGTCACGTCAGCATTCTCATGCGCACTCGAAGCAGACCGCAGTCGGTGCAAAGCCGGCGGCGGCGAGTGTGTTGTTGAGCAGGACGGATACTATATTACCAACGTGGTCTGCGTCATAATCGGCATTGTGACCTTTTACATGTATATCCGGCCCACAGTTTTCAAACTCCAGGCATTGCCTCTGCGTGCCTGGAGGGTCGCATTGGGATCAGGCAGCAATAGATCTCAGTAACAGCGCTCAGCATATGTAAACCTAGTTCAAGAATCAAATTCATGTATTACCACCTTCAAACTACATAGCCTAGTATCCCTTCTGCCCTGCCTTCCCATCACTAGACGACCTAATCCTCGGCTCCTCCGGAAATGCCTGGTTCTCCGGCTTCACATCGGCATAAACCCGTTTCCAAACATCCCCCAACCTATCCGGCGTCGGCCACGCATTCTCCTCATCCCGAAGCCACAATCTCAATAAATGCCTCTGGTTCTCCGGCGTATCCGTAAACGCGTCCCGGGCGTGAAAAATACTCAAATTATTCACATACTGCACATCTCCAGCCCGGAAATCAAGACCAACAGCATACTTCTCCGCGAGGAAATGCAGCGCATCCAGCGCTTCCGCCTGAGCCTCTGTGATAGGCGGAATATCCGTGGAGCGAGGCAGGGACTGGTAGCCTGTGAAACTGCGGCGCGCGTATTGGATCAACACTCTTTCTGGCGCTGAGGCCGTTGGCGCGGTGTGGAAGAGCAGCGGGCGTGTGGTATAGGGCTTCTCTTTGTTCCCGAATCTGCTCATGTCAGTTTCTGATCACCACAAACAAACAAATCTTATATAGGAATTACCCATCAAACACCCATTCATCCTCCGCCAATGTCTTGATTAAATCCGGCCGCGTGGCAGCCAACTCATTATACACCCTCCAACTACTCGCCAACCGACTAGTCCCGCCCTGCGCCGCCTCACTCAGCGCAAACAACGAGATAATGTCGCCAGCATCGGTATGGAAAACCTGTTTATCGGTGGTATACGCGGGAGCCCCGATCCGGCCCTGCGCTTCCGGCCGCGTCGACAGGTCTTTGATATGATTGAGCACGATATCAGAGACAACGCTCCCGTCGTCGGCTACGATCCGATCCTGTCGGCCTCGTATCTCCGCGACGTGCGAACTCACGCCCGCATAGATTATTATATTCTCTTCTTTAGTGTGCGCGTGCACCGGCAGGCCGCGGAGCACTTTGAAGCCATGGCCATGGTGCAGCTCGTGCGATATCGAGCGGAGTTGACGGTGGAGGGTTGGAAGGGGGAATGTTTCGGGTGTGATGTATCCCAGGGGTTTATTCAATGCTAGCACTGGTCAGCTATACATCCTTGTTCTAGAGAAAGGTTTATGGCCAACATTTGAAATGCGCCAGCCCCTGTTCAATCTCCTCCACCTCGCTGGCTGTCAATTCATAAGTCCAATTATATTTCCCCTCGAGCTCAGCGCCTTCCCAGACGAGCTCTGATTTTAACTCTTGCGGGAATCCCGCCGGCAAGTCTTTTGGGAGAGTCTCGGTTGCAAGACGACGGGCGGTGCGGGCCTTGAACTTGTCGTGGTCGGGGCATAAGCGATGTCAGGCTGGACGGGGAGGGTGATTGTCTCTGTAGCTGACATTTTGAGTATATTCCTTCTTTCTGAGGTTTGTATTTGATTGGTATTGATAGAAACAAAGTGTCGATCTGAGAATGTTGAACCCCAATGAGGGGTAAAAGTTAGGGTTATATGTATCCGATCTGGTGTTGCGTGATTGCCGCGTTCCCTTGCGAAAGCACTCTCAATCGATGTCGAATCACTGCCTATTATTAATCATGAAGATCGCTCGAGCAATGATATGCCTTGTCAAACCCCGCATCGGGTGGTGTTGTCGATTTCGTCATTTGGTGCTAATATGTATAATTATAGGAATGTCGGGTATATTCTGCATCGCTGCTCTGCGGTGGACTTTGGTTAAGAAGTAAAAGTTGGTATATACATATATCGGGCTAGCTCGATGTCATCGAGAATCTTGGAGAACATAATTCGAGAATGGTTACATGTACATATACATGTACTCACGGGTTCTAGACGAGGCTCTAATAACGCAACTGTTTTTGGTGCAGAATATGTCAGGGTGTATATCGAGTAAGTAATTGAGCATGTATTATGACAGACTTATATGTATAGATATCTTCTTCTTTAATCATGTTATTCTCAAGTATTACGACCCTATAAGGACTGTTTTATCAGCTACAGTAGCGTGTTCTCACCCACCAATCTCATGTCGACAATACGTGCTCGTAGCTTAGATGATAACGGGCGTTTGCGAAATTTAGTATTCACAACTTATAATTTTTGATAACATAGTTGCTGGTCGATTACATGTATGTAGGAATTACCTACGAATAGTTCTCGCACGCTTCCTATGATGACCAATATTTCAAACTTACTGTAGCGAGCCATATTTTGAAACAACACTACCATGACAAAATGCTCAAATACGTGTTAAAGCTTTATTTCCAGGGTCTGGGTACTTAGAAGGTTGAGCCCACGCGGAATGTTACCTTTCGACTTGAAAAGGTTGTCCTCGCAAACCCTAGTTTCTAAAATAGGTAATTATCGCCGTCAGGTGTCAGTTTAGTACGGAGTTTTGGTTTCTTCAACCAGGATCGCATTCAATTGCTTCGATTCGCCATATTTGTAATAATGTGCACATCTGGATCTATCTTAGTGGTACTGAGGTATATCAAGGTACAATCTTATGCCCTAATTAGCGGCCATGATGAGTACCCTAAGGACTATCGAAAAAGATATTCTGGTTTTCACGAGTCCCTCAGTATATTGATCGCGGTGGGAATTCCTACTAAATGACAGTATGACAGCTCAAGTCTCCGCCTGACTATCCGCGATTTTCTCTGATAATCACAATATTACCACGCCAGACTGGGATGAATTCGACCTGACCATAGGCTGATAATATTAGAATGTCGTTAATGAACCCCGTGTAGAGCGAATGACACAACGCCGACCCACGCTAGTCTGTCGTGGCTTGATGACCGAGTTCTACGAACAACTCTGAATTTGGCAGAAAAAGCAAGTACAACCGTGGTGCTTCTACCAATCACATTAAGAATTGTGACCCTTGTAGTGAATGGATCCCCATTTTGACACATTTTCAGTTCTTCTACCCCGCACCTGTACAGACCGAATGAATGCTCAGCCGCACTCTTGTAGCCTCGCTCCCTAGTCTACAGCCAAGCAATCTCTCCATGTCTTGAAATAATCCCTTTACCACCGTTTCATATTTTTCAACTTAGACCTGCTATGATTAGGAATCCTTTGCTAAGGTATGCTCTCGTCTCATTTATCCCATTTTTGCTAATTTGTCTGTCCGTCTAGCTCTTGCGCATTTGAGAGACTTCTCTTGTTTCCCACAATCGGGTTGGAACCAGTGGAATTCTGCCGTGATGGAGCCACCGAAAGATCCTGGAGGACCTGGAGGACCAGAAGACAGGAGACTATCCGATGAAATTGAACCGACGGATAACAATGGACAGGTAGACAGTGAGCCTCAAGAGCACCCCAAATCACTGGAAGACAATGTCGCTATGGAAGATAAGACACCTCTAGATAATTTTGAGCAACGGGAAGATACTGTTCTTAGCGGTGTTGGACCTAGCGAAGATATTGAACCATCGTCATCTGATGCCCCGGCGATGCTCGTACCCCCAAGCAAAGATGGACGGCAGAGCGCCGCTGCTCACGAAAATTTGACAGAGTTTGAGGGCAAAGCTGGTGCCTACGTATACAAGCCTGGAACATCGACTCTAGTTTTCCGTCCGGGAAAGCAGGGTGAAAGCTTGAACGGGGAAACCCTTCTCAAAGCCGTTCTCTTAGGCCAGACAAAGCACGTTGAGTATCTTCTCAATGCTAAGGTCTCGACAGAATTCAAGGACGATGACGATCGCACTCCGCTTCTCTGTGCCGTGGAAGAAAACAACATCGACATTGTTGAACTCTTGCTGCGAAGCAAAGCTGACTGGAATGCAAGAAATAAGTCGAAGCGGACAGTGTTACATATAGCTTCATCTAACGGATCCAATGGTATAGTTCTCAAGTTTTTGAGCATCCCCGAACTCGATTTAGATGCTCAGGATGAACAGTTCGAAACTCCTTTACACCTTGCTGTAAGGAGTGGACATCAAATGGCAGTGAAGTTTCTACTAGAGTTTGGGGCAAATGTCAATGCAAAAGACAAAAAAGGTTTCACGCCTCTACATCTAGCGGCAGCGAAGCGAGGACCTACCCTGGTTAAGATGATATTAGGCAGCAAGGATGTCCAAGTTGATGTGAGAGCAAATAATGGTCGGACACCGTTGATGCAGGCCTGTGAGCGGGTACCTTCCCCGGAGTGCGAAGAAGTTGTGAAGCTGCTTTTAGACAAGGAAGCCGACCCTGCAGCTTGTGACCATAACGGAGAAACGCCTATATTTCTGTCAGCTTGGGTAGGAAATCGGGGGAATTTGGTCAACTTAATCTCTTGGAAGAGAAGACCAATCGATATCAATGCTCTTACCGAAGACAATCGTTCCGCTCTGTTCGGTCCGGCAAGGTTTGGTTTCACCACCATTGCTCAGCTGCTGTTGGATGCAGGTATTAACAGTATGGTGAAAAATGATGACGGAAGGACTGCCCTTTTAGAATCCGCAAAGTACGATAAAATCGAAGTCATGCGTTTGATTCTTGAGAGTCTGGTGACAAAATATGGACAAGAACGAAGAAAACTTGTTCAACCAGCCCTTTTTGAGGCGGCTGTCCAAGATAGCTCACAGGTAGCTCGATTTCTGATTGAGCAAGGAGCTAGCATGGATGAAAAAGAACTTGCTTCCCAGAAGACTGCGATGGAGATCGCGAATGACCATAGTAGCCGGAAGGTCATCGCCGTACTGCTCGAGAAGGGCGACCAACTTGTCAGCCAAGGTCCATCACTGGGAGACCGGTTGCAAGAAGCGCCAGCTGAAGCTGAATTGAAAAAGTTAGTGTTGGAAGACAGTGCTGTGGACCTTACTTTTGGTTTCCAATCTACGATCGCGTCTTTCCCTTATGACACTCGGAATAAATACAGAATAAAGAGGCCCCAACTGCGCAATCTGCTGTATGACCATAGCCCTGAACCAATACGGTATGGCCTTAAAGAGGCTGAGTCGACCAGCAAGAATTTCCGATGGCTACATGTTCCTTCTAACAATGTATGCTTCACCCTCCCTGTATGTTCGGAGAATTAACGGTTTGGCAGATTGTATGGGTCAATGTGAGTGGCGCAACTATACTGTCAGTAGGAAATGGCTAAAATCTTTGCGACTATAGAAGCTGATAAGCAGAATGTACAAAGAGTGTCACCCTCCAGAGAAGGCAAGCTACTTTCAAGAAAAGTGCAAGTATCTTTTTGGAGAAGAAGTCTGGACGAGGCATCAATATCAAATGTCACACACATCTGTTGCGCATAGACGATTCATCCGACCAATCTGTCAACGGATCGCGTTGAGCGATACAGACGATAACATGATGATGGTCCTCCCCTACATTCACTGGGAGACTAATAGCGGGCGGAAACAAATGACAGACGTGATAGTCGAGGCAATGAAGAGACACCTTAAAGATCCACAACCTCTATCAACTTCGAAAGGACTGAACGAAGCATTAGAAGAGCTAGAAAAAATACGGAAATCCAAATTTATGGATCCAGACGATGACGCGACATCTGGGTACGCAAGCGATTACTCGTATTACGACTCCTACACCCGTACGTCAAGCGTATCGAGCGATGGAAGGTCCCGATGGCCCCGAGACAAAGTTACTAAAGAAACCGAGCCTGCAGCAGATCCAGACGTGGATTGGATCTCTAGAGTCGCGTTAGAGACATTGGAGAATGAGGTCATTCGTGCAAGGCATGCGCCTGTTGAAAAAAAAGCAGAACAAGAAGAACGTAGAAAGAAGAGGATTCAAAAAATCGTCAAGGTTGCCAAAGAATCTCGCAGATCGGACGAGAAATTGATCTTGGCCTACATGTTCGATGAAATTCCATTACACTTCCGCCGGACTTTAGACCAATACTACTACTATACCCTCCCGACCACCGAAGCTCGCGATTCTGATCAAGTGGTCTCCCGGTACTTCGAGAAGACATGGCCCGAGGAGGAGAATGAGAATTTAGTGTTGATGGTGGATCAACTCTGGCTGTGGATTCTGGACAATGGTTTGCGTCTTTTCCAATCATGTTTCAATGTCAGATAAGTAACCTTATAAACTTTCAGATACGATAGTCACTAGCTTCCCTCAACGTTGGAATAAGTCTGAGGAAAAATCGGAGAAAGATCCTGATCCGAATAATGATTCGGACATTGTGGAAAGCATTATTCGCCAAATTGGGAAACAGGACAGACGGCCTCTGACGAATGTTTTCGATCTGGCGGAGCTGATCGTCAGCAAGTGTGTTGGAACCATGTTTGAACACCCTGATATCGCGAATGAAAAGCTACGGTTTGCTGAATTTTTCGAAATCTCCATTGGAAATGTGGTAGGTTTCAGCAGCGTTGACCTTATCTGGTGCGGTTCTAACAGGCGTTAGACGAACGAAGAGTCAAAGATGTTCAATGACTTCACCGATCTATTCGAAAGGCTTGCCAAGGATGATCAAAACATTTCAACATCCGATGAGCTTAAAAAGGACCTTAGAAAGTTGTTCGACATTTCAGAGGAAACAAAACTAGTTAAGGAGATCAAGGATATTCGAGATGAGCTCCATATTATTTCCACTATCCTCGAGGACCAAGAAACAGTTCTTGTTGATATGGAAGAAGCCATTCAAGCTATGAAGGCCAGAAAGACTGAGGGGGTTGAGCAAAAGAAACTGCAGACGGCTTCGAGTTACCACAGTCTACCTGAGCGTGTCCGTATGCATAAAGCGGTTGTTCAAGGGCTTGATAAACAGGCTGAAAAAACCTATGTAGCAGTACGTACAACCTCAAGTCTCACAGATTCTTGCTAATTGTACCAGTTGAAGGACCTTTTAGATCTGAAGCAGAAACAAGGTAGCCTCATTCGCCCTTTTTTTTGTTGAAAGAATGCCATGCTTACGTTTAACCAGCAAATGTTTCGGAGGCTCGCACCCAAGGAAAACAGGCGGCGGAAACTGCTAGACAGGGCCAAACACTTATGTTGTTCACTGTCATAACGGTCTTCTTCGTAAGAAATGATTCTCCCACCAGGTATTTCTATAAAATGAGCTCATATGGTAACTAGCTTCCAATGTCATTCATGTCTTCGTTTTTCTCCTTGGACATCGCCGAATTTGTCCGAAATAGTGATGGTGCATTAAGCTTAGGATATGTTTCTGAAATCATGTGTAGGGCTCCCCAAATTGTTATTAATCTCGGATTAAATGCTAACAATCCGAGCAGTCACTGTTACAGTTGCTGTGGTCATAATTTCTCTCTCCTTTGCCTTCCGCTGGGAACTCTTCGTCGTATTCATCACATATTGCAAAGATCCTCTGAAAAGTTTCCACGAGGGTTCGAAGAAATTCTTGAAATCGGTCCAGAAGATCTCTACGCGGAGAAGAGAGAGGATCAATATCATAGAAGAAGTAAATAAGCCATCGTCCGATAGTGACGAGGTCGTCGTCATTGAGGAGACGTCACCACCGAGACGCCGCCTAAGGTCGCGCGAATATCGCCGTGGCAGACCCTCTCGTTATTCTCCTTCTCCGGCACGTTTGAGGTTTGGAAGACGGCGGGATATCTCTGGGTTGTTTGCTTTATTTGGGCTACGGCTGGGGACTGGAAATGTAGATGTGGTAGAGCGGTACTCAAGACGAAGGAGTCCTTCGCTTCGGACAGGAACAGGATGGTTTGGAGGACGACAACGACAACGAACTGAAACGGTAGTAGTAGAAGAACGATACGGACGACGAGGAAGTAGTTCTGTGTGGGGATGGTATGGGAATGATGATCGACGCTCTGCCCCGAGAAGAAAGAAATGGCCTCCGTGGGCGTGGTTTGAAAAAAGTCTAGCTCCAACGCGACGAAGCCGAAGAATCCATTTCAGAGATGAGTCAGGTCAGACGGGTCTGAAGGGGATTTATGCCAGCTTTATCACGCCGCTGCTGGGGTGGTTTGGAATATCTCAACGAGCTCCTGAGAGCAGAACATCGGTGACCTCAAGCTACTTATCATATGAGGGTAGTGCAAGTTCGCATGACAGAGGCAGTAATGAGAGTAGTGACGCGCGGTCGCGTTGAGGTTGCTGATCCTAGGGGATTTGTGAGCGGTTGTGGTTGGTCCTAGACAATTGAATATTATTGATCAGATCGTTGGATGAAATGGGTTGTTGAACGCAGATATGAATGGAGCCATATGGAGTGTTGGTTGGTTGATCATAGGGAAGACGAAAAGCCGATATGGTCTCGCACAGGCACAACTCAAAAGATCAAATATTGTCAATGATAAACCCAACAATCTCTAGGAGCAGAAGTAGATGTGGTATATTTCGGATAGAAACGGCAACCATCATCAATGAAGGAGAACATGAAAAAAATGACAGCAATTCTCTACGGTTTTACATGTCGGTTGATGTAGTTCTCCGGATCAAGCGACTAGGTAGTCCTCTATAGACACCTCTATGGTTGCGACCTAAGATTGAGTGCAGTAATAAGAAAGAACTCATCACATCCAATTGGCCGTATAAGCGCTGTCTACAACCTGCGGTTACGAACTTCAAACAAGGTATATTAAGGTACGATATGATGTCCTAATGTGCTCCACATGTATAGATTATTTATCTACAAGTTGTTCTGACATATAACCATATGAAGCGTTTCTCTTGCGATAAATTGCTTTTATCGACATTGTTTATTTCAACCTATGTTTGACTCTGTGAATATTCTTGAGTACAATTTCCTCATGCAATCGCCTCGGCACCCCTTCCTGATCAAGGACGTGCCTTAATATAGTCTAGGAAACGTTGCACCTTTTGGCACTCTCTATCAACCCAGAATTTGCTTCCACGTTCAACATGCTGAATAGCTCCTCTGCCGGTACCTATAGGAATTTGAATATCCTTCAGACTGTCGCTTTTACGATCGAATTCCACAAACTGGACTTTTCTCCCCACAGCAACAATTCCGTACATCTGATGTCCATGGCTCCTTGACTTGCTCGAGCGAAAGTACTTTGCTAGTTCGTCTCTGGCAGTGCTCCAAATGGACTGCTGCGTCTTACCGCTCCTTCGTTTGCATTGAGTGATTAGAAAATGGCACTCTCGATGAGTGCTATTTGGCTGTGGTTTGTATTGGATGGTATGGAGATCTGCAAATCCACTTTGATTTTTCTCCTCTGGCCGTATTATGTAGTTCTCTGTTGGGGAAAACTGGCAGCCGAGGATAGCATTCCATATGCCACTAACTGTTCCTTCTGTATCGTCAGTTCTTATTCCTTCAATAGAGATCTGGATTCCTGATACGCCGTAGTACTATTCAATGTTGTTGATTAGTTGAAAATCTCCAATAAACGTAATCAGAATTCATACGGTGTTATTTCTGGGGTGCTGCCCGGCTTCGTGGCGTGGTGTGTCCATGTTCAGTATTTGACTTCTCTTAGATCTTCACGAGATGTTTTCCTAGCCGTGAGATAATCATTGGAGAGTGTATGAATCATAAGGTTCCCAAGCCTTTGTAATCAGTGAAGAGGAGATATTAGGGTCGATCAAACTGCCCCAACTCATCCTGATGATGAGTAAATGGAGAAAATATTGGATTGGCGAGGTAAGTGAGATGGAGTTCCGTATATGCTTTCTGTCTAAATTCCGATTCCTAATCCGCTTGGTGCGATGAAGCTCCCCTCTTCCCACTCGAGATTATCAAGCAAATGTAGCCTTTAAGGCCACCCATGTGTAATAGATTGGGCCCCTAGTGGGGATGTCTGTCATAACTCATAGTTGGATATGGACAATAAACTTGATTAATAATAATATTCTTTACGAGATATCTTAGGATGAAATTATTAGAAGGGTTTAAAAGTATATGTTTATTTCTTTTATACTCGTCCATTAATCATGACCAGAAGTGGATCTGTTTATTTTTTTATAATAAATAGATGGAGTCAGCTATTGGGATTCTCTATCATTGTGTGATATAATCAATAGGGTCTTCAATGGAGACAAACGGCCATCTCCAATGCAATCGGACAAAGGATTATAGAGAATGTATTATCTATTTATACATTTATCCAACTCTCCTATTCACGACTTGAAAACTGCTTATTGTCAGTCCAATACGCATATCATATTCTAATAATTCTTAAAGTCTGACTATATCTCAGAATACAATGAATCGGATATAGTACAATGATGAAGTACTCAAATGCTATTGTCAAGATGCTGAAGACATGATACAGCTTCGATTGTAGTTAAAAAACTTGCCATGGTTTTGGAAAACATTGTGAATAATGGTATAAATATAATGGCATATAAAACATGACCTATGGGGCGACCCTTTCTTTGTGTGTGCACCACCCCCGCCTTTCAATATCATTACAATACCACTCCCTCGTACCTCCGTTCTATCAGTTAATCCAGCTGGGGGCGTTGGATTTCTCTTTCCATTCAACATTCCTTTAATTTCTCATGCCATAGAAGAATGTGCCACAGTTGCTTTATAAATGCAAGTGGCTAGGATGCATACCCTAGGCAATCTGTCCCTCGAACTCGTATTGGTTATTGTAGATTATCTGAATAGCGAGCGTGATACTAACGTACTTGCCTAAGTAAACTGTCGTTTCTATAATATCTTGAACAAATTCTTATATTGACAAAATGTTCTGCATTACAAAATGAGCGCCCTTAGGTAGGCTGTAAACATCACAAAGCTGAAGCTTCACCATGATTTGGATTAGTAATGATAATTAGTATTAATCCTCGCAGATCAAGAGTGATCGCTCCTATTTGAATTTAGACGCAACTTCGAATTCATACAGTTCCACAAAAACCTCTCTATTCTATATTAACTAGAATTAATAGACGAATACGTATAATACTTCGGCGGCTACAATCTATATCCACGGCCGTTCATCGGCTCAGATGCGGATGGAGGCATGGCCCAATAAAGTGTTGCCAATAACCGCCCGCACTGTGCCAAGCACACTCTGATTGGATGATGGTCCGTTTCAGATAGCCACTGTGTTCCAGAAATAGCTTTCAATCTAGCCCGGGTTGGAATCATCATGCAAGGCTCAGCAATAACACCTGAACCCTATCTTACAGAGGTGATATTGAGGATCATTTTCAACTAATTTCATGTCATTGGTGCGACATAGCCGGCCGCCTTTAAGCTGAGACTCGCTCTTCCTTACTCGTGGCTAGAATGTTGTTCAAGAATTTCTATCTCTTGCTTGGCACACATCACCAGCAAATCTATGACAAATTTCTAGATTGTGCCTTTTTAAGTAATTTTTTCAATGGGAGAAGATTGCATCCTCGCATGATGATAAGTGCTCTCCGGTTAATCCTGGCAACGACCGCAATCATTTGGTTACTGAATCTGGTATTCCACATCTGTACGTATTATTCTCTCTTTCTGCTCAGTTTAGGTTAGCGGTTAGGACTGAATTGATTCTTAGCGAGTATCTATGTACCTGGAGCGCGCCAACACCTCCAGCCAAAAATTGGCAAGGTGACGATGATCTATGGCGACAGCAGTCCAATATACGAGCGCGTCCTGAGAACCCACGTGGAACATAGCCGTCGACTAGGCTATCCTCTGTTTGTGTTGCGTAGATCTATTCTGGACGGAGGTTGGAATAAGAACGCCATTCTTCTGTCAATTCTATTACAGGAGCTCGAAAAACCGCTAGACGAGCAACTGGAATGGCTATTGTGAGTTTATAAAAAGTTTTCTCACTCCCAGAAATCTTTCCTCTTGATTTTGAGCCAATATAAAAATTAATAAGGATTTCAATCAGTTGGTTTGACAGCGACATGGTGCTTATGAATCCAAACATGCCATTAGAGACCTTTCTACCTCCTCCTCATGTTGCCGATGTTCACATGCTGTTGACATATGACTGGAATGGAATGAACAATGGTGCATTTCCAATCCGCGTGCATCCCTGGTCGATCGAGTTACTCTCAGCTGCTATAGCGTTTCCGATCATGGATCGGGCGACTGCTGAGCAAGAGGTTTTGCTAAGTGACCAGTCAGTGCTGGGTCATATTCTGGATGAAAATCATTATTTCTCCCAGTCAGTTGAGTATTGCCCTCTTCGATGGTTCAATGCATACATGTCCCTTCCAAATGGAGAACTCGATCCGGACACTCCTGAACATCTCCAAGTTCACCCGGGTGATCTTCTTGTTCACTTCCCGGGAACACCTCGTGATGCTTTGAATGAAACCATGCAACCATATCTTGAAATAGCAGAATCGCATTTGCCTAAATGGGAACTGTCTGTCGAACATACTGGCCATATAAAAGAGACGCAGGCGTTTTGGAAGAGTGTTCGTCCATCAGATCATTGATTGGAAACGTTTAACGCAGAATAATCTCCTGTATATGTTCGAAGCCACCGCATTCTCTCCTTCAAGTCAGCTATCAGCTACCAGAACTGGTGCTGCCCTTTTCGGTGGTTCTGACACCTAAAGGTAGATTATACTTGTTTAAAGACCTTACCCTGCTATAAGCTATGAAGGTCTCGTTTTATGGGCGCTAGGAGGTCTTATAGGGGCTTAAACATCTAATTCCCTCCACTACCTGCTTTATACTATTATTTACATTTTAATGGACTAATCAATTCCTCACCCCAGTCTGTTCATATGCACAGGGTGATTTAGGGACCTCATAGGGGCTAATAGGATTCTAGCCTCCCTCCTAGAAGCTAAATATGTCGGTATTATCTACGAAAAATAAGCTGTCTAGTGCTGTTATTCTTTTTTTAGTGTCTTTTTATGCCCTCTTCCTCCTTTATTGCCTCTTTATGGTTGCTGCCGCTGTCTGTAGTGGAGTAATAGGTGTGCTATAGTCTGTCGTCTCTGAGACATCTTACACTGGAGGGTATTGCGCCTTCCAATTTGGTGTAAATATGCTGTCAGTGAGGTAAATTTAGTCTTGAACTAATATAGGTGCTGTGTTATGGCCTTAAGGGCCTTGGCTGCTTTGAGATTAATATATGATTCTCAAGACATATAATAGTGCTGGTGGTCTCTCTTTTAATTCCTATGGTAAGTACTTTAGTAAGCTATACTACGTGTTAAGCTTCTAAGGTCTTTATATAGGTCTAATGAATATGGATAATGGATATATCTGGATATTTGCTGTTTAAAGACCATTTTATAATATGATTAACGGCTTTATTAGCTTTCTTCTTTCTAGGAATCTTTCTATATCTGGATATATAATCGATAGTGGTTTACCAGCCTCTGTCTAGTAGGAATTTGACTAGATTGTACGCCTGTAGTGTTAGGCCTTAGTCTTTTCTAGGTATGTCATGCCGCAGGTGGCTTATGGTGATACATGAGTCTAGGAATACTTTAATTAGATTAGGAGGATCTCCATTAAGTGTTTACTCAAAGGCTTCCACTATATTCACCAAGTTAGTATTAAATACTTTCTTACTTTGTCTTAGCGGCACTTACCTTGTTTTTAAGGTATATAGGGGGGTTTATAGGTTATCCTTATTTTTATATATGTGTTTTCTAGGTAGAAGCTGTTTTATTAGAGCCTTATGTCTATGTAGCTGCTTAGGGCTTTTTGTAGTATCCTATCGACAGATCTCTGAGGATGCCCTAAGCTGAGCCACTTGTTTACTACCGCCATCGCGCCTGAATGATACGCCTGTCAGAGCACAACTACCGCCATATACAGAAGAATTACCATGAAGTCACCAAGGGAGCCTCTTTTGGTGACGTGGTAATTTCTTGTTATTTTGGTTCCGACAGTACCCGTGTCCCGGGTACCAATTCCGGTAAGTGACATTTTAGCTAATTAAATTCTGTTGAATTGTATGCAGAAATACATGCGAAGGCTCCATGTACTTTTTTGATGATGATGCATGACGACGATGAAGATGATGCGTGACGACAATGCTATGCAACTAGCATTGCCGATTGATGTCTTTTTAATTCATACATATAGATAGGAATCCCTCTTAATCAATATTGTCTCCTTTTATTCTGCATCACGGGAAGCTTTATAGGACTATCAAAAAACCCAAGGAAAAAGAGAGAGAGAGAGAATACAGTGAGAGAGAACTATACGATGGATCCTGATTATGACGACCCTTTTCGATGCTGTATTTGTGGGGCATGGCTAAATGGAGAGCGGGATAGAATTCTGGCTAATGGAAGGAGTGTACCGCACAAATTTTCATGGAGAATCAGGTGCAGCGTTGAGGATTTTAACCAGATTGTTTTCAGAAATCGAGAAGTATGGGGAACCTTTATTCGTTCAAGTAAGTTGATAAGTCCTAAGTCAAGCCACGAATGGGCCGCCGCTTTAATTCCTCAAGATCTGAAATGAGGAATGAATGTATGGGGTTGAAAAATACTGATTAGAGAAAAACAGTTATTGTTACGTTAGATAATAGTCGTCCTCTCTACCAGCTATCAGGAATTGCGCAGTTTGACTATTCTAATCACATCATAGTTCCCAAGGACAGAAACTTAGCGGTTCTAGGATATCCTTGCCTGGGAGGTCGATCATGCAAGTTTGTGAAGATTGAAGTAGACGAATTGGTAGTTGGATACTCACGTGGACACTTGATTCACGCTCGTTGTTGGGACTTGATTGAGAGACTCTTTGGCTGTGAAGCAGAGAAAAATCTCAAAATTCTACTGGATATTTTCCAGGAAAGGCGGCATAATCAGGATGGTAAGATGTACGAGGCTGCCTGCTATGATTTTCTACGAGAAGACCGAAAGAACTCTATAGTCTATCATGACCCGGTTAAAATCCTCCCTCTCCGCGCAGTCATTGAGGAAAGTGCTCAGCGCCCATACAGAGAAAAGTTTGGTTGCGAGACTCTCAAACCACGTCCGATATTCCTTGATATAAAACATACGGCAATCTCAGACATTTTACCTTGTGAGATTCAGTGCATGATCCTGGATCTAATGAATTACAAGGAAATCCCCCAATTACTCCGAGCGTTTGGATGGGTTCTGTCTAACTCTTACTGGTATAGACGATTTCCTGAAGACCTGGTATTTGAAGCTGATGACATAATGGAAAGTAATGCTGAGATTGATTGGCAATTCCTTACTCTTGGAGTAGAGAAACTCCTTCAATGCTCCTTTGGGCTTTTAAATCGGCGTCGATTGCTCACAGTTTTGAGACAAGCGAGGGATTTATTCTTTAAAGAAGTGGCCAAACAACACCATTAGCGAATGCCAAGACAATCTCTTAATACAATGGATTCAAATATTCTGTATAATTTTATAAACGCGATTTCGAACCAATTTGAGTAGTTTCGTGGCGACGAGACGTATCTCCAAGATGGAGACTGACTTGCCGACGCATTGAAACGTTTAGCGTAATCATCAGCTGAATTCCCAGCTCCTATGACAGCTACCAGGCTGTTGGCCCTCCGTTGATCATTTCCTACGCTCAAATTGGGAGCAGGTTAATCCCTCTCTCTGTCGTGGCTGATAACGTTGATGGGCTCACCCAAGCCATCTGCGGCCGGTATCATTGGTTATGGAGCCGATGTGAGTGGCACTTCATTTAAAGCGCAACAGAACATCGGTGTTCTCAATTCAGTAAATCCAGAGTCTAGGAAGAGTATGATCAGTCTCACAGTTGGAACGTGAGTCTTCAATTTATATCCAAACACCAAACGATAGAATGATACTAACACAAAAGTCAGACCCTGGAATAACACCAACTGGAACCTAGATATAAAAAACCAAGTGTTGATGACTGATACTCACATTCTAGCCTTGGCGAATTGCTTCCAGCAGGTGGCTCTTCTTATCTTAAAGAGAGCAACTTTCGCGAACTGGATTGGCAACGAGTTTTTATGGGACCAACTATGAGCCTTTGCTGGATATGAAAACTAAGTACGACCCAAACAGTGTTTTCTGAGGCCAGGCAGCGGTGGGAAGTGAGAATTGATCCTAAACATGACAAGAGGCTTTTGCCGAGTTGACTAATTATGAGTTACTTTTTACCCGAGAGAAAGAGAGAGAGAGCTACTAGTATAGCTAAGTGTTTATAGTTCGATCAAGTAATGACCAGGTAATTGTATTAACGATAGTAGATAATTGAATGAAACTTCGTGTCTTGAAAAAGAACGGTCACTTCCCTTTATTATGATATGAGGACTAAGCAACGCTATCAAACTGAAGCAGAGAAAGGTAAAAGTTACTTAGGAAGCTAATCTCGCAGACCCATCTGGCAGCTTCTCCTGTCCACATCCGGCGACAACTATCTTGTCCTGCCAACTCACAGAGACCTTGTCGGCGTTGAGGAGCGGTGGGTGCGCTATTGGAACGGTTACTAGACGCGGCTCTAGCCCTAACCCTAAGAGAGTGATAGAAAAATAGAAATAATCTCAAAGCCTGATATAACTCGGCGTGAGAAGTAAAATGGATGAAAGCATGATATTTCAGTAAATTGCCGTCCGTGATATCACTGAAAATCCTGGATATCTAGTTTATTGTACAATTTCTGTAGCCAGGTCGTCGGGCCAGTAAGGCTGATCGACTCCGTTGCCTCTTGTACCAACATTATAGCCTAATTCCACGGTCCCTTTCGGAAATCTAAGCACAGGTTTCACAGTCCTTATCTTGAGACCAAGTGCCTTGGTTTCTCGCATTTCGAAAAAGTCGAGATTGAACATGCCTTCTTTTTGGAACATCTCCATATAATGTGGAAGTGTGTAATTCATGCTGTGGAAATGGCGAAACACTCGTCGCCCGTTGCGAGTCCAGACCTCCTCCCATACGTCGGGGGAATACTCGCCGACTTGTTCGACCAGCCAACTATTATAGTAATTCAAGGCAGTGTCGATAAGGTAGGATCCTCCTTGCTGCTCTTGTGACATGAGCGCCTGAAGAGTTGCACAAGTTCCCGCGATTCCTGTACAATAGTCTGAATTAGGAAGGACCGGTGTCACTGCTTCGTTATTGCCCATGGCCCGCCCAAATCCTATAGATACACCTGAGCAAGCATCGCTGATGGGTTGCCAGCCAGCCCTATGCGACCATGGGCCTACCCATCCAAAGCAACACTCGCGGACGTAGATAAAACCTCTACCCCGCTCTCTCCCTAGCTTGAAGATGTCTTCAAAGCCGGCCCCGTACTTGTCGAGTACACCTGGCCTGTATCCATTGATAATGACATCAGCACCCAAAACTAAGTCGCGAAACCTTGCTTGATCCGCCTCTGTTCGGAGATCGAGATGACAGTTCCATTTTCCCCAGTTTAAATCCGGATGCAGACCAGAGAAATCTGCGATATGCGGCCCTGTCACTCTCATTACACTGGCACCTAGCTCTGCTAGGCCACGTCCGATTGATGGACCGGCAACAATTCTTGTCAGGTCCACAACTTTCAAGCCAGCTAGTGGTCGCCGCACCGATGTTGACTCCGTCTTTTGCCACCAACCAGGCTTTTGTAACGAGTCAGGATAGTAGTGTATTTGGTACAAGCCTATCCCAGCATGGGCCTTCCCCTGTTCAGTTTTCCCATATTCACCTGGTGCGAAGCATATTGTAGAGGCCTGCCGGAACTCATCAGCGAGGATATGGTCCCATTCGGTTGCATCTTTCTCCGCCATCTTTGATACGAAAGGAGGCCATGCAGCCTCATTTGAATCTAGCTCCGGTCTGTCGCGAGGTAGTCCTAATGCTCTAAGAGACGGGTCCGGATTCAAACTAGCATGTAGGTGGAAGAATCTCCCATCACGACACTGATAAATGTTGGTGACGGCTTTGCGGTACAAGGACGAGACCTGTTGATGAAGATCCCAACTGGGGAAATACTGTGAATACTTGGAATTGAGCTCGCGAAGCTCTGTTGGCATGATTGGACTATCTGGGGCTGCGGGGTTCACTTCCTGGATAAGGCACGACATCAAGAACAGTTGAGCGTGATCGGTGTTAATTACCACCTCCTGATGCGTAAGGCCATATTTGCGGCTAAGTAAAACGTTGAGTAGTATTGCCTCAAGCCCTTTTAGAGCACTAACACTTTCTGCAAATCGCCAATTGATAGCCATTCTTGGCTCGTCATGGCCTTCGAATTTGACCAGATCAAGCATGTCTCGGCATTCTGGGGGGAGATCTTGGTGAGATGGGTGATCGAGAATGGCATTCTTGAGCACCCTTCTGGACTCGGCTGGGACAGAGTATGAAGACATGGGTCAATCAATGGATTGCTTGTTGGGAATAATAATTTCGATATTTACTCCGAATTATACTATCTACTTTGAACTGGGTATAAGATACTATATGATAATTTTCTTATATCGGTCTATGTGTCTGTGTTGTATCTGTGTCTGAGTGGACAGTTCGGTGCCGCTCTCGGTGCCGGATTACGTATGTTAGTGACTTCACAAGTTCGGCGCCGACGAGTTAAAGTAAGAAATTGGAATTGGGACTAATAATGGAATCTATACCACGAAACATTATATGCAGTTCCGTCATTTAATATGGTATGTACTCTACTGTATTCCTTGGTTAGACGTTTTATTGTTGCATGTTGCGAGCCTCTAGTATATACATCATTCTCGACCCATTCATTGTTCTTAACCAACAATAATGTCTAGTTGGAAGGATCCTCAGCACTCGCTCAGATATGGCGAGCATAGTGATGCCGCTGGTGGAGTTCACGCGCATCGCTTCGACACCAATCTGAGTAACCAAGTCATTGGCGCAACTGGGCTTAATGCTCATCCCAGGCTTGCATCGATAATGCCCAACTTGATAAAGCATCTTCATGATTTCATGAGAGAGTCAAAAATAACAAGTGCCGAGCTAATGGCTGCCTTCGATTTGGTAAGATCTACTCCAGTCCATGCAAATAGAGTTCAAAGTCTAATAACTCTTCAATTAGCTAGCTTGGGCAGGCAAAATGACAGACGACAAGCGCCACGAGGTCCTTCTTGTTGGCGATGTGTTTGGACTAGAACCACTAGCAGATGATATTACCTATACTCTTGCTGCGGATGGATCCACAATCCCTACAGTCCTCGGCCCTTTTTGGCGGGCGAATGCGCCCATCCGCAACATGGGAGATAGCATCGTTTTTGGTATCGAATGCGGTGGCCATACTTATATGCACGGCCATATAGTTGACGCTCAAACACGAGAACCCATTGAAAATGCTGAACTCGATATTTGGGAAACGGCCCCCAATGGAAAATATGAGCAACAGGACCCTGATCAAGTAGATATGAATTTACGAGGCCGCTTTAGGACTGGTGCGGATGGCTCATATAACTTATATTGTCTGCGTCCAACGACTTATGCGATCCCGCAAGATGGCCCGGCTGGAAAGCTCCTTCAACTTCTAGACAGGCACCCGATGAGACCAGCGCACATACATTGCATAGTCACAGCCGCTGGCTATAAGCGACTGACTACGGAGCTTTTTGATAGGCAAGATGAGCACGTCCATAACGATGCCGTGTTTGCGGTGAAGGAAGACTTGATTGTGGACTTCTTGCCGAGAACCGGAGATCCAAAGGCACAATTTGATCTCGAGTACACTTTCAAGCTCGCACGTCTAAACCCCCAATCTTAGGTAATTGGTGCAAGAAACACAAGTCTAGGAATTATGATGTCTGGTATCTAGATCGGTGTCTTCACATGCCTTTTGTCAACTATAATAGCCTCGGCGTGTCTTTCCATTTATTCATGTCGTTATTGCCAAAGGCATTAGTATTATATTGTCAAAGAAAAAGGAGAGTGACCATTGGCTTATCTCGGTCATATATAAGTTTCCAATTCAATTCCCAGTGACAGATTTTTTCAGCATAGATTCATGAAATCATCGAAGCAGCTGCATGAAGTCGTTAGTAGTCAATTACCTAAGTCGTATAGTGAAATTCTTTTCAGGCAAACCTTCAATTCTTTTTTTAACATTACCAAGGCTGTCAGAAGTAACCGTTCTCCGAACTACTGGCACTTCCACATGACTGTGGGCTACTTATTAGAATCCAGAAGCAGTCATTATTTAATTAGTATATACGCGTGCAACTTGTGTGTTGGACAAATTGTGTATTGCTCTACGGTAAGATAATAAATGCGCCGCAGTCGCTACCATACACTTAATGGCTTATTCAATCCCACTCGCCTGGGTCAGCCGCCAGCTGACCGTTCTGTGACATCTTCATTAGCCCCTCCATCGTCCATGGCTCATAGCTATATCCTGGTGGAAGATTGGTGTTTTTGAAAGGTGCTCCGCTAGTAATGTGATTCAAGCATGCTTGCCAATTGTCATAGACGTACTGTTCGGGATCATGGTCACTCAGCCAGCGACCAATCGACTGGGCAGCAGCATATGGGTTCTTCTTCACATCTTCAAAGTCTCTTTCCCACTTCTCTCTATTTTTAAAACCATTCTTTTGAGCACAGGAAGTACGCTCGAACCTATTAAAGGAAGGTCAATGGCTTGTAGTCGAAGCGACGGAAGTTCGAAACATGGCATAGAAAAAGAATTTTTGGTCTTACCGTAGCTTGGTATGCATCCTTGTCGCAAGGGCTATATTGCTCTTGCCAGCAAGCCGAAGGGATGCAGCCAGCGATAGTCCATCCTCCATCGCTTGAGTAGCACCATTAGAAGAATTTGGTATGAACGAGTGCGCAGCGTCCCCTATTTTGACAATGCGCCCACCTGGAGAAGTCCAAATTGGGTCTGGGTCTCTCCAAGTGATCTTATAATCAATAACAGTGTTTGGTGGCGTCTGCTTTACCACCGCTAATACTTTCTCGTTCCACTCAAGGCCTGTCTGCTCTAGAGACTTTAGCGCATCTGAAGCGTTCAGGCGAGTAGACCAAGTCTCTTCAGCTTGCCCCTTATCCTGCAAAACTATTTAGTATCTAGCCTTGACGGCTCCAAAATCTAAAGGTAACTCACCTCATGAGTAAACAGCCATGTTGTAAGCTCGGGAGAAACCAAAATAATCATCTGGCCTTTAGGGCTAATGTATACTTGACAATAATCACAATCACCATCCTTGAGGGGATACTGTTGGGCAAGGAAGGGATCTTTGTGCAGAATTGTAGTGGGATAAGTGACTCTGTAGACCGACCAGCCACTGCTGATAGCTTTAACTTCATTTCCAATCGTAACTTTCCAAGCCTTGGATCCGATTCCGTCAGCGGCCACGATGATATCAGCTTCAAATCGTTCTCCACTATCGGTCATAGCGTATGCACGATTCTTTACATCAGACTCCACGTAGTCGACTACACGCTTTCCTAACTTAATAGGTATACCTAGCGAGGTGGCATAGTCATACAAAGCCCTGATCAGCTTTGGACGGCTCACAGGAACAGGTCTGTAGTGAGACTCCTCCGAAAGCTCAAAAGGCCCCCCTACAAATATGCCATCATAAGTAAATAAGGTCATAGCTGGTCGATAGATAATGCTACTATATGTCTTTGCCATGCCCGGCCATTTCTGAAATTGCTTTGTCACGGATGGTCCAATGCCAACGAAATCTCCTATTCCTCTGTCGTTAATCCTGTCTAAACTTTGTGATGAATGATGGAACACCTACCTAACTGGTCTATCTCGCTTTTGCTTTCGACTATCAGTGGGGAATGGCCTTGCCTGTAACATTCAATAGCAGCGTATAGCCCTCCTAGCCCTGCACCCACAATAAGTACGTCAATATGAGATGTTTGTTCGCGTTCCATCTTAGAGATCTCTATTACTGTCCCCAAAGCAAGGAACGAGGATTGTAGCGCTCAATATGTGTTGATTCGGTTATTAAAGGTTGTACGGCGCCGATTGCTGACAATTCCAGTTCCTGTCGTCACTTAAATTGGAGCCCGTGCCTTGGTTTCTCGGCGCCGAGATGTAACCTTATGGCAGTCTGCACAAGGGAACTACACATAAGAATCGAGCTTTTGCTTCGGCAGGCTTGGGTTGTTTCAATGGCACAAAGATGGCTACTTTTATCGACCCTACGACACAATATATGTGTAACATTATTCAGCAAGAATACTCTGCCTGCGATGTCAGTAGCTTGAAGCAAAAGGATAACAGAAGCAGAATTTAGTTAACAAGACATGTTCAGGTTTCAGATGCTCTGCTAAAACTGCATGTTCATGCTGCCGGCTTTCTTCCGGATATAGGTATATGATGCCTGCAGTATGATGAAGCATGCTGACCAGATCACCCCGCAAGTAGCACCACTGCTGGGATTCAATCAAATCTCTCGTCGAACAGTGGCTCCAGTGAGCACTCTGGCTCTAGTTCCAAAGAGTTGGACCGATTCATCCTCATTTCCTCAGCACCTTCCCAGAAAATCTAATATCCCCCAAGGGGAGAATTGGACAGACTATCCAAGTCCAGGCACAATTGTCTTAGTCCAGCAGCCGGGGAAGCATGTCTCCGCGATATTGGGAGATATAATGATCACGAGGCTACATCATCGAGGAGTTCTTGGTGTCGTAGCCGACGGCCGAATACGGGATGTAAAGTCCTGCACCAAAATCCGCAGAAACACAACTTTTCAGGTCTGGTCGAAAGGTGTGTCTGCTGCTGGCCCGTCTCTCGAGGCCAAGCCCTGGGCCATAGATGTCCCCCTAAAAATCGGAGAGACGTGGATTAAGCCTGGAGATTTCATATGCGCAGATGAGGAAGATCAAGTGATTGTAGTGATCCCTCGGGAGCACTTGCGGGCCGTCTATGAACTACTACCCACGTTAAAGAGAGCAAGCGACCGCGTCCTGGAAGATGTCGAGAGAGGATTGAGCCTTCCTGAGGCATTCGAGCGAAACCCCGACTTCTATAGCAACTACAAATGACGTTGAAATGAAATAAAAACTGCCTAAACATCAGATTTCTGCTGTAATTTGCTTAAACTAACTTAGCTGTCAGTGTTGGATTCGGTGAGCCAGCTTTGACACAGTCCTTCTTCTGCGAGGATGCAACATAAACTTGTATTCTCCTAAAGGCAAGGACTCCAGTCTGGCCTCCTTTAGGGCAGCTTTTATCTCATCGCCAAGTAATTATTTACTAGTAGCATTTATTAACTAGCTGGTACATGTATCTCAGATTTGACATTAGAAGGGATTAAGTAGGCCAGATGGGGGTCATTATATTGAGATAATTCATTTAGGGACCAGAAGTCGATCCTTCAATGAAGGTGTCTGTTCAATGTTGTTGAGATAATAATATCATCCACCAGCTCGGAGCAGAAAGGAGGGCTCAACGGAGCACAACTGTAGCAGTTAGCTCTGATTACAAATCGTTAATAATGTCGTCCCACAATCCTACCTGTTACAGAACGTAAGTTTTGTTACGCCCGCCAAATATGGCGTACCTGGGATGACAACCTAGGATGACTAACGATGTAGATTACGGATCAGGAACGCCACATGAAGTTCTCAAGATGGAGTTCCGGACTTGCATTACTAAATGCGGGGTTTGAAAGTAAATTCTGGGGGCGGGCTTACCCCAGCTGGTACACTAGTCTAGAGGATAAGCTCAGGATGATTGTTGTTGCAAAATTTTACGGGGAACAGATCCTCGCAGGCAATGTATTTCCTAAGCATCTCCATTATCAGCGTAGGCAAAGATATTGCGCAGCCTTAGTGAGAACTGGACGCTGTCATGACCACAATTGCTGATACAAGCCGAATGCGAAAGCCTCGAGCATGTATCCCTTGTCATGAGCGCAAGGTCAGATGCAACGCGAGCCATACCGGGTTACCTTGCACAAGATGTATTCAACATGAACGAGTTGCTGTGTGTGAACTAGTTCCGCTTCCCGACCGGTCTATTGCGTGAGTTGCATCAATTTCCTATTTGTAGGAGATTTGAAAGTCTGATTTAGACAAGGAGGCTTAAGGCACGCAAACGGCAGGCCAGTGACAGACGTATAGAACAGCAGCCTCCAGCTATCATCTCCAAGACAGCCTCTCAATCCGACCTTACAGATTTCGTTCCAGCAGCCTGTGGACTAGCACCAATTACGACATGTACTACACCGGAGCTCCGTGAACTATCTGTCAAGAGCAAGGGTAGAGACCAGGATACCAGCGGAGTGGCGGAAGAAGATTGTCAGCTGGAAACCTGCCTAAAAATGGCTCAAACTGAAGATGAACGCACAAATCTTACATTCGGTACATCTACGTCCCGTGTCCGTGAGATTTTTGCTTATCACGGAGGCATCGACCCTACTACAATCCTTGGTCAGGTTTTGAGCGACAAGAAACCACGCAGGTACATCAAAATCCCGCTACGTGAACCTCCCAATGTTGGAAACCAATCTGGAAGCTGCTTGGACATTAGATCAACGGCATATTTGCAAAGTATTGGAGCACTGGATATTCCTCCATCCTCCACATGGTATGTGCGCCCCCCACAATGGTATATCTCATTACACTCAACCACTGTGCAGTCAAAAACTTGTCCGGCTTTACTTCGAACGAGTATTTCCATATGTTCCAGTACTAGACCGTGTGTCTTTCATGAGAAAACTATCAGAGGGAACTTGCTCGATATTTCTGCTGCAGTGCATCTTAACAAGCGTCACGCCATATATGTCTATCGAGATGCTGTTGGAAGCCGGGTACTCAGACCGGACCCAAGCGCAGAGAGAACTCTTTTCAAAGGCCCAGCTGCTCTACGACCACGGCGCAGAGAGGTCTCAATTGCACCTCCTGCAAGGTTCTTTAGTGCTCACGGCCTCATATTTCTCATTCGGGTTGGATAAAGACTGCAGGTTCTGGTTAAGCAACGCTGTCCGACTTGCTACACAAATGGGCCTTCATCGGAAGCAAATCGTCGACCAGCTCGATGATGAAACCAAGAGATTATTTGTCAGAATCTTCTGGGCCATGTATTCTAGGGATGTCATCATGGTCATGGGTGGACGAGTCAACGTTCGTGCTCTAGATGAACGGTATATCGACATGGTTGAAGTTACTGAAGAGGACTGGGAATATGAGCCAGAACATCAACTGGCTCATTATGGGCTGTCTCCCGTTTCAGCACTTCAAAAATCATATCTCGTCCACAGCTCACGACTAGCCCGGATATGTAAACATTAAGAACTTACCGAGATTAGCAGTTGGCTAATTAGACGTCAGGTGCTCAGTATATCGAGCTATTTAGACGACCAGGCGAACCGCCGCCGAGAAACGCCTGCCGAAAGCTTGAGGAAAAGATATTTCACTGGAGAATAGGATTGCCTCCAGAGCTCCAATTTGAGACTGTGGATAATTGGTCACCTGAGAATGTGTGGGTTCTTCTTCTAAGAGCGATGGGGTACCGCTTGGAATGCTTTCTCTACAGAGACATGCGACTGCTGCTAAGATCTGAGTCGGATTCCCTCAGGAGCCCATTTTTGCAAAAACAACAAAGCGCCATGTTGGAGCTTGATTCCATCATTCATCGCATCATGCTGTATGACCTTGTAGGCTTCTTTCCGCTCTCCATGTATGCCATCTTTTCTTCTGTGAGCTTGCACACTCTAGCATTCTGTGAGCTGATGTGATCATCTAGGACCACATGCGCTTCCACTGTGATAGCCATGCATATTGAGTGCGCATTGAGCGCGTATTCTAGTGACACGCAACGGCAGTGGAGCCAGACAAGCATTCATAGTGGCCTTGCTTACCTTAGGGCAAGCTTACAGAACTGGGACAGTGTCAGGTGGTCCCTGCGCATGTTAGATGTCATCGTGTCCAGGTCGAGGCTATCTTTGGCTGCTCCAGAACATCGTAAGAAAGACTTGCCACCTGTGCGCAGCTGTCGGCGGGAGGAAGCCACTGGAGAAAATCAGACGGCGGGGTTGAGTACTACAAGGCAAGAAACGAGCCCAACACTTATCTTGGAGGAGCCTGACGCTGCCTGGGCCTCTATGCCAATAACTTCAATCTTTTCTGCAATGGAACCCGAGTTTACATTTGAGTCGATTCCACCGGATGTCTGTGAGAAACAGGGGTTTAGTGAAACGTTCGTCGAAGACGTACTCAGCTCGTGGGATTAGGTGAGCCAATTGTGGGTTTTTAATAGGGACTTACAATGATTAAGAAGTAACGTAGTCAACAGGGTCATGCAACGCACCAATGCAAGGGACTTTCCTTACTTGAACTTTAACTTCCTGGATAGCCTGATATATTGCCTTTCATGTTATTCCTTTAGTTTCTTGCTTGGCCGCTTTGTCTGATCTTTGGGCTTGCTTGGCTTCACTTTTTACAGCGTGCTCTGCCTTCTCCTATACTCGCTCCTCTTGTAATGCCTGATGTGCTGCAGCTCGCTGTTCGTTTTCTTAGCTGAATCTCGAGTTTTGTATTCACGAGCGATGGTGGTTTGCAGCCGATGGTTTTTAATAAATTGTATTTCCCGTTACTCTTCCGCCTGTTCAGGGTCTATTTGTCGCTGCTATACTAGCTCACTTGTGCTGGACTGAAAAGACTAGTTGACCACTATTCTCTTCGACATTAAAGACGTCTATATGGCTTCTCCCCATGTCCGGTTTTTATATGCTAGGTTGAGCGCAGTCAGTAGGTCCCGGTTTTTATATTATACAATCACATGTTTTGAGGACAGTCTCTCATCGGCGCGCGATAGCAAAGAAACTCGGGGATTTACTAGTCCTTCCTTGCGTAACTGGCGAGCGATTCGCTGAATCGCATGTAGAGAGCCTGGAGTCTTCATTGGCCCCGCTAATGATGTAGTTTGCGGGGGGAGTAATATCAGCATGGTGACAGATTTGGGACAATACAACCTTGAATCTAATTAGTAAGTTTATTATTCTGTTTGAAGTTTGATATCCAAATAAAATTTGCCATCAACTGGATTCGCGACTTATATGTCATTATAGAAATTCTAGAAAATATAAAATATATAAAACAGAAGTCAATTCACCAATGCAGTGGAAAGTAAACATTTAAGGCTGATTGATAAGCTAGCCCCGCTATCGTCGGTTGATAAGATTGCGGCGGGAAAAAAAAGACTCCAAGCTTCCCATTCAAACGACTGCCCAAATCTATTCACATATACCCTGAATTATTACATTGGCAATACCAGAAATTATAAATAATGCCTCATTCTCCGTCAAGCTCTACGCACTCAGAGCATAACCCTGCCGACCCGACAAGGTCTGCGCCTTTATCCCCGACGACTACCATGACATCTACAGACGACGCCGACGACACGGCAGTCCCAGTCCAGAACAACGAGAACTCTTTAGACGATATATTCGGCTCCTCGCCGCCCGCCGATAACCACATCACTGCGCAAATCACAACCAGCAACACCAACACACAAGACTACGCACAGAATACAGCAGAGCTTTCGGATCTTCCCGCCCTTCGTCGCCAGCACGTCACTGCGGGGTATCGGGATGGCATCGCAGCGTCCAAATCAGAGCATGTGCAAGAAGGGTTCGATGGCGGGTATCCTGTCGGCGCGCAGTTTGGACTCAGGGCGGGCACAGTATTAGGGTTATTGGAGGGGGTGATCAAGGGGTTGCAGGGGAAAGACTCGACGGGGCCGGTTGTTAAAAAGGGGTCGACATTGGGTGCGAAAAAGGGGGCAGATATAATAGAGCTAGGAAAGGAGAAGGAGGTAAGACGGGAGCGGATTGAAAGGATAAAAAAACTCTACAATACCGCAGTCAAGGAGTTGGATGTTGAAGCACTCTTTGGGGGTTTGACGGCAGAAGGGGAGGGAGAAGGGGGGATGACGGAAGAACAAAAACCTGAGAATCGACTGAGAAACAAGGCAGAGCCTGTCGTAGCAAAGTGGGAGAAGTTGGTGGGCGTGACAAGTTGGGAAGAGAATATGGAGGCGTTGGAAATGGAGGAGCATACGAGTTGAAACGAGCCAACTCAAATTTCAGTTCCCACGAATTTTGATATCAGCCCTCGTCTCCAGCCCTCTTCTCCAGCCCTTTTTGGTGTGACAAAACGCAACGTGGACTTCATGGAGTCATCGGTCTGCGCCTGTCCCAGCCCCATGGTTGATGCCCGTTACACGCCCGTTACACGAATGCCAAGGTCCGAGGCTGAGGTCTCGCAAGCCAAGTCCATTCGGATGAGTCTTGAACTCTTGAACTCCTCTGAGTTCTGTCTGAAACAGAACTGAATGCTGCTATCCAGAGAGATGAAATCTTTAGCATTGAAAGCCCGACCGGTTTATAGAGCCGACAACTTTTCTCACCATCTACGATCTTCACCGCACTCTGACTTTGGCTAAATGGTGTATACATACCACTAAATCCGAGCAAATTCTATTCTATTCAGATTCATTTCAAATCCCCCTAATATGTAGCTTCATCACATTCCTCAACTCAACAAAAGCGCAACGCAACAAGCACGTTGTCCATCCTCTTTGGGTAACAATATGCATCAGCAGACAGTCGAGCACGTATCTGACTGCATGCACATGTCATTTAGTGTTTAGCTCTGTAAGACATGATCTGACACGCCAACAACCCAATTGGTCTCATCGAGTAACTTCCCTTTCCAGCGAATATGTCTACTTTCTTTTTTCCATTTTTTCGGGGAGACACTGATTGGTTCTTATTCTTGCTTTAAGAGAAACTAAAATCCTGCCTGCATCTGAAATCCTTGATTCGTGCCGGATGTACAATGCATGCATGCGGATAGGCAGTCATGCAGCTAGCCAGAAAAGAGAACATTGTCTCGACGATTTGAAGAATTTTTTTCCCGCCCTCATCCCTCATTTTAGTCCAAGCCTACCTATATGGTGTACCGGAATTGTATGCACGGAACAATTACGTTACTCAATTGTGTGCCTTGCCGGAAATCGGGGAGTACGTAGATAAGGTCGATATCACTATTAGTGGATGTAGAGGAGGGAGAAACTCCGAGTCAATGTACAATCTTCTGATTTCCCGGTATCTTTCTTAGTCTTCTCTTTTCTAAAATTTTTTTCCTCTAATTACTGATTCAATAAAAGGAGATCCTGTAAAGAGTGAAAGAAAGATTGGTTGACAGATTCAGTACCACAGGCGAAAAGGTTTGAAATGAGTCGATAATCAAGTCTCAGGACCCTTGCACATCAGTGGCTGAATTATTAGCTCCTGTCTTGCCCTTTTCTGTCTTGATAGGGATAGAGGTGTCTTGCGGGGCTTGCTGTCATGTCGGTGTTATTGATTTATTATAGGTAAAATCCCTTACACAATATCCAATTGGACACTCTGCCCGGAATCGAACACCCGAAAATCAACTGATTGGAGGAAATAGGTAGTACATATATTATGCACGCCATATTTGTCATGTCTCTGGACAATTAATACTTTCCCTTTTTTAAGACTATCAGTACATATGTAAAGACTTCTACATAAAAGAATAGAAAGTTAGTATTTGGAATTCTGCGGGTTACAGAAGCAAGTGGATAATGGTACACAACAGACAATCAGTGCTGTTGAAGATATTTTGATTCAGATCCAAGAAGTTCAGAAGCTTCTTGTTGGATAGGTTCATCCATCTAGTTACATGCAGACAGGTGTTGACAGAAGAAAGAAAAAACACTCCCGCCGATACGCCTTTTGTCATCGTCATTCCCATGTTCGCCATTCTTGTAAACCCAAAAACTAGCCCAAACGCCAAAAAAAAAATAGTACATGGGGGATGCCTGCGATCCAACTTTTGTGTGCCTGGCCCGAGTCATCCCGATGAGGTAGGACATTAGGAAAATTGTGTTGGACGAGTAGACAGAATGAGAATGAAAAAAGAAAGACCGAGTTCATGTCAAAAAGAGTGATAGGCTCTAGATCGAGAGGTGAGGAATATCAAAACAGTCAATAACCAAACATAAAGGGCGTGTTATTACGTCAGTGCATGAAATCCATCATCATTTCCATAGAAAGTCTAGAAAATGTCATTGTCATGACCATTGAATCGTGAATACTAATAGCGGAGACCATAGAACATAAGCGTAAGTGGAACGTTAGCTCGTGCATGCAGAAACAAAGCTCAAAGAATAGTTATTAGTTGTTGCTGCAGTTCAAGGATCGCAAGGATCCCCACATTCTCTTGAAGACGCTTGTACGGTATATTGACGAGGTCTCCGTATTTGAACGCTGTTGATGGCAGTAATATTGGTGGATTGTTTCTGCCTTGGAGAATGGAAGAGACTCATCGGTCGCATTAGACCGCTGGCGGCGGCGGCTTTGTGCTTGAATTGCCGCAGCCGTCGACGTGTTGATCTCGCTTATTCCCTTTTCAGTGCTTTGTCGGGACGGCGATCGGGGCAGCGACGTGGTTGACGGAGCCACGAGGCGCAAGGTCTGTTTAAGGGGTTTAGGTAGTACATCGGAGACGGAGGTGACACTGACAGCTGCGCGATCGTCTAAATAAAGCGGCAAATGTGGAAGTTCTGGCGGTGGCGGAGACGTCGGAAGCCCTGCGTCTAGGGTACTAGTGAACTCCGCGTGTAACTTGGCGTCTGACTTGGCGATGCGTCGGAGCTGCACTCGACTTCGGACCTTCCGAAGCGTATCGATAGGCCCGCGGCGGGACTGTGAGCGCCCACTCACAGATTCCGAATCCGAGTCCGATTCCCACACAGATTGTTCTCCGTAGGCGACCGAGGTCGATGTCGAGGGTCGTCCTTTGGTCGAGGCATTGGTGGCCTGCCGCGTGATAGGCGGAGATGGATTTGCAGGGCATGGGGCTGGGCTGGGACAATCATGCGCTGGGATGAAGAGAGCGTGATCGAATGGTGAAGTGTGGGGCTCCATAGTGACTGGGTTCATGAGACTAGGCGGTGAGATGAGTGAGGTGTCAATATGGGATTTCGACCCGCTATTGTGACTCTTTTTTGGGACAGGGGTTGGGCCCTGGTTTTTCAAAATGGGCGGCAGGCTGGGGAGCGGCTTCGAGCGAAGAGACGATGCTGCATGCGCTGCAGATTCTTTGTGCACCATAACGAGCGTCTCAGATGAGCTATTCCCAAATCCAGGATTGGCAGCAGCTACACGATCGGTCGGAGTCGAAGGCCGTGTGCAAGCTCCCGACCATGTGTCAGGGGTAGCTACTGGGAGGAAGAAGCGAGGACCTTGAGTTCGGTTGCGACCAGCCTTTTCACTGTGGAAGGCTAATTGCTGAGTAGCTTTTCTGACCTCGTCGGGGCAATTGGTGCCAGAGCTTGTCGATGAGAATGAGCTACTTGGTGTGAGATCCGGAGTCACGCCGGAATCATCCGTTTTGATGGAACTGCAAGAACCTTGGCTGCAGTGGTTGTAATTTCGTTGCCAATCAGGTGTCGCGGGGCAGACAGGTGTTCGTAGAGGTTGTGAGTTGTAATGATCTGCCAGAATTTGCGTGGGATGATACAATTGACTTGGTATCGACGGCTGTTTTTTCTCGGTCATGTAAGACATGAAATACTCATTCTCCAAGTCTTCCAGCTCGATGTCCGAGTCATCTATCGTCCGAGTATCCCAGTGCTTTGATGTCTCCAGCGCTCGTTCCAGATAGAACGGGTCAAGATTGGGGTCCTCAGCAACAGCGACTGTTGTGGGCGACCCAAACTGATCGATCTCGTATTGCAAACCCTTCAAAGCATAACCAGTCAAATGGTTCCCATGAGCTTGGAGGTGGTAGGGAACCTTAGTATGCTCGCCAGCCATGGGCTAGGTAGTCGAGATAGTAAATGGTTTTGAAACAGCTGCAAAGGCACACATGCGACCCGTATCAATCCGTAGATAGAGAGATTAGGTGCTGAGTACGGAGAAATCAAGGCAAGTGGAAGAGAGATGATACCGGGGATGGAATCCAAGGGCGATGGTGATCTGTTTATACAATCCATAGGGAGAACAACAATCAAACAAAAAATTCAGCCATCTTAGAGGTGGCTGATAGTATCAATCTGCATGCCGATGCAAAGCTGTGTAAACATACACCAACCGCGTAGCCGCACGGACGTCAACAACCTATCACACCTTGCATACGTCCTTCACAGGGATGGGGATCCGGTAAGGTGGGCACCCTGTGTAAATGCGCTCGAGCTCTATTTCTGCCAAGCGCCTGGAGCAAGGAGTCATTGGCGGCCGATTCGGAAGAAAATCCCACTGCAGGCCCAAACACCTCCAATTTCGGGGTGCACAGATTGCAGGCAAGAAGATGCCCTTATCCGAGATTCAATATACAGTACTACTGCATATAGATGCAAATAGCCAGCAGAAGCCCCGGGCGTATACCTGATAGTCCTGATATTTCGGACATCCTTCATCGGTGAGCCCATGATATCGAGATAGCTCGATAGATTGCCGGTAGGAGGTAGTTTGCGACAGTACACATTCTATCGATCTTGTCAGCCATGCTAACGCATCTTTAGCCTCGCTGTGGCGCTGCTCCTAGGCCTGGTGGCTGCACATATTGGAAGTCTCAGTCTAGGCATCCGAGACAGTATGATGGGTTCCCTCGAAGCCACTGGATAGGTATGGAGAGGTAGGGGATCCACCCGGACCGACACTATCACTCACGGGACGACATCCGAATCTCCGTTAGACTCTAGTCTCAACTGTTCGTAGCTGCATGCAAATCATTTCGATGGCGAGGAATGAGTACCAAGCTGTTGGGAGCAATCACAGACGCCGCTGCGTCATCAGAGTAGTATCCGTGCTCGGTGACCCCGTTGCTAAGCAAGAAGGTAGGATCCCCGCATTCCAATGCTGTATGTACTGTGCTTGTGCATCCAGGGTACACAGATCAGCAAACTAATTATGTCTTGCAGCAGATTAATGACTACAGCGCCGACGACTCTACTCCTATCGTCGTGGTGGTTCGAGGCGTTTGGACGCAGGCCAGACGCAGCGACTCGAGTATCGACGCGTACCCGCCGTTGCTTCCTGGGTCGGAAGCTGATTCCGCCTGCTCGGATCCTCGATGTATCAATTATTATAAGGAGCAGAGGACGGGGACGAAGCGCAGGAAAGAATAGACCCCAGACACCCAGTTGTCACTGCTTGGAGGCGTGGGCTAGATGCTTCGGGCTGACCATGGTGATGGCAATAGCCATTGGCCACTTACTATCTCGATTGCAGACTCGATGTATAGGAAAACTTGTTGGCAGGCGCTCATCAAGCATTGCCACTGGCGCCGAATCAGGACGAGCAGCGGCTCTCGTGGACGGGAGACCTAAGCTCGCGCGGCAGCGGGTGTCTTTTACCGGCGCTGGAACGAGTGGGTACACACCTAACTTAGTTGTGGCTGGGCAGACGAATAGCTCGCCAGGACGAGGTTCCAGGGCAGCGTCGATAGCGGCAGGGATGGAGCTAGGATGGGCGAGGAGGAAGATCAGATCTGATAGCTCTGATTATCACAGTATTACTTACTAATATGCTGGCGATGCCTGTGGGGAAGGAAGGCACGGCCGCTCCTGCCAAGCCAGTCGCTCTAGAACAGCCTCATTCACGATCTATCGCTTTTCTCTTTCTCTCTCGCTTGCTCGTCCTCTTACTCTATGTCATGCTGTATTATTACAATATGTGACTATATTAACTTATGCTATATCAATAATCTTTTCGGAATCTACAATCGCCGCCCCTACAAACACCTTGACTATCCCCAATTACTTGTTCGGAGCCCAATCTGAGATGAGATTCACCTCTGTGATGCACAGCATCTCGAATTCCAGAAAACTGGGTCGCATTGAGTCTGCGCCGGGAAAATGCATACCATCGCTACTTGCAGCTTCGATCTCCCAATGAGACCAGTACCCATACGCGGCCAAAGCCAAGCCTGGCCAAGTACGCAAGGACGACAAGGCTGAGACGACCAAGGCGGCGTAGCGAATCAGGGTTTGCTGGCCCTCGAAACCTTTTTCTCTAGCATGGTTATATTCATCCATTATTGGGTCGCTGGTTAACCTGTCTCGATGGGGCCGGCCGGGTCTCAAGAAATCTCCGGCTGGCATCATTTCGCGCGTTGTGAGCAATCGTCAAGGGAGGTTTAAGAGCCCCCTTCCCCTGCGTTCAAACTCCCGTTTTAATGGCGCCTTCCCTTGCTTTTTGTCTAGGACAAAAACGTTAGGGTCATATATCTATTTATCCTCTTTGAGATGCTGCAAACTAGCTGCCGTGGCAACAGAGCAGTTGTCTCATCTTGAGGAAGCTATCGCTGCGAGGGCCAAATAATATATTCGATGTTTTCAACACGATGCATGCAAAATCCCGCTTCGCCATGTTATTTCTCATTAATAGTTCGACGATCGTCATGATGTCCGTTTACAGTTCGCACCGGATGTGGAAGTCACTTCCAACGGCTTCATCAAGACGCTCTATGCTATATATTGAACCCATTTCTACACATTGTTTATTAGTGCCTACACGTCATATCAGAAGAAAAGTAGTCCTAGTCATTGTGGTTAGTAAGTGAAAGCGCCGTGTTGGGACGTCGCGGTCCTGAACTTCAAATGGGTAAACGTCATTGGAGCGAAATAGACAGCCGGGAGACAAAGTCGCTATGCGCTGGCAAACGTGTATTCTGATCGCTAGAGCAAAGAATCACCGGCGATTACTCTCACCGTCATACCATATTCTAGCATGTAAGCACCTTCACAATGTCGAGCTAGCAGGGGGGCGAGGGGCAACAGTGGTGATCAGGACTGCCAACGCATCAGCCGTCACTGGCATCGCCATTTAGCGAGAACCTAGAAGCTGTGCACAGGAATCCAGGTGGTGATAGAGACCATGTTGTTTCTCTTGCTTTCGTCATGCGGCGGGGTTATACCCTACGCCGCCAGATACTCGTTCATATTAGTTAATAATTAACCAAGCTGTGTAGTGCAGATTTTCTCCTGTCTGCTGTTATATTTTTGACCATATTAAATAATATAGAGCGAGCAACCACCGCACGACACATGGCACGCGACGCCACAGCTGTGGCTAAGCGCGCTTTGTGACAGCGCATCGCCTGGTATTAGTATAAGTATAGAGAAGGAAACATAATAATAATCATAATACTTGCAATTCTGCTATTAACCGTAATGAGAAAATAAAATATTGCGACAGTGAGGAGGTGACTGCAAGACCAGCGGAGAGCGCGCCAAACCCAGTCTGGAAGTCCGGCCGCCTTACTGCCCTATCCTGCCTCTATACCAGAGAGCCTCTTAATCTTCCAACGCATCCTCGCCTACTGTCCACAATATCTCAGCGCTGCAATGGCTTCGTCCTCGCACTGCTGATGCACACCCTGCGCGTACAAGCAACAATTGAGTCGCGCCTCGACTCAATTGTTCGGTGGCTCCACCGCGTGTGTTCCCTCGCAGCTCCGCCAGCTCCCAGCCATCTCAATTAACGCACACCAGTCGATTTCGCCGACTGCTGCTATTCGACCAGCCACAATAAATGTCGTCCAACTCTTGCTGGCGTCTTCCCCCCGAACTCCCTTCCCTGGATTTCGACTTGAACCATTCTTCTTCGTAAGACTTCGCATTCCTGTTCTGCGCATCTTCCACCAATTTTCCATCCATTCCTCCGCTCGGCCTCAGTCGGCACCGAAATCACAAACGCTCCGCCAGCGAACTTTTCTGCGCCTGACAATTGAGCGGTATCCTCCGCGCAATTAATTCCTCTTTATTTCTTCTTTTTGTTTGGCGAAGCCTCCTTTATTGATTATCGCATTGTCTACTTCGCTTCCCTCGTCTACTGCCCCAGCCTCCGCCGTGCCTCCTTTCACTCGGGGAGAGCTTGACGATACCCACGAGATTTACGACCAGCCAACGATAACGAACCCATCGCCGCATCGCCACCAGCAGCAACAGTCTACTCTCCAATCTGCACATCGATTGTCTGTTCCTCCACGTCCATCAAGCGCTTCTGGTAGTCTCCGCCATTTGCGACGACGAGCCTCTCCAAGAGTTGAGAACCCCCAGTCAGCTACACATCGCCGTACCATCTCAGTCGATGCAGCACCGCAGCCTCGTCGCAATCGAAGTAGCACCCGCGCAACCGCAACCCCTCGTGGAGCTGGAGTCAGTTTTGCTGAAATAGCACCCGCGCTCTCCGAAGCAGAGACAGAAGCCGGTGCATCGACTTCTCAGGACTCGGTTCACCAGTTGGGAGAGTCGTACTGGCCTCAACGCTCGACAAGGGTCTCTCCGCGCACCGCCTCTGCTATTCTGTGGGCGCTAGAAGAAGCAATTCGCAAGCCGTTCCCATTCACCCCTGACTTTGAAGAGCTCAACGCTTCCATGTCGGAGCTGACTGGTGCGTCGGGACCAGTGGCAACTGGAGGCAGTGTTCGTCCCCAGAATGGAGGTTCGCGCTCAAATCAAGGCACCCGGCCAGTGCACACTGTAGTGCCGGCAGGTGTGCGGACTCCAACTGATATAATGCGGGATCGTCGAGATCGCGAGGCTAGAAAACTGGCAGAAAAAGAGGCCCGTGAACGGCAGCAAGAAAGGGAATTGAGACAACAACAAGCGGAAGAACGGCAGCAATTTCAGAGTCAACAGCACGCTGCTGCTGGCGCTACTGGAAGAAGTGATTTCACCGCACAGCAACATCAGGGCCCTGTCCGGCAGCCGGCCGTGGTTGACCCAGCCTATATCGAACAAGCTTCGGAGAGCCTTCAACAGCCAGTTCCAACTGGTGGTCGCAGACAGGAACCATCCCAACCGCCTGGAAATGGAACGACTGCCCAGCGACAGCCAGCAGGTCGCAGCCAATCAAGACCGGGGCCTTCCTCATCCCAACAACAACAGCCTGCGCCACAACCTAGACAGCAACCACCCTCGCAAAGCAACACACAGCAGGGTGTAGGTACATCCCAACCCCAATCGACGCAAGTTTCAGCTCCAGGCTCGCAATCACAAGAGCAGTCACGGCGATCTACATTTCCTCATGCCTTTGAACGATGGGAAACACTCTCATCACACTGGGAAGGGCTTACTGGGTATTGGATTCGAAAAATGGAACAAAGCAATTCCGAGCTAAGCCAAGATCCTTTGAATCAGCAGATGGCTCGGCAGATAAACGACTTGTCTGCTGCAGGCGCAAACCTCTTCCATGCGGTGGTTGAACTGCAGCGCCTCCGAGCGTCATCAGAGCGCAAATTTCAGCGATGGTTCTTTGACACCCGTGCCGAACAAGAGAAAGCTCGAGAAGTCCAGGCTGAGCTTGAACGTCAGCTTCAAGCATTGAAACTGGAGAGATCAGACGCTGGCGAATTACGTCAAAAGGCAGATGCCGAACGTAAAAAGGCCGAGGACCTAGTCAAAGAAATGCGTAGGGAACTACAGATCTCGAAGGAGGAGGCACGAAGAGCTTGGGAAGAACTTGGCCGTCGAGAGCAGGAAGAGCGAGACCGCACAGCGTCGCTCCGCAACGGCGAGCCTACACACGTTGGCGGTGTTCAGGTTGTGCCTATGATTACCGGGATTCCCAGTCGACAGAATAGCAGCGCAAACAGACCACCAACACGGGAGGGCCCCTATCCCGGTGGTCCTGGTCCTACGAGCATGGGTGGGCAGCCACGAGAGAACACGCAATACGTTGAGGAGGAAGAACTGCCTGAAACAGATCCATTCACGGAGACTCCAAGAACAGCCCAAACACATGCATATCCACCTTCATCGCATCCGCCGGGCTCCTCAGCCACTATTGTTGGTGGTACACCCAAGTCCCAGCCACCAGCAACGTCTGTAGGCTACGGGGAAACTCCCGGTCATTTTTACCAACATGGCGGCACCATTCTTCACGGAGAGCCAGAGGTTGACCAGCGGTCATATGTAGCTAGCACTGAAGGCAGTGAACTTGAGGAAGAGTACGCGGCGCAACACGGCGCAGAGTACCATCATGATGTTCAGAGTCACGAATACGCTGGCAGCGAGGGAGAATACGACGACGACAGCCAACAAGAGTACCCACCAACCACCAGTGGCGCCCCTATACCATACGGACAAACAAGTGTTGATTACAGCGGTTCAAGCTGGGGCGGCTGGGACTCGATAACTCCACGACACCGCCATCCCACACGTCTCAGTGACGTATTGGAAGAGGACGAACGAAGCCGAACCAGCCCGAGTCGAGCCAGCCAAGCCAGCCGTGGAATGCATTAAGAGGAGCCATAATACCGTACAATCTACTTCGGTTGTCTATATCTAGATTCTCATCCATACAATTTCTGCTTTTTTTTTAACCTTGGATATTGGAGTTTGATAAGGGGCTGGAAGCGTATGTCTTTTCTTCTACTGTAATTGCTTTTTTACCTACTACATTTCATATATTTCGTCTCTTTTCGTTCTTTTGTATCTTTCTCTTTAAATGCGCATTTTCAAGCATCAATAGTGTGTGTGTGTGCCCGATTGCATTCGCATGGATATGTGGATTTTCTTTCTTGGTTTTTTCACTAAAAGAAAAAGGACGTCTGCCTTTTGCTGCTTGGAGGTACGAGTCGATGTCTGGCTTTTCTTGCATATAGTCAATTCAGCGAGATTTCTTCATCCTAAGCACGTGATAATTTCGTATTTGATTAATAAGTTAGATAAATAGGCGGCATATAGGCCATGCTTGAGGCACCCAAGCACGTGCGAAGTAAACACCATATTTTTTCACCTCCCAATTCAACTTTCTCGAAGACCTCGATGCTGGCATTTGCATGTGGTTTAATTTTCAAATCTTGCTCATTTACACAAACTAATTGCAGAGGAACCCAAGGTCGGGACGTGAATATATATAGATATATAAATACTCCGGACTTTGCCGCTAACATCTTATGAACTCTAGTACATATCTGAGTTGGCATTTGGCAAACTAAAGACGACAGTGGTGTTGAATCCCCCCCATTCTAGCTAACTTGGGTTAAAATAACCATCCTCGAGAGGTTGAGTATAATCGATATCGTCGGGAGATGGGGTAGAGGCCTAGATGCCGAATTAGCTGAAGGATTCGTGAAGAATTAAAGGTAAGCTCAAAAAAAAACAGACCGAGGTGAATTCGGAGGGTGATGTAGCTGCATAAGCTGTATCTTGGTCTTCACCTATACTTGGGCTCACTTCTAGCGTATTATTACCAGGTGTTGCCGGGTCCCAGGTAGGCGTTCCCGAGTCAATCCATGGGTTATCGTTGGGTACGTTCGTTGGACTCTGAACTTCATGTATTCGGTATGGATCTGGCTGAACTGACTTTCAGCCTCTAAGTCAATTTCCCGGGGAGGCTATGACTTACACTCTTAGCCTCAGTCTGAGTAGGGTGTGGATGAGTGGCTTTGTATTCCTGGATAGCATCCACGATTTCTGTGTAATTCTTCCATTTTGCAATTTGAAGAGCGTTTCTATACCTATGCATACGGCCCAATTGCCAGTTTACGTATACCTCTACTTCAATATCGATACCTTCGCATTGGAGGAGTCGTTTAACAATTGCAAGATGTCCATGGAGTGTAGCTAGCAGCAAGGCTGTCCACCCGTTATGATTCCTTCTCAGATACCGAAAATTGCATGTCATATTGATTCCTGCATCACGCCCCGAATTAAGTAAAAGTGAAGCTACGGACAAGTGGCCATTTTTCACTGCGTGTAATAAGGGCGTGAAGTCGTCGGCATCACGACGGGTAAGCGGCAATTCGTCGTCTTCGAGAAGGTGTTGAACGATTTCTGCATTTCCATGGCATGCCGCATTCCGCAGCTGTGCAATTTTTAGAGCACTTTGCACAGATGTATGATGTGGAGATTCTGGAAACATGATGCGGATAATATCCTCATGCCCGCTCCTTGCAGCTTCGTGCAGAGCCTCTTCCACCTGTGGAAAGGCTATGTCAACGATGCATAACTGGTGGTCAATCAAAAACTCCACAACTTTGATGTGTCCATACTTTGCAGCCGTACCGAGGGCATTCAGTCTAGTTTTCGGGTCAGGTATGTTAGGATCCTGTCCATTTTCGACAAGATACTGAAGCGTAGACAAGCATCCATAACGGCTCGCCACGCTGATCGGCTTTTGCGTTGAGATTGACCCATCACTGTAGATATATTCTAATAGGCATCGAGCTAGGCTATCTTCATGACGAGCTAGAAGAGTCGAGACATGTCTTTCTAGCGCAGGTTCGTTTGAAGTATCCTTTACTCTCGGAATTTGAAGTACAGACTTAAGAATCGAATATTTCCTACTTAAACATGCCGTTTCAATGACTTGATAAACATATTTCCCGGGATCTAGAGTCTTTTCAAGAAGTAGTTTTACTATAGCGTAGTGTTGTTTTGCAATAGCAATGCCCAAGGGACTATCCTGTAGATATCTTTTCCACAAGTCCCTCTTCCCGACGACTCGGTCGAATAGCTCCTGTGTTGTGAATTGCTCAGTCCAGCGCTCGACAGCTGCCACATTACCAGTGGCGCTGGCATGCCACACATCAATGGATGTGGGATCTTGATAGATCGGAAACTCAGTATCGCCTGATGCGGAGAGTTGGTGCCATTTGGTGATATGTGCAGCAAGCTCATTCTTAGTGGCGAATCCTAGTTGTGAAGCCGGGCAAGTGGGAAACATGCAGAGAAACGAGCGCTCATGTTGTTGATCGTGCTGTATGCGCATCTTGAGGGATTCAAATCCTTCATAGAAGAATTTACAGTAGAGACGGGAGCACTTGAATATTCCCTCTCCATAAAATGCTTGCAATCGATGCTGCAGGACCAGATCTTCAACCGTGCACCGAATAGCTTCTAGGGCTAGCTTTAGATCCACCAGATAGCAATCGTCCGAACGCTTGGCTGCGGTTTCCGTTTCGTTTTTCCAATACTCAAAAGTCCGCAACAATTTGGCATAGAAACTTTCATTCTTGAATGGTTGCAGTTTGCTTTTCGTTTCCCTTGACACAGGATAGTCGAGATCCTCCTCTGAGGAATGGTGATCGAGGAACCTTTGTACTTCGTCAGCGAGCCGCTTGAATGATTTCGAGTCGTATGTTTTAATGTGTCTCATGCAGTCTTCCAAATGGTGTATCCAATTGACGATGGCGTAGTCGATAAATGCATAATGACCGTCCAAGACGTATTGTTTCAACACATCCCCGTCTAGTTTACTGTTGATGCAAGGATGGTTAAGATATCCTAGGCAGAGCTGGCACAGATCGTACGCTTCTTTGCTTTCCAGTACATAGTCTTGCTTGACAAGGTACAGTTTGGCTGTGGTGTGAACGAGTTCAATGGTCCCTCCTGCACGGATTTCCACCAGAGAACCACACAGATGCTTCGAGTCCACCCTTAACTTGCGCTTTTCAAAGTCGATAGTTTGTGTTTCCAGGTCTATCGCAATAGCACCTTGGATCTCGTGCCATTTTAGTGGACGTTTTGCACACACCAGCCATCCCAGCAGCTTACTGGTATACTTGGTGTCTGCGTCGCTGTCTTTCCTTAGAATTCGTGTGATAATACGGCCATAACTAAGAAAGAATTGTTAGCAATCGGTCGCATTATAATTTTACGCATGCGAAACCGCCCTACGCTTCATCTAATCCACGAGGGAATATCTCCAAACTAGTCTCCAGACTGAAATCTGCTCGTGACGCCTGATTGGAGAGGTTGTGCATGACCAGTCTCGCGAATAGAAACATCCCTTTTCAATGTCAGTGCCATTTTCCATAATATATGTGGAAACAAGTGTTCTCACCATCGGCATGGTCCACGACAGATGCTACCACAGCTTTCCGTTCGTCATCTAAAATTCCGAATGTATCTATCCAGGACTCGCTGAGCTTGTCGCAGTAGAACTTGATGTCTGCAGCATTGTCGTCGCTCGATATCTTGACAGTGGGTGTGTGTTTAAGAAATCTGCGACAAATTTGATCATCCTGGCTAATAAAGAGACAGCGAATACCTTCAGAGCCATTCTCGTTGATGGATTCTACTTCCTTCTGGAACCATGGGATGATCTTCTTAATTTCATCCGGATCGCATTCGTCGATACCATCAAGAACAATAAAGATGCGTGGTCTGCTTTTAAAGGCGACACTTAACATGCTTTGCGCCACAGATATCGAAGTGAGAGTCTTTGTATCGCTTTCTACAGCAGAGTTATAAAAGTATGGAAGTAAATCCTTGTTGTATCTGAGCAGCTGCCCAAGAAGACTTCGCGCAATCGAAATGAAGGAGTTTCGTTCCTGGTCCCCATGTTTACAGTAGAAGAAGAGGACGCATGTCGATGGGGTCTTTTGCAGCTCTTCTACAAGTAGTGATGCTAGAATTGTCTTCCCTAATTGGAATCAGGATGGAAAACGTTGAATTAAAATGCTCTTTACTCACCCGCCCCGGGAATACCGGTCAACCACAGCAGTGACGTGCATGAAATAGTCGGATCACACCAGGTACGAATATAGTTATTCTTCAGTATCCAGCTCCCTGTACCTGGATACTCAAATCGCTCCATTTTGTACTTCTCCTGGTCATCTGCAGAGCTGGCAGCACTCAGCCAGTCTCGTATAACAATTCGCTTCTTCCGATTCTCATCTTCCTTACGAGAGCGATATCGGTCCTGTGCATCCGCCTGGGATCTCCGGAACTCCGCAAACTGAAGAAGGTTTGCCTGGCTCTCCAGTAGCAACTTGTGAGACTGGAAATTTTCAATTATACGGGAGAACTTTGTACGTAAATTCTTCCAGGTCGCTTGGAATATCTGTCTCCAGACTACATTTTGGTATTAGCACTAACTTTATTGAGTCAAGTTCATTTCGATCTCATTCCTTACCCTTTTGCTTGAAAAATTTCAGAGCCTTCTTGTGAAATTTGAGAATGTCGCCATAAACCATGTGAAGAATTGTCCGCATGTGTGGATTGTCCTGGAAGAGAGTCTGGTACTGCTTCAACATGGGAAGATTCACCGCCATATCTTCGTACATCTCGAGCAAGGCATCGAAAGCAGCTGTGTAGGAGCTGGCAATCTGGTCCAAGTAAGCATTTCCATGCCTGTGTTCAGCTCAATTAAATCGTACTAATAAAAGAAATTTAATGGGACCCTAAAGAGAAATGCTCAGCGTCTATCGATTCCAAAGCAATGACTAAAACACAATCATACCCAGATATAGGCCACAAACATAGATGCGTTGAGGAAAACCTCGACAACCGTGCCGAACTGTTCCATTCTCTCGACAAAGTCCCGAAGGCGATTAAAATTTCGCATCTTCCTCTCCGACATTTGCTTATTTTGAAGCTTTGCAATTGCATCTCTCAAGTCGTCCGCCGTCGTCAACTGAAAGTCCTGATCTTCAGCTGCAGTCAGGCTACTTCGAAATTTGTCCAAGGCTTGACGGAAGACCGACTCGTCAATTGGACTAGCTGCCATGGCCGTGGTGGTGAAGAATCCATGAAGATCGAGGAGTACTGTAGATACAAGTTTTTTCTCTCTAATTTTCAATTGTTGTTTCCCCGGCACAGCCTCATCATGTGATTGATGAGCCGTGACAAGGCTACCTGCAAGGCTGTGTGCCGATAAACCCACCGAGCAAGCGCCTAATAACACAGAGTGGCGGTGTCATAGCACAGAAAAAGAAAAGAAAGCTGCCAGTTCATTCTTGGGATCGCCTTCCACCAGCAGAGAAAAGGCATCAAGCCACTCTCGCGATTTTTTTCTTCTTCGTCTGTCGTTCATAGGAGCTAATTACATGATTATAAAATGGATTATAGACGGGCAAAGAGAGGTATTTGCGACACTGACGATGTTTCTGAGAAAAGCCCTGTATCTAAGCGATTGGAACACCCGAAGACTGCCTGTTCAGCGCAATTCAGCACTTTTGAACATACTCCGCGCACCAACTCTTCCTGGACTTTCTCTCCTTACTGGCTTTCCGGGACCGATGATAACGAAATTAATACACCCTTGACCTCGGAAGCTTATAGTGACCTGAATGGCGATGCCAAGAGATATCCCGACGCTATGGCGCTGCTGTTCGAAGAAGAGATGCAATGCGATACAGCAGAGTCGGAGGAGATTTGCTTCGGAATGGTATGACCTCTAGCGTTGAGCGTTGAGTTTTCAATTGCTCTTTCGCTCACGTCGATTAAAAATATACATAGTTGTGCGAAGTCAAAGTGCGACTGAAAGACGACCCACGCATATTCGTAGGCACTGATCGTTTCGTTCACAACCCTGCAGACAACGACAAGTCACACCAGCTTCAAATGATCCATCGTGACAACCACATCGCAGTTCAATATACCCCCGAGGTAGACATGGCCGTTGTCAATTCGAACGTGACGAAAGCCATCAGAGCCCTCAATCACCTGAATGGACTCCGCTATGAAGTGCTGGCTTCTGCTGTCGAGCTCTCTGGAGCAATCTCGAGCTGGGTTAGCAAAGGAAAGACGACAGACTTCTATGTGGAGATTATTATATACGGCCCACGAGGATATTATGATGAAATAGGCACTATCTTGTCCAAGTTTCGCTTGTTCCTGCAGCTCCCACGATACCGTAGCGATGATATACCCTACGAGAACCCCCATGTCTGGAAGCTGGATTGTCTGCCGTCCCCGGTTTTGCCTCTGCTCTCTACAGATCCAATGCCAGATCACGCAGCAAATCCGATTACTGAGGCCAATGCTATACTAAATGCTCTTGACCAAAGCGACTTTTTAGACTTGGCTGTTATTGACGAGAGAATAATCAAAGAGCTACTAAGGTAGGAAGCAATCTAGGATCCGCATAAAATCTCGCATCTTCATTAACAAGAATAGTCACCAGAGAACAGGAGTCGATTTTATTGCGCAGCGAGAGGGCTGGCGACCCTCGTGCTTCTTCTCATTATGGGAACCTCGAAAGAAAGGTCTCATGAAATTGTCAGTCACTACTCTACTGCTCTTCACGGCCAGGATCTACTAACAGTCTCGACAGCTACGAACATAAGATTACTGGAACAAGGAACTCATGCGAACCGCGAGAGACAATAGGGGGCATTTTAGCCGATGAAATGGGTCTCGGAAAGACCCTGACTGTTCTATCTGCCATCGTAGGAAGCATGGAGCTTGCGGCATCTTCAAACAGTGTGGACTTACAGTCTGGAATACCATTCAAGCCTCATGGATTCAAGGTCAAGGCAACATTGGTAATTGTTCCTTCCGTGTGTAAGTTCAAATGGTGCTTTTTCGCTCTCAGACGGTCTGATCCTAGACTGATATGAAAGTTGATAGTGCTCATTGATGAATGGATGCGGGAGATAAGAGAGTAAGTGATTTAAACTGGCGATTTGCTAAAAGCAAGAGTTGAAATTATAGTAGACATGTTGCCACCGACTTCCTCAGGGTATTAAGGTATCACGGGTCCAGCAGGGGAGGTGATGACGTTGACTTTTCCAACTACGATATTGTCATCTCGACATATGCTACGATTGCGACTGAGTTTGGGCGTGGTGCGAGCCAAATCCACAGTGTTCAGTGGTTTAGGGTTGTTCTCGACGAAGGTATAGGCCCATTTTCGTGCGTATGTGAATTTTACTGACATGACACCCTTACACCAGCTCATTATATCCGACACCAGAATACAAGGCAGTACCGAGCAATGTCTGCTCTATCTGCATCCTTCCGATGGTGTCTAACGGGGACCCCAATCCAAAATTCTCTCGAAGATCTCGGCGCTTTGGTGCGCTTCCTGAGGGTACCTTTGCTAGATGCTAATGACACATTGCGTCAACAAGTACTGCGACCAGCCGAAGCTGGTAAAGCAATTGGATTCACCAATCTTCAATCATTGTTGAAGTCTATCTGTCTTCGACGCACCAAAGAGTTGCTGAATCTAGATGAGCCCGAAGTAACCCGATGCGAGCTGGCGCTCTCCAGTCAAGAGAAAACTCAATATGACCGCATAATCAATGACTCAAGGCAAGAAATAGACATAGCTGTCAGTGATGGCAGGTCAGGAGAGGCATATCGCGGAATCTTCAAAGTCATTCTTAAACTTCGATTGTTATGCACGTACGGCACATTCTACACTTTGTGGCAGAAGGCGGAAGGAGATGACTCCAACAACCCCGAGGAGGAATTTTTCCTCTTACAGCAGTCCGATCAAGCGATGTGTCGGCTGTGCTCATGCGATATCGCCTCGATCAACGACCCAAGTGACCCAAACTCTGGCACTTTTACCAGTTGCTTCCATCTTCTGTGCAACGATTGTCATGTGCAGTATAAAGAAGAGATGCCAAAGAAAAAGAAAGGTCGAATGCAGCTTTGTACGATATGTCAGGAAATGGGTCAAAAAGCTTGTTCTGTGAAGAGACAGCCTAAAAAACATCGGGAGCAGCTCAGCCTGGATTACATAAATCAGGGTCATTCAACCAAACTATCCAAATTGGTAGATAACATTTCCCAGCACAATATGAGTGATAAAGCGTGAGCTTGACAGTCTTTCTTTATCTCCGACTCTGGACTAATTTTCGATAGCATTGTCTTCTCGGCATGGAAGGGAACATTACGTATAATTGCAGGACTGCTAGCAGCACGCTTTATTCCAGTCCTTCAAATCGACGGCTCCCTTTCAATAAAAGAACGACAGAAAGTTTTGACCAGATTTCAGCAAGATGCCCAGAGAAATGTGCTCCTGATGACTCTTGGGACTGGAGCTGTTGGGTTGGTTCTTCCCATCTGCTTGAGCTTTTTCATCGATAGATGTCTTGCTGATGGCGCGTGCAGGTTAAATCTGACGGTCGCAAACCGAATCCATCTCGTCGAGCCCCAATGGAACCCTTCGGTAGAGAATCAGGCAATTGGACGCGTTCTGCGGCTAGGACAGCAAAGAAAAGTATACGTTATACGCTATATCGTGGAGAACAGCATTGAGAATGTGTGTGATGCTTTTCAATACTTCCATTGACCCTATGACACTGACTTTGGTAGTATGTACAAAGTAAACAATCCAAGAAGATCAAACTAGCTGAAGTTGGCTGGAGTGGGGAGAGCCAAGACTTACAGAATGTGCTTGTGAGTCCAAATGAGTGCTGATCCCTGTCAGATCCTGCCTAACTGACTGAACCCATGTTGTGAAAATAGAAGTTACGATCTGTTCTTGACTATCAATAGTCCGTTGAGTAAGCCGGGCAAGGCATATACTGCATTTTCATGCTCCATTCATGGTGATGACAAGCGTCAAACATTTTAACTAGGAGCACCAAGAAACTCCACAAAGTAGAAATGTTTTGATTCAACGGATTATATCAGGGAGTCGGAGGAGATTGTATTGCTCCATCAATGTGTTCTAGCTTCAACGAAGAGATGACCTGACGTCGTTCTTCGGTGTAGCTTCTACAACTGCGTAGCCAATTCCTATCTGTATGTTCCGCAGCTCAACTCGATACCACTCATGAGGTCAGGTGCATTTACAGGCAGAGCCTTCAAGGATAACAAGACACTTGCCTCAAAGTGTAGCGATATGTTATGACCGTTCCACCATGTTATGCTTTCAGTTGAATGTGACTTGGTCATGACTGATTCCCATCTCATAGTGGACGGCTTTGTCGACAAAAAGCCTTTATACAACATTTGAAGCCTTTTGATTTTGAGACGTATGTATATATCGATAGATCATGTCTGAGACGGAGGCAAGAAAACCCCGATAGATGCTGATATATTAAATTCTGGCATCAAACGACCCGAGATTAACCGATCCCTTTTAATAAAAAATTAGATATTATGGTGAATTTGTTCTTATACAAACTCATTTACACTTGTATCTGGATAATTATTTAGATTGCATGTCTTCTACGGGTAGAACTAAGTAAAGTACAAATTACCTAGTAGCATACTAGTTACTTAAATAAAGTTAGTGAAAATTAGAGTCTTAAATAGAAAAAAGCAAAAAATAAGCAAATTAAAAATTAAAAAACATTCTGTAGCGAGAATTCACTAGTGGTCACTCGCCTAACCACTACAACTAGCCGGCGAGTGGCTTATAATCTTATACGTACGGTTGAGCGGATGGGAATCCCTGTTTTCTGCACATGGTCATATGTGCTAAACAGTGGCTTGAAAAATCTTATAAGCAAAGGTTTCGGGTGAGATTCAAGGCAATAAGTTGTTGAGTGTTAATATCAATGATGAATCGGCGAAGACTTTCTCGATGTCTTCCCTAGATGTGGCGACCAGTTATTTTAGCCTGGAAATTAAAACCAAGGAGAAACCCCATTGTACTGTCCATTATTTTTGATATTAATGTACGGCACTAGTTTGCGCCCTTCAATCCTTTTCGACGTTTCCTACGCTTCATGTCAATTTTTCCTATCATGTCAAGCATTGACCTATGCATTACATATCATCGCATATTAGATATAATACTGAAATCTCACTACATCGACAATCATAGAGTTACTCTATAGTGAATATACACCAATATCTGGTATGTTTAAATTTATTTGCTTATCACGCACCTAATTTCCATGACCGAAATTACTTCAGCTGACGTAGCTTATGGTCCATAATGTCTCAGGGTTCTCACGCTTACTGATCCTTTCGATTATTGGTCAATGCATAACGTGGCAAGTCAGGTACCTTGCAAGGGCCATTTTAGCTTCCACGTAACCCCCATTCTTGATCTCAGAGTTTTCGCCCCCGGAAAACCTACTTACGCAGAAACGATCAACTTCAGGCATACAGGGTCGCGAAGATTAGATCTGTTCAGGAAAACCTGGCAGTCGATCCTACATCTGAAAAAATTTTGGGATAGGGGGTGAGATGGCTGCATAGCCGACATACCCGTGGGCTGTATAATATGTTAGTTCATATTGACTAGGCTATATGTGAAAGCTGACGCCTGCATGGTTAATTTATTAAGCAATTAATATATGTCAGCTGATTGGGTTGGTAGCGCCACAGAACCATGTGTTGGATATAACATTGACCAATCCCTTAGTGGCTTTAAGGTTAGTGGTTAAAATGTGACATCCTAAGACGAAGCTACTCTGGTATGTGGTAGCAGAGCTATCAAAATAATGTCCTACTTTCAGGCAACCCCTGCAGGCGGACTCGTACCCCTCAGTTCGGAGCATATTTTGGTACCGTGCCAGACCTCTGCATGATTACGTTCCAAAATTCATTTCTCATTTTGGAGTCTAGTCTATATTACGAAACCATATAATTAGTCTCCTCATAAGTTCAACGCTTATGCGTGTTTTTACTCGACACTGATTAAGTCGTCGGTTGGATAGCTGTTTATGCTCCGAGACACGAGATATCGATACGCCATAATCATAACTTACGACAATAATATTATCTGATTTTGTGCCCAAGAATAAATTTGAAGCTTAAATAGCTAGTTATTTCGGTTACTTGCGCTACATAACTCAGCCGTATTTTCCTAAACCAAGAAAAACAGAGACAAACGAGTGTTACTTTAATCTTGAAGTATTGCAGAAATGGAGGCTTCTATGAAACTTGGTCCTCATAGGCTTATTCTCAATATCTTGGACCAGCTCGCACAGAGTGAACCAGACAAGGTGTATGCTGAGCTGCCAATATCCCTCACAGATTTCAGTGCTGGGTTTCGCCATATTACGTACCGAGTTTTGGACAACGCAGTCAACGGGGTTGCTTGGTGGCTCACGGAGACGTTGGGACCAGCGCAAGATTTCCCAACTTTGGCATATGTCGGGCCAAATGATCTGAGTCATAATCTCCTGCTCCTCGGAGCCATCAAAGCAGGGTACAAGATGCTCTTTTTCTGGCCACGCTATAGCACCGAAGCTCAGGTCAGGCTTATGAAGGCAGTTGATTGTCAAAACATCTTGACCTCGTCAGTATCATCCCCGCTGTCACAGTTAGTCGAAACGATCGCAAAGGAGCATGGAAGTGCCAAGGTCACCCAGATCCCGGAACTAGCCTCATTCTTCGACGACAAGCACCAGGTATTCCCATATAAAAAATCCTTCGAGGAAGCCCGGGGAGATCCTCTGGTTGTGGTCCATACTTCTGGCACAACCGGATTCCCTAGACCCATTATCTGGAATCATGACTGGGCAGCGTCCTTCGCGTACCAGAGATACCTTGAGCCACCTGCGGGGTGGGAGAGCATTGATCGCCTGATACTTGGGAGACGTGTGTTAAGTCTAATGCCTCCCTACCATGCCTCCCACCTATTTGCCAGCATCTTGTTCACCTTCTACTGTGGTAACACATGCATATATCCCCCGGCACTGGCCCTACCGACGGCCCAAATAGCAGCTGAAGCGTCCAGCTATACTGAAGTCAAAGCCATCACAGTAGTTCCTCCACATATTGAACAGCTAGGTGCCAATACGGAACTCCTCGACACCCTTGTCAGGAATGGTGCTGAGACTGTATTTTGGGCCGGTGGACCCGTATCTTCGGCAGCTGCAGACGCTGTATCGTCTCGACTCAAACTTTTCAATACATGTGGCTCGACAGAGATGGGTATGTGGCCAGTAATTCGCAAATCCGGACCATGGGATCCTAGTATCAGTAGATACATGTGTTTCCATCCGCAGGCCAACGTACAACTTCGACCGCAATCCGAAAACGTGTTTAAAGCAGTAGTCGTTAAAAATGACTCTGATACGGAGATACAACCTCCATTCCCTATATTCCCATCCATAACCGAGTATGATAGCGGCGACCTTTTCTCTCCTGTTGCTGAACCGGACAAGGATTACCTCTGGTCTTATGTTGGCCGTTCTGACGATATGCAAGTGTTTAAAAATGGTCTAAAATGGCATCCGACTGCAGCAGAACAAAAAATTATTTCCGATAACCGAGATGTGATACAAGAGGCTCTTCTCGACGGTACTAATCATGCTCATGTGGTTTTGTTGCTAGAGCTTGTATCTGAGTTTTCTAACAAGCTAGCTGCTTTGCCGGAAGGCGAACAAGCGAAGGAAAAGGCAGCGATCCTGGACGGTATTTGGCCCACCATCGAGGGGATTAATCGCGTTGCTCCAGACTGGGTCCAGATTGACCGGCAACGGGTTGTCTTTGCTGAGCCTGGGAAGCCGTTAGCTAGGACAGCAAAGGGTAGCATTCGTAGATTGTTCGCTGTTACCGATTATAAATCTCAGATCGATGACGTTCTAGAGAGTGTTGGCGTGAAATCGGAGGCTTAGTTGCCGAGTTTCAAACCACCCTGATGATATATCGATATATACGACAGGCATCAATTGATGACACGATTATAGTTAGAGGGACTATGTTTAAGACTATTTTTAAATGTTGAATTTTGTAATTTTATCGGAGTTCTTTTTCCGTCTCTTGATCCATTTATTAAATGATAATAATAAATGATACATTCACCAGATTGAAATGATATCATTGGATATGGTGGCATTTCTGAACGTAACTGAAAACAATATAGTACAAAGCTAGAACTACTAATGTCTTTCCTCAAGGACTAGACCAATCGACTCGTCATCCACGTCTTTAGATCCCTTCAAACGTATAAAATTGCTGGATTGACTAAGCTCATAACCAATTCGAGAATCAGTATTTAATCCCGGGTTACTGTTTGTCCCATCACGCGATCGTTTGACTTTAGTCGCAAGGCCTGACCTGTGCCAGATGAATCGTGCAAGGGGTCTATAAGTTGGCAAACAACAGGCTATCAAATATACCCCGGCCTCAACGTTGGTCCAAATAATAAGTGTAGACGCTGACCATGTTGGGTCCGCTACCGCATTTGTGTTGAAAAAAGTGACGAAACGGAGGATGGAGGCCACGAGTCCCCTATAATGAGGGTAGGACAGCACGAGTTAGAAAAGAAATGCATTAAAAACTTTGCATTATCTGACTGCAGTAAAGCAAAAAGTGATTTTGTGTATTTCTTACAAGCTTCCCATAGCAAATGTGAACATGATACCCAGTTTCATTCGAAAAGAGCACTGCAACTGCAATACTGTCGGGACTGGAAGGACCATGACGATCACGTCGGTTATCATATTGACCAAGCTCGACCAACGGAACCATGCATTTGTGTCGAAACAGTGGCCGTGAGGGCTTCTTGCTGGATCCCAGAGATGATCAAGAGGAATACAGCTAACAAACCCGGCAATGGTGGCGGCTGCCCAGTTTGCGACGACGGCGCCGGCAGTAACGTAGCAAATGATGCGGGCTGTCTGGGAAATGAATATATTCAAATATAAATCAAGAATGGCGAGTTTCGGCGGAACGACGGCGGCTAGGTATATAAGTGGGATAATGAGGACATATTTCCCCCAAGTCACGAGCATTTCTGGGTTGATCTGCTTTACTCGTTCTGCATGAAGTCCTACACCACCGAATTTAACGTCCGCTATCAAAGAGACGTTGGTAAGCTATCGTATCAATAAAAGCACGATGTATTTGGTATTTCATTATTCATGTCATTTCTTCAGGTCCACGCACTCTTTGAATTACAACGTACCGAGGGAGCATCCTATCATCGCTGTAATGAGCACATAGCCTAACAAAGTGAGGTATTCCCCCCATCCCCATTTTATACCGTTCACCCTCCTAGAAATAAGCCGGAGTACAGTTGAGAGTGTATTGAGAGCTAAGAAGACGGCACAAACACCCCAAATTGTCGGCCGCTTGTCTTCCTCAAGAAACCCAGGCGAGGGTTGCTTGGCGGAAGACATGCTCTGAATACGTGATTGTGTTAACTGAAGCACATGGGCACAGCAAGTAAAAGAATATATGACAACATTTGAAGAGGAAAATACTCAAACTCGAAGGATTTAGGCCCTCCGTGCCGTGAAGAAAATCGTTCCTGGAGCTGGGGCGGTTGTCATGAGGTGGTGTTTTCGGGGAACAGGGGTCTCGCCATCTAGGGCGCCACGCGCCGGGATGGTGTTCGCATTGAATTTTGATTGGAATAAGCAGAAGCCAGTGTCTTATTGCAGCTGGTGGCGGTTATATTCCCTGTCCAGGTGGTATTGCATCCATCCATCCTGCATCATGTATAGCAGTTGTATTGATCATTGAAACTCCCGCCAATGATAGTTGTCATGCACAACACTTTCGCTTCTAATCCATGTCTTCCGCCGTTATTCTGCATAATTTTCCGAATCAATTGCTGATACGAAGCCTAAACTGGGGCCCTACCTGTAATCATTCAATCCGCAACAGCGGCGTCAGGCAAGATGCATAATTGGCCTATTTATTAGGTCTAGAATCACCAATCACCATATATCAAAGAGACATTGTTGGTTTGCATGCGCGCTACGTGTGGTAAAGCTGCATTTGCTGCGGGAAAATGCATATTAGGGGCCATTAAGGGTATTTGGCGCTTACAGAAATGATCTAGAGCAGCAAGCTTAGATTACCACCTCTTTGTTTGCGTAATTAGGTTCGGGCACGAAGATCGTAACGGAACTTGTAACCGATTCGATGTTGTAACTTAACCAAACTATTAATTAGTTATTTACCTCTTTGGCTAAGGCCTTCGGCTAGCACGGCCTCCCCATAGTTTGCGGGAAAATAAGAGCACCATATAATCATGTCTTTGGAGGGAATGAGAGACATTCAAAGCGAGCAATGTGAAGCTGGCAAGGCAATTTTTCCTTCCATCGATGACCGCCATTCTGCTACGGATGATCTAGAACCGGAAAATCTGTCGAGAAAGGCTTCCTCGAACAATAATGATGTAGGAGATGCGCAACAGGATGATCGCGAGTATCTTACCGGCTGGAGGCTATTGCTAACCACTATTGGGCTATTACTCTCTCTACTCCTCGTAAATATGGAGGTGTCGATTGTTAGTACTGCACTTATCAGCATAGCGGCCGATTTGAGTGGCTTCAGCACGTCAAGTTGGATCGTCACCGGTTTCCTGGCATCTTATACCGGCTTTTTCATTATTTGGACCAAATTAAGTGACTTCCTTGGTCGTAAAATTGGCATCATCTCCTCATCTATCGTCTTTATTGCCTTCTCAGGAGCCTGTGGTGGCTCGTCCACCATGACACAGCTGATCGTCTTCCGCGTGTTTCAGGGAATAGGCGCCTCGGGAGTCTATGGGATATGTGTCTTATCCATATATGAGCTTGTGCCTCCATATAAATTGCCTATGTACGGTTCCATGGTAGCCGTCACAATGGCTTGTGCAACTGCAGCCGGCCCACTTCTAGGCGGTGCCATTACGGACGTGGGGCATTCCGTCTGGCGATGGGTCTTCTATCTGAATCTGCCAGCGGGAACAATTGCTATAGGCTTGATTGCTATAGCCATGCCCGCCAACTTTCCTAATGGAATTCGCAAAACACTACGGCACCAGCCTCTGGGCAACCCTCTGTCAAGCAGACAGTGGGGGTCTCAACTGGACATAGGCGGTGCGACCCTCCTTCTTTCCGGGACGTTTCTCCTCATAATCGCCCTTTTTGAGGCCACCACCCGTTTGAGTTGGTCTTCCACCGTCACCATCGGCCTGCTGGTTGGTTCTGGTGTCTCCTGGGTCGGCTTTTTCCTTTGGGAACGGGCTGTGACGCTTCGTGAAGGCAAGATTCAGCCGGTGTTCCCCTGGCACTTTTTCTTCAACAGACCTTGGATGGGAATGTTGCTGGTCTCCTTTCTGGTGGGATTTCCCTTTAATGTCGTGGTAGTCAATCTTCCCCAACGCTTCCAAACTACTTTGGACCTCAGCCCCTTCGAAGCCGGCGTTCGGTTGCTACCATATGTTTTGGGGTCGTCCTTTGGTGCTATTGTCTCTAACGGCATCTGCTCAAGACGCAATATCCCCTTCATCGCTCTCTTCTTTGTAGGTGGCATCATGCAAGTCATCGGACTCGCGTTGCTAGCCACACTAACAACTGAAGCCAACTTCCCGCATGTGGGATATTTCGAGGAGACTCTGTGTGGAGTTGGTTTGGGCGTCGCGTTTAGTATTCTCATTTTAGCTACGCCATTCACAGCTGATAAACAGTATTTGGCCGTCGCGACAGGGGCAATAATCCAGCTGCGCTTTCTAGGAGGCGCTATCGGCCTAGGAATTGCTTCAGCCATAATGAACAGTTCTCTTCGATCTCAACTTGCTTCGGTTTTGTCCTCAGAGCAACTAGGAGCTTTGTTAGATAACGCTGAAGTGATGACTAGATTCAGCCCTACTGCCAGAAAGGCCATCCAATTAGCCTTTGTGAAGATATACAATCAACAATTAGAGATCATGACAGGAGTTTCAGGGGCACAGCTGCTCGCTGTTTTCTTAATATGGAAGAGAGGCAGTCAACTGAGAGCAGCCCGACAAACGGCAAATTGATTGATATAACGTGTAATGGATAGCAGGCGGATCATATATTTTTTTGTGTTTGTCAGGCTTTGGCAGCTATTTGTGTGTAGGTCGTTGATTGATTTAAATCAATTTTAAATGCCGCTTGAAACTGGCGGTTATTTTCCTTTGATCTACTGTAATATCCGCCGTCAATAGAGTTATTTATATTAGGAGGAATACGAGGAAACAAAGGTCTTTCGTTGATATAGCGAGCGCTGAAAATAATTTACTAAATTGAATCGGATTTAACAATTTGAAGCTCGAGCACTTCCACTTGAACGTCACATCACAGTCGCATGTTATTACACGTGCGGCAGGGAACAATATTGGGAATAATATCAATCGCTGAGGAATGTTTTTCCAGCTTGGAGATTGGGCAACATGGAAAGTTCCTATGAAACCAAACTAACCCTATCTAATGTCCTTCGAATGGCCTTCACAGCCCCGAACACAGCATACTTGGCCCGCCCACCGGGAATAGAATGCCCTTCATCATGTAGAAACATTGTGCTCACTTTTGGGTCACACAATGCATGCAGCACCTCGCTTGTTCCTGGCCATACGTTGTCGTTCCGTCCCCATATATGCGCCGTTGGGAAGCCTGGCAATAATTTATCACCATCTTCCTTACTCAACTGTTTAATCTCTCCACACTCAAGTGCTTTTGGGTCAAATGGCATGCCCCCACAAAAGAAGACTGCACACTGAAATGGCAGTGGCTTCTGCGGACTTTTCAGTGCCTGTCGCATCAAATACGTGGCCACGAGAGTGGCACCTTGTGAAAATGCGATGACTCCATCGTAGGGACCTTCAAGCTCGAGGAAGCTACCCAAATTGTTCAGAGCTTTATGAATAGTATCCCCAGAATAGAAGTCAAAATATTCGAAATAGGAGCCATCAATGGGGAAGAACTGATGAAGCTCTGGAGCTAGAGACGCTGGCAGCGTCCCTTCAACGAAGTCATAGGTGTGAGTGTTATCTAGTTCATATCGAATTGTGGCTATCCAACCCCCAAGATGTCTGGTTAGCTCCAGAGCATCTATTAGACGCACTTGGGGATACTTACCGATTTGGGACTCCATTATCTATGCATGGTGGTCAGCACTCGTCGATCTTCTCCACGTTGGATAGTGTCATTTATGGATTCAGGCGTACCTGGCAGTTCGTTCCCATGCCATGCAGGCAAAGAAAACGCATTTTTTCCCTTTCCGTTATAGTGTGTCTGAAAGATGTGAGTTGGGAATATTGTGCACTGTTGTATCCCTATTATTATTGTCCTTTAACAGTTTGACAATTTAAAATGTTGGACAAGAAAAGGATTTGGGGCGATGACACTCTTAGAGGACACGGGTTAGATGGTTTGGCTAGTGAGTTGGCAGGATGAGCGAATCTTGCTTTGGGAAATAGATGACCACCCTTTTTCAGCTTCTTTCAAACAACCAACACGACGTTAATCGGATATATGTCCCTTTATCGAGGAATTATCTGCTTCCTGTCTCAATACTACGCGCCAAATACTAGCTTAGCGCCTGACGTGAGATAGATGACCAGGGAGTAAACACACGGACAGTGCCGCCGTGCTCAATAATAGACTTCTCACAGGCAAATTTCACGGACCATATCTTAATGCTCCTGGGGCCATTCCTTGCATAGTAGGGGCCAAAATATCCAAAGTTGTTACCTCGCTTATCAAGAGTGTATTGTACATATACATACATGTAATATTCTGCCGTCAGGCCACCTACAGGGGTTTGCATGCAGTAGTTTTTGAGCACAATTAGCGCCAATGCAGTCTTTCGCACAATAACATGGTCTAGATCAGCAAGCCAATCATCATCCTTGCCGGCGTTCCTATTTGTAACTAGGTGAAAATAATCGCCGAAGTAATCTTGAGAGCGTTTAAGTAGGTCTCACTTAATTGACCACGTTGTGTATTCGGGGTCTACTCTGGCTCAAGGTAAAGGACTGTGGCTTAAAATACGGGCGCTTAAATTGCATACCCTGGCAGCATGTAATCAATAGAGCGTGATATCCGACATAAAACAGGCGGCTAGCAGTCACCAACAAACCGATATTGAACCGCCCTATAGGCACCAACATATTGTAAGCTGAAAGAAATAAAAAAGGGATCCTTATCTACGTAGGTAGTGTTTACGAATACATCAATTAATACATATACCTCGCATCGGCTATAACGAGAAAAGCAGAGGCAACGTTACCTTCGTGCCGGTTAACTACCCTTCACATTGATATCCTATCTTTTTACATTAATCGATACCTTTCAAACTAGCATATTTCAGTATGGCTCCTCATAGTTTGGATGCTATACACGCTGATACAATGATCGATAATTCAATATTTCCGCTTCTTAGCGACAAGGCCGTGCCAGTAGACCCGGCCGGCATGGACAAACTGGAACCGATTGCAATAGTCGGCTTTTCTTTTCAGTTTCCTGACGCGGAAGATTCAGAATCATTGTGGAAGATAATGGTAGAGAAAAGGTGCACTGTAATTGAGACGCCTAAAGACAGAATAAATGTGGATGCTTGGTATCATCCAGATAGTAGTAGACGCGGCCAAGTATGTTTGTCACTTTCATGTTATGAAGGCCATGCTATCTTTCAAACTGACATTCCACAGTATTACACTCGTGGGGCCCATTTCCTACGAGAGGACATCTCACTTTTCGATGCCCCCTTTTTTTCTCTTTCTTCGGATGAAGCTGCCGGAATGGATCCGCAGCAACGCCTTTTGCTAGAAGTCACCTATAGAGCACTCGAAAATGGTAACAAACTCAAACAAGTGATACGAGCCACTGTGCTCTTTAGAGACAATCATCTAACTTCTTGACAGCCGGTATTCCCATTGAAAAGGCTGCAGGCACGCAGACTTCAGTTCATGTCGGCTGCTTTGGGAATGACTATCGCCATCTAATGTGCAAAGACGTTGAACTGACCGCTAATTACGATGTTTTTGGTGCTAACGTTAGTATGAATGCGAACAGATTGAGTTGGTTTTTCGACTTTCGCGGGACCAGTATGAACATCGACACAGCCTGCTCTAGCAGTCTTGTGGCTCTGGATTTGGCTTGCGCAGACTTGCGGGCAGGAAGTACAGATATGGTAAGCTCACCTCATTTTGAACTTTTAGAAAAATGTTGTGAAGCTGCTATCTTCCCGTTCATACTCCTTCCTGACTAAGAAACTCCTTGAAGGGAATTGTGGCCGGGGCCAATCTTATCATATCGCCAGACATTATGCTTCTCATGTCGAATGTCAATATGTTATCACCGGACGGCAGAAGCTACAGCTTTGACCAACGGGCAAATGGTTACGGGCGTGGCGAGGGCATTGGGACCCTAATTATCAAACGCCTTTCAGATGCCATTCGCGATGGGGATACTATTCGAGCGGTTATCCGCTCGACAGCTTCGAATCAGGATGGAAATACCCCATCTGGTATCATGCAGCCGAAAGGCGACTCCCAGGCTGCGCTTATCCGGGATACATATGAGAAGGCCGGCTTAAGTATGGCACCAACGCGATTTTTTGAGGCTCATGGCACCGGAACCCCAGTCGGCGATCCTATTGAGCTTAATGCGGTGGGATCGGCATTTCGACATGTTCGAACTGCTGAGGATCCCCTGGTGATGTATGAATCTAAAATTAATCCTTACTTTTTCCTTCCAAGCTGACACAAATCAAAAGCGGTGCTATAAAGTCGAATATTGGTCATCTTGAAGGTGCAAGTGGGATAGCCGGCGTTATTAAGACCATTCTTATATTGGAGAGCGGTCTAATTCCCCCAAACACAAATTTTGAGAAGCTGAATCAAAAGATAGATCTTGAATTCTTACATATGAAGGTATTTCTCTCTGAATTTTCCCCGGTATTCAATGCATGACTACACTTACTGATCCAATCATCAAGTTACCTCTTGAGTTAACCCCATGGCCTACACAAGGGCTGCGTCGAGCCTCGGTGAATTCTTTTGGTTTTGGGGGAACAAACTCTCATGTTATATTAGATGACGCATTCCATTTCCTCAATGACCATGGCATCATTGGCAATAGTGTGACGGTCGAGCACCCTCCTTCATTGCTTACTCAAACCAATGGCACCCACAGTGAAAAACCATTTCAGCAGATACACGCGGAGCTTCCAGTCTCAGAAATGGACGCAAAGCTCAAAGTGCCAAAGCTTCTAGTTGTCTCCGCTCGAGACAAGGCCGGAATCGAACGCGTTACTGATGCATATGCAGCATACTTCAAAGGCCCGAACATCTCACGACGCCCTTTCAATACCTTTGCGACGAATTTGGCATATACTCTAAATGTACGGAGATCTGCGCTTCATTTCAAAAGTTTCTGGCTTGCTTCTAGCATTGCAGATCTTCAGGCTGTCAAGGAACAAAAGTCTGCTGTATATCAAGCATTGTTGAAGCCAAGCCTTGCTTTCGTCTTCACCGGCCAGGGTGCACAATGGCTGGGCATGGGCCGCGAACTAGCCAGCTTCTTTGTTTTTAAACAGAGTATTATGAGATGTGAGGAGTATCTTCTAGAATTCGGCTGTCCTTGGTCACTAAGAGGTATGGCCGTGTTTCACTGTTTGAACTGTTTTGTTCACTGATCCCTGTACAGAATCAATATGGAACGAAAGTGCTTCCACCAATATAAACTCCCCTGATGTTGCTCAACCAACGAGTACTGCGTTGCAGATCGCATTAGTTGATCTCCTTGAAAGCATTGGTGTCAGGCCTGCAGCGGTAATTGGACATTCCTCAGGAGAGATAGGAGCAGCTTATGCCTATGGGGCTTTATCTGCTGCGGAAGCGATGAAAATCGCGTACTTCAGAGGGGTTGCCGCAGCGCATCTGACAAAAACTCAAAAGCAACGTGGTGCAATGATTGCAGTTGGACTATCAGAACAGGAAGCCCGCCAGTATATCGATGAGGTTGCGAGCCTACAAGGATCTTATGGTCTCCAAGTGGCCTGCATAAATAGCCAGAAAAGCACCACAGTGTCTGGTGATGAGACGCAGGTGGATGCACTTAAAGGTCTTTTGGACTCCAGAGAAATCTTTGCTCGGAAATTGCAGGTGCCTCTAGCTTATCATTCGTCTCACATGTTGGACATCGCGTCCGAATACCGAGATATGATAAAAGATCTAACTCCGGTTGATAAGGAGTCATGTCGCGGGCAAATGATCTCGTCCGTGACGGGTGAGAAGGTTTTCGTTAATACCTTACGCTCCCCAAACTACTGGGTTCAAAATCTCATTTCACCAGTGCAATTTGCAAAGTCTTTTAATCAAATATGTACCGACCCCCGGTCAGCTTTGACAAAGAAGCTCGATAGCAGTCATCGATATCGACTAGGGATCAATATTCTTCTGGAGATTGGGCCTCACGCTGCCTTGCAAGGCCCAATTAGAGATCTCCTAGAAGATTTATCATGGGGTCACGATGTTAAATACCATGCAGCCCTCTACCGTGGCAAGAAACAGGCAGAGTCTTTCCTCAATGCTCTTGGCCATCTTTATTGCCTTGGATGTCCAGTTGACCTAGAAAGAATAAACGAGTTAAGTGGCCCATTGGAAACAAAGCCTCGTGTCATTGTAGATCTCCCACATTATCCGTTCAATCACTCATCATCCTACTGGCGTGAGAGTCAAATCAGCAGAAACTTTCGTCTTGCTCAACAGGGAAAAATTGATCTTCTCGGCAAGTTGACAACAGATTCAAACGCTTTTGATAGCAGGTGGCGCAATTATCTTCGCACTTCGGAACTGGACTGGGTTGAAGATCACACAATCAATGGTACTGTTATTTACCCAGCGGCAGGTATGCTTGTCATGGCAATAGAAGCGGCAAATCAAACAGCCAGTCACCATCGACCTGTAGTTGGGTTTGAGTTGAAAGATGTTGAATTCTCCCGTGCCTTGAGTGTGCCAAATACTGCTGAAGGCGTCGAGACTTATTTTCATCTCCGCAAACCGAGTGATAGTAGCGACACTACAGCCACATGGTCCCAATTCCGCCTGTGCTTCTATGAGAACGATTCATGGCAGGAAAGCTGTCACGGTTTTGTCAGGATAGAGTATGAGACCAAGAAGAACGAAGTAGACAATGGGCGCCATGATCTTGTGGAGTGCCTCCAGTGGAACAACATGATTGCTGAGGCATGCAATAAAGAATTCGAACCCAGCCAGCTATACAAAACTCTCAGAGAGTCTGGTTTCCAGTTTGGGCCTACGTTCCAAACATTATACCACGGCAAGTACGGCAATGAACATCAAGCGTGGGCTTTGGTGAAGATTTTTCAGTGGTTAGACGACCGGTATCCGCAACCTCATATCGTCCATCCAACAACGCTGGACGGAATCCTTCACGTAATTCTCTCTGCGACCTCTAAAGGGGGACTCGAGCTAGGTCCTACTATGATTCCTACCGGCATAAAAAATATCTGGGTAGCAAAAGATGGACTAAGTTCTGCTGGTAATACGGTGGTTAGAACGTCGACAAAAGCTAACTTCGTGCACGATCGAGGACACAATTTCAATATCTGTGCCCTGGATGAGTCACGAACCAATGTTCTTGTGAAAGTTGATGGCTTGCAATCGACCATTGTTGCTGACAATACCAAGGTCGAAGATGCCTCAAACATGAAGCATACTTGTTATCGACTGATCCACCAACCCGATTTAGATATGCTGGATTTCCCTCAATCAAGATCATACTGTGCTCGTGCGCGATCGGATCTTGCTCAAACAGAGTACTTCAAGGAGTTGAATTTCACTTTATTCAAGTTTATTGATCAACACTTGGACGCGGTAGGCGACGTACTGCCGAAGGACATTCCAGCACATATAAGAAAATATATCGAGTGGGCAAAATTACAGCGTCATCTATTTACTCAAGGAAAACTTCCCTTTTCTCAGCCTGAATGGTCGCAGCTACTTCAAAATGAAGCCTTTGTTAAAGCAGCACGGCTCCGTATCGCTTCCGCAAATGCCCAAGGCCATCTTTTCATACAAATAGGGGAAAATCTGCCATCTCTTCTTAGTGGCGAAATCGATCCTATTCAATTTCTCTTCAAGGACGACATGATAAAGAAATTCTATGATGAAATTAACAATCGCCCATGCTTTGACGAATGGGACCTCTTTCTGCGAACGTATGCCCACAAAAAGCCAGATATGAAAATTCTCGAAATTGGAGCAGGCACAGGTGGAACTTCCAGTCTAATTTTGCACTCATTATCTTTGGGAAGTGGCAGCACAGAAGAAAAGCCATTTTATATGTCCTATGACTATACAGATGTTTCACCAGCCTTCTTTGACAAGGCTCGTGAAAGGTTCGGAAAGTTTCCGAGAATGAATTTCGAAGTTCTAGATATTGAGAAAGACCCAGCTACACAGGGGTTTGAGCCGCACTCATACGATCTGGTTATTGCAGCAAATGTTCTTCACGCGACTTGTAATATTCGCGAAACGTTTCACAATGTTCGCAAACTTTTAAAGCCTGGTGGAAAGCTTATGATGTATGAGATTACACAGCCAGATATTTTGCGGACTGGCTTTGCTTTTGGTCTTTTGTCTGGATGGTGGGCTGGAGAACAGGATGGCCGTCCATGGAGTCCAGGATTGACCAGTGCACAGTGGGATCTGGTTTTGAAAGAGACGAACTTCTCAGGCATCGATCTAGACTTTCCAGACTATATCGAGCCCGAATGTCAAGAAGGGGGTATTTTGATTGCTACAGCCTCCGAGCCAAAACCAGTTATTGACAGCAATGATGCTGAAATAATATATTTTGTCGTGGATCCAGCCTCAAACGCACAAGTGAGCGTTTATGAGAAGGCGAAATCCGCACTCACCTCTCGGTATACAGCGAAGTCGGTTATCATTGAAGCGCACAGCTTAGACGAATGCTTGACGCTTCCTGCTTTTAACCTTGCAACCCTCGTGTTCATTCAGGAAACAGACAAGTTTCTTCTCAGCAACATGAGTAGCGAAACATTTTATAATATTCAAAAGGCTGTACATATGTGCAACAAAATACTGTTTGTTACTGCGGGAGGCGGTCTTTCACCAAAGAGGCCCGAATACTCCCTCGTTGATGGATGGGCACGAACTTTGAGAACCGAAAAAGCCTCACGAAGCGTTGTCACATTGGCTCTTGATATTGACAATGAAATCAGAATTCATCAGGTTTCATTCATCGTTCAAATACTGACTGATGTTGTTATTCCTTCCAGCTCTGATGACTACGAACCCGAATTTGTAGAAATCGATGGGTTGCTACATATTCCCAGGGTTCGACCGGACACCAGATTAAGTGACGAGATTCATCAAGAGTCTCTTGAGTTGCAGTCTTCTAGGATGGCCATTCAAAATACAGGCCCCCTCAAATTAGCCATTGGAACCCCAGGCCTGCTCGATACTTTGCACTGGAGGCAAGATCACGAGTGTTTACAGCCGTTACAACCAAACGAGGTTGAGATCGACGTCAAAGCAGTCGGGATTAACTATAAAGACTGCCTAACTGCTCTTGGAAGAACTACAGAAAAAATATTTGGTCACGAGTGTGCTGGCATTGTTACTCGTGCTGGAGAGCTCTCAGAGCTTCAGTCCGGAGATCGTGTCGCTGTTTTTGGCCCTAGCATGTTCAAGACAGTAGTCAGATGCAAAGCGGAGTTCACGTGCAAAATACCAGATAGTATATCTTTTGTCGAGGGTTCCAGTATTCCCACCCAGTTCAGTACGGCCTGGCAGGCTATTGTTGAACTCGGTCGTCTCCGACGTGGTGAAAGTATTCTCATACACGCTGCTGCTGGAGGCACTGGTCAGGCATGTATTCAAATTTCGCAGCACATCGGTGCAGATATCTATGCGACAGTCGGATCAAAAGTGAAAAAGCAGACCCTTATGGAAGAATATCAGATTCCAGAAGATCACATATTTTATAGCCGGGATACGAGTTTTGCCAAGGGTGTCATGTTGAAAACAAAGGGCCGTGGAGTGGATGTCGTCATCAACAGTCTCGCTGGAGAGATTCTTCGAGCGTCTTGGCAATGTATTGCCTCTTATGGCCGATTTGTGGATATTGGAAATAAGGATATTCTGTCCAACAGCAGTCTTCCAATGACACAGTTCGGCCGAAATGCGTCCTTCGTCCAATTCGACGGCCTCATCTGGATGAATGAAAACCCAGGCGCCGCAAAGAGCACTCTCTCATCGATTTTACAGTTGTTTGAGGAGCGGAAATTACATGTGCAGACACCCTTGCAGGCTTTGAGCGTCAGCGAGGTAGAAGAGGCATTCAGGAACATACAAAGTGGGACGTCTGCTGGCAAGATTGTCCTTGAGATAACCCAGGATGCGCAGGTTCCTACTATCCTGCCCAAGCCTTCTTTCAGACTTGACCCTCAATCTACCTATCTCATTGCTGGCGGCCTCGGAGGCCTAGGACGCACCACTGCCAGGTGGATGGCCGCTCGTGGGGCTAAGAATTTGGTTCTTCTCGGAAGATCAGGGCCAACAACGGAGGCAGCATTAAGCCTTATTAACGAGCTGAAGGCCCAAGGAGTCAATTGCTATACCCCACCGTGCGATGTAATTGACCAGCAATCGGTCGAGCGAGTCATTCAGGAAGTTTCACAGAATATGCCCCCAATCAAGGGCTGTATACAAGGGTCGATGGTCCTCCGCGATCACATGTTCAATGACATGAGCTATGAAGATTGGCGCGCTGCAGTGGAGTGCAAGGGCATGGGATCATGGAACCTTGAAGCCAGTCTCCCCCCAAACCTAGACTTCTTCGTTTTGCTATCTTCTGCGAGTGGTGTTGTCGGACTGCCGGGGCAGGCGAACTATGCCTCTGGTAACTCTTACATGGATGGCTTTGCGAGATATCGAGTTGCAAACTCTCAAAAGGCGATTTCGCTTGACATGGGAGCCATGGTCGATGATGGCTTGTTGGCTGAAACCGAAGGATTCCTCGACAGGGTTCTTAGCTACGGCGCGTTGAGCCCGGTGACGCGTCAACAATTCCTTGGAATACTTGATTATTACTGTCGTCCTGGCACTCCCTTATTAACCCCCGAGACTGCCCAGGTTGTCATTGGACTTGATGATGGCTCTAGCGGCGGCCAGCTAGCACGGGTTGTGCAAAACACACGCATGTTCCGTCATCTGTCAGTAAACAACATTCATAACATATCGGGGAAGGAACGTGATGTACAGATTGATTTTCGAAAACAGTTTGCTGCGGCAGCATCACTTCAGGAAGGGCAACAAATTATATCTCAGGCACTGGTTCACAAATTCAAGAATGGATATAAAACCATCCAAGATGATAGCGAAGTCAACATGCAGGCTCCTCTGCACAGCCTTGGCGTGGATTCGCTCCTCGCCGTTGAAGTTTGCAATTGGATCAAGAAGGAATTCTCTGCAGATCTCGCGGTCTTCGAGTTAATGGGTGGCGCCACACTGTCGACTGTCGGGGTACTGGTGGCTAATCGAAGTGGTTTGAAAAATGCGGCGTGGAAATGAGGTCAATCTATTAAATTTCCGATGCCAATTAACAACATTAAAGGACTTGTTATCTAGAATAGTGAATAGTATAAAATGTTCATGTACTCCTCCCAAACTCACCGCTCTCGAGCGACTCACCAAATATTCATGTAGAGATTCCAGATCAAGATGAGCTCTGGAGTATCAGTATTAGACGATCTGTGAGGCAATATGTTGATGGTCTGCACGCGCTCCTATTGGCCAATTCCATGTAGACATCTCGTATTACGCTATTACCTATCGGGTCTAGTGCAATAGACCTCTTCAGCTTCGGAATTGACGGCCATACTCATCAGCTCACTTTTGTCCGCAAAAGAGGATTATTTCTTGTCGCTAGCCAGCACCATGGCATCCTCTCTTTCGTCAGTACCCCAATACATGGGCAGAGCGACTCGTCTGGCTTCCACCTCCTCTTTCTCTCTCAGACGCCAACTCATTTCTCAACCACTCTTGCGCTCCCGATCGACAATAGCCACGCCTAGACAAAATCATTCCAATGGCTTCCTCACCTCAAGACCTTTTTCGACAACCTTCGAACGACCTGCAAACAAGTCGATGGCACAGCTGAAATCCCGTTCGCGAACTGGCCCGTTCTCGTGGAAAGCGGCTCTATTATTCATCATCACGGGCGCAGGAATGATTATTTATTTCCGGGTCGAAAAGGCTCGGTTGGAGAGGAAAAGAATTACAGAAATGAGCAAAGGGGTTGGGAAACCTAAAGTCGGAGGTCCGTTTGTCTTGAAAGACTTGGATGGCAAGGAATTTACTGCGGAGGATTTAAAGGGGAAATATAGCTTTGTATGATCTCCAACGTTGATGTTGACGGGAAAAGAGGGACTTGCTAATGCCGATGATTTTGAAATAGGTTTACTTTGGTTTCACGCACTGCCCGGATATCTGCCCCGATGAGCTCGATAAGATGGCCGCCATCATCGACAAAGTCAAAGAAGCTTCCAATGGCGCCGAAGTCATGCGCCCCGTTTTCATAACCTGCGACCCATTCAGAGACACACCTGAAGTGTTGCGCAAATACCTAGCCGAATTCCATCCCGAAATTATCGGTTTGACTGGCACCTACCAGCAGGTGAAACAAGTCTGCAAAGCGTACCGAGTGTACTTCAGCACGCCAGAGAACGTGAAAGCAGGAGAAGACTATTTGGTTGACCACAGCATCTATTTCTATCTGATGGACCCGGAAGGAGATTTCATTGAATGCGTTGGCAGACAGGATACGCCGGAGAGTGCGACGAGGTTGATTATGGAGCATGTGAATGATTGGAAGAGGGAAGGAAAACCGTTGGATACGACTCGGTAGGGTATCGGTGGAAAGCCGATGATACCTTGCACCCCCAACGTATTGTACAATCTCATGTATTCTAGAAACATGTACTGCGTCACATCTCATCATAATACCTCCTCTCTAGCAAGTGTTCGCTTAGTTTCCGTATTTGGTAGATCATCCGAAGCTGGCAATCGGCCTATCCATAACGAGCACCCCTCGATTGCGATTCTGAAGAAAAGCCCCCTTCAGAGAGATATTCAACAACAGCCGACGAGATAAGACCTACCTCAACTCTCACCCATCCTTCTCCCCTCCGCGTCCCGATCCTTGTTCGCCCTCCACTCGCCCTCCTCGGGTCTCTGCCCAACAAACTCCTCCCTCTTCCACACCTCCAGTCGCAGCTTACACGTTTCCAACACCTGCTCACCAGCCCTCCACGCCGGTCCTCTATGTGCTGCACTCACAGCAATCGCAATACTCGCCTCGCCGATAGGCACAACGCCGAGCCTATGCGCAATACTAATGCCAATCAAATTGTATTCCGTTTTCGCGTCTTGAGCGATCTGCGTCAGCGTTTTCAAGGCCAGTGGTGCGTACGAGGTGTAGCTTAATTGGGAGACCGCGCGGCTCTCGAATGTGTCGCGCGTGGTGCCGAGGAAAAGTACATTGGCGCCAGCGGACGGCGAGGAGACTTGATGCAGGATTTGATTCGGGTCGAGCGAGGAATAGGTCAGTTCGAGGTAGATGTTTTCGGAGGCGAGGTGTGCGGTGCGTGGGTAGGTCGAGGGGTTGAGATGCGATGGCGTGTTTTCAGCTGGTTGGGACTGGGGTGTTGTGCTGTTATCGGTGGGTGTAGATGAGGACATGCTGTAAATATTGGTTAATATGCTAATGGGATGTAGTTTGAAAAGAGAAATATTAGAGTTTGTGACGCAGTTCAGAAGATTAAGGAAGGGATGAGGGGTAGAGCCTGATAAGCAGTCTGATAAGGGAGTGGAGATGGATTTGTTTTCATGCTTTGAAGGGATTCTTTTCTATAGGAAATATGAATATGAGCAATCACTGTGTACAAATAGGCTAGGAATATTCACAGCAGCGTCGAAAACGTCAAAACAACGCAGACAAACTCACGAGCCTGCTACCGGTACTTGTTCTGTATGCATTCTCATCATCCAATCGTCCTCTTCGTCTGGTAGTGATGGAGCCTCAGGATCCATCATGCATTGATCAATTCTCATGATCTGCTTCCCTGTTTCTCTAGCCATCTGGATCACGTCTTTGAAATACTGGACTGTCGACCAGCTGAGATAGTGCATCACGACTATATCTCCCCCTCTATCGATATCCCTGCGGAAGGCTTCAAGTTGCCTCTCCTCCTCATCTGTGTCTGCCCATAGCCAATCTTCAATGTCCACGCTCCAGTTGACGATATATGGGTTATGAATGAAGGCTGCGAGCCGCTGCCTGGTACGCGCCCCGACAGTGCCATATGGTGGGCGGAAATATCGTGCTAGGATTTGTAGTCAGTAGGGCTATTTTTTTGCGTCATATCAAACCCACAATGTATTCCGAGAAGGTCCTTAATCGCGTAGTATCCATCTCTTATCTGGTAGTCGATATCGCTAACCCTCCTGAGGCCTTCCATCCTACACAGAATCAATATCAGTATCAGCCTGGAATCAATGCATGGATCGACTCACTTAGGATGAGAGTATGAATGCAGTGCAACCTGATGACCTCGTTGTAGCATCTCCGCATAGACATTTGTGAGGTTTGTGCTCTCATCCAGCAAACCTTTTCCAACAACAAAAAACGTAACTTTAATATTCTCATCGTCGAGAATCCTCATCACTTCCTGGGCCAACTGCGGATCACCATCATCAATCCCAAACGCAAAAGAATCGGGCCGTTTGCAGGTGAGAACCATTGTGCCTGTTGGCAACTTGCGAGCAATCCTGACGTGCTCAGGTATGTCGTCTACGATTTCCACACTGCGGAGAACAACCTCCTCACGCGTGTAAAATCCATGAAAAGCTATTGAAGACACGCGAGAAAAGTCGATATAGAAATGTGATAAAGGGATATAAATTTCCCCATGCGATGCGTAGCGAGATGCTTCGACGCTATCGAAGGTGCCTGGATACGGTGCCCGGTGCGAATCGCAATCGCCATTATGCTGGTAGAGCGAGATCGAAAACTTTTTGCTCCCTGAGAAAGAGAGGTGAAGATACATATCGTTATAATCCGTCAAGTCGACGCATGAGTCTGATAGCTGGGTGTGATAGTTGTTGTCTGGATCTGATGGAAATAGCCGTACAAAGGAGTCGTCTTGCTCATCGTAATCGTATTCAACCATGAGGTTCTCGCCTGGTCCATGCCAGTAGCCCAGGTCGTTGACTGGGCTATCATGGAATGTGTCGATGTGCAGCTCATTTTGGTGGATGCGACTGGGCATCATCCCTCGAGCAATCGCGACGAACAGAAAAATGGTCAACTTGACCACAGATGAAGGAGAACCCATCGTGACAGCACTGGGTAAAAATATCTGCCAGTGAATGTGAGGAGATAAGAGAATTTTGGGCAGCAGATGTTGCAAGGTTTTAAGGAAACGGTTGTCTTGCATTGAGGGAAGCTACGGCTACTGCTAAACTACTACACCTGCCTTGCCTGATGCCCCAACTTCCATCGCTGACAGTCGGTTGATCCTCGTCGAGACAAAATCATCATGAAACCTTTCGGAAAATTGCTAGACGATTTCTAAATCCTCCAACTTCCACCAGGCTACTATCGAAGAGTGTTCCATAGCATATTCGAACATGTGCCCATCATTCCTACCAGACTAAAATGCTGATTCACGCAAAGTCACACAGCCAGATCGACGTAAATCTGACATTTACCAGTCGAATCCGTTATCAGCTTGAGAAGGCTCAGCAGAGGCAGAAGATTCGAATGGCTCCGGTTCGTGTTTTGGCTCCTGTTCACCATTTTCTCCTTCACCGTCAGTATCGTCCGAGTGCCAATCAGGACTTCCACCCTCTGGTTTGTATTCCTCGAGAAAGTCAGGGACTTCCTGTCCTGCCTCAATCAGAAGCTTGACCAAGGCAGGGGCGATGTCACTGTTCCTCTCATTGTACAAAGAAGTCGCAAAGCCTTCATTACCAATGCGAGCAGTACGGCCTATTTGGATTGGTTAGCATGGTTTCACCCCTTACCGTATTGCAAGCCTAATTCATACCAATGCGATGAACGTATTCATCAATACCACCGTGGTCAGCACTGGGAAGATCATAGTTGATGACGTGCATGACAAGCTTCACATCCAAACCGCGGGCTGAAACACCGGTTGCAACCAAAATCGGTGCTTGGCCCTTACGAAAAGCACGCCTGAGATAAAAAAAATTAGAGAATGACTGTTACAAGGATATACACCTACTCACATGGCATCTTCACGTTCGCGCTGAGTACGTTCACTGTGGATGGAGGTACTGGGCAGACCCTTGTTGTACAGATAATCATCCACTAGATCGGCCTCGTTCTTGGTATTGACGAAAATCAAGGTCCGAGCTGGAGGCATAGACAGAAGCAAGTCGTAAAGGCACTGTTTTTTCATGTCGGGGGTTACGAATACAACCTTATTCTTGTGCTTAGCTCTAGTCTCTCGACTCTCAGGTAATTGTACTTACTCGCTGCTGGATATTTACGTGGGTACTTCCAACACGCCCAACACGGATACGAACGTGATCAGCAGAGAGAAACTTACGAGCGAGCTGACGACAGTACTTGTTAAAAGTAGCCGAGAACATCATGTAGCGATGATCCGCGTGTTCATTTGCATCTGTGTATGATAGTAAGTATCCTTACAGGATCTAGAAACTTTAGGAGATGCTTACCAGCACCAGCGAGAAGTTGGGAAAACTCAGCCTCCCAATCCGAATGGAGGAGCTCATCAGCCTCGTCGATGATAGTGTATCTAGAAAGTGATTAGCCTTGAGATTAAACTGATTCGATTTCGGTCCAGTATTATAACGGGTGTGCCAAATTATGTTTTCCTACCTAACACGATTCAAGGACAGAACATGTGGTCGGCCCATGAAGTCGATCAAACGACCCGGAGTTCCGATGAGAATGTCGCACCCTTTTTGAAGTTCTTCCTGCTGGTTTCTGACAGGGCCACCGCCATACACAACACAAGGTCGGAGCATAGAACGATAACAGAGACGACGGGCCTCATCAAAGATTTGATAAGCAAGCTCACGAGTAGGCACGATGACAAGGACTAGCGGCTCAGCACGAACGGTATTGCCTTCCAAAGCGAACCCCGGCGCAGCAATGTTAGGACGAGGCGCCGCCAGCTTCTTTGCCTTTCCCATGAGTTTGGATAGGACTGGAATGAAAAAAGCTGCAGTCTTTCCCGACCCTATGGTTCTGGTCAAAATTGCACCTTCATAGTCACGGATCTAATGTTACTTACCGGTCTGAGCCACAGCAATGAGATCATGCCCAGTGAGAACAGCTGGGATGGCATAGGCCTGGATTGGAGTTGGCACTCTGTATCCACAGAGACGGACGTTCGCTTGCATCGCAGGATGAAGGCCGGCATCTTCAAAGCTAGTGATGGGTGCGGGACGCTGAGAAGATTCCGCGGTAACTTGGATGTTCTTGATGCTGTGACTTGGTTAGACCTTTGCTCCAACGTCTCCCGCCCGCGAAAGAATGCAACTTTATCAGTGATCTATCGATCAATCACCAAGGAAATAAAGACTCGGCCATCGAAGCATATTGGTTTGGGAGAGGTGTCTGACTTACTTTTCGAATTTGACACCCACACGGTTGATAAAAGCACTACGGAACAGCTGTGCCTCCAGACTTTTATCCTCGGGGCCAACATCGCCATACTCCTCTTTCCACTCGTAACGAGAAGCGCTGGAGGCCCACCCTATATCGTCAGAGGACTCAACGTCTTCAGTAGCTTCGCCATCCTCGCCAGACTTCGCAGCAGGACCGCCGTATTTGGCATAATCATATTTCTCTGGTTCATTCCAACCCTTTTCACGAGCCAAGGCTGCGGCTGCAGGGTCGATGCGACTCTTGCGCTCGTCCGTGGAAGGAAGAGCAGCAGCGAGCTCCTCGGTATCGAAGGTGTCCATTGTGAAGACTTAGACCACGAAAGAGGTGCGTCTAATAAGCCATATCCACATGGGGATGGGAAAATCAGAGAGGGGACGGACAAACTTGAGAATGTACGAGATGCACAGAGAGGAGAGGGCAAAGGCAGTAAAGAAAAGAGAAAAAAGAGGATGAGAAAAAAGGCTGAACAAACGCACAGGAAACAAACACAGGCAGGTGGGCCAATCAAAGCTGCGGCTGCAGGGGGCTGGGAGCAACTGCTGCGTTTGCACTGGTAAACAACACCCACCTAGCATCGTCGAAGAGTATGAATGTGCTGAAATGATATCATACTATCCTTGTACAAACTAAAGAAGGAATATATAGCAACTTACCTCAAGAGCACGGATTTCCCGAACTCGGCTAGATGGAGGGAGGATGAGGTTGAAGACGGGGGTGAGGATAGGAGAAGAAGAAGAGAGGGTGTGAGAGAGAAATCAGATTCCTTATAAGGACACAAAGACTACGGCTGCCCAATGATGCGATGGTAAAGAGACCGCCTTGCCTGCCAGTTATGCCCCCGCCATACAGTCCTGAGGCCCCAACGGAGCTCTCAATATGTTGAACGGGTTAAAGACCTAGACATGTGTAAAGCTACATATTAATTGATGTGGTAGGCAATAAAAGATATAAATATGATAATAAATCTAGAAACATATACACGGACTCTAGTAAACTAATCGATGTAGTCCATTAAACCTACTCCTCGAAGTCATGACTAGCTAGTCGTACCGTTGTATTCCCTAGTTTGATTCGAGATACCAGTTGACCATACCGCCCTTTCAATACGTATATTTGAACGTTTGACGCTTTTGAGCTGTCCCACAAGGAATCATTGACGCATTTACTGCAGCAAAAAATGAAGACATCTGTGTATGGTAGATCTAGCTGTTCTTTACTGAGTGTCGGGGTGGTTGTCAAAACATTGATATTTTGAAGAAGAGCATGCGCCCAAGGAATAAATTTGTAAATTCAAATGCTCTATATCAATGATATATTCTTAACCTCAACGCCTAAGATTACACATTAACGTTTAATACGAATTGATATCAATTGATATCGTTACATACATTAAGATTTAAAACTCTGGATATCAGTCTAGCAGATATATATTTTCATTGCTTGGTTATAGAGGCTAAACTATATGTGCAGGTTGACAGAATCTACGGGGCCGCCGAACTAGTTGACCATAACGAATTGGCCGATTCCAGGAACACCATCCAGGACAACATACACAACATACGGCCCAGGAGGTGCAATACTGCTAGACGGTGGCATGGTCACATTCACTACTTGGTATTTGGAACCGGGGAAAAATTTATCAAAGTCCAGAAAAAGTAATCGCTGGCTCATGTGTAGTGAGTGAGTCACGAACCCGCCGTGGTAGAGAGCAATCTTCAACGACTGTGCGCTCTCTGTGCCGGTGAAGCCGACAATGAAATGGCTACCGTTTGCTGTGAGATTCTTTTGAGATATCCAAATATCCTGCGGTCGTCTTAAAGCTCTGTCGCCAGAAAGGTAAGGTGGTGTAAAAATCTCGACTCGAAATTCAGTCGGATACGCAGTAGCTAGTTCGCTGGGGTCGGATTCCAGGAGTGGTTGCTCGACGGGGTTAGAGCCAGCTACCATTATAGTGCCATCCAGAAGCAGCAGAGCTACTGAATGATACATCCGAGGTATTTTGGATGTACCTGCAATTGTCCACCTAGAGCCCCGAGGCTGGTCAGGGTCGTAAAGCAGAGCATCAAAGCACGGCTTCTTGGCAGTCCCAAAACCTTGGGCACCCTGTCGAGCACCGTTCAACCAAACCACCTTTCCATCGGGGATCAGTACTCCCTCGACCATTATTCTCTCTTCTAACATACGCTCTATCTCCCATACAGGGTCTGCGGACAGTGGCTGGATTCGCCCACAAGTCGGATCCGCAGGGCTCTCTGGATCGTCGTATTCTCCGCCTCCACAAATCATGACTTCGGGGACCCAATCCTTATTATTAGCCAATGGTAGCAGCACGCTCCCCCCTGTATTGGGATATGTTCGGTAAGCCCCAGGTAGATCTGGCAGTGACTGAACAGTTGCTTGTCTCTGGGCATCGTATATTTCTGCTGAGCGAGACACGAAGATAAAAATATTTCCATCTTTGAGCAAATGCAGGAAAGGATACATGTAATAGGGTTGATTTCTCTCCAGAATTGATAAGCCAATGCTGTGGGTTATTGACACGCCAATCTCGTTTAGAATTTCAAAAGTTGGATTGTTATTGTCGCCGTTCATTGGATCCAAGCCATTCAGACTGCCGGATACCACCAAGAGGGTCTTGTTGTGCATTATTTGCACACTGGAGTACCAGCGAGCAGAAGATAATAAGTGGCCAGGTTCATCCCAACCGTCACGGTGATTACCATGTTGGAAGTAACGTATTCCGCGAAAACCGTTGCCAACACTTGAATCAATCTCTGCAAGGGGCTCATTACCGCCCACTGATATAACACGGCCATCAGCAAGAAACGAGCCACCAGAGCAAAATGCGTTCGTCTTGTAAGACAGTGGACGTGGCGTATTGGTGGTAAAATTGAATTCGGCGGAGTAGGCGTACCGACCGGTCCCCAACGTCAGTTGAGTGTAGTTTTCGACCTTATCTAGGAAGACAGCATTTCCATCCGGCATCAACGCTGCAGCCATTACCGGGACTCCCGACTGACCGACGACACGAAACTTCCCTTCTGGATATGGTCGCGGTGCGTATCTGCTGGTGGTGGGAGCATCGAGGGTATTGTTTTCATTGCTGGCTCGGTGCTGGGTTAGATTCGGGTGAAGGTTGGACTTGGAGTCGCCGTAATGTAGCGATACTTGAGGGTTACCGACTGGAATCGATTGTGCATAGTGAATTAAGAAAGATAGCAGTAGAAAAAGAGGGTGCAGCATGGCTTCCAAGCCGCAGTGGAAAGCTACGGCTGCGTATATTGATAAACAAGATAGGGATAAGAACAGGGCTGTCTCAACTTGGTCAGAGATCAGGAGTCAGGTAGCAGTGCAATCTGCGGCTTGCACTCTGATTCGTGTTTTCATGGCAGAAAGCAGCTCTGCTTGCAGCAAAACAGCCTGTCCGACATGGTTGGAAACAACTGGGTAGAGGGAAGGAGCCCGTTTGCGCGCCTCACCACCTGCCTCCTGCCGTCCGCCCACAGCTGCACACGCTTTGCTTTGACCTTCCATATTTCACAAGTTGGTAAAATTAATTGCGTGGTTGGTGTTGTGCCGTACAAATCGTGGGATCGGGTTTCCTTCTGCGCAATTCTTCGCTGAGAGTTGTTTCGCAAACAGCGATACCGGCCCGACATTTCTCAATGACGCCAACACTTGGAATATCTATCCATCCGATTGCATTGCAGAGCGACAGAATGGCTTGCAGGATGGACTACTGAACTACCAGGCCTCTCCCAGCCTCTCTAGATGCATGTCATTAGATGGGGCTTAGATGCATGGATTCTGCAGCTATGATTGGCCGAGTGGCTTTAGCTGTTGGCCCAGGAATAGAAATACATCGTCACCTAACTATTGGCTAGTTGGCAAACGTCGAGACTCGGCTCAGCCCGGTCCTATTGCTGGATAGCTGTGTTTAAAACAAAGGTTGATATTGATAAGGTGACAATTCAATATCGACATGAATATGGAGAATCAGAAGCTTCCATTTCTGCTCGAAGACATGCAGATCAGTTCACATAGGATCAGAGCGGAAGATATTCACACCATGCGGCTGGAATATTGGAAAGCTGTGACTGGCGATCCGCGCTGTGTTGTGTTGGCTCTAAGGAAAGCCGCTAATTCAACCAACGCATGGACCTACTTCATTCATAAAAATAGATCGCATTTTATCTACTAAAGTGTTTCCTCTACAATATCCCATCTGATGGAAATCACCCAGTTGAAGAGACGTTCGGAAACATTCTCAGCTGATACTAAAGCGGGACATACACAAGACTGACTTCGATCGCTTCTAAGCGACTACGGGGGAGGATGTTTGATCGACAGGAACACACAGACGGACTACAAGATGTGCGTTTAGAATTGCTACCAGGGGAAAACCTAGACGCATATGATTCCTCTTCGACACACAAACATAAAGACCATGTATCGACACAGACTCACCCGATTTCCACCTTGCGTGACTCCAACCCAAATTCAGCGCCATACGAATATCTACAAAACGTCAAGGAAACTAGAGCACCAAGCGATGCACACACAACAGCCTGGGAGTTACTATCCGAGTGGTATATCTGGGAAGTACTGGCTGTAATCGTATCGGCAGGTACCCTGGTTGCAATGCTCGCCATTCTTGGCGCATTCAATAAAAAACCGCAACCCGGGTGGAAGCTCATGTCACTAAACTCCCTCATTTCCTGGCTGAGCACCATTTCGAAAGGGTGCATTTTATTTGCGATCAACGAGACGCTGGGTCAGCTAAAATGGGTGTGGTTTACGCAAAAGACACGGCCAGTGCCGAATCTCCGAAGCTTTGATACAGCTAGTAGAGGGTTCTGGGGGAGCGCTCAGTTGATTTGGGAACTAAGAGGCCGGTAAGTTGTCATTTTTACAAATCAGCTTGTAAAAACGCTGCGTGACAACGATTTTTTAACTGGTTCCAGGCATTTCGCTGCCCTTGGGGGCCTTGCTGTTATTTTGGCGCTGGCTTTGGATCCTTTTGCTCAAAATCTAGTCCGCTACTACGAGCAAATGGTAGTGGATCCCTCTCAAACAGCTTTGCTAGCAAATACTACAATATACAAAACCAGAGGACCATACATGAACGGGGGCCGTAAGTCAACCACAGTCGAGACTAAGACCTTGACTCAACTAATAGACCTGTATAGTTTTATATGTGGACCCAGTGCTGAAAGCAAACGTGTATAATTCACTATTTAATACTGACAAGCAGGTGCCATGGTCTGTAGCTCAATATACCTGCAGCTCGAACAACTGCACCTGGGGCCCTGTGGCATCCCTAGAGTACCGTGCCTTGTGCGCCAACGTGACAGACAGCCTTAATATAACGGCCAAAGAACTAACATCAGGAGGTTATCAAGGAGCAGTGAATATTTCACTCGGTCTCCCAAACAGTACCATAGGAGCTTGGTTCCTGCTCAATATGACTGTCGGCGTGGCGGTCACCACTTCGCCAGTCCATCCGCAAAATGCCTTGGTGTACAAAAATGGGACGACAGTGATTCAGTACATTGCACCGTATGGGATCACAAGCTTAGAAGGTGATAAGTTTGCAATACCGGGATTCACCACATCCACTTCTTGGTTGGCAACGGAATGCTCCTTGGAGCCAATGGTTCGGAGCTTTAATGCGTCTGTGAACAACAGTGCGTACAGTGAGACGACAATAGCAACTTGGTCAAACCAAGACACTCAAGTGGTTAACGGCACCTCAGTACGGGCCTTACAGCCACCATGGGGTTCTGAAATGGGCACTCAACCAAACCAGACGTTCCAGATATATAGTGAGTCTCTAGCATCGATTAACGAATTCCTCACCGAGCTCTTCACTGGAAATGCGTATGGAGATAATACAGGGATGGGGAGGCTTCTATTTCGCACCGATAGTAGTCAAATTTATGCCGCCTTGGATGTTATCCAGACCCTCACTATGGGCAATATCACTGGCTGTGGATTCGAAGCAGCGGAAAAGCTGTCTTGCAGTATGAACAACGTTGCGGCAGCAATTTCAAAGACACTACGCGATTCTGAGTTTATCTCTGCAGACTCAAATCCGAGCCAGGCAAACATGACCTCTGGGCATGCAATGTCTCTCGTCACTCACGTTACCGTGCGTTGGGAATGGATTGTATTGTCGATTCTTGTGTGGCTTTTGGGGACTATCATGCTGATTGGGACAATCTGGAAGACTCGGCAAGAACATGCGCCCAAATGGAAGAATGACCCCTTGCCCCTGCTTTTCCTTTACCAGGCTGAGCAAAAGGGATTGCTAGCTGAACAAGACGTTTTCAAGCACCCGCATGGGCTAAAGTTTCGACTCCATGGAAATAGTAACGTGACAGACGAAGGGGGTGGGAATGCAGTGAAGAGTCGCACTTATACGTTCAATGCGTGAGACAGCAGACCACTACCAGAAAATGTGTCTGGGATGAGAAAGAGTGAGCGCTTCATTATAACATTTAAAGATGTACATGTATAAACGACGTGGGATGTGACAATGAATTCTGTAGATAAGATCCACCGGCAACCAATACCTGGCTGCACTAGATCAATTGATATGAGATTATTACAATGCTGGACCGCTGCCAACATGGAATATTGAATGCGCAATATTAATAATCACGAGAAATAAGCTGGTGCCTGGATGTGCAATTTGCCTGCTGTTTGCGACGACTGAAAATGGACGAGGCCGTCAGATTCCTCGGGCCGATCAAGTAACCCGAGCAATCTTCCCCCACCATGCCACTACTAATTACTCAACAGTTGAATTATCACTCCTATTAATTTCTAGTGCTAGACTGCTAGTAGTGCTGAGAAGCCAGAGCTGCTCACCAACTGCTGCTGGCTACTCCACCCTAGGCATCGCTCCCACCGGCCAGAAGGAGATATACGCCGTAAGCCTGGGCACGACTGCGGTATCAGCGCTGCGAAACACAAGAACAGGAAAAACCAAGGGAGGAGGGATTCTTCCCGTCATGATCCGGCCACAATTGGCACCATTATTATCGCATTGGCGCTTTTTCTTTTGAATCTTTCTCTTCTCTCTTGCTCGGCCCTTCGCAGCCTGTCGCCTCCATGTCGCCTCTCCAGAATCCAACAGACGCTGAGGCTGACCCTGCCCGCCCGAGCCTAGAAGCGGCCATCATCAACCCGGGTACTGTCAAAATCAACGTGCAAGGCGCTTACATCGTGGACGACCAGCCCCAAACGCCAGAAAGTGCGACCGATGGCGACGGCGTGCATTACGAGCGGAAGGATATCCGACTTCCTCATCATACAAGTGTGGTGAGCCATGTGGCTGTTGATGTGAGTCTCGTGCCTTTTTTTCTTTTTCGTGTTCAATATTCCCCGCAATTGCATTCCAGTTCCCCGCAGAACAATGCACCACTACAAAAGAAAAAGGAAGTGGCTGACGAGGCTTTGGTACGCAACAGATTGGCGGCTCGTTGGCAAAGTTGGTATATTTTACAAGAGAATTGGAGTCGCCGCAGGAAGGCGGCCGTCTCAATTTTATCAATTTCGAGACGGAGCGCATTGACCGGTGCATCGAGTTTATTAAGCAGCTGAAAGAGGACCACGAGCGACTCAATGGCTCCGCACCAGGCGAGCTGTGCGTTATTGCGACCGGAGGGGGAGCTTATAAATATTACGACAAGCTGAAGGCGACACTCAATGTCGACATTATGCGGGAGGAGGAGATGGACTGTCTTATAACTGGTAATATCGTGTTTTGTCATGTCACTTCTAAGCTTGCGACTAACATTGCTTTCGGTTCATTAGGCCTTGACTTTTTCATAAACGAGATACCGAACGAAGTATTCAGCTACAGTGAAACGGAGCCCATGAAATTCACAGAACCCCGTGCAGGCGCATATCCTTACTTACTCGTGAATATCGGGTCTGGAGTGTCAATGATTAAGGTGTCTGGACCTAATCAATTCCTGCGCGTCGGTGGAACACATCTCGGTGGAGGAACCTTTTGGGGCATATTGGCACTTTTGACCGGGGCCACCACGTTCGACGATATGCTCGCAATGGCGGACCGTGGAGATAACAGCGGTGTCGACATGCTGGTCGGCGACATATATGGCATGGATTACACAAAAATCGGTCTCAAGAGCACCGCGATTGCGAGTACATTCGGCAAAGTTTTCAAGATGAAGCGAGCTGCGGAGCGTCAGGCCGAAGATGGACGAAACCTTAGCGAGGACCATGAAAATACGTCGTCTGTGCAATTCAGTCATGAAGACATGAGTCGTAGCCTTCTTTTTGCCATCAGGTAGGTTTTCTCGTAGCAAACCTTTTAAGAGCCACAACAAGCTAAATCGGAACCAGTAACAACATTGGTCAAATCGCGTACCTACAGTCAGAAAAGCATCAACTTCAGCATATTTACTTCGGCGGCTCGTTTATTCGCGGGCATCGTCAAACTATGAATACTCTTTCCTATGCTATCAAATTCTGGTCCAAGGGCGAGAAGCAAGCCTACTTCCTTCGACACGAGGGCTACCTCGGCGCAGTTGGCGCCTTTCTCAAACGACAGCCACAGAACTGGGGCCGACGGAACAGTATCGAAGACCCTGCGCCTTTCAAACAAGTTCAGGAGGATCTGCGCCAAGAGCTCCAACAAAAACAGCAGCAATCCAGCCAGGCTCAACTGCAAAGCTCCTCATGATAAGAAGCGAAAACAACGATATAGAAAGCGAAGAACACGGTAAATCTCAGACCTGAATATTGCTCATTTTTCTGCCATTTTCCGCTGAATCTTGAGTTCAGACTGAGTGGATGAAGCGGTCTAGACCATGAACACTTCTCTTCAGATTATATGATACCCAATTTGTCCGATGCCGATAGAGGTTTAAGAGTCGGGCTGTTGATGGAGTCATGAATATTTTACATTGTATAATTTAACTTCCACTGGGTCGGTGCATTTGTGTTTTGACTGGCCGCGTATGATATTAGACATGCCATTTTGGAATTATAGACGATCTTTCTGTTTTACCTCTATTTTTTTACGCCATTCAAAGGTCCTTGAACACCAATTGCAATGTGAAAACTGGAAGTGGAAACCGTACAGCCTATTTTAAATCTAATCCTACCAATTGATGTACATGTACATGCGGCGGAGGATATTGCAATCCTGCTAAATGAGAGCTGTTCGAGACTTGTTTGATGTGTTTGCATTTAGGAGAATGTTTCATTTGTTTGCATCAGCCCGCACGCTTTGGCACGTGATCCCCTTTTTGGGGATTGTCTTGGCAGCGAGTATACTCCTGGACAAACACTCAACTACTTGTCATGGGCGATTTATAACGTCGCCCGAGGCCTGATGGCCCCTCAACCGCAGTCGCCGCCTCCGATTCCACCCCCAGTCCCTGTCGAGACTCATCCCAACAGGGCCGGAGGGTTGAAGCCGCCGTTGCCAAACCGTGTCCCACCCGATCCAACACGACTTGCTCCAGAACATGCATATTACTCTCATTCACAGCCACGATTGTGGCACGATGATTCCGCCAGTTTAAGACCGATTAGCGGTGCTATTTCCACCCCGGCTGCTGTTGCTGCTCTAAGGCCACCGCCTGCAGTACCTGGCACGGCGCCTAGAAAGTCCGACGGCCGCAAGCTCAGAGATGGACGGCGAAAGAAGCGCAAAGGGGCGTGGAAGAAACTTCTTTGGGTTCGACAATCTTGTATGGAACTCTTTCCTGGGTCTTCCGGTTTTCTGGGGTAGAAAAATTGCTAATCAGTTCTAGATCCGGATAATTATACCGACGCAGAAACTTTCCTCGATCACCTCCAACGAAATCCACGTCTGCGGCCGTACGACTTCTGGCCGCTTGTTGCCGACTCTACAGTCATAGTTCAACATGTGTGCTCTGTCGCAATTTTCGTCTGTTGTTTTGTGGGGATTGTTCACGATAGAGTGAGCCCGGTGTCCGTGGTCGGCTGGGGTAGTATAGGCACCGTATTAGGCTGGGTTCTGTGGGATTCTTGGGTTTGGAAAGAACAACGCGAAGCCTTGCAAATAGCAACACAGCTTTCCGAGAGTGGTGAGGCTGACGACGGGTCGAGTGCAAGTTCTACAAGCTCACATCACCCACCATCAGCGGGATCTCAATCTAACGGGAACGCTGGCAATGTTCATGGTCTAGGTCTCAATATCCCCCGGTCAAGCTCAGAAATTCGTCTGCGACGCCGAAGCACGGAGATGAGCGCATCGTCCTTGCAAAATGGTAATCCAAATTCCCCTATTCTACAACCCACGAACATATTATATCCATTCAATGAAGACGGCAAATCATTGTTGTCAACGCGGAATCGACAGCGCCTTGCAACGGTCAAATCCGCCGCTCTAATATATTGCGCTTTGCTCGGCCTCAGCCCAATTTTGAAATCCCTCACAAAGTCCACTGCAAGTGATTCTATCTGGGCTATGAGTTGCTGGTTGATGATAATCAATATTTTCTCCTTCGACTATGGCAGCGGGGAGGGGGGAGCAGATGTCACCAAATTCCCTGCTTCCTTATCCACAAATGCGGCATTGATGGCGTCAACGGTGCTCGCCTCGCGTCTTCCTTCGACCACGCATGTGTTCAGTTTAACCCTCTTTTCCATCGAGGTATTCGGGCTCTTTCCTGTTTTTCGACGTCATTTGCGGCAGGTGTCCTGGACTGGCCATCTCATCCTAACTTTTGGGTTGGTTCTCGTCGCTGGTGCGGGCGTTGGAATAACGGTTCGAGGTGGATGGGCCGCTGCTATAGTAGGGTCAATCATGGGCAGCATTCTCACAGCATTAGCAATGGGGTCTTGCAGCTGGTGGCTTATTAGCCTTCAGAAGTATAAAAATGTTGTTATAGGACCGTGGGACCCAGCTAGGCCAATAATCCGAAGAAATTGGGATTAGCATTGGCGTCGATATAATTTAAATAATATTTTTCATGATTCATTGACACGTTCTCTAATAAAGCGAATGAGAACGAATTCCTTTGTAGTCAATACAAATTCGACAGTTAGAAGATCGTATCCAATTTAACCTCTCATATCGATAGCAATATATGCAAGGGTCGAGTAGTCACGACTGTACATAGCCAGCTAATATCGTTCAATCAACCACTGCTTCCTTTCACCCTCCTCCATCGCCGCCAACTTTTGGTTTTCTGCTCTTTTCACAGCACAATATCTTTCTACGAATCTGGGACCCATTATCCTACGCAAATCTTTATCGGCCTCCAACGCAGCAAGGCTCTGCTCCAATGTCTTCGGGATCTGCTGTACAATACCTAACATCTCGCGTTCCTCGGTCGACAATGTTGCAGCGTCAACAGGGCAGTCCGCGTGCATCAGCGGTGTTTCATTAGCTATGCCAATCAGACCAGCGGCAAGAAGCGCGGCCATGGCAAAATACATATTTGCCAAACCATCAATAGATTTGAGCTCCCAGTGCCCCGCTTCGATCTTGCGGATCGGCGTTTCACGGTTCTGAGATCCCCATGTTACCCATTCACTTCCTGCCCATACACCAGAGGCAACTCGGGAGTAGCTGATTTCTTGCGATAAGGAAAAAGCGGTTATCGACGGGAAGTGTTCTAGGACTCCGGCTAGAAAGGGCTCTTCGTGGGAAGTTGGGGAGATGGAGAAATGCGCGTGAGACGCTGTCCCTGCTGCAAACGGATAAGGGCGCGGATAGAGAGTAGCGCGTAGACCGTGTTTTTCAGCAACGTGCTGCACGGTTTGACGGGCTTTGAGAAGGGTGTCGACTGCGGCGAGTGGTGAAGCTGGAGGGAGGATGAACTCGAATTGTCCGGGGGCCGATTCGGCGTGGAATTGCTCAAGATGGATGTCTATGCTGGCTAGAGTAGTGACGATTTCCTCGAGAATAGAAAGCGCGTTTTGACGAATGTCAGTGGTCATGTTGGACCAGGAATGTGTCTTGGTCAATGGCTTCCACTCGCCACCATCTTGGTCTGATTTACGCAGGAAAACAACTTCGATTTCGAATCCGAGTGTTACTTGAATTGGCTTTAATGCAGTGACGACTCTGTGAAGAGTTGTTCGCGGACAGCCTTCTAGATCTTTACCATTCTCATCTTTCCAAAATGTCATCACCGTAGCGCTGTTAGAGTTCAGAGCGGCATTGCGAGTGAATGTTGAGAGGTCTGGTCTCATGTAGAATTGCCCAGTGGTAGCTCCACCAGGGGCTAAAAGGTCATCTTGCAACATGTGTAGAACTGCCAAAGTAATGCCGATCCTTCGTTGATTCTTGACGATTTTGACGAATTCTCGAAGTGGGAACATGCGTACGCGAACGGTGGCTGTATAGTCGACCCATTGAACCCAGACAACCAGGTTTGGGTTATGAGTCACCAGTGTATCGAGATCTAGCGTTGCCTCTGATTCTGTGGATCTCGTGGCTAGTTGAAGCATGTCTTTGTCTTTGGGTGGCGGTAAGTTGAGGTTATACAACACGTTTGAGTTATTGAATAAAATGTCCTTTGTCGTTTGTTTAGCTTGCTCAAGAGTAAGGCTACCCTTTTGTACATAGTCCACCAAAACCTGAATATACAACGTTAGACGGGCTTTTATCCTTGGAATATAGTGGAGCGAAAGGTCCTAGCTTACCGTTTCCAATGCATCTCTGAATTGTTTATTTGACAGCCAAAATGTCTCGGGATGGAAATGTCCATCCGTACTCCATAGTAAACGGATCGTTGGCGTCAGATCAAAGCTCTGTCGCAAAATTGATTCCTCGGCATCCCTACTAACCATAGGGAATACCTCGCCAAGATCGAGGTATACATTGGGATATACCGAAGCAAGGTAACCGGCCTCTCTGGTGTATGGGTAGGAAGAGTGAAGTAGTACAAAATCAATCTTCTTATATTGGGTAATAAGAGGCTGCAAATATGCAGGATTGGCGCGCACCAAGTCTAGATCTGAGTCTCCCAGGCCAGTATGGAATTGTATAGGCTTCGTTTTGGCATCACTCCATTCCGCGGCTTCTTGAATGACGTCTAGCGTTAGCGTCACCACATAGTCATTGAACGCCTTATCGGCAATTCTAAATGGTGCTCCTTTACGGACAATTCGCTGGAATGACTTCTCGACCGCAGCAAGATAGTCGGCTGCATGGGGAGCTGTAGGAGCTGGTGTCACTGCAACGTCCAATCCAGTTCGGTAACAGACAACCGATTTGAAGCCAACCACTTCCGGGTCCTTGATGTCTCGCCGGATGCGCTGCTTCAAGAATTGTACAAATCGGGTGAGCGTGGGCCGAACACTTGAGGTCTGCTCTGCTACAGACAAGTCGTCCAGGACCTTCGATGCGACAGTCTCAATACGCACGATGCGCTTTGTCTTGGACGCTGTGAAATGGTCATGCCATTTGTAGTCTTCAATGTCGGAGTCGGTAATCAAATCATCCAGCAAGAGTGCATGCGTGCCCTCGAGACACTTTTTCACAAAGCCTTTGTAATCTCTAGTCACCCACTCTTCTCGGGCAGCCTTGATAGCCTCCCAAGAGGGTTCACACGAAAACAACGTTGCGAGTTGTTTGACTGCGATATGATGAGGCAGTGTTTGCTGGGATTGCCGCAGAGCTTCGCCATGCGCTTCAGAAGTTACGGATTCAAGAGGGTAGCTCTTGTAATTGAGCACATGTTGAGCGGACAGAATATTGTGGGCGTGATTATCGATGAGAGGATGCGACTGGATCAGCGCGCGCAGGCCGTCAACATTTTCTCCGTGCTGGGCCATTGTCCTTGTTAATTTTTATAGCTGTCTTTCTCTTTTTACATAGAGAGAAGAGTTGCATTCAGCTAAAGAAATGCAACTGTCTGCCGCTGGCGCGAGGTGGTAAACAGTAAAGAGCTCCAGGATAGCTTCAATGTTGCCCCTCATCAGCGCTGAAGCGTGCGTTTCATTGGCCAGCGCGGTCTCGCGTGATATGACACATTCGAAAATACTACGTGATCAAAGAAAAAGGATTGACTGATTACATGCCAGCAAATCTGGTGTTCATCATATAAGCATTAATCTCTATTTTTGGATCTTCAATTGACAGGATTCAGCCCTAAATGAGGGAGGAGTTTGTCCCGTATAAACTCCTCAACACTGTGAAAACCCACCCCCAAATCGAGAACGGCTTGATCTGGAATGTCCTTGCCGGGGTACATTCCGACACGGTTGTATAGTTCAAACATGATATCACGATCTGCAACCCCCGTTGTTGGTAGTACATTGTAAATAGCACGGCGACCAGAGACTAGCAAAACGATTAGCGATATACAACATTGAAAATTCAATGACTCAACAATAAGATATACCCTTCTCGATAATACCAACAATATCATTAGGCGAGAACCTGCCGTTTGACGCATATAGATAAGCGTGTCTAATTTGTTCTTTCTGAGTCTCCCATTTATCAAAAATTGCCTTCGCTATGTCGGCGAGATCTTCTTCCACGTAAAGCATAGCTACTATATTCAAGTTGAATAGTATCAGACAAAGTATAACGAAAATTTGAAAGATGGCGGAGACTTACGTTTCGTATCTGATCTGATTATCGCTTGATGGAACTCTAAAATATCTTTTTTTGCTTCATAACGGACGTGGTTTCGATATATCATATTTTCCAGGAAGTTCCCCGTGTACAGAAAGGTGGCGGGTAGATCTGTCTCGCGAATATAATCATCGACGTGATGCTTGCCTGTTCATAATAAGAAAAACGCCAGTGATATTGGGATTGTCAACATACCTTCGTAGATCCTAGAGACCAGCTCCCCTCCAGAGAGTTTGGCGGAGCTAGGTAGTGTACTCCAGACAAAACATTGTATTCCCTCTTTCAATGATGCATCAACTAGGTTTTTACCTTGTTGCTCTTCACTGCCCGGATCGTCCTTTATTTTCTTCAATGGCCGCGGATAAGGATCAATGCCTGTTTTAAAATGAACGAGAATCTCACCGAGTCATAAAAGTTTGTAACACCAAATACACCCCAGCACCCTCGCAAAGCGACTTCCAGGGAGGATGGAACAGTCAAGTCAGCCTTCGCAACTTCGGCTCCCAGCACTTGAAGTTTCTTTGCAGCTGGAGAATCGGGGTTGCGAGTTAGAGCTCGTACTTTATATTCTCTTGGAAACTGGAGTAGACGTTTTGCGACCGATCCACCTAGTGTTCAATTTAATTTAGGTTACTCACTTTCTTTGCTAAAATAACCCCTACATGTACTCCACGGACGTACCTTGGTTTCCAGTGGCGCCAGTAACAGCGATCAGTTTAACCATGGTTATATTGGTACTTTAACGTTTTCGATACACTTCGTAATACTTAAGAGTTGAATCTTTATAGCTAAGCTTTTTTCTCGCCAGCATATTAGAGTTTATGCACGAAAAGTCTGAATATAGAACTGTAATATTATATTTAGCTTGTTTATAAGTTACCTACGTACTGCGACACGTCTTATTGATGGAGATTCCCCCGCAACAGCCGCTACATCCGCGGGTGTGACTGTGATTGGTAATAAGTTGCTTAAAATCTACAGGACTGCCTAATCTAGACACATGCATTACATGTGATATATATCACACGTGTGCATTTCCGGAAATCACGCGGAAACCTTTCCGCATACCCAGCGTTCAAGTGTATTAAGAGTTAAGTGTATTCATATCTGGCTCACTTGAATTTCAACAAGGGAGTATCAACTTTGAATCTGGTTCTGCAATATTTGAAGCTGATGCATTCCAACATTGAATATTGAGAATGTATCTACGTGAGAAGCAATAAGCTATAATAGACAAAAGCCAAATGCGCTAGTCCAACTGACTGACTTCAGCTAAGAAGTTCTATTAAAATAGCATAGAGGCCCTAATCAACTTATATCATCATATGACATATAATATCTCAATGTGTAAAACTAGTCTTAGCCATTGAATTACATACTACACTAATGACACCACATATGCAAGTTTCTGATGTTAAAGCTGCTATATCAACATTGAATATTCATAAGCCAAGATTAATGTATGTGGCAACATCTAAATATTTCATACTTCATCTATGTGGTTGCAATTATCTTTCAGACAAAATCAGTCCGTTGATATAACCCCATTCTGTGAAATAGTTTTCATATCCACTGCCCATGCTAAAGTCCCTCCAAGACATTTATCAGCTCCATATTGTTTTTTGAGCATCCAGGTCTCGTTGTCGTCGTATGAAACCCTATTTGTCACTTAGTGATCAATATTCTTCTCACCCGATAATCCAAAAAGGCGATGAAAACAAATAAATAGGACTTACCACTGTGTCGTATCCCACGCAAAGTATTTTACTGCAGCTTGCTTATCCAAAACAGGTTTTATATTTGAATTATTCTTCAAAATAGTATCGATCTCCGCGTTATGCAAGCTTCCAGCCTCGTTTGAGCATGGCCCTGGATCACCGGGTCCTGTAGCCGCACAACCAGGTTTAGTACATGAAGCGCTGGTTAATCTATAAGTTTTCCCGTAATCTGCGAGACCTAAAGTCACTTTTTCTGGACTAACACCGGCGTTCCAAACTAGTTGCAGAGACTGTTGGATATCGGAGAGGTTAGTGTGAGGCTGTGCTGTGGTTGGCTTTTCCCAGCTACCGTGAAGATCGTAGGTCATCAGGTTGAGCCAATCGACATGCGGCTCCAGGCCTTTGAGGTCGAACCCCTTCATGTAGACTTATTTCATCGTCAGCCGTTTTTGCCTTTGTTTCAATTAGGTGTAATGATATCCTTACAGGTGCCTCCAGGTACAGTCACGCTTAGCCCCTTGTTCTTACACTTATCCCGATACTCCTTTGCTAACGAAACCAGGTTAGCAGTGTCTGCTGTAGATCCGCCCATATCTATTGCAGACGGGTACTCCCAATCCAAATCCATTCCTTCAAATCCGTATTTATCCATAAATTGGCAGACAGAGTCGATAAACGTACTCCGACCTTGCTGAGTTGCCGCAAGTTTTGAAAATGGGGCGGCTCCCACGGCATAACCACCCACAGAGATCCATATATGCAAATTGCTAATAGATTTGGTACGCATGTCTTTTAATTGGTCGAATAATATTGTGTCGTTAGATAGGGACAGCATGACCTTGCCATCCTTGTCGATTAGAGCGAATGCAAAGTTGATGTGTGTGTATGGTGTTGGGTCAATATCGGAGGGCATATATTTGTTGCAGACGCGATGGCTCGCCCAGCTTTCATAGTAAGCGATGGAGCGATTCATGGCTCCTGGACAATTTGTGGCACTGGAAATATGTGAGCAACTAGCGTAACTAACAAGGCCGGCCTATTGACAACGAACATTTTCGGCACCGCTTGCTTGCAGTTACTTTGGCATCCCAACCCGCAATAATCTCGTTCCGTTCCGCAAAATCTAGACATCAATCAGAATACGTAGATTCAAGTTACCTTCAGAAACATACCCATAGCGAGAACAGCACATTCCTTGAGAACATAACTCTTGTCCAGGCGGCGCATTTACTGCGTTCATCAGCGACATTTCAAACACTCTCTGTACCTAGAAAAAAGAAATATAAACTGTACATACCACCACATTGAACATCCCTCTTCTGATGTGTATGCGTGCTAAGGGACACTATGGATGATAAAGGTACAATAAATGGGAATGTGACCAAACATATCAGTGCTAGTAATCCTTGTACCTTTTGCATTCGCATAAAGGTGAAAAAGTCCGTGAAAATCATGATGCGCTGTAGCGAACCGCGGTGGCAAACCTGGAGAATAGACAAATGACATGAAAACAGACTCAAGGTGAATTTGGATTACCACGTTGGCTCGATAACGACTGACTGACAATAGCCATCTGCCCTTTTGACGACACTCTCGACGAAGTTAGTTCAAATCACCAAGTCATAAGTAGGATCATGTCAAAGCTGTTATATTTGATTGAGGGAGTGAGGAAACAGGGCACAGATCTGGATGGAAACACTCTGAGTATTGTGGAATGTGGCAGCCGGGAATATCTATGAGCTCGCATTTCACTAGTGATTAATATATTTTAGTATAATTCATGGCTGTCATTAGCTTGAATCAGAATACACATACAATAATTAAAAACAAATCTAGAAACACATTCCATATTCTATTAATGCTGTGGGGCGAGTAAGTGGCTGTCCCAACCAAAAACCTTCAACATTGTTTTGCATTCCAAAGACGGAAAGCCCTAACTGGTCCTGGCAACTACATTCCTTTGCGTTTTATGTTCAACTAACACATTTCAATTATATAATAATACCCAATATAACTTATTGGTAGAACATGAATGTTCTGTCATTTGTTATTTTTGAGACATCAATGCTTCACATAGGAAACCTGTTTCGCAATAATTCTAAGACAGAGGCAACCGGGAGCGGTGTCAAGTTTGAATTCTTATGCAAAATTTCCAACAATCTTGTTATCTAATATCAGGCCGAATTATGATTCAAATATATTTGACCACTTAGATGATTTCTGTAGATGACTGGCAACTGTGATAACTCGGTTTAACATGATATTTAACACTTTTTGAACCTTTAATTTGTATAACTTATGGCTACTGTTGTTCGGATGAATTCGTGAGGTTTATTTCACTACATTATGTTTTTATTATAGAGATTGGGGCTTGAAGATGTAGCTAATTGCTCCTTGGAATGAAATTCTGGTCACGACCTCTGGAATAAGACAGTGTAAAAAAGGTCTTAATATTTCTACAAGCCCTAGGTTCTCTTCCTTAGATCGACATAAGTGCGGCTTAGTCTGTGCGCCAAGGCAAAACTTATATTCTACATCTGTTTAAAAGTTCAAGATATTGGTAATATTCTACCATAATCTTCTAATGAACGAACCCACGCGGAAAGAACGCATTTTGAGGAAATATTATTTTATCCACATACATTGTCTGTGGTTGCTCATCCCACTGGATTTGTGCTGTTAAGAAGTTTTTGAAGTCAAGCGACGCTCCGTATTGGCACGGGTGTTGACAAAGTCAGGGTACGACAAAGTCAGCTCGATGCCACCGGAAATGATGTTATCAACAGCTTCAACACCAAGCATGAAGCTACATATTCAATTTAGCTTTAGTGAACTCTTGATTTTAATATTGAGAATAGAAACCTTACCTGTGGTCCTGGTTACCAACCTCATACTTCCATGACCCGAAGCGACCACGAGAAAGGATATCCTTCTGGCGGAGATAGGGCTGAATTTCGTTCAATGCGCCATCACGCTCTAGGCTTGGAGTGGGATAGCCGTGGTCGAAGCGACGGACGTAGGTGCTGACTATCTCATCATTTGGCTTCAGCAGCTCGGTGTTGATCAGCCCTTGGATGCTATCGGCTAGCAGAGTCTCATGGTTGACCGGTTTGTAGGATGATTCCGATACCTCAAGCATAATAGACCAGTACGGACCAGCCTGGGGTTCAAATGAGGCAGGCTTCTTGCCATTAGCAAGCTGCTTCGTGGGAAGCTTGACATTCTTGTTGGGCTGGTTGAAAGGAGAATAGTTGGAGAAAATGGTGGCGCGATAGAAGGGGCAGTTATCCTCTACGAAGTATAGCTATAGATTGGTTAGCTTGGTTAAACACCAAGATGTAAATAGGTTAACGCACCCAGCACTTGTCACCAATGCGCTCGGGGCGTTCACCCCGGATGCCAACGCCAATTACATTGGTGGAAGAATAATAGAGCGGTTTGCACATTTGCTGCAGTTTGGCATCACCCATCGACTCGGCAAGAAAGTCGACAGCCATAGTTGAGACCAAGGAGCCATATTTTACCACGGTACCTGTTTTGAGAGGAATCAGTATTTATCAGAGCATGTTATTTACCCTCATTTACTCACCATCTTTCAGATATACCTTCTTGGAGTCAGCGTCTACCTTAATGACTGTACCATGATTGCCGAAACGCTTCTTCTCGTTAGCGATGGTGTCGGCCACTGCAATCCAGATGCCACCAGTACCACCGTGCGCGGGGAATTTAAATGTAGCATTCGGACCCCAGTTACCAGCCACCTTGTTACGGATGACATTTGTAGTAAGCAGTTTGACGTTGGGAGCGGCAACACGCTCACCAACCCAGGTGGAGTTCATCTAGTTCATATCAGCAGAGTCTCAAATCTTGTAACGGGTTGAAGTGCAGATCGTACGCGGCTAGTAGGAACGGCCCATACTTTGAAGTTGTACGGACGCATGAATATTTCATTCAAACGTTGGCCAACGTTTCGAATATTCCACTCGTCGAAATTCTTGGGCTTGTCCGTGGCAGGGCGCACACGAGCCTCGAGTGCGGCATCGAGGAGGTCACTCAGGCATTTCACCTGCTCCTCCTTGGGCAGAACGGCTATATTGTTTTGAAACGGATAAGGAACCCAAAGTCCTTGGTAGCGGACGTAAGATACGCGTTGATGCTCGTACCAATCATCCGACTTGGGCAGGGCTTCGTTAAGGCAGTCATCAAAGTACTTGTAGTGAGAAAAAATGACGTGGCCGCCGACATCGAATAGCTGCCAAACATCGATTAGCGTATCACCACTGTCATTTTTCAATATAGGAGACTTACAAAGCCTTCCGGCGTGATATCGGTCGAGGCGAGACCACCGGGGGTTTGGTTGGAATCGACAATCAGCCAGGAAACATTGTTCTGTGAACTTCTTGTTATTAAATGATACTCGGAGCATGTAGTATATCAATACCAATTGCTGTAGGCGTTTTGCAGCTCCAAGGCCAGTTGGACCGGCGCCAATGACCAGAGTGTCAACATTGCTAAAAGGTTAGTCGTTTATAACCATTCCGGGGGGGGGGGGGGGGGGGGGGGGGGGGGTTGTTGCAGCTTACATTTCTTGAGGAGTCATGATGCGTTGACGGTAAGGGTAAAAGCGAGTGTCTATAGTTGGAATAATGAGGAGAACCTGGGTAGAGATGCAATGTCAATTGAGATCAATTGGTCGGCCTTGGAAGGGAAAAGGACTGTTTATCAGTGATTTTGTTCAGGAGATTTCGGAGATTACATTGATGAATCGAGGATGCTGTGATTGGTGCGGCACCAGACGCTCGGTTCTGGTTCTCAACTAGAGCCAATAACCAGAAGCTGTTAATCTGACAAAAGTGAAACACTGTCAATGAAAAGACAAGGATGATCTGCGATTTTTCAGGGGAATGCAACACTGAGATCAGTAACACTGCCCACCAGAAAAAGGATGCGCTGCGATTTCCCAATGCTGCGTATCCAGTCAGTAGCTCAGAACGCCAGATCTATGTAATAGTTCAAGCTTAAGTGACTGACCGGCGTGTGTGTCACATCTGGGCCCTGGCCGAGACAAGTCGGCGACTAATGATAAGCGTGGGGTATGCTTTGATTATGATGTGATCCAAGCAGATAAGATCCTCATCTTGGAGTTTAATTGCGTCACATCCTGCCTCTTATTTCTCAGGCCAGTTGAAAATGAAGATATTAGTTATGGCGGAACTCCGCCATGGTCCCCCCATTAGCACTGCGGATCCCCGCCGTCATTACTTTTTTGCAGGCTACTACTGTATTGAGGGTCACTTGTGGAGGTTTTATTGGCATTCAGGTCCGCGCTATTACGCGGCCCCTGCCAGCTCAACATTCCGGTTGGCTCAACGTTAAAGTAGCTTTTATATGTGTTTATCATATAAAAGATAATTATAATTATTTTAAAATAACTCTACAATCACAATTAATGGCCGAAATTTGCGCCTAAAGTAGAATATTTCTTAGAAATGTCCCTCCAGGGATAAAGTGCCTGTTTTTGTTATCAAGTACTCGTTCACAGCCACATCCTTCCCGCTTTCTTTTCCGTATCCTGACTCCTTTATTCCACCAAAAGGTGACTCGGCTGCAGAAGAGTTGCCTATTGTGAGTCAGTGAACGCATCAAATTGCAAATCCCGTGTGAAAAAAAATAGAGACTCAACTCACCAGTATTGAGACCAATCATGCCGGCCTCCAAGTTTTCATACATCCGCCACAGTATGTCAATGTTTTTTGAAAAGACATAACTAGCGAGGCCCATACTAGTATCATTCGCCCATTTTGTGGCCTCTTCTTCAGTGTCAAACTTATAGAGTGCAGCAATAGGGGCAAAACTTTCCTCACGAGAAATGAGCATTTTCTCGGTCATGTCGGTAAGAATTGTGGGCTCGAAGAAGTATCCGCCCTTGTCCTTGATTTGATTGCCGCCTAATATCACTTTTGCACCCAGTTTTCTAGCATCTTGGACTTGGCTGGTGGCTTTGTCAAGGCTGCGTGGTGTAGTCACGGGACCCATTGTAGTTCCCTCTGCAGCGCCATGGCCGGTAACGATTTTGCTCGTACGCTCTTTAAGCATGTTCGCAAATTTCTCATAAACACCGGCCTGGACGTAGATACGATTTGCAGTAATACAAGCCTGACCAGCGTGTCGCCATTTGAGCGCCATCAAATGATCCATGGCTTGGTCGAGGTTCGCATCGTCAAATACTACTAATGGACAGTTGCCACCCAGTTCCAAGGTAACCTTCTTCAACCCTGTGGCACAATGACCGGCAATAATCTTGCCGACGCGTGTTGATCCAGTGAAGGTCACTTTCTTTACCAGAGGGTGTTTACATAGCGCCTCACTGAGAGCCGGTGTATTCTCCAAATCTGTAGTCAACACATTCAATACACCGGCCGGAAAGCCAGCCTTTTGGGCAAGATGTACAAGCGACAGAATAGTCAGAGGAGTTTCTGGACTAGGCTTAACAATCATTGTACACCCCGCAGCGAGCGCGGCAGCTGCCTTTCGTAGGATCATCGCCATAGGAAAATTCCATGGCACGAGCGCAACAGCGACCCCAATGGGCTGCTTTATCGTGAAAATACGACGCCCTGGGAGCGCAGGTGTAGATACAGTACCGAAAATTCGTTCTGCTTCGCCCGCAAACCACCAAGTAAATCCTGTTGAATAGTCTATTTCTCCATATGATTCAGCAATTGGCTTTCCAGTTTCGTAGGTTATGATCTTGGCGATGTCGTCTTTATTTTCGCGAATGAGTGCATCCCATTTCAGTAACCACTGTGCTCGTTGACGAGGTACAACCTTTCTATACTGATTGAAAGCAGCATGTGCGACTTCAACAGCGTGAGGGACGTCATCAACCGTGTTTGCAGGGCAGCTAGCCCATGCAATGTCGGTACCAGGATCTATTGAAATGTTTAGCTAGGGGTGTTTTGGGCAAGGATCATATCAGATTTCTCCTAACCAACAACTTCAAAGCGGCCACCTTTCTTGCTTGAAATCCACTTGTTATCGACGAATGATTCGTAGTGGAGAAGCTCAGGGTTGTTGAGCTACATAACATTAGCATCGCCACTATATCGACTACCACACCAGCACAACTTGCATACCTCGAATGGAACTTTGTACTGCTTTGCCATGTTAAATTATCTGCTTCCAGATCACTGTTATTGCGATATTGTTATTTTCGCTGGGTGAAGCTGAGAGAAGAGAGTTTCGCAGCCGAGCTCTTCCCCTCGTCATTTCAAGCAGTGAACCCCACTTCTCCCCATCTTTCTCCATCAAGCAGGAAACTAAATAGCCGGTTCTCCTACAGCTCGGCTACCTGCATGGCTCGGTATCTTGGTTCGGGAATGGTGCCTCAGGCTTTCCTATGCGTAACCTGTGTAACAGTAGATCCTACAGTGGGATGAATTATGTTTTGAGGATAGCACTAAAAATTTGTACTTGTATTGCTCCATAATATTTTAGTACTATCTGAAATTATACATTATAAAAAGAGATTTTGTCGGTTTCCAGTTCAGTTAAATCTTTAGTGATTACTTTTATTACCGCCATTTTTTGTGTTATCCTCAAACATAATTCATCCCACTGTATATGGTGTTATGTACAGCTATCCATGGGCGCCGGGCGGATCGTTCGATAGCAATAACAATGATCTTGGAATCCCCCATATAATTCTAAAAATAGTTTACCTCGGTAATAGAAGATATCGAGAATTCGTCTCTTTTGGAAAATGCGGCCTTGGCTCAAACTATTTAAGATCCATAGATAGGAGAATAATTCTAAAAGACCATAACTTGGCCCTAGAAAGGTATCTAACCACACAATCTCAACGAGCGAGAGCTTACAACAATGTGTAGCTTGGAAAACTGTTGTAAATCGTTAAACTCGGAAAATAGGGCCAACGAGACTTGCTTTCAATACACGTGTTAACAGATGTTCCTATTCAAGCGCTCTACAGTTGATCTTTTGCCTACCCACTAACATCAACTTTGGAATTCTCAAAGTTAAAGCGGATATATATGAATATCTCGATGCAAGCTATCGAACTTCAGGAGGTTATTTGGTACTAAATTGGAAATTGATAATGATGGATGCAGGTGCTGAGGGGGGTTTTCCAAGACAACCAGCTCCCAGTTATTAGGACCTAATTGGTTGACTCAGGGTTTGTTTTGGAATCTCTCTCCAATCTACGGCATGAGAAGTCAATGCACCGCAGGGGCAATGTTTAATAATATTTTCCCAATGATCGTGATAATCATCATGAACTGACATGACAACAACAAAAGACCAATCAGGAGCCAGAGGATAAGGAAAAGTTGACTTATTCATAGATAGAAACTCGTTTAACATCAAAAACATGTATAAGATTTGAACTTACATAAATATGTACTAAATAAAATATAAATGATTGTATAAACTTGAATATGGTTGTCATCACCCTACCAAACAAGCTTCCAGAATTTACAACATCAAGCAATTCATCAAAGACTTTTCTGTGGTCGGATTTTGTGTGATTCGAAATATTGCATCATACCTTGGCATTTCTGACAATTCAACTCAAGGTTAGATCTTGCTCTACAGAAATTAGCCAAAATGGACTTCTAGGAGCTGTCTTGGTTGAAAGTGAACGATATATGATACCAGCCAGCTTGTAAATGAGGCCGACAAAAAGGGATTAATCCAAAAAAAATTTCGGATATGTGCACGATCCAACAAACGATGCTAGATCCGATTACCGAAGCCAATCAATTTAGGTAGCTTCGAGAATAAAGACTATTAATACATTTGTTAAACGGTAGAACCACGTAGTACATTCGCAGTCAGAATTTCCGTGCTATTTTAATAACAGCCAATCATTCCACGCGAAGCTCCCGCGGCTTGGCCAGGGTTACAGCTCTAGACTTCTAGTCCGCCGCTGAACATCAACTAGCCACAATATATCCGCTTTGGGTTAACACCGGGTTATGGTGTTGTTGGTGCGCATACAACAACCAATAATATGCAGAGTACCCGCCAAATAGAAAACCATCGAGAATTGGTCATGAATTTGGCCCCACATGTTCTCATGTCATCAAAATGAATATTTCTCAAGCATATAAATGATTTCTCTTGTTCCGAAACGCAGTTGATATGGTAAATGAATCGTCATTGGCACCTAGTCCCGGTATTTCCAGGACTTTGTATGATCGGTCCACTAATCCTACAGTTTAATAGTCAACCGGCTCCTATTTGCACGTTACTTTGAAAATTGGCGCCATGGGGCCGGTCCGGCTGGTAAAAGTGATCTTTAATAGCACTGTTACATTGGAATGGTAATCTTCTGTCTGCTGAAATCCTATCTAACTTAATAATCTAAGTGCCTTGAAATAGTGGCCCTCCATAATTGAATGTCAACAGATCCATGAGCCGCGAGTGTGGCGTTAGTTTTACCCACCGAAACTGAAAAAGAGCCCCCAATTAAAGGTCATCACGGCCTTAGCCTTTGGAGATCTACACTGCTACAGTAGTCATTCTAGTTAACATGATGCGAAATTTAGCGAACCAGCTCCAAGCGAGTTGTTAGAAGAAGATGAAAGGGAGCAGTCATCCAGAGTATTTAGATCCTTTCGTAGAACCTCGACGTATTTTATACTCCTCACACAGTCATTCCCGACACAGTCATTCTTGACACAGTCAAAGGTCATTCATTCCTTACCTTCTGGAGACTGTCCACTCCTTTGCCAAATTTTTACATTCTTTTCATCGCCTTTCTAACCGCGTACATTCCTTCAAGTGCAATATACCTTGACCATGAAGACTGTTTCCGCTGCTACGGTTCTCTCGCTGAGCTGGCTGGCCCACTCAGCGACAGCCTTGCCGTCTAGCAGTGTTGCTGTGTCTGCTACCTCTACCTCTGTGGTTCCTACTGCTACCGCTACCAGCGGTTTCCGAAGTGTCGCGTATTTTGCGGATTGGGTCAGTTTTCTATATCAGAAACTAAAAGAAAACCCCCATACTAATACGTACTATGTATGTAGGATATCTACAGCAGCATTAACTTCTTCCCCCAAAATATAACCGCCTCGACACTTTCTCACCTCATCTACTGTTTCGCTAATGTCAATTCAACCACTGGCTCAGTCGGCCTCTCCGATGTATGGGCCGATTTGCAGTTCCCATACCCTGGTGACAACAGCAGTGATACCAGTGCTGTTGCTGGTAACGTCAAGCAATTATATCTCATGAAACAACAGAACCGCAACCTCAAAACGTTGCTGTCTATTGGTGGAGCCACCTACTCTACCAACTTTGCCAACTTTACCTTGACTCAGGAGGGTAGACAAACTTTTGCTCAGAGTGCCGTTGAGTTGGTTCAAAACCTGGGTTTCGATGGTATTGATATCGACTGGGAGGTAAATATTCCCTTGCTCAATCTCACTTTCCTAAAGCGAAATATCGTAATTAATATTTGATTAGTATCCCACCGACCAGGCACATGCTGAGGCTTTCACTAGACTTCTTGAAGAAGTCCGAACTGCTTTGGACAACTACTCCGACCAGTGGGCAAACAATACAAATCTCTTGCTGAGTGTCGCCGCGCCTGCTGGTGCCTCGAGCTACCAGGTCATGGATCTCGCTGGAATGGACAAATATCTCGACATGTGGAACTTGATGGCCTATGATTATGCCGGCTCTTGGTCCGATAACAGCGGTGATCTAGCCAATGTATATGCTTCCAAGTCTGACCCCAACAGCACTCCTACTAATACCGACGATGCCATCACCTACTACCTCAGCCAAGGTATCTCTGCTAGCAAGATCAACCTTGGGATGCCTATTTACGCTCGAACCTTCCCCGACACCACTGGTCTTGGCCAGCCCTTCAATAAGACTGCCGCGGCTGAAGTCAACTACAACGCAATTGACACCACCAACGCAAACATCACGGAATTGACTGATGTACTTGCCAGCTACAGCTACAACTCCTCCAGCGACGGCACTCTATACAGCTTCGATACCCCTAACATCGCCAAATTGAAGACCGAGTATGCTCAGTCCAAGGGTCTCGGTGGTGCCATGTTTTGGGAAATCAGTGGTGATAAAGTTGGAGAGGAGAGCATTATCGGCACCGTTGTTAACGCCGTTGGTGGTTCTACTGCCCTTGACCAGTCTCAAAACCTTCTTTCCTACCCCAACTCCAACTACACCAACCTCCGCAACCAGATGGGAAATTAAACTTGCTTATACTATTTCACTATGCACGCACATCTTTCTGGGTGAAGTAGGTGGAATGTTATCCTATCTGCCACTAGAAATTGTGGAGAGATGATGCATGTAGTAATGCCTCATGTTATACTACGGGTTTAATGATTTGCTTAACACCCTATTGATATGATGATCAATATGTGCATAGATGTAGTTTTCAGCTTGTTGTATCACCAAAACTTAAACGTTATTTCGGGTATACATTTATTTATTTAGTCAAATTTAACGACTTTACCCAGCTATAAGCTATGAAGGTCTCGTTTCAGTGGGCTAGGGGGCCTTATAGGGGCCTTGTAGGGGCCTAGGCCCCTGCTCCCCCCCAATGCCTGCCCCTGACTGGTGCCCAGCGTTTTGATGTACTAACGAATTCCTCACCCCAAACCGCTTATTTGCGCAGGGCGATTCGGGGGCCTTATAGAGGCTGGCGGGGCCCCGGCTTCGGTCCTTGGAGCCAAACGTGTGGGCGTCGCCTGCCGATGACAGGCCACCCAGAGCTGTCATCCTTCCCCCTGGGTTCCTCTCCTCCTCTATTGCTTCCCACCCCTATAAATCGGCCCTCCGGGCCTCTCTAGCTGCCTCCTTCCGCTGCTCCGGGACCCTAATGGCCTCTATGAAGGCGAGTAAAGCCTTAGTGGCCCTAGGATCTGCCAATATGCGCGCCTCAGGGGGCTCTTCGGCCGCTGAGGGCCTGCTAATCTTGGCCTCCCGCGGTCGCGGCCAAGTGGAGCAGCAGGTGCGCCGCGGTTTCTGCCCCCTCTGAGCATCCCCTACACAGGGGGGTGTCGCGCCTGCCAATTCGGTGCAGGTATGCCGCCAGCTGTGCGTGGCCAGTCTTGAACTGATATAGATGCCGTGCCACGGCCTTCGGGGCCTGGGCCGTCTTGAGGGGTTTATTTTTATCATTGACTTGACAATCCACGACCTAGCACAAAACCCCGGATATTTATAGCCGCTAGCGAAAGTTTCGGCCTAATGCCGATTTAGTACAAAAATTAGATTTTTTTTTAAAACACAATAAATATATAAATTAATTAATATATTTACATTAATAATTAAGGGTTAGTTTTTACAAAACATTTAGGCCGAGATTTTCTGCGGAGAGTGTAAGTACGCAATTGCTTCATACTTTCGTAGCCAACTAATGTGTCCAGCATTAATTCAATTGATGTATATGAGACATGGAATATTTTCACGGTAATTCTCAATTCAAATGCCCTGACGATAGCTCCATTATGTTTGCAAATGAGAAAGAATAGAAATATCAGTAAAATAATAGAAGACATAAATTCATAAATGATCCCTCCTTAAGTCACTAGAGACACCCCGTACCCGGACAGGTTTCTCATTCAGGAACATTGGATCTCTCCCTCACGACTCTATTTAATAACGCTACCCATTTGTAGAATAACTGGAGCGCACTTCAATATACCCCGCAAGTGTCATAGGAGACGCAAATCGCTGGGTGATTTGCCAGAATGAGCCTTGAGGAACGAAGGTAGTGACAGCGAAGATATTTCTGATTTGGTAAATCTAGCTAATAATAGGTAGAAGACATGGCTTGGCTTGGATACAGTAATTGATGTAGCATTAGTTGCAGCAGAGTAAGCAATATTCAAGACCTTTTTTGTGGGTTGACTATTTCGATGTGGTCTACTATTTGACCTAAAGAGAGCGGTTCAAGTAGGAAGCTCTCTTAGCCCAGCCCCGATTCAGAAACCAATCCCATGTGAGTTCTCAGCGGAGGAAAGGGCTGAAAGGAGTTAATGGCATTATGATTCGACTTGGTGTGTCTTAGCGTGCTTATATCCCACATCAAAACTATTGTATGTTGCACAACGCCAACAGAGTAAGATGGAAACAATCAGCGTTAGCGCCCTCCGGAAAGAGATTATAAATACCAGTCCCCACCCCATTCGAGCACCGATCAAGTTTGATACCAAAGTATCCCCTACATATGTAACCGCACAGATCATTCAGCGACAGAACATCCCAAAAGTACTTCTCTCCTCTCCACACTATTAATCAAGCATCTCATTTTTGATAGCTGCACTATAATCAATCAATCAACTATTTTTCTTCAGTCGATCATGTCGACGTGGCGAGACCAGGGCCAGCGGTTGAATAATTACCTACGGCCATGTTCTATAGTATGGATGGGTATTGGCTGTAAGTTGAGAAGAACCCACCTTTGTACTGTGGGAAACCCGAGCTGCTAAACGAAAATCATAGTTCTGTTTAAGACACGTCCTACGTGGCTCGGAGGTTCAACTAGACCAGAAAATGTAAGCGCAAGAGACTATGCAACCGGGAAAGTGTTTCAAGAATTGGGTTTGTTCCAAAATAATTCGACGTATTTTGACATTGTGACTGATGATGATAAAATCACAGGTAGTGCTTTCAAAGCTTTCGAGTCAACAACCTCAGTACCGTCGCTTGTTGCATCGGCTCACGGCGTAGTGCTTGAGGTAGGGCCGGGCGTAGGAACCCAGATAGACCGCTTCGACAAATCGAAGATTGACCATATCTACGGCGTAGAGCTTAACCCAGCCTTCGTTTCACCTCTACTTGCTGAAGTAGAAACGGCTCACCTGCAAGGCAAGTACACGGTAATCTCGGGAGCAGTGGAGGACGAACGCTTGTTGGCAGAATATGGCCTGAAAGCGGGGTCGGTGGACTCGGTTGTGTGTATCGGGACGCTGTGCTCGGTCAGCAATCCTGAACAAACGATGCGTTGGATATACAAATTGCTCAAGCCGGGTGGCGTTTTCATTTTCTGGGAGCATCGCCGCAGCCATGATGTTTTAACGCGACTTGTCCAAGGTACAACTTAAGCCGCATTTTTTGTTCCATAAGTTGGTGTGTGCTGACCTGCTTAGGATTCTGGAACCCTCTTTGGCGGTTTATTATGGGGGGCTGTGACTTGAGTCGACCGATTGGGGATATCATACGTAACGCTGGCGATTGGGATCTTCAGAACTCAGAGATAGAGGTGCAGAAGAGTCTGGCATCAGAGTGGTCAATCATGCCGAGGGTTGAAGGCAGACTGATCAAGAGCGCGTAGCCGAAGCAAATCTTGTCGAGCAGCCCCATTACGGCTTAGCGATGGAAAAGCTCGAGGCAAGACGCATGCACACTTAATGGCAGTACGGAATATCAATAGAACAATACTCATAGGTCGCCCACAATTCTTATATAGACTGATACAAATATTGACTGGGTGTGAGGCCAAAATAGTTGCAAAGTCAAGGTATCTACCGTTTTTCCGGTAACGGAGTGAGTCTGGCGACCCAGGGAGATGAGTCAGCATTTATTCCTGATGCCTCCTTCTTTTCTTGGTTACAGAAATATATGTTTTTAAAAAGATGCCTAACTAGAGGGGCTCAGGCATCTATATTGTTCTAGATCACACTGTGTCCCGTAGAAAATGGAAAAGCTTTCCAAATGTCTACGCCATTCATTAAGCCTAGCCCAAACGCCATTATATGGTTGCACCCCGAGCCAACAAACTAGCAACTCACAAAGCCCGCATAATTGAGCAGACCTAGTAGCGGATATCCCCGAACGCTAGAGCGTAAACATACAGCGGAGACCCTGAAACTGTGAGGCATGATCTTCTCTGATAACTGGTAATTGCGTAACGCCGCGGGGGTCCTATAATATCGTCGGCATAAAGGTTCCGACCGATCAGCAGAGAGAGGCAAATACCGCCGCAGGAGTTTCTCAGAGTAGGAATATCAGCCGCTTTGGTCCCCTTCGATATGCAGGGATAGCAGTAGTGAAGTCTTGATTCTGCCTTTTACATGACTGCTGTCGGGAACCATTGCCAAGTATTTTATATGGTGTGGGGTTTAGAACGATTTAAAGCTGGGCGGTATTGGCCGATATGGAGATGTAACGCTGTTGTAACCCAATTTGGATATGGTCTTGAATGCTAGTCCGGAGGTATTACCACACAAGGCTCTTTCGCCGTTTACTTAGTTGCTGTTAAATCATTTCTGACGTACGGATACTTATACTCATTGGACCCAATTTTGCACCCCGCAGAGAATAAATACTTCAAGGCTTGGTTGTAGTGGTTTCCGAAGGGCCTGTGAGTCTACGTAGTCTGTGCAATATTTACTGGTGTGGACCTTCTAATTAGCTTTCATCTATTCCATGCAGGCATTTGGAAGCCTTCGAGTTGAGCTTAAGGTACTAAAGGAATGTGGTTTATGCAGGGGTTGCTAACCCTCGTGTTGCACAGACGACGCGGTTGTTAAGTGCCATATTGATATGACTGGCTTACAATTAGAGGTCTTAACTCTGGACCGGTATTTCGATATTTCAAATTCCGAAATTTGCCGATTGAAACAAGAGTAGAAAACTAGAGTGAGAAGGATCACTTCATAGGTATGATCTCGCCGAGTCAATAACATTGAGCTTAGAAAAAAGACATTCACAGAATATATTGACATGATTGCGATGGCGAAAAAGCACATTCTCGAAGTTTGGCGAGGGGTAGCATGAAACTTGGCTCAAGTCCAAGCGCACTACTTCGAACGGCCGTGGACTAGATACGCTTCTCAGAGAGTCTATTAAGGATAGTTCCAATTAGGTGCTTTCGCAACACCCATTTTGTTGTAAAATGAGGAGAAAAATGCAGATCGAGACCAATCAAAGTCAACATGGCGTTACAAGTGAGACGATCAGTGCGGCCATGTGCCACACCATGCAATAACACGATCGGGTCAAAGCGTTATATGGGACATAGATATGTATAGCGAATATATGAGGAAACTTCATGATTGCCACGGATACAAAGGTGATTGATGTCGCCCAGGAATACACCTGATTAAAGGAGCAATTGTGTCCAAAAGCTTTCATATTATCACAAGAGTCAATTCGGACTAAAACTTATAACCATGGCGACAACCGTGGGAGACTTCAAGATTGCTGGAGTCGCCGCGGGCTTTACCCTTGGTTATGGGTTTTTGACAGTTTGGAAAGCCATCAAGCAGACATCTGTTATAAGAGCTCCGCATCGAAGCACATACGTCTACCTTATGTGGGGAGAAATTGTTGCTAATCTTGCTATCGGAATTATAGGATGGCTGTTTCTTGAAGGAGTCATTCCATTGGGGTGTGTATATCCATAGCCGAAATCATATCTGATTAGAGGTACTGACAAGTCTTCTCATTTGGTGTTACAGGGTGCCCGTTCTCTTCTCTCTTTTATTCTGCTGGGTCTTCGAGATTCAGCTTCTGATGCAGATTATCATCAACCGCGTTTTTGTCGTCGCTGAGAACAAACAGACTGTCATCAGGGTGAAATGGATAACGGCAGGAATCATCACCGCTATTAATATAGCTGTCTTTTGTATTTGGATCCCTGCGCACCTGAACCCACCGGCAAATGCAGTGTATGGATTATCTCCTCCTTTTCTCTTCTATTCTAATATCACCACAGATACCCGGTAATCAACAAGTATTGGGATCGAACATCAAAAGTTCTCATCTGTATTGTTGACGCTGCCCTGAACTACTGGTTCCTCCGAATTGTTCAACGCCGCCTCGTTCGCTATCATGGATTGAAGAAATATGCCCCTCTTGTGAACTTCAACGCCTGGCTTATGGCATTATCAGTGGGCATGGATGTAAGGTTTCTCCCCTCTCCTTTTTGCTGTGTGCTTCATACTAATGTGAATAGGTCATGTTGATAGGGCTTATGTCACTCAGAAACCAGCTTGTGTACATTCAATTTCATCCCGTTACTTACATGGTCAAGCTCAACATTGAAATGACCATGGCCGCAATGATTACCAAGCTCGCTCGAGAATCTGGAACTGGCGACGCAACGGTCGTTCTGAGTTCGAGCCAGGACCAACACAGGCATAACTGGAGAGCAGATCTCCAAATGAGTGATATTGAGCTTAATCGATGTGCCTACCAGGAAGAGGCTCGTCAAAATCAGTCTCACATACACAGACCAGGGCATAAACATAAAGAGTCAGATGGCCTAGCTGGGATAAATAAGGAGACGACCATTCATGTTATGACTCAGCATGCCTTTCCGAATAAGGGGTATCATAAATAACATCATCCAGTGTATGTCCTTTAATACGAAATACGTTCGGAAGTGAGGGAGGTAATGTAATATCTGAGTGCGAAAGGCCGTAGAGCAAGTCCAGCTACGAACCAATATGTTGTGCCTATATACAATTGATGATGACAGTTACTGTAAAAAGCCAATGACAGCTAGCTACTATGGCGATGATAGAAAACAATTATTACAACGCAATTATTTCTTCAAATAATACTCTTCCGTTCTTCAAAAAACCATCTTAAAAACTAGCGGGTATCATGCAGTGAAAAGACAAACGGCACAAAATGGAAATAAAGGTTCAATCAATAAGCGCGTGGCAACATTCACAATGGTCAAGTAGACCGCCTGCGATGCCCCCACCATTTCCGTGATTGATGTTGAGCAGCTTTCTCGCGCTCGTGGTTGGATAATACGGTGATTGATCGCTCAGGCCCAGTTAACCGTACTCGTCCCCGACCACGTTCTGGGAATTGCTCCGGGGTCCACCGGTCATGAAGCATATCCACGACTTCCACGACCATCACTGCTGCAGGAACGAGCAGGAAAATGCATAGTCCTACAATTTCCGGACTGAACTTGTTGCAAATAACTGCCGGGTCTAGGTGGGACAAATTGAACATGTATACTCCAGTCACACCGTCTGGGACTGGTGCCTCAAACTGTTGCTGCGTCTGTAAGGAGTCGGAATCAGAATCTGTCTCATTCCTGTCTCGTGACATTTCAACCGCCGTAAAGTATTTTGATTGCTTTGCTGACTGCGATTGTGACTTGACAGGATATTGTGTCAGATAAAATGCCCACCAGGCTTTCATGGTCCTTTGCGTTCTCTCAATCCAAGTCGAAGGGGCAGAGGCTGCTTTTCCTCCAGCCTCGAGAACCGATATATGTGACTTTTTCCGCTCGTCACGGAGCCAGTCCGAGAAGTGCAGCGGCCTCTCCTCCACCGTAGTAGGTGATGTAATGTATTTCAGCGAAATATGAGATGAAACCGTCTCGTCACTGTTCCAATGAACGGGTAGACTGACAGCCACCCACGCATGGAATGCGAGGAGTGTGAAGAAAAGCGCGCTCCTCATGGTGCAGATGAAGGGCGTAGCGCGGAGAGTTCAAAGCTTGATGCAATGAGCACGCGATGTCGAAGAAAGTCGGACAAAATATATGGCAGTAGACGAAGGCACCGCAGAGTAACACCAAGGACGGCCCGACACTCGACTCAGATGTTGCACGGGTGTCAATGGTTATGTTCTTGCAGCCACTATTCTCGAAAGCCACCGACCTAGTTGAAGTTTCTCGAACGAACAGCAGGCGGAGATAGCAGCAATAGCATCGACATCAGCGATAGACTATCGCGAGGAGAATACCCCTCCTCGCTGCGAGACGATTGCGACCAGGGGACGGGGAGAAAGGCCAGTTATTATACCGGACACCAGTGGCGACATGGCCAACCTGCAAGCGATGACTGATTCTTCCGTATCGCGATAATCTTCGAGCTGGTTGAGACCCTTCAGCAAAGCCCAGCAGAGCGCGTGTAGGCAGGGCTTCCCATCATTGGCCAGTGCCTGGCAGGGCTCCTCTACCTTAATCCGCATTAAGCGCCGGCCAGCTGCGTTGATTGGCTCGTAGTTGATGGACTAGCCAATGAGAGGTCGGCTTTGAATCACGGGTAAAGATCGGGTGTCCACACTTGGTCGGATCCGGCTAGCCTCTTTATGCGGCTGCCAAGCGCAAATTCTTCGGCCCTGCCTGATTTGGTAATGCGGCTGTTTGCAAACTCTTGCCTTTTTGCGATTTCCGCATTGGGAAGCTGCTGCTTTCCAGAGTTAATCCTGCGTCGACTTCCATAATACAAGACAAAATCATGTGAAAGAGATGAGAAATTAGTTCAGTCGAGTATCCAAGGTATACTGCACGTGGCTTCTGGTGGCTCTTTAGCCGCGCCGCTTTGTCCAAGGGGCGAGACATGTGCTGCACTTTTTGAATTGGAGATGAGGATATTTTGTCATCTTCATTCTGCTTCTGTCTGGTGGTTATTGAGTGGTCAACCTGATAATATATAATATTTAAAATGTTAGATACCGTCGATAATGAAATATGCGACGGGATAGTTCCGAAAGCCCTTCGCGAGGTTTTCGCCCCTTGTGGCATGAAACACCGCAAGAAGAGAATAGACGTAGCATTCAGTGGAAATATTCCCATACTTATCTGTCAAGAAAGAGTACCATGGAAAAATGATACATGTAGAGAAAACCTTGATTCTAGATACATCGAATAAGAGGCAGATTAGCCAACACGCCGACACTTCATCACTCCGTTGATATTTCAATTACATACAGTGGGGTGTACATGTCAGTACGGCCCAGATATTCATTATTCACCCAATAAATTCAATGTTACCGAATATGAAGCGATGTGACAGAACATTGCACGAGAGTACTATTGTGTTCGGATGTTTTGCTATTTTGCGGGGTTATCACAAGCTGTTAAATAATTAAGCCTAGGCACAACAAGTGCTGGAAGCACCGATTGGTGACAATATTTGATTAGGGCAACGCCACATTCAGCCTCCCCCGTAAAAGAAAGGGGATGCCGTGGGTGCGTTTGGATTAGCCTCCTTGAATTCCGGGGGTAAAAACAGCTTAACGATGAAATAGGAAAGGCTGTAACAATACACATTGCTGGAACAGAATCTGATTGGAGGCCGATGCTGTCAAATTAGTCCAGGTTCTTGGAATCTCAATCATTCGGGATTATAAGCGAAGATGTAATTGCGTAAGAGCACGGCAAATTAGGTGACTACGACTTAGTCTAGTTTTGGGCCGGTAGTTGTAGAATTGATGACAGGGGTTAAGAGGAGTATTTATTCACAGAACTGATCCTCTTCCAACTTTTATACTGATCTTTAACCATAAGTTTGTTTCCAAATCAGGCAGGTACCTTCACTGTTGAGAACTTCCACAAGCCTAACCGCCTCATTCAAACAACAGGATCCGCATCGAACACATCCAATCTCTTACCAACAAGATCCCTCAACAATGTATTCTGTGAAGAATGTGTTCTTGTTTTCTCTCGCTCTTTCCTTGCCAACTCATGGGTTTTGTAAACGGGATGAAGCCTCATCAGTAATCTCAGGAATCCAAAAGATTTCCGACGCCGTCATCACTCTCAACAAAACAGTTAGCAGCTATCCCGGAGGCATTGAGGGCACCATCACAGCGCTCGATATCCTAGGAGACTCCTTTTCACTAGAACATGCAATCACTAGCACAACCTCTGATGCAAAACAGTCCGCCAACTTTACCGACACCGAATCGCAATCCATTGCGCAGGCATTTGTCAATCTAGTTCCAACGATTCAGTCAAGCTTGACGACGATTGAAGGGAAAAAGTCAGAGTTTCAACATGGACTGCTTGGGCTGGCAAGTTTGGACTGGGTGGTTGAAGATCTCCTCAAAACACTCAAGAGTGATAGCGATGCTTTGTCGACTGCAGTTATTGCTAAGCTAACGAGTACCTGGGCTGGGGTGGCCCCGTTGGTTGTGTCGCAAATTGATGCTGCATTTGAAACCGCGATTACAACTTATTCTACCTAACTGCCAATGTTCGCTTGACGGCTGAAAATGACTATAATCGAAAGACCATTTTATAGTGACCAATACTTATGCGCGCCACATCACACGCAATTTCTCGATAAGAAATCCTACAAGTTTAAATAATCATTGATGTATTCTTTTCCTTCTATGTCCTACCCGTTCATTATTCATGAGAAGTTCCACGGCATTGAACACATACAGCCTTCTATTATATCATTGACATGTAGCGTATACTATCGATGCTATAGCTCATACTTGATTACATGCGTAGAATTTTATTTGCAGGGCGGAGTACGTCTACATGTAGGGCCAATGTCAATTGCAGTTGTAGGGTTACTTACGCAAGGTCTCGCATGCCCATGTCGCATTGGCCTTGTCTCTTTCAATGATAGCATTGAATGTTCTGCGTCAATGTCAACCTTATTCTGCTCAATTGGCCACCGTCTACAAGCCTGATCGGCTCGAACAATCACCAAAATTGTGAATAACTCCTAATAACTACACCTTGTCATTGAATCGGCTTCGATTAGAAAAATCAAATTACTTCGATTTCTAAATCGGGGTGATAAACGTCTGGTCTTTAGACGATTAATTAAATAGCCTTGAATACTTCTTCGCCATATCTGAAAAATATAGGAGCATGATTCGCAAAGGCTACTTTGACTGCGAGGCCCGAGCCAAGGCGCGCAGATCGCCCAACAAATTGCTCCACCGCAGCTGAATATGGCCCGCAAAAAATAACAAATATATCAAATATCAGCATCGACTCCGGATATCGGCTTATTTCTTGGGTAATTTGGAAAATTGTGAGGTTTTTTAGGGGTTGATATTTGTAGAAATGACCTGAAGGAATAAACTTGACAGTCTGATGAAATCATCCTCGTAATAATGTAATAATTAACAACTTTGTAGAGACGCAGCCGGAGTCAGCACGGAGTCAGATGCGACGCCCAATTTGGACCCCATTCAGGAAGTTTGCTCTAACGGCTTGGCAAAAAAGCCCACGATTACTGCGCTTCGCAGACATTTACAATTAAAGCCTATTACAGCTACGACTTGTTCAACTATATACACCTGGCTTTATGGGATTTATTCATTTCGATACATGTAATGAGGCTCAGTTGTTCAATAACCCCAGTTCATGCCAGTGTAACCATGATTATGATATACTGTGCACTCTGAGGGTATTTTAATCGGAAGAAGAAACATCAAGACAGGTCTAGCGTCGTGAACTCATACGCCATCTCTATCATGGGTTGCTTTGATAGATTCCTAGGGCTCCGAAATGACCTCAAACTAGTAGGGTGAGTTCTTCCTCGGTAAATTAATCATGATACGAAACTGATAAGTCATAGACTAAGCTTAGGGGCATTTCTAGCTCTGATTGATATCTACACAGCTTTGATATCTTTTTACACCATTGCGATTGATACCCAAACGCCTTGGATGGCTATATGGAGTATAATTGGGCATCAAATAGCGTTTGCCGCTTCAATCCCTTTCTACGAAGGATTGATCGATATGCAATATCAGAATGCGGTTTTTATTATGTCATCTATTATTTTTTCGGTGTCTTCAGCTGCAGCTAGCTGGACTAATGCAGCCGCACTTGTTGCTGCTTTCAGGGCAATCAAAGGCCTAGGAGCGGCGGGGATGTTCACGACCGCCGCAGCTGATGTATCAACGACAGCCTGCAAAGCTACAAGATGTGCGAAATTGGTTGGTCCTCTATGGGGTGGCATTATCGGAGCTGCCTGCATGGAATATAAAGGATGGAATTGGATGTACTGGCTAAAGTGAGATCATCGCCTCTACTTACACGAATTCTATTTGCTGATGGCAATCACCAAAGTGGTGTTTCCGGCGTTTTTTCTTTAGTGTGCTATTTATGCGGGAGAAGAGATGACGAATGGCGCGAATCCCCCTCTCGAACAGGTTTCATGCAGTTAGACATCGCCGGTGCAATTCTCTTCGCAATAGCTACATTTCTGGTTGTCGCCATATCACAAACAGCCGTCGATGCATTCTACGAACCAGATTTAGTGTTTCCTACCTTTGTCGCTGTTGCCATTAGTTTATTTGTAATTGCTATTTTTTGGTTTTGGGAAAGAAGAAGCAAGCAGACATATCGGTTCATCCAAATACCACGCAACGGGTCTAATAACGGCGCACTATTTTCTCGGGCTATACATGCGGGATTGATTGGTTTTATTTGGGACGCAACAATTTTCAGTCTGACCCTTGGCTATCAACTAGTCGACACCCCGCCACGTTTCTTCGTGTACTATCCAGCCCTTTGGTCAGCAATCAGGTTATTGTGGATTATAATTCCCAGTAGAGTTGGCATATTCATCGGTGCCGCTACGATTAACAAGCAGTTTCTTCATCCCAACTCCGTCTCATTAACTGGGAGTATTTTGGTGGTATTCAGCGTCACAATGTTCTCACTTTCTGGGAGGTTTCCAGTGAGGTTTTTCAATACATTGCAGTCTATAGCGATGGGGACGGGGTTCGGGTTGCACCTGGCGGCTTTTGATTACATCGGCATCAACAATCCATCTCCACTATCATCCTCCTCATTCGTGTTATCGTCACAGAGAGTTCCTTCATCGGATGAAGAAGAGGGAGGAGGAACAGAAGACGAGGATGAGGAGGAAGAGGATTTAGAAATGGAAACAGAAGATTTCCTCTCTTCCCCACAGCGGAACGACGACGAAATCCCTCAAGCGAAGCTGGAAGCAATCCACGTATTTGGCGGCGTCATCGGCATATCGCTAGTCCACATGATCCTACATTACAATTGCAGAAATAGAAATGATTGTGGCAAAAGCGCATTCGAGAAGAGCTTTACGGTTAGCACACCTCTTGTTTTGTTGGTGTCCGTGTGCGTATTCATCGCTTTGTTTTTCGTGAATAAAATGACCAAGGCGGATAGAAGGGTGTAAGGTAGACAATACAACATACTTTGGGGTATTCGTGTTCTAAATGCATCAATATTGGTATATGTACATTTGCATTGATGGTGGTGATGTGAAGCTATTTACAACATTCCTGTAAAATGTAAGCCAATGGATACAATAATTTACAAATTTTAGCATTGAAGTCCTGACAATAGTCTGGCGGTTGCAGCCAACGCGTAGCGCATTGAGGCTGACGGCTCGGCAGTCAGTATTGGAGTCACCACCTTTTGGAGAATTTAATAGGGCATAACGGTCCCAATATTTCGGCGGTCCCAGGTGCCCGATTAGAGAATATACCATATCCTAGATCCAGTGAGTGCAATTAGCAACTTCGAGGCTTGTTTTGCCAGTGCCCTTGGGTGTATCATATATATGCAGAATCCGCGTCCATAGTTCCTTGGAATAGGTAAAGGCGGCTTACCGCGACTTTAAACTAGTTGACACTGCCTATATTTAGCTACGTAGTCAATACATCGTGATAAGTTTTAATGATATTCTGTAAGGCGTGGTCTCGGCTATTGATTGGTGGCCCACCAGGTACCTTCTATAAACGGTTAGTTCATCAATTACCAGCCAATGAAAGCAAGGTTAAGTGAGCTCTAGCTCATTATTTAGACATTCTAATTGGTTAGAAGGACATATCTTGATGTGAGGGATGAATGTGCTTGAGTACTATTGCCTCCATCCTCACCAGTTTAAAATAGACAAACTTCTTCCATTGGAATTGTATTATAATATTTCATCATTATTCTAAGTGGTTGTGTTTGTTTTTTTATCCAACCTATTTCTTTCATCTCGCATCTTAACATTATTGTTACCATGGGTGCAGGAGAAGCAGCCCCCAGACGCACCCAAAGAAAAATCAGTGAGAATCTCAGAGCAGAATGCTTGAACAGTAGAAATGAAACATCAGAAGCAGAGGATCATGACGCTCTGGAAAGGTCAGATGGGAAGCAGCGTCTCAGGGTAAGAGAAATAATATACTACACAGTGTTTGATACAGCAGCTGACTGGTCTTTAGTTGAGCAATTTTAGATTCTTGATGATATTAGTCGGCTTTGGCATGGCATTCGTTGGATCGCAAGTATGCCCACTTATATTTGCAGCTATCATCACAGCAGTCACGGTCGATTTAGACGGAGCGAGTAATCTAGTTTGGGTTTTTTCTTCGAGCCTCGTGGCTATGGGTGTTGTAGCGCCTTTTGCAGGACCGCTGGCAGATCTTCTAGGTCGCAAAACCATAGCTATCGTTGGTGTTTTGTCATCTATGGTTGGTATGATCCTCTGCGCAGCAACACCAAATGTCAGCGGGTTCATTGTAGGGCAAACATTTGCTGGCATCGGGATGGCTCTTGAAGAGTTGCTGTCGATTTCTGCAGTTCTCGAGCTCGTTCCTAGACAGCAACGCGGATTCTATGCAGCCCTACTTGTCTCTACCTTTCTTCCCTTTGCACCTGCGTCGTTATATGGAGGACTCATTGCCCAAAGTAACTGGCGATATTGCGCCTGTTTGATTGCTGTCTGGAATCTTATCACAGCGGTTATCATTGCCATCTTTTATAACCCGCCACCACGCACCAATTCAACAGGTCTATCCCGACGGGACATCTTTCGCAGGATCGACTACTTTGGCGGGTTTCTATTAACTGCCGGAATAGTGCTGTTTATGATCGGTCTTAATTGGGCAGGTCAAACATACTCTTGGAGATCAGCACATGTGATAGCTTTGGTGACCACAGGAGGCTGTTTGATTTGTCTCTTCCTCGCATACGAAATGTTTTGGGCCCCATATCCCATGTTCCCTGGCCGGCTACTTCAGTACCCTCGTACCTTTATCGCCCTCATGGTTGTTATTCTGATGGCTGGTGTAAACTATATTCCCGTTCTTTATTTCTGGATCATGCAGTCTATTAGTGTGTATGGTTCGAACCAGTTCCAGGCCGGTATACGTACTTTGCCGTTTGGGTTCTGTATTCTCGGCGGCGGGGTGATTTCTGCATTGATGATTTCTATTTTCAAAAGCCATGTTCGGTCAATCATGACAACTTTCTGCGTCTTACAAGCAACCGGTGAGTCTTATCCCAAGTCTTCATTCCCTGTGTTTTCTAAAGAAAATCTAACATGGAATCAATATTGATATAGCAATCGGATGTATGGCCGCCGTCGACCCTCACAATATCAACACCGTCTGGGCACCCCTTGTATTGGGCCTTCTCAGCGTGGGTGGCGTTCTCATCCCTAACCAAATCATCATCACACTCATATCGCCAGACGACCTGATTGCGACTGCGACCTGTCTAACGGTATGTCTTCGAGCAATCGGGCAAGTCGTTGGTGTGAGCATATTTTACAACCAATTCATCTCCGTCATGACCAAGAACGCATACACCTATGTTCTCCCCGCGGCGCTGGAGATCGGAATTTTCAACACAACGACGATTGAAAACATGTTGCCGAGTCTGATTGCAGTCCCATTTTCAGAATATGTGGCGACTATTCCCCAGGCAGACACGCCACAGAAAATTAATATATTACATGAAGCAGTCATCCAGGCCTTTGGGCATTCGTTTCCAAGAGTCTATTACATTTCGATTGCGTTCGGCGCAACAGCGTGCATCGCAAGCATGCTGATGGGGGACTTGTCAAAGTTGATGGACGCGCATATTGCGGTACAGTACTTCTGAACACTTTGTCCTGCCGAAAGACACTGCAACAATCGAGAACCGCAAATTCATACACTTATTCGCCGACATTCAATAATGATTATATTCAACAAAGATCATACTTATCTACAGTCTTATCAATCAGGGAGTGCAGGTAATTGGCCAATCAGGTCCACCGCATTCGCAAAGCATGCCCAAATAGGAAAAGACTTCGCAGATCCTTACCTAATGTGGCATCGGGACTTCGCGATTGGATGTCGATATTTTGTCGATCTAACCAGCCATCAACTTTTATAAAAGCTTCCTTGTTTCCCATGTGATCTTCATTCTGTTTTCTTTCTTCTTTCTTTTCTCGTTCATTACTACATTATAGACTCCATACCTAAATCAATTGCAATGGAAAAATCGCAAGGCTTTCCTACAGACCGACCCGAGTCTTTACATACATCTCTCCGGTCTCACGATCTGTCACCTAGTTCTGAGCCACCAGCATATGTTCCTCAGGAGCCTTCCCAATCCACCATCAACAATAACTCTTCTCAAACCACAAATTTAATAATAGCAATTCCTGCCCTTCACTCCTCCTTTGACTCCCCTTTCATCCGCGCCTACGCCCCGATTCTCCGCCAAAAGAACAATCTGCCTCGCGAGTCCTTTCTCACTTTTCTAGACAACCTCAACAAAGTCATCGCCAACAGCCCTCCCCTCGAAGTCCTTGATGTGACTGGTGGAATACTCAAATCCGTACCTCTTCTCTTCCCCATACATTGGCTGGGGTCAGCAGTTAGCGGGCTTGCCAAACTGGGGAGCCTGGGTGTATCCAAAAGTCGCACCGATTCGTTGATCAAGCAAGCGAATAGAGATATCTTCGGACCGAGGGGACTGAAAATTGAGATAGCGAAATTAGACGCATTAGCACATATCGCGAGCATTCCGATTTTAGATTCCCAAGGAAAAATTAATAGAAATGCGCCGGTGATGCAGAGACTTCTTAAGACGGGTATCGATGGACCACCATCGCCAACACCACAATCAGAAGAGAGGGATGGGGACATTGCAGATGCTGTGCAGCAACGGATTAAGATTCTGCAGCCGTGGATTGCAGAGCTTGAATTTAACATTCTTCCATGGACGGCCAAATCTAAATTAACGCGTTTCAATGCAGCGCTCAAAAAGCGTAATGAGGATATACGACATCGCGATGAACCTCAGCATGAGCAGCAATACACTCCATCCCAATACCAACAGCAGTACCAGCAGACTCTATCGGTTGAAGAATATAATCAGACAATTGCTGAGTTGGACCGTCGAGAAAGGAAATTACGAGACCACAACGAACCGGGTGATGCATCTCAAGCATTGGCGGAAATTGCACAGGAGCGAGTCTTGGCTAGCGAAATGTATGCGCGAAGCCAGCAGGGAAGTGGTGTTCAGATCGGTGGACAAGAGGATGGCGGGGTGAAGAAAGGACTGTGGCTCGTTATTAGGGAGGTTTGATTATCTGTTATGATTATACGGTTTGGTACCACATGCATATACACCATCGGCAATATGTATTTCCACATGAATTTTGTCCTAATTAATACATTACTGGAGGATGTGTACTTATGTAGGGTATCAGAGGATCTTCGATTGGACATAAAGCCTGTACGACAAACATGGAGAAAACATTGATTGATATAATCAGAAAAGAACCAACCCACCATCATCAAACTGTCCACAAGAACGCCACCCAAGCCACCGCTGGAAATCCAAACAATAAGATGCCAAATTTTCGTAATCAATGACCATAGACAAAACGATTAATTCCTACCCCTGGAGCCCGGTGCCGGAATATTCCATTCTTGGGGTCTGTGCGACCGATCCAGATTCATTCCCAGTCCGGGATTAACATTTCCACTATTATTCACTGCTGGTGCATCTCGTTCTTCCTTCGTTGTCGGCAGTTCAGCAGCAAACTGCGGGGACTGCAGCATTGCAGCATTATTACTACCGGCATAGGACGTTGGTCGAGAGTAGTTGCTATCGTGAGGATAATGCGGAGTCGATGGCGACCATCCTCCGCTAGGATTTGAGGAAACGGTTGATTGGTACGAATCGCGATGGCTATGTGCGCCAATTGGGGGCTTCAATTGCTGTTGCTGAGACATGGGTATTTGTTGGTAGTATGACGAATCCCCGGCAAGTTCGTTCGCGAAAGACCGGCCACCTGTTGGGCTCGTCGCTGTTGGTGATGTACTTCCCATTTTCTGATCTGGCTGATACGGGAAAGCATGTTGATACTGTGGTGGCGAATACATCGGCGACAACTGCGGCTCGTCTTTGAGCGTATTGCTGCGATCCGCAGGATTGACAGTCTTCAATTTCCCGCCTTGGTCCATCATGGCTTTCAGGACGCCAGCATCCAGCAACTCGGCTTTCTTGATCAGCCGGTCAACCAGCACTTTTGTGGCCGATTTCAGGGTCGACTTAACGAACCCAGTCATCGTGAAATTGCACCTTATCTCAATATCCTCCCGGAGATACAACCCCTCCGCTGGTGCATTTATGCCTAGTTCGCGATGTTCCGGGGGTTCGCCTGGCTGGTTACCAGCGACACGGTAATTGTGCCGGAGATCAATGCCCATGGGCGCGTAAATATGGGTTTGGACACCCCATGGAACATCGTGGAAACAGCCGTTGAAACTTATCTTGCCAGACCCAATTTTGCCTGCTCCAGGTACATATTGGATGCGCTCGATGATCTCATACCACGTCGAGTAGTATTCTTCGGCGGGGGCGTCACGCGGAGCCTTGATCGGGTGGTGCGAGAGGACGAGAGGGTTTAAAGTAATGATTTCGCTGTGACTATGGAGAATGGAGAGAACGAGTTGGCGCGGGATGAACGAAGGGAGCGGAGTGATGTTGGTGTAGATTTCTTTCTTTTTCATCATTTTGGCTTCTTGGAGTGTTCGCGACAATCAGTTATTTTCATGATAGACAAACTACTGATAAGCGTTGATAGCATTCACACAGAGTCACAGGCAGCAGAAAGATTTTCAGCAGGACAGATCAGTCCACAACGGCAGTGACTGTAATGCAATGGGCTAAGTAGTCCGAGTCAAGCCTGCAAGGACAAAGCTAATCCTAATCATAATGAGGATGAAGCAGACAAAGCGTTGTTGTTCTCTTCAGCTGATGACGTGAGACAGTGAGACGGGCCACAAAGGGAAAACCGACCAATGGTGTCGCAGCCCGCGCACCAAAGTGGGGCTACAGTCTTGCCTAACCAGAAGGGCACAACTACTTCTATTATTAGGCATGGCCCCTACGTAATAGAGTTGCTACAACCATGGACTATTGAACATCGCTTGTGCAGCTGTTCAGACTTGACATACATCTAAATACACACGAGCTATCGTATAGATCGGTATCATAGAAGAATGCGAGACAATAGGGAGTAGTCCATCATCAAATCATCATTCTTGAATCAAATCCATGTGCTTTGATTCGTGCTTATTCATCCCCAAATATCAACCACAATCCCAAAAAACATCGCAGCTGGGAGTGTGTAATCCAAGCCGAGATGATTGCAAAGTTCATAATCGTTTATAGAAACAAATCAAAAGCCAATAGGTATCATATCATATCGTATGCTTCTGATATCTCCCAGAGGTATCAATCACATACATGCACGCCGAAAAAAAAAAGAAGTAATCATTTTCCATTCCTCGATCATATATGATCAGAGAATCAAATTATGAATCAGGAGTCCAGTTGTTTTGGCTGCCACTCCTCCAACAAACGAGAAACCTCTTTCAACGAAACAGGTTTCGTCAAAAAGAGATCAACGCCAGATGTCAATGCTTCCGTCTCATCGCGGGCGCTGCTGAGACCTGTCAACGCTATAATCGTCGCTGGCCGCTGCGCATCTCGCTCATTCTCAAGAACACGAATGGCGCGGGTCGCTTCAAACCCGTTCATCACAGGCATCGAAATATCTGTTCAGCGGTAGGAAATTAGTTTAATCTCCAACCAGATAGTCCTTTCACTTACCCATAAAAATAATATCGTATCCTTCCGGCCGCCTCTCCACAGCTTCGACAGCCATTTTTCCATTTTCGGCCGAGTCTAGACTAGCCACATTGCGGCGGCCCAAGTATGTCATTAGAAGACGTAAATTTATTTGGTTGTCGTCGACAACTAGCACGTTGATCGGAATAGACGGTGCAAGAGCGATTTCCTGGTCCTCTGGCAGCGATGACATGGCCTCCGTTTTATTGCTTGACATCTCGCTCGTAATAGGAGCCGAGCGTCGTCCCACGTTACCTTCATCGTTCAAAGATTGAAAATCTTGTTCGTCGACAGGCGAGTCCAGGGTAATCGATGTCACCTGTGAATCGCTTGTTGCCCGCATCCCTGCGAGGGAAGGAATGGACGTTTTGTTGTATCTAATAGCGGAATCTTGCGGGGCCTCAGCTTTGGGGTTAGGGGGATGTATGCGAGTTCGATTAGCCAGTTGAGAGTGCTGAGCACTTGCGTGTGCATATGACATGGCTGATTTTTGCAGACATTGAGAAATACCGCGAATCAGTTTATGTGGGCCGCATGGACGGTACAGATATTCGACAATATTTGCCCCCTTTGACCAGCCTGAGCGGGAAGCATCCAGGCCGGCGGTGTTGTTACAGAAAACAAGCATTGCTGCTGGTCGATTGAACTGTTTCGTTTTCAACTCCTCAGGCAGATCCTTCTCCTGAGCAAGCACGAGATCGGCTGGGTACTGAGTCGGCCATGGCTGGAGTTTCAGCCCGCACCATTCCGTGACATATCGAGCAAGCACAGAAGAACTCTCAGTATTGTTAGGAGCTTCGGGGTTATAACCGACGATCGCAACCTTCTTATCCGAATACCGCTCTCGAATTAGACGCAAATCTCGACTGAGAGTCGACTGGTTCGGTCGCGAGAGTGGCAAGCTTGTATCATCTGAATCCGGCCGAGACATCGGAAGTATAACCTTCACTCTCGTCCCCTCTCCAGCTTGACTGCGAATGCTAATATGCCCTCCTAGTGATTTGACAATGCTACGCACAATTGCCAACCCAAGGCCTGTGCCTACTGCGAGGGTGTCTTCTTGGGAGAATGGCATGTACAAACGAGCCCGCAGAAAGTCCTCAGATATCCCTTTACCTGTATCGGTGACAGAGAGAACGACGAACTCATCCGAGTCCTTTCCAAGTTTCGTTTTTTGCGACAATTCCTGCTCGTCCTTGGATTTCTCCAACCGAACAATCACATGGCCGCTCTCGGTATACTTCATAGCATTCCCAAAAATATTCATGACAATACGGCGTAAAGCTCCTGGTTGTGTTTTGTATACCCAGTCTCCGTCCTCAATATCCACGATGACCTCAACATTAAGTCGAATTTCTCCCGTGCTTTCACTATCTGGAGTGGAGAGCGAGCTTGACCCGGAATGTGATTGAGCGGCAGACATGTATGATGAGGCGGTAGAATTATTCGCTGACCGACCGTATGAATGGCCTAGACATACACCCTCCACCACCTCTTCCGTAAGCAGACAGATATCTTCACTGGTATGCGTATCTAGCAAAGCCGCCATACTGTCGACGCCCTTGATGTCGGCCATGTCTTCCTTTTGATCCCGACGAGCCTTCTTCATCCGACGCCAACTTTTTTCGAGCGAGACAATCTTGCTGAAATCCAAAACCTGATTCATTGTATCTAGTAAAGTCCTACCACATGCGTTGATCGTCTCCAGCAATGACTTCTGAAACTGGTTCACTTGAGTTCCGTCCATAAATTCAGCTGCCGCAAGAATACCATGTAGCGGACTGCGTAGTTCGTGGGATATACTGCCAATAAAATCGCCCTTTTGCCGGTCGGCAATGATGGATTCGAGACGACTTAGCTCGGCCATAATTGAATAGCCAAATCCCATCATCGACGCCAATTCCACGGAAGCGTTATAAACTTGGGTTTCTGTACAATTCCAGCAGAAACAACCTGCAAACCATTGAGATGTGGCAGCATTCCACAGAGGGACAAACATAACTTGACTGGCAGTCGGGAAATATTTAGCTAATTGCGCTTCTTCAGTAGCCCTCCATTTCTTATTAGATCGTGATGGGGCGTCGGGAGGAACTTTTACGGCGGAGACGGGTGAGGTTGGGTTGTTTTCGTCATCGTCAGACGAAGCAAACAGGCTTCGGTCACGATGAAATGACCAGATTTTGCCTTTTGGGTAACGTCGCAAAACGCTTTGCAAGAAACGGCGGTCAAAATTAGCAGCGGCACAAGTTTCGCTCGAAGCTGGTTCAGATGCGAAGGGCGCGTCGCTGGTCGATACGCACAGAACAGGCGCTGGAGGTTCGTTGTCGTCAGAGAACTCTAACCGGCCATTATCGACGTCAAGTGGCGTGTTGCTATTTTCCAAAAAAATAACGCCACTCTCTCCCGTCAACTCTAGACTTTCGCGAATTAGATTAGCAGCACGGCGGAAAGTCCAATGGTGCGTATGCATTTCGTCCGCCAAGCGAGTCTTGGAACCCTTCGTCCCTGCTATCAACCAATCCGGAAGCGGGGTTATCAGGTCAGAAGAAGCTCCAGTGTCGGCTCTTTCTTCCGATAACGATGGGCCTGGCGACCGACTTTGGCGGACATCAACATAGCTCCCACGCGACCCACGAGATTCCAGTGACCCCTCTGAGCCTCGCGATCGAGAGATTGGGCTGGGAGCGGCGGGAGGAGAGGCCGACGACCGTGCAGAGCTAGTATGAGAGGAGCAGGGGGTGAGAGAGTTCATTCCATCGACGAACGACGAACTCCCTTCCACAAAACAGCTCAATCCACGAGATAGACGAGCTGCGCGCCGTCCTTCGGCAGCCCGCCGACTCAGACGAAGGAAATCCATGGCCAGGAAGGAGAGATACCCGAGATCATCCATTTCGGCGTCGGTCAGACCATCTCGGGGGGTCGTGTCCAAGACGCAAAAAGAGCCGATGTTAATGCCATTTTCCGTTACCAGGGGAGTGCCAGCATAGAATTTGAATTGAGGCGACCCGGATACAAAAGGGAATTTTGCGTATTCTTCGTGAGTTGACAGGTCGTTCACAATGTGGAAGCTATATTTGTTTTTTAAGGGTGGCTCTAGCGCGACCGTTTTCTAGTTTGAACGATTAGTTGTGACCACAATTACAAAAACAACGGCCACATACCAAGGTCAAACGCGGGCCAAAGTTGCCATTATTACTGACAGCATTCCATGAGGAGTCGGAGAAGACGGTATTGGTAGCATCCCGCAGTTTGGAAGTGCTAGAAGCTTCTGCAAGAAAATACTCCGTCTCACGATCTAATATACTGCAGGTACGAGAAATGTCAATAAAACCCTACGTCAATTGGCAGGGCGACTACGTACCTGATGACGGCCCGTTGTGCGTTCAGTTTCAGGGTTGCCGTCTGGGCAAAAGTCGTCAAAATGGTATTTGCACTGGATGTGTTCTGTTCGGAAGGCAGGCAAACTGCCAACGAGGTCCCGGCACTTTCTAGTCCCGGTGTACCGTCCACATGTATCGCAAAGCCATCGTCTCCGTCGGTCGGGAGTATCTGATGGGAATACAGCAGGGCAGCGGGAGTGGCGGGTTGAAAGAAACGATATATCTCACGAAAGCGGCGGTCATCGCGGTGAGAAGCGATTTCGTCCTGCGGTGCAGAAACCATGGTAGATGTTGTGGACCAGACGGTTTCTTAGGCGCAACACATTGTTTCTTGGCGGTTATGTGAGCTTCTGTTCTTGTTTTTTTGTGTGGTTTTTGGGTCTCGATGTTGTTGGGTCTCTGTCAGCGGTTCCCCTCAATCTATGCGAGCAAGCGACTTGAATTGTCCCTAGCGAATCCCGCGAGGTTGTAATGCGTAGACGAGCGACTGTTTCAATGTCGAAGAGCGGTAGTATAGACGTCGGAATTCGTCAAAGGCGGGTGGCGGTGAGGTCAGATGGGGAAGCTCAGAACGGCATGGGACAGAGAATTGCTAGAAACAAGAGCCAAGCAGCGAAGGCCGATGGGTGATTTGGAGAGACGAAGGTCGCCTCCGGTCGGTGGGCTTCACAAGGGCTGGGGGAGTGGGGCGATAGGCAGGTTTTTTTGAGCCGGCGGGCGAAGGAAAAACAAGTTCTAGACTGATGTATGATTGTTGATCCTAGTAAGCGGCGAACAGTTAGGAACGAGCGTATGAGGCGTTGGCGTTGCGACCGGGCAGCGAAAAGTATTCTGCTCCCACGACCCAAGAGAGTGCGACGATGGAGTATGGACGGGAGGCACGGCGGCCGCTGACTGGCTGGAGACGGTGCGCAGAACCGGTTCTGTGAACTGACTGCAGAGACTAAGCCGAGCTAGGGTGGCACAGGCGCTAGCAGGCTGGTGGAGGGCCGCGAGGCGAATTTGTTAGAAGAGTCACATCATAGCGGCAGATCGCCCCAGGGCAATCGCATGCGCGATCGATGAAGCCTGGAGTCGCAGTGGGACGGGCAATAATAGGTGGTGCTCTTGCCCAGCTCCAAGGGAATCGCGCGCAGTCCGCCGTGGCAGTGACAGCCCAGAGGCGCCTTGGTCCCGCCAATCATAAGCTGCCAGCGGGGCCCCCAGCGGCCTGTGAGTGGCTAGGTTGGGCGCTCGGTGATCGCAGCCGTTGGACCCGCTCAATCGGTGCCTGGGTGCCTGGGTGCCTGGGTGCGTCGCCACCGTTTCTGCCTGAGGCCGCTACGGAAACAAATTGTAGTCCTGTCCTTGTTCCAGGCGTCTCTTTCAGCATTCTTGTTGGGGTTAAACTTCCAGCAGTCGTTCCGATTACGGTAGGGACCTTGCAATGGGTGCACCAGGCGACTTTTAGGGTGCTTTCATTGCCTGTGACAGACACCGCCGCCGAAGAAGCATAGCAAAGGGAACAATCACAGCACGTCTCTGATTAGGAGTGTCTGTCTCCTACCGGGAACTGATGGCATCCAAACAGTCAGTAGCAGACACTGGGTAATTGGTATTTGTCACCCACCTGTTTGCTGCTCCTGGCAGGCACGGCACCGAAGCTCCACATCATTGGTGGGAGCCCATCCGTCCACTGCTGACTGATTGATGTTCAGCGCTCACGTGGTCGCGACGAATAATGGTAATAAATCATCTCCTCGACTTGGAGAAGATGATCATGGCCGTTTCTTATTCATGGCAAATACCGCAGGCGGCTATATTATCCGCATCCACATCCGACAGCCTGCAAATAAACGGGTAAGCTGGGGTTAACGTAAAATCGACACGGCGTATGTCGTTGCAAGACAGTGAAGGAATAATAACGATGAAGGAATCGAAAGCGATTTTGCAGCAAAATTGGGCGCCTACGTCTAGACTATATACTAGACAGCTGACTGCAGCATCTGTGGTTCTATGTGGTCTCGGCCAACCAGGGGAGGGCAGAAAAAGCAAAAAGCAGTAGAAGAGAGGGATAAAAAAAAGCCACCATGCCACAAAGTCTGGTCGGACGCGGTCTAGCCATTACCACTACTACTCGTCGTCACTGCAATGTGTTCAGGAGGTGTCGACACATCAAGCCTAGTAAACTCCACAGCTGTTGAAAAGACAAAAAGGAAATCCAGCAGGAAACTGTGCTCGCCTATTATTCCACTTACATTCGCAGGCTTTCACTTTGATACGCACTTGCCCAGGATCCCAAAGGACGAGGCTTGTTGTATTTTATCGAACTAGCGGACACAAAGAGACGCTACGAGGCGTCATGTTGAGGGGGCACCTTTTGATATTATTAGAGACGAGGCACCAAACACCAGACGGAAAAGTCACGATAGAGAATATAGAGGGGGGTCGCTCCTCAAAATAAAGAGAGAGAAGAGGGCCACAGTCCAACCGTTCCATCCTATTCTCGATCGGCGATGGACTCCTATGATGTCATTCCCAGTCTCAATCAGCCGCCACCCCCCACTTTTGCCGCAACTTTCAAGGTATTATTGGTCAGTCGGCTGGGGATCCCGCCTCTGGATAGATTTGATTGGCTCTAGCCTGTTTTATCTCCATTATTCATTGTTCATTGTTTACTATACGAACGAACAGAATGAAAAATAGCGGCGTCGCTGCTACTTATGCTAGTGTGGTGGTTAAGTGCGCCGACTAACTTTTCCTAAATAGAGTGACAATTTTCGCTCCTATCGGGGGAAAATGGTCGATAATTGATTCAATTTTCAACTTCAAGGGTCACTATTCCACCACATCTCCAGCAGCATGTCGAGGAATAGCAGCAACGGCTCTAGCAATGGAAATACTCGTTCAACAGGTACAAATATTCGCTTACCGCAAATGTCCGTGAGCTTCTTACAGCAGCAGGTGCTCTTGTAGTGGAGTCGCATTACCTGAACTACAAAATATCTCTCTCTAGCCCCTATCCACTCCTGCGGATACGCAACAATTTCTCGCCAATTGCGAAAGAGTCATCGTGCTCAGCAGAGCCATTCGAGCTCGTCGCGATATTTACATGCACAGGAAATTCTCTATGCTCGCTGGGTCGCCTGATGTCATGAAACGTCGGACACACTTTCCTGCTGAGGTACGAGACAAGTTGAATAGTTTGATACATGAGTTCGAGACTGTTAAGGGATTGTCGAGATAAGATAGCCTGTAAATGCCGTGGAGATCGGAGTGGTTCAAAGCGACACTGCTTCACGCAACCAGAGATCTTGCAAATCACGCCAAAATGCAATCGACATTCATGCCGACCGCTCAGTGATGGAGATGATCCAATCTGCGACTTCCTTGGGCCGAGATGCATTTGGCGCATGTCCAGATTCGATTTCTGTAACATCAATTTTGCTACCGATCTGCCTTTCCATCATCGCGATGCTCGCTCTCTGGAGCTCGGGCTCCTGCGCAAGGTCCTTAGTACACAGCAAATACGAAACCGGCACATCTTTGAACCCAGCATGACTCAGGGTAGCAGGAAACGTAGAACCCGAATGACGAGTACTCATCTTTGCCCACCTGTCGCCCTCTTCCTTCGGCAAGTCGTTGAAGACATTGGAAGCAGCAGCCGAGATGTCCGTCTGATGCAACCAACCATCATCCTATATTTCACGTTAACCCCAAACACACAAATTAGATGAAGCGAGACAGACATCCAACCTAATCTCGAATGGAGCGGCTCGGGGAAGCATATTGTCCGGCATAATAACGCTGGCATCAGATTCTCCGACGGGTAGAATGATGCACGAAATATAAGCCAGTCTCACTAGACCGCCTGGATTACCCTGTCGCTGTCTGTCGACTTTGCTGAGTCCTTTTGTGCTTTCTGTAGCAGGTATACCACCGTAAGAGTGGGCGATGAGTACGACGTCCTTGCCTTCGTTTGCGTGCTTTAAGATTTCTGAAGCGATGAAAGCGGCGTCGTCTTGCATGGTGCCTGGAACGTTGGTTTTGTAGCCTACGCTGGGAAGGTGAAGAGCTCGAACGGAGTATCCCTCACCCGCGACATGGGTTATCACATCATTGTACAGTTCGGGCAGTGTGAAGCCTCCTGGCACGATCAAGATTGTCGGCTTATCCATTGATCGAGGAAAAGCTGTATTGGGCACGAACAGCCTGAAGGGTTCTACGTGATTACACCGATGATGATGATGATGATGATGATGAGGGAAGGAGGAATGAATAATTGGGATTGAGAGACTAACCGTCCGCTGACGGCCGTTGACCAACCTGCCCGTCACGTGGTTAGACTTGGCCGTTCAATAACTATCTATATTCACGGCCGTGAATATCTCGGTATCTAGTCCCCCGCCGCTGACTCAACGGCTTGTCCAAAGGTATAGGGAGATTCGAAACCTCCTTTTGTCATGCCCTGAACCCACTCTAGTTGTCACTAGCTGTGTCGAGGGACGATACGATGTGTTGAACCCCACAGAGGTTCCTTGAGGATAACTAGTAACGAGATACTAAGATTACCGAAAGATTTGAGTAGAGTTAGAATACAACTAAAGTAAGAGAGATACCTTGAAGTGTTGTAGTACTTCAAGTACAAATTGCTTTACTGACCCTCTTAATGTAATTAGACTAACTTAGATTAAAGAACTATACTAAGGTCAACTAGATATATAAAAATAAGGATTCTTGAATATCCTTCTAGCTGTAATCATCACGACTATTTTCTAGTGATCCCATCCCAGTCATCATTATCTGGTCATTCTTATGCTTTATCTTATCCAATCCGTAGCTGAATAACATTGAACGGACTAATTCCCTCGTATCCAGTCACCACAATTCACGTAACTTTCCATATACTCATACGGCGGTAATTCATTTTCATTGACTGGTGATGGTATGCCCGTGTATTTTGTGACCTTTCCTTCCTTGGAATAGTTGTCTTTTAGCGTCATGTAGGCTCGTTCCGTAACACCTTCATATTGAACACCCTTCTGATTATTTTTCGTAGTCAGTATTTTTCAGCGTTTCAATAGATCTGTTTTGTTTTGTTTGGAACAGCTTTTACAACACTAAACCTTTAAAGGTTTAAATTTCGATTTAATTAAGTCTGTTCTGTCATTAACAATGCAAAACATGAATGAGCTATTACCTTGATATTACACATATAATAATACTAACTGTTTATAGCATAGCTCATATTATTTTGAGTCATAAGTGGGGCACAAATAACAAAGAGAGTTATATCTAACTATATTAAGTTAGGCCATATATTCGCTCAGTTGAATGCATTTGAATTGATTGCCTAATTACAATACCTTACAGCTCCTTCCAAGCAAGTGCAATCTCCACGTTCTTCGGGCTGATTACTTTCTTGAATCTTCTGGTTCAGCCTCCCAGTTGGCTTCTAAACCTTCACGAGACCTTCACCTGCCAGTCTTATTCACTATCCATAGGTCTTTTAGGGGTCGATTTCCTTACCCACAAATTCTCTCTTTTATCCATTTCCCTTACCCGGTAGGTTTTCCGAAGAAATATTTTAAGTAATCGGAGAAAGAAAAGAAAAGTTGATTGATTGTTGTTATTGATGATTTCCCGTGGCAGTTCGACGACTCCGCCGTGCTCATCCCGACCCACTCCATTCCAACACTTTTGAGCCAAACCCTGCTGCTATCTCTAGTGTATCTCTTGACAACAAGGAATATACTAAAATTAGCTTATCATGGATCGGCAACTTGAGTGTAAGGTAACGCACAAACATGTACCTGAGATCGACTTTAGTCTGTATACAGCGGAAGATGGTACCCAGGTATCCACATTAGAGCGAGTTTGTAAAGGTACATCAGATTGAAATTCTTTAGAGCTACCACTAAGTTCAGCAACAGAAGTACAAGCCCCGGCACTCACCGTCCCCACTGACGACACTTTTTGGTCGCCTCAGGACCCTAATAAACCCAATCTGCAATACTTGAAACAACACTTTTACCGAGAGGGCCGACTCACAGAGAAGCAAGCCCTATGGATCATAAACACTGGTACTCAGTTGCTTCGTACAGAGCCCAATCTTCTTGAAATGGATGCTCCGATTACGGTGTGCGGTGATATCCATGGGCAGTACTACGATTTAATGAAGTTGCTTGAAGTGGGTGGGGACCCAGTCGAAACAAGATATTTGTTCCTGGGCGACTATGTCGACCGGGGTTATTTTAGCATCGAAGTTCGTGATGTAACTAGTTTGATATGAGGCTATGGTAAGCTGCTAACGTTCCTAGTGCGTTCTTTATTTGTGGTCTCTCAAGATCTGCTACCCCAATAGTTTGTGGCTGCTGCGAGGCAATCACGAATGTCGCCACTTGACGGACTACTTTACCTTTAAACTCGAATGTAAACACAAGTATTCCGAGCGTGTGTATAATGCGTGCATGGACTCGTTTTGTGCTCTGCCATTGGCTGCTGTCATAAACAAGCAATTCTTTTGTGTCCATGGTGGTCTCAGTCCAGAGTTACATACCCTCGAGGATATCAAAACCATTGATCGATTTATTGAGCCTCCCTCTCATGGCTTGATGTGTGATCTTCTCTGGGCTGATCCGCTGGAGGAGTTTGGTCAGGAAAAGACCGGTGAATATTTTATTCACAACCATATCCGAGGTTGCTCTTACTTCTTCTCCTATCCCGCAGTATGCGCTTTTCTAGAGAAGAACAACCTTCTATCTCTTATTCGAGCGCATGAGGCCCAAGACGCTGGTTACCGAATGTACCGTAAAACCCGCACCACAGGGTTCCCTAGTGTTATGACCATTTTCAGTGCACCAAACTATCTTGATGAATATAATAACAAAGCCGCCATTCTCAAATACGAAGACAACATTATGAATATCCGCCAATTTAATTGCTCACCTCACCCTTTCTGGCTCCGCAACTTCATGGATGTTTTTACATGGTCGCTCCCCTTTGTTGGAGAGAAGATTACAGATATGCTGATCGCTATTTTGAATATCTGCTCAAAAGAAGAGCTCGAGGATGAGACGCCTTCACCGGTCTCACCTACTCTACCCTCTCCTCTCTCTGCTATTGAAAAGGATGAACGAAGCGAGTTCAAAAGACGTGCTATTAAAAACAAAATTTTGGCCATTGGTCGTTTGTCCCGAGTCTACCAGGTGTTACGTGAAGAATCTGAACGAGTTACTGAACTCAAGACTGCATCCGGCGGACGTCTACCCGCTGGTACCCTTATACTAGGTGCTGAAGGTATCAAGCAGGCTATCCACAATTTCGAGGATGCGCGAAGGGTTGATCTGCAGAACGAACGGTTACCACCATCGCCAGAGGAAGTGGCACGCAAGAAGGAGGAAGACCGGAAGGCCGCCTTTGAGAGGGCCTACCATGAAGCTGACAATGATCCCAACTTAGCTACCGTCGCCAGACGTATTAGCATGTGAATGTTATATTGCTTTTTACCTTTGCCATTTCAATAATTGCTAATTGAATAGGTGTGATGACTCGAAAAGTAGAGAAGTTGCGAATCGCGAAACTTCTACCCCATAGAATTTGTTGTTTGTTTGTTACGGGCTCGGTTCTGCTTTGCTTGTCCGATCTAGATCCAGTAATTGAGTGGATTCAAAGGTTAGGGACGCTCCTGCCTATGTTGGATCTATTAAGCCCAATATCCGCCATCTAGAAGCCGCTGCTGGCGCTATCGGCCTTATCAAGGCTGTCATGGCTGTGGACAAGGGTATTATACCACCTCAGGCCAGGCTTAACAAACTTAATACGAGTGTCAATTGGAAGGAGTCCGGTATACAGATTGTGAGAGAGAAAACGGAGTGGAACCAACTTGATGGCCCTCGTCGCGCTGCAGTTTGCTCGTATGGATATGGTGGCACTGTATCCCACGCCGTCATTGAGCAGACACCAGTTCCATTTACCACCGATACAATCCAGGACAGCGGTGAAACGCTGCTAGTCCTCTCTGCGCCGCATGAGAAGAGACTGGCCAAACAATGCACTACTCAGGCTGAATGGATCTCTACCGCTGGCCGTTCCGAAAACCTCAAAACTATTGCTGCCATCTTGTCTCTGCGTCGGGCACAGCATGATTTTCGCGCCGCATTCGTTGTGTCTCGCCACTCAGAAGCAGCGTATGCTCTCAGCTCTTTCGCCGAAGGTGCGCCGGGCGCATGGGCTGTCCAAGGTCGCACACTCGAGAATGGCATCAGCAGGGAGGCTGTCTGGGTATTTTCTGGACATGGGGCACAGTGGACCGACATGGGCAAAAAACTCCTGAACAACCCCATTTTTCGCAAGACTATAGCCCCTCTGGATAGCATTGTGTTCCGGGAGCTTGGCTTCTTTGCGATCGCGAGTCTCGGGTCAGGTGTATCCCAAAATTCAGACGAAATCCAGGTACTCACTTATTTGATGCAAGTCGGCCTGAGCCAAGTCCTGAAATTTTGGGGAGTCTAGCCTAGCGCAGTTATAGGGCATTCGGTGGAAGAAATCGCTGCATCGGTCACTGCCGGATGTATTACGTTAGAGGAGGGTGCTATTATCGTATCGAGACGCGCCCGCTTGTATTCTAAAATGAAGGGCCTTGGCAAGAAGTTCTTGATCAATCTACCTTTTGCAGAAGTTTCTACTGAGCTGTGAGCCAGGAAAGATATCGTGGCCGCCATTGACTCCTCGCCGTCGTCTTGTGTCGTCAGTGGTCCTACGGCTCCTTTGGACGAGTATGCTGAGGTTTTGATTTTGAGATGTCGTTATAGCGACGACAATGTGAAGATCTCTCCCTTCCTTCTCCCCTACCTATTTCTGTGAACAGTAATATTAAGTCTGAGATTTCGGTATTAGGTTAGTGACGATCCTCGAGATGTTCAAGTTGTTGTCGAGAGCGAGAACGTTAAGGTTTCCTCTCGCCTCAATTCCTCCGATGACTACTCTTGGGGTGAATCATGGCGGTGCCCGCTGGAGCAACGCGGCCCTTGTCCAAGATGCTCAGACTTTTGATGTGGACTCCATCAAGAAGCGTATTGGGTCAATGCTATCCAAGTCTTTTTCAATAGACTACCTTTCCAAAGTTGGAGTGACTGGCATCGCTTTCCCTTGGACCGTGCTTCAGCATTATGGCAATTCCAAGGAGATGATTGCCCAAGTCGATGTTGACCCAGACAACATGGACTTGGCTTGGGACGCCGATTCTTGGGCCGCTATCCTCGACTCTGCCTCCTCAATTGGCGCCACCGTATTTGCTGACGATGAAAAGCTACGAATCGTCTCTCAAATCGATAGGCTAACGCTCTACTCTAGTATAAATCCTCCGAAACTTTGCTATATTTACGCTGCAGAGACAGATAGCGCCGAGTGTGCCCAAAGCCGATCTGCAGATATCTGTATTCTCAATGTTAAAGGCGGGCTTCTTGTCAAGATTGAGGGAATCAAACTGACTGAGATTGAGGGCGGCGCCGGGATTGGTGGAGGTGTGGACAGCTTAGTACACTAGATAGTTTGGGTTCCGCCTCGCCTGTCTGAGAAGCCCGTACTCCCCAAACGGGTTGTCCTAATATCGGAAGACAGAAGCATACTTGACCAGTACGAGGATGATTTACAGGAATGCGTTTCGAAGGTAGTTAGAGCCAATGCTGTGCAGGAGCTCAAGAGCGCAAACATCGCCGCTATGTTGGGCGGGAAAGATTGCGCGGTGGTTTACTGCTCGGGCCAGGTCCAGGCACTTGGAGATATTGCAATCTCTGTTTATAGATTCATCTGTGAAGTGGCAGCAGCTGTTAAAATAATTGTCGAGAACAAACTACCGGTTAAATTCTTTATTATCACGAATAGGGGTTTCGCTGCTGATGGAGCCGCCGCCCTTGCTCAAGCCCCTCTATATGGTCTTGCCCGCATCATTGCTATGGAAAACTCTGACATCTGGGGTGGTCTGATTGACAACGAAGGACCAAAATTTCCCATCCTACCCTTCAAGTATGCCCAAGGACAGGATGTTACCCGCCTGATAGACGGTGTGCCTCGAATTGCACGTTTCAGACCGTTCTCGACGGATCAGCGCCACCCAGCTTCAACCACTACTACCTTGCTGCCTCAACCTGAGGGCACTTATGTCATTACTGGAGATCTCGGTGATCTCGGCCTTGAGACTTGTGACTTTCTCATTGAAAAGGGGGCACGCCGTATTGTCATCGTATCTCGTCGTGATCTACCGCCTCGCAACCAGTGGGCAAGCACCTCTAACAAGATGGCTCCCATCCTCAGTAGAATATAGGCCATGGAAAGTCCAGGAGCCAGTATACATATAATAGCACTCGATATTGGTGCCAATGATGCCCATGCAAAATTAATAAACTCGCTAGATCATCTCTCGCTGCCTCCTGTTCTCGGAGTGATTCACGCCAGCGGAGTTCTCGAGGACAATCTCCTGGTCAATACAACCCCAGACTCATTCTCGCGGGTCTTGTCACCCAAGATCTCAGGCGCTCTTGCTCTCCACAAAGCAATCCCTCCTACAACTGTTGACTTCTTTGTTCTCTACTCGGCTATTGGGCAACTGCTTGGAACGTCAGGCCAAAGCTCTTACGCCTCTGGCAACGCCTTTTTGGATACTCTGGCAACCCACCGCAGGAGTCAGGGTGACAACGCAATTGCTTTCCAGTGGACTGCATGGCGAGGTCTTGGAATGGCCAACTCCGCCTTCCTCTCTATCGAGCTTAAAAGTAAGGGTCATCACTGATATCACGCGTGATGAAGGCTCCATTGCTTGGGAACATGTGTCGAAATATAATGTCGACCACGCCGTCGTTACACGCATCCTTGCCGTCGATGAAGAGTTGCCGACTCCGTTATCAATTCTTGAAGACATTGCCGTACATAGTTCGCGCGCACGAAAAGATGCTGCACCTGTAGAAAGTAAAGGTGACATCGCAGCTCGCCTAACGGCTATTCCAGAGCTCAAGATCTGGCTAGATCAGAAGGTTCTCGAGTGCCTTGCGTTGATCTTGAAGATAGATGATATAGAAGACATAGATCCCCGTGTCGCTCTGACAGACATCGGTGTTGACAGCGTCATGACTATCGTACTGAGACAAAAGCTACAGAGTGTGTTCAAGGTAAAAGTGCCGCAGACACTGACATGGAATCATCCCACAGTGGTAGCCATGGTGGACTGGTTCCTGGAACAGTTTTAGAGAGAAGAGAACAAGCTCTGACGGAGACATAGTATTAATATCCGACAGAGTTAAACAGGATGGCGATGACAGGACTGAGCCCGTAGCAAGCCTATGGTTGATATTGTAACCAGGCAACATTATTGTACCTACGCGTGGACCATATGAAACCTCGGAACCCCCAATTGCGCGCTCTTTTACTTCTTTTCCCATGTTCAATTCTACTCAATTCACAATAATTATGTAGTTACACTTTCCTACAATTTGATATAAGACACTCTGTAGATTAGTAATGTAGTTCAGTTCATAGAAAATTCATCTCTTTTCTTTTCCTTCCCTCTTGCTCTCCACCTTATATCATCGTGGTGCTAAAATTAAGTAAAATCCCCATATGATCCATTACAGCATTCCATGAATCTAGTTTCAACTGGTTTGAGCGTATATCGCTGCGTCTATGGGCGTCAAGTAGGTCTCCAAAAAGGTCCAAACCGATTCGCGGCATGGTCTTATACATATCATATGCCGATTGCCATGCTGAACGAGTTTTAGCCTCCCAGAGTGACTTAGGCGAAGGGAGCGGGATCTCTTGGAAACCTTCGAATATGTCACACGGCACGCCAATCTTGATATGGACCATCTGAGTGATCACGAGCCATACTATTACCGTTCTTGATCCAACAATTATCAGCAGAGAACGTTCAGAATATGCACGGAAAAGTAAACTTCAAATACCTTCTTCGTGACTCAGCAAAAACCCAATCTTCCCAGTTTTGACTTGGGTTTACTCTCTCGTCCTGACAGAAGGGTTGCTTGCATAGCTTTTTAAAGCTTTCGCAAAGGCCCTGCATCGATTAGACACGGTCTTAACATGGGAGCAAATTATAGTACCTGCCAAGTGACTAGCATTTCCATGTTTAAGTCTGGCTCTGTTTGGGAGCCATCGATGACTCGCATCATCATGTAGATTAACTGTGATTGTATAGACCCGAGAAGATACGGTTTCGAGAGCTGTTGTTGATCTGTCTATCGACGTGGTTAGCTGGGCGTTCCACTTTTTGTAAGGATGGTATTTTTTGCAGTAGCGATATTTGCGAGGAATAATTTAGAGGGGTGGGGTGCATTTGGTTCTCTGTGAAAGTGGTTTACTTCTTTTATGCACTTGACACTTAGGAACTTGCCGCGGTAAAGGAAATAGTGAACAGACCTTTTCAACGGAGGATCTCAACTCCATTCGAATACTGTGCCATAAAAAAGACCTCGTGTCAAGATTATGAGAAATGAACACTTGTGCAAGGGCCATGCAATTGATAAGTGGCTTTGGTAGAGACGGCTCCTTAGAGGAACGGTGCCAATGTCCGTGTATGAAAGGGGGAAAAGTCTCCCTACGAAGCATCATTTGTGGAAAGGCACGGAGCATCTGCATAATGGAACCTGCTGAAAATCTCGACACAGGATCTGACATTGGGATTGGGGCAAGAATGTCTGTGCTCGGTCTCTGGGAAAGGTGTGTAAAAACGGGAAGGGAAGGCGAACATTCAGAGGATGCTGTTACTGTAGACCAGGGAATTTTGGCGACCGAGGGTTCCTCTAAATTGAAGCCATCGTTAAGGTTGTCAGTAGGATCTGTCCTGTCGCCATTGCACTGGGAGGCTAAGTGGTTTGATATGGCCCTGGAGGCCGGTTCGGGGGAATGTGGTAGAATAAGCCCCCTGGGGCTTTGAGGCATCATGTCGGTCATAAGAAAATCTAGCGCATCCCAGTCCATAATAGGTTGCATGTCGTCCGTGCCTGTCGGTATGCTTACTCCACTGTTCAAAGGCCCTGTGGTACCATTCGGGGCCGGCACAACAGATGTCAGGCTGGAAAGCACGTTTTCTGATGTGTTCTTAGTTTCGAGCTTTCCCCAGTGCATATCCGGGGCTCTATTTATGGCTGTATTCGTGACTGTATCCCCAGTTATAGCTGTAGCTGCTGCATTTTCGTAGACACATTCAAGTCCTCTGCTAACGCATCGCAAACACGGCGACCGGAGATTACACTTCCTCTTAGCTAAGCTACAAGCTCGACATGACCTAGCACGAGTCTTGAGATGACTATGGGTTCGGCGACAGTATAAGAGATGTCGATTGTAGGATGTTTCTGCAGACTGCAGTGAGCTCCGAATACAAGTGAGAAGGAGTGGCGCAACCTTTCAAGATAGGTTTATGACACAAGACACAGACCCACATGGGACTAGGCAATGGAGCTGTGACAGGGTCCATGGGTAGCACAAGAAAACCAGCGTGAGGTGCGAAAAAGATGCAATGAGGTACTAATATTTCTGCGGTGCCGTTGATATTGTTTTCTGATCGTGAGCTTGTGGATGGCGAGAGACGAGGATATACTTCGTTAGCTAGGGGCCAATTTAGCCGCTAGCGGCGGAGTTCGACGCGCAGCGGCCAATTTGACCCGCTAAGATGGCCCCACTAAACACTCTTACAATATAGTATACCATAGTAGTAAGGTGACAGTTTTTGTTGCTACTATGTATTTCACCATCTTCGTCCGATTTTGTCTTGTTCGTCTTCTTCTGTAATAAACTTGAATTTTGTCTTTTGATTTATTTCGACAAGTCTACCAAATCTACCTGTTCCACCATGAGTTCAGAAGAGGCTAACGCCAATACCGTCTGTAAGGACCAAGAAGCCAACCTGGATGGCACCTCTAAGATGTCACCCGATATGCCTGGTCATGAAAACGAAGCCCGCAGTCTACGGACCGTTCAAGGTTGGAGGTGGGCAGCAGCAGCAGCATGTCTGTACGTTGGGGCTTTCATCTACGGGCTCGATGGAACCATTGCCGCAGACATCCAAGCGCCGATCATCGAACAGTTCCACACAGTCGAGAGCCTCACATGGATCGGTACTGCATTTCCGCTCGGTTCTGTGTGTGCAATATTGCCTGTGTAAAGGCTCCATCCCTACGCTGTCACAGGAGTACAGAAGGAAGGCTGTATGGCTAACTCGTGTCAAACAGAGCCGCCTTATATGCTGTTTTCAACCTTAAACCCATGTTCATCTCGAGCATCATTCTTTTCGAGGCCGCCTCTACGCTTTGTGGAGCGGCTCCCACCATGGATGCTCTTATTGTCGGGAGGGCAATAGCTGGTCTTGGTGGAACTGGTATTTTCCTCGGGTACGTCGCTGCCCTCAAGGATCTAGTCAAACCCCTACTCAGGAACTTGTCCTAGGATCTTGAACTATTTTGCTCTATGTACAACTGAAACAGAACGCGGTCGCTACATTTCCGGTATTGGTGTAGTTTGGGGGTTGGGCGCTGTCTTAGGCCCTGTCATAGGAGGCGCATTTTCTACTTCGTCTGCCACCTGGCGATGGGCCTTCTACATTAATCTGTGAGTTAACAGATAATTCGACTAAAATGCTTCCCGTCACGTCGTTTCTCTGCTTACGGAGCCTTCTTCCAGTGTCGTAGCAGCTGTGTGTGCACCAGTCTACGTATGGTACCTCCCGTGGGTAAAGCCCAATGGTGCCAGGAACGAGTCTCTTCTCGCAAGGCTCAAGACTGTAGACTGGGTTGGCTCTATTCTCGGTACTTGTGCCATGGTAGCCTTCACCATGGCCCTAACTTTTGGGGGCTCAACTTGGCCTTGGGATGACGGTCGCACCATCTCTACATTTGTTGTATTCGGGGCATTGCTTATATTACTCTTTTTCCAGCAGTACTTTGTCATGTTCACCACTCATGAAAGGCGCATGTTCCCTCCTAGGCACATCCTTATAAACAGAACTCAAATGCTGCTTAACATCAACACCGCCATGGCTGCGACTAATATCTACGTGCCGGTTTATTATATTCCCCTATACTGTTCGTTTACGCATGGAGATTCTGGACTAATGGCTGCCGTCCGCTTACTGCCTTTTATATGCTTCCTTGCATCTTTTAACTTGGCATTGGGTTTTCTTTTGCCGAGAATTAACTATTAGTATGCTATTATCGTCATCACTGACTTTCTTTTCTAACATGTTATAGCTGGGCATTGTACGTTATTGGTGGCATTCTCATGACAATCGGCAGTGCAACCTTGTACACGGTTAAAACTGATACCACTATGGCAAACCTGTATGGATACAGCATTATACTCGGGTCTGGGACTGGATTAGTCTTCAATCTTGGCTTTACTGTCTCGGGTGTTACCATCATGAAGGAGACAGGCAATGGCTTGGATGTCCAACGCGTCATCTCCATGCAGAATCTTTCTCAGCTTGGATTCCAGACAGTTAGCTTGCTTGTAGGGGGGCAGATTTTCCAAAGTCTCTCGATGGCCAGCCTAAAACAGATTTTCATCGGTTCGAACTTCTCAGACTCTCAGATCAGAAGTGTCATTGCAGGAACACAGAGCAGCTTGTTTACATCCTTAAGTCCTTCACTGCAAAGACAAGCTATCGCGGCCATCACACATGCCATGAGCAGGGTCTATATTCTCAGCATTGCGTCAGGGGCTATCACGGTGGTTAGTGGGATGATTATGAAGAAAGAGAAATTATTTTCTAAAGAAGCCGACAATATTTCCATTGCGGGCGGAGCCTGAAAGGATGCTAAAATTTGGTTGGATTGCCTCCATGATTCCCAGACTGGTACAGTGTATCGAAAGTTTAGTGTTTCTCGTGATAACACCGTCCCCATAGAGCTTATATCGAATAGACATGCTTAGTATTTTTTTACAGGTGTATTTGCATTTTTGAAGGAAATGGTGGCTTCCTCAACAAGAGAGTAGAAGTTTGACCATTACAACCTGTGCAGAAACATACCATTCCAATCAATGGCTATCTCGGGGTACTCTACGAGTGTTATGAGGCAACCACATCAGAAGGTATTAGTTGCGAATCCTCTTTCCCAAGGAGATGTTCTCTAATAGGTGAATGCGTCCCTTCAGCTCCGATCAAAAAATCACCAGTTTCCTGTGTGTTATTTTCAAATTTACAGTAATTGAGCCATCTTTATTAACTTGAATCTCTTGCAGACGTTTGCTCCACTGTAGTAATATTAGCCGAACATTGTTACCATTGTGTGAAGGCGTGGATAAATAGAGAATATGCCAAAGTGATGATTATAGATATATCTAAGGCGTGCACGAAGTTATAGTGATTTGAAGACAAAGTACCTGGTGTATTTCTCGTCATGGAGTGTTTCTCGGGACCCAGGGACAGACGTATATACGTAGTATATAACGCAAAATGAAAGGAAAAAATCTCAAGCTATCCGTCTTCCAGCGCCTAGATGTAAACACGTAAATACATGTATCAATTGATCTATCCAAATGCTCCGGCCATATACACACTATTGACCTAAGTTTATATCAGAACTTCTCCATCAGCTTCTTGCGCACCGTCCACATGCGCGCCCGCTTGCCGAAAATATACATCGGAATGGCCGTCAACAGACACGCAAGTTGGATACCGCCAATTGCGATAAACACATTCCGCGCTCCGTCCGATTCGAGCCAGTCAACGAAGAAGAGGGAGAAGACCAGTCCGTGAAAGATATCTGTACTTGGTCAGCGTCTGAGAGGCAGTCAGAGAGCACGGGGAAAAGTACTTTTGCTAAAATTTAATGTAACCAACGCCTCGCCTGCATATTGGCGATAACTATCCACGCAGAATGTGATCGATGTCGTGCTACCCAGCGCACAGCCAAACGAAATGATTCCAAAGAAAATCGTAGGAACAATCCAGTTGTCTTTTTCTTGCGCACTCCAACCGAACCCCATCAATCCTGCCGCTGTCGACAGAGCGACGGGAATCGCCATAACAAGACGAAACTCCGGCTCATAAATGCCTCCGTTAAGCCGTGTCATATATCGGACAATGATATCTGACACCCGTCCAGCAACCGCCGTACCAATGATACCACCCACAAATGGCGAGATATAAACCAACCCAGTCGCAAGTGCTGAGAAATTATAATTCTGGCTGCCCTGGTAAATATGTGCTACTGATTCGGACAGCACAATGAGCCATCCAATGGACAGAGAATACACTAGAGCAGACCACAGAACGGCTGGATATGCAAAAAGAATAAATGGACGCACCAACACCCGATGCCACTTGTCGTGTGCAAGTCGTCCGTTCCATGGCCGAAGCATATGTACATAAGACACCGGAGGCCGTTCGCGGAGGTTATGGGTGTACAAAGCCGACGCGTTCATCGGCAAGGGAGACAACGAGGTTCGTCGAGCCCCTTCAATATCCCTGGTAGGTGATACAGGTTGTGAGCCATTGCTGGAGTTGAAGTAATCCGTGTTCGGATCCAAAGAAAGTCTATTATCACCCAGGTGTACCGGAGAAAGAGGCGCAGGATGAGCATCAGTGTCTTCAGTAGGGGAATGATGCGATGCCTCGGGGGTTGCATCTGGTTCGTTGACTACCACGGTAGGGGTGTCATTGGCCGTAAAAGGATGCTCATTCTTTAGATCGGCAGGGCTTTGCAATTTCTCGTCCAGTTGGTCCTCAGCAAAGCCAACATGCATTTCTTTCCTCTTTCGATGGCCGTTCTCCTCAGTAGGGCCATATGCATCGTTTGAGCGTGGTAAACTAGGCTGCTTTTCACTCAACCGCGGCTCGGGACGACGTCCACGAAAGCCAAGGTGTGCAAAGTCAGATACACTTCGGTAGATATTAGGACGTTTCGATCTGGACTTTGGTCGGGGTGTCCGATCCCAAAAGGTTTCAGGGACAAAGAAAAATAATAGCGCAAGAGCGCCGCCAACAATTATAGCGACCACCCTATTTCCTGTCAGTTATGGAAGCACGGCGAATGTGTACTCAGCCCATACCAAAATACCCAACGCCAGCCATATCGTCCAATAATTGCCGCACTGACCAGTGGTATCAAGTTCTTGCCTCCCAGAAGTAATAGTGTATAAATTCCTATTCGGTACGCCCTTTCATGGAGGAAAAAAATCTCCGCGATAGTTGCAGACGGTAGACACTCCACTGGGCTGACTGCAAATCCCATGAAGATTCGAGCTAGCACCAAACTTACATAGTTGGGCGAGAGTGCGCACCAAATGCCGGAGATTATAAATAGAGTAGCACCCAGCAAGTATACTGGGCGTTTTCCATAGAGGATGGCCGTCGGGGCCATGACAACGGACCCTAACCCAAGCCCCAACATGTACAGCCCGGTCGTGTACGCGACTTGTTGTGTTGTGATATTGTAGTCTTTCGCCACCTCGTTGAACCCAGCGGCCAGCACTGGGGTCATACCTCCTCCCATCAGGCAATAGAAACCTAGAGAAAGTAAAGCCGTATCTCTTCGCCATGCTGGCCAGTTCAAGGGATCATTCAACGTGTCCTCCGGCTGCGGCTCTAGAAGAATGCGTCCATCGGATGTCTTTTTGGGAACAGGCGCAACTGAGCGAGAGGATGATCGGCTTGGAGGAAACTGCGAAGGAAGTGACGAGGCTGAAGTGCGAGCTGGCTGATTGCGTAGACCCAAGGGCTCGTTACGATTCGAGGCCAGCAGGAGGACGGTGCCTGAAAGCAGTCTGTCAGTTGCATTGAAGGTATTCCTGGGGGAGTGCAGCTTTACCGGGCACCTCGTCTGTCTGCGGGTCACTAAGAATACCGATGGTCCATTTGGAGCGGTTGTCCCATGAGGGAGCCATTATAACGTTCTTGCACGGAGCAGGTGGATTTTAATAATGCTTCACAATCGGATCGACGCCAGGATGACTCCCGCCGGAACAAGTAAAGTCGGGGATAGTCCCCAGTCCGCGACGAGAGAACGCAAGACAGGTGCGCAGCCCCCAGTCTCAAGGGCAGACGACCTCTGTTTATAAGGAATGGGGGAATAGAAAAAGAAAAGAGTAATACTACTGAGAGGAGGAGGCGGACGCGGAGGAGACACTCCGAAGATTGACGCGGGGAGTCCGATAAGGCAAGCCGATAAGAGCTATTAGCGGCTGCCGGTATGGATCGTCGCCCGTGGCCATGTGACTGCTCGCGTACTCGATACGCCCCAGTACCTTGCGGTACCTCCACCACGCCCAAGATCGCGTGGAGTAGCGGGTATCGACAAGTACCAGAAACGTAACGGCACAACGCGGTGACCACCGCTCCCGTCATTCCCAGCCACTGATGAACGCGTTCGGGCGACTAGACATTCCTCCCGGTCCGTCAATGAGGAGTCGCCTTTAGGAGCTGAGACACTGATTATTATTTGAGTTCTGGACAATCTCCTGCACGGTCTCGTCACCCGACCGCGAGGCTGCCACCACCACAGGCCATCACGCCGACATGGTTGGTTGGAAACCTGGCGTGTCGGTGTGCCAACCCATATTTAACATTATTGTGTACTAAGTCATACAAGAGTAGGCAGTATCGCTTATTCTACCACTGCCTTCAGTCGGTATCCATCGAATTGCGCCCGAGGAAATATCATCCCAGCCAGACAAAATCGCGTTAAACAGTTTGGTCTGAATGCTATCAAGCTTATACCACGGCAGCCGAAGATCGTCTGACTGCGCCATGACGACATCGTACATCGTCTATCCTTCGCTTTCTCAATAGTTTCATTGTTCATAACTCTTCATTTGCTACACGGCCGCAGATACGGGCAACGCTACAGCACCAGGGCCACGTGGTTTGTTGCTGCGACCCATTAAAATCTCCATCCCATGTTTACCATATCCTAACGTGTCACGGACTTGCATTAGCAGATGACGTTTCGTCACTCTATGAAGCTTTTGATGCTATAGAATAACACCTCACATGAATCCCCCACGCTCGCTCGAGCCCTCAGAACAAAGTTTGGAAATGATTGCAAGCCATTAAGGGGCCGCTGGAGCCTGGTTCGCCGCCTCCGCAACTTTAAGCCTCTGATCCTATCTCCTTGAGTTTGAATCGTTCCAGCGGAAAATAAGACCCAAGGCTCGTAAAATTATATCGTTGTTACCAGTCTTACTCCTGGATTTGAAACATCTGCACATGAGTGGATGGACCTGATGATCGTCTAAAATCATTGGTATAAGTGTTAACTCCTTGGCTTGCGGGGTAGTTGACACAGACGGTGCCGTGCATATCAAACGTCAGGTGGCTATATTTAACATAAGCTACGTAGTCGAAGTTCGAAATCTAAGTTAACTATGATTAATTAGCCCTTTATCACTACGCTCGTAAAGACGGACTCATTCCCATATCAGTTGCAAGGACCAATCAACAAACCCCATCATCTTAACCCCAGTATTTGTTTCGAAACAATACCTATTCCACACTTTTGAAAATTGCACAAACTCTTAATTAAGGTCTGAATACCACCTGGACCTCCGAACAAGGCCCAACATAATGGCCGATATTCAACTGTAGAGGAGTTAATAACTGGAGACGAGTGAACGTTTAGGAATAAATTTTGTCCAGGGACTCCAGGGTACCATAATGCGGTATCTCTCAATGCCTTCGCCTCTTCTATCGACAGATTAATAGCAGATGTAATGTTAAATTCAACGGCAAGGCTGACCATTTTGCATCCCTAATCTGTCTGAGTAATGGATGTTTATAGACGGAAATGGAATCAATAGTGAGTATTTTCCACTTACATCAAACCCCGCTTTTACGGCTCTGATATGTTCATAAACTGCGAGATACTGTGTTATTGGAGATTCTGTCGGGGAACCGAACCATTGAGATGTATGTCGCTTATCGGTGATAACTTGTATTGCTTGAATGACTCTTGAGCCTACCGCCACGTTGAAACCTCTCAGACTTGCGATGTTCACAGAGCATCCTTTCTTCTCAGACCAGTACCCTAATTCTATGGCAGTTCCTTCGGGCGAGACAAATCGTATACCGGAGACATACTCTGTACCGCCAACCTGAACAGTGGAGAATGAAGTTTGGGAAATGAACTGGCAAATGGATACATATTGCCGATTGAAGAGACGACAACCTTCGTTAAAATCATGATGGGACCCAGTAGATTTCTCCTGTCTCACATCTCCAGTAATCCCCCGGTACCGACGACTAAGGACATTGTCCTGCGAGACAGGCTCTTCAAAATTGTCCTTCCTACAAAGGCTTATTATATTCTTTAGAGACTGAATTAACTTCCAAACCCTCTTCCTATTCCGAAGCGCAGGCGATATACGAGTATCACATGTCCGTCGATATAACCATCTCCAGTCCTGAGGTTCTGGAACTTTCCATAATTCGAAAAGCCAACAGCGGTCGGCATGTGGTTTAAATCTAGACGCCCAGAACTGTTGGTTTGAGAAAATAGGAATGAATACCTTCGAAACTTGACGAAGATTGAATACATCTGAAGTGGGAAGCAAGCATGCAATCATGTCACAAATCTCCAGAGGTAACCTGCCAAAGATGTCTGCTCTTTGTCTGACCTGACCTGTCGATCCAAGCTTGACAAATGCTGGTATCTGAGATGGTTTCCCGAGAAGTTGTTCAATTTCTGGAATATCCTTTGGATTTACTCTGACAGATATGGAGTGTTCTGAGTCCCCCTCCCTCTCAAAAACCCTGTCTTCCCATGGATAATGATCCTCGTTGTCTAGAAGGACAAGTCCACCAAAGTCGTGGCCCCAGTTCACGCCACTCCCCTGCAATGGATACGGCATCGATTTGCAAACTTCTAAGCGTCGCAAGCAAGGAACTTTTTGAGGATGGTATGCCATCTCCAAAGAGCCCAACAAGCTGCGTGAAAGACGAAGCCGTTGCGGTTGTTGACAGGATGCTGCGTCATCACGCCAATCTGGTCGCGATCGGGGAAGTCATATCCCGCATCATTCCATTTTGATTTATATTCTACAGGCACAATCCACTTTCCTGCATTGACGTCGTTGTACAGGCCGACGCCAGAAACAGATGCTTCCGTGGGACTGGAGTAGACTGCTATGATCAAAACGCACTTACAGAGGAGACTCACGTATTCAAAATTGTTTCGACCAAGACTCAGAGTTCGGGCTCTCATAATCATAGATGGCATATCCACAAAGAATACATGAGACGATGAGAGGACTCATCTTGCCAGAGGTGTGAAATACTTTATATAAACTGTAGAAACGACGAAGTTTATTCGTGCAAGTCTCGGAAGTCTGTGGACGTGTGAATTACATGTAAGGTTTAGTAGCCAGGCTTAAATAATTTTTAATACAATGCAGTAATATATGCTAGCTGACATATATATTGTAAATCGTCAGACGAAATGGACACAGCATAGGATCAACTGGTAGTGTGTGGCCGTGCGAGATTGCGTTTTCATTTAGGGATGTTAAAGGGAAATGGTGACCAAACAAATACATCAATAAGACCGAGCATATAATTGAAGATCATCTGTAGCTGCGAATAAACCAGACTTCACAGCAAAGGGATGGTTAGTCGAAAGCTTGGCGGACCTGAATTAAAGGGTCACGTGCCGCAGTCTCGCCCCTTGCTGGCCGGCAAAACAGATATGTTGCATTTTGTAGCCAATTCCATCCACCCCCATTCGCCGCCAGTTCGCCGCCAAATCTCCTTTTTTTTTTCACCAGTTGGCAATTTCTGCTGTGTGTTGTGTCGTTTCTCATGCAGCGACCGCTTTCTCTTCTTACTTCTGTATTTTGATGTAATTTGGGCTTCTCTTTCCTTATCGCCGTCTACAACTCCGCCACCGATCCTCAAATTGCCCCAAGCCTGCATTGATCGCCTAGCAATATCGAGCAACTTACCATTATGCGGGTCAGTCGCATTTCCCCCGTAATCGCCCTTCTTCTCGTCGCTGTTGGGTCAACTGCTGTCGACAGCCCTGCCGACAGCCTGTCGGATAGCAGTTTGCAGCATGGCAAGACGCGACCTGGAGTCGCCGCGGATGTGAGGCCCAAAGCCTCTCCGAAAGGGACGCTGGACGCCCCGGTTGATGGAAAAGATGGCAAACCTCATGACGGGCCGTGGGTTGAAACGAGCGCAGACCGAGATCGAAAGAAAGATAAGATAGATGGCAGGCAGAGCGTAACGGCACAAAACACGGCGTTGGATATTGGTGAACAGTTGAGCCCCGATGGACATCATATCCCGCATTCTAATGAGGGGGTGATGGATGATCCTGATAGAATAGGTCCGAAAGAAGGCACCAGGGGCACAGAGGGTGGCATGACTGAGAAGAGCAAGGATAGCAAACTGCTTAAGGAAAAGATTCCTGAAACTCCCAAAGAGGCACGTCCTCTACCTCATAGTGAACAAGAAAAAATTCCTGGCCAAACCACCGTTGAAACCACGGATTCGAAGGCCAGCCAAAAACTACTCGAGGTATGTGGATGAAATTGAGTGGGATTCGCTTCCTGTAGTGGCCGTGGACTAAACTATGCGATATACAGAAACCTGACGACCTCCCCGACAGACCTCATTCTATTCCTCCACCGAAATCTCCTGCAGGAGTTCATGATGATCCTCTCGACTTTGAGCCGCGACCACCTGGGAGAAAGCCCTTCGGCAAGGGCGGTACTCATTCTACAACCCCAGCAGCCGCAGCGACAACGGACGAGAATGTCTTTAGTCCGATCCATTCTCTTGTTATATCACTCACGATGATTCTATTTTCTGAAGTCGGCGACAAAACTTTTCTTGTTGCCGCTCTTATGGCAATGCGGCATCCGCGCTTGGTCGTCTTCACCGCAGCCTTTTCCGCCTTAATTGCGATGACCGTCCTATCAGCCATTCTAGGACATGCCGTTCCTACACTTATACCTGCCTTCATTACAAAATTCGCCGCCGCTTTTCTTTTCCTCGCCTTTGCTGCAAAAATGTTCAAGGAAGGACACGCCATGTCGCCAGACGAGGGCGTTGGGGAGGAGATGAAAGAGGTTGAGATGGAGCTAGAAGAAAAAGAGCATGAACAACGACGCATGAGTCGCAACCAATCAATCACCCCATACGCATTGGAATCTGGCCGTGGTGGTCGCACGCGGTCAACGAACCGCCTCCCATCACCCCCAGAAAGCATTTCGTCGGCATCGTCACGAGATATTTCCCCAGAGCGTAGTTTCACATTGAAAACGATAACCGCTGGGGCCAACAATCTCTTTTCGCTATTGCTCAGCCCAGCGTGGGTTCAGACTTTTGCTATGACTTTCTTGGGAGAATGGGGCGATCGCAGTCAGATTGCGACCATCGCCATGGCTGCTGGACAGGATTATTGGTGGGTTACAATTGGAGCAGTTGTTGGACATGGTATTTGTACTGCAGCCGCTGTCATCGGTGGTCGTGCAGTCGCTGGGCGAGTTAGTCTTCGAGCCGGTATGCCGCTCCTTTTTTTTTATGCCTAATGTTGGTAAAACTAACAGTTTTCGTTCACAGTCACCTTGGGCGGGGCATTTGCATTCCTTATTTTTGGGATTATTTACCTGATTGAAGCAATATACTAATAGAAGTGGAAGTGTGTTTTACCGCACTTTCGTTTTATGTTTGATTTACAGCAAGACAATCATTTATCTTGCCTTCTATATTTCCCTTTTCATGGTATCACTTGATCTCATACTGTATACATTATATTTTTGGTTTTCAGGACTAGATTTTACTGGCGTTATACCAGAAGAGGATTGAAGTTGGATTGCCAACTAGTTGTTGTATCCATCGATACATGTTATGGCGTCTGAGGAGTCTTGTGTATGGGCAAGTCGGAGTTGGACTTTGGATTATAATCATAGTGGCATAACGATACTATGTATACATATTTCAATTGGAATTTCCAATAGAAGATAGGATTATAATTCATCTTATTCTCTAATGGTTGGTGCTATTACTCCACCTCCGTTAACCTTAGGGTTGTCGACGAAGACCATATGAGACTGCAATTGTGGCCTTAACTTTAGTGCTATCTACGTCTCGAATTTCCTAATGGTATTGTTTCTACTACATACCAATTACTATGAAAACAGCTTTAAGAACTACTTACTACGAACATTTATTGACAGCACAGCCCCAAGCTACCCCCAAAGCGAGATGGCCGCTAGAATTGATGACTCACTCTGCTTACGTGACCAGCCAACTCACTGTATCCGCTTGATTTTTCGCAGACTATCATACACTGTTTTATACACAATTAAGTCTGTGATAGAGCTCGTTCGGTCACAAACACACTTCATTGTCTTTCAAGTTTGCTTCCTATTAAGGTGAGGGCTTCCTCATCCGCATCAGTCGACCAATTGTTGATCATGGCTCACCAAGCAGGGGACATTTTGTGGGATGCGCTGGCGTCAAATCTACACTTCTATCTGCCAGAGCACCCGCTAAAACCGCCAGCGGCAAATCTATATATTCTGTCCGGCCTTTACCAGGCTAGAGATATAGAAGCTTTTATATTCACATTCATACGCACCATCTCGGCGCACACTTTACGGGAGCGACAGAAGTACCCTGAGAAATATGATCCTCCGAATGAAGAAGATGTTGTTCTTGACAACGATACAGTAAACAGAATCAGCCGAACTGTTTACCGATGGCGCCTAGCTGCAGGCAGCAATGGGTTTGGATGGGATAAGAGCAATGAGGTGAAACTTACATCGCAGCCATGTCTGCATTATACAGATGAGAATCGGCGCTATACACATGATGTCAATGATCCTAGGGATAGGGATTATGACGACGGGTTTCAGTTCAACTGCGACTGCACAATACCATTTCGAGAAAGAAAAGCACATGCGTTTCTCCGTGAATGCCGAATTAATTATTGCTATTGTTTTGAAGGTGTAAACAAGGGAGGCTTCTTTAACCTGGAAGTTATTAAGACACTCTTGATACATGGTGAAATTGATACGGTTTTGCGCGTTTGTGCCCACCCCGATGTGAAGTATGCGAGCTGGAAGTCTGTGCAGAATTGTGCATGTATGGAGGCCGATCTAGGGTGGAATCACTTGTATAGTTTGGCCTTGGATGCGTATATTGTCCTAAACATCTTGTACTGCTTCCCGAAGCTTCGTGGTTCAATATCAGGACGTCAACCCCCTCGATCAAACGAATCATATGAGCGAGACTATCGAGATACCAAAATTTACCAGGAAATGCTATACAAGTGCACAAAATCACACTATTCCGAGGTTACAAAGCATATTCATCGACAGTTCTTCGGTATCAAAGACGATTACTTTGGTAACTCATTTAAAATTCAACGTGGCTTGGAGTGGCCGATCCTTGCCAAAACTGCTACATATCCTCAATCACCCGACAGGCCGGATAACCAACCTTTATTCTCGATTTTGAGGGGCCTGAGATCTTGGCGAATGAAGGCATTCATCAATGACGATGACTTTCCATTTGGAAATGTCCCATTCGAAATATTCTTGAATTGCGATGAAGAGGCGCCTTGGGTTCCTCATAAGTTAGAAGTTGCGGAGTGCTATCGCACTCTACGTACTATAGGACTACCTGATGAGCTGATATGCGAGATTGCCGAACTTGCCTACGGCGCTTATGGTGATGAACCTTGGCGCCGACTGCTTGTGGCGCATGATCCATTTCACCCAGAAAACTACGATGAACTTGTTGGTTACCTGGGCAGTTGCTGGGATATTATGGTCCGGTGCAATATCTTTGCGGAGGCCGTAGGTAACCCAATAAATTGGCAATCGGAGTTGAAACTTTGTCTACGACGACTCTTCCGGAGTCCTCGAGGGGACAATCTTGATTGGAATGGGTTGGATACTGATATGGAAGACTTAATATTTGAATTAATCCAACCATGAGCCTCCCCAGAGAACAAAATATTGCCAATAGTGTCATTCGCTCCTACCTCTTCTGTCACAAGAGCTTTTTTATGGCAAGAATTTTACGATTATTAGGGTTCAGTATCAGTAGAGGAAAAACCGTCAGTAATATATCTTCATTTTGTGTCCTTTTTTTTTTGCTACAGTTCAGGAATTGGTCTTCCTCTCTGCGGATAATTCTATAAGCTGGCGAAGGCCATTCGAATGAATAAATTGCAGATATATAAGTGCAAATGGAAAAATTCATATTTTCAATACTTACGTGATGTATACAAGCGATTACTTGTGCTTTTCAACTATACCAATATTTTACATACTGGCCATTAGGCCATTACCGAAAGCGGACAGGGGCGCTCATGCGGGTTAGGGTTAGGGTCAGGTTTTTTGCCGGGCGAAATAAAAATGCCTGGCCTCAACCTACACAGAATGCTAAACAGCAAAATAGGAAAGCTTTGATATCCTTTAAATAGCCTTAGGGAGGCTAGGATTGTTCTCACAGGAGCCTCAAGCTCGTTTTCCAGCGTCGAATACGCCTGCAATACTTGACTACACAATACAGAAGCCATTCAACGTCAAACCCTCTATGCGAATATTTTATAGCTATAAAAGAGCTGAATAGCGAAGCTTTTCCCTTAAATCCTTCGAAAACTAGCAGTGAAGTGATATTTCGGCGGTGGCAAAGGCAGAACAGCTGGAATTCGAATGGACGAGGTTAGGGTTAACGTGATTTGCAGTTGAAAGTGGCAGGAGATACCTATAAGGAAGACCACGTGATGTTTGGACGCAGTACTGTCCGCGTTGTGTAAGCAGCTGTTGTATTATTTGAATTAGGGTTGTAAAAACAATTCATTACGTAAGTTACGTGTATTATGGCGGTTTTAGAGTAAGTTATTAAAATGTAAACCAGTTTCGCACAAGTATATATTACACTACGCATTGGAATTACAAATACACAACCCCGGAAAGAGGGACTTCTAACTGCATGCGGGAGGCGGTGAGGCCGGGATAAATTCTACCCTAGGTTAAAGCATCCGCCCTCATGCTACGACATTTTCCCTCCTGCCCATCACAGGTCGTTTTCTCATCAAGAACGGACGGTTTGTAACTGTCTCAACCCATATACTCTAACCGGCAAGTAATCGCCAACCCTATGTGATTGCAGTCGTGAGTATGTCATCCGTTCTTGATTCGCGGAGAAAGTCGACTCCGGGACCTGCAGGTAGCACGCGGTCGGTCGCGCACGGCTTGCGGTCACCAATAACAAAGGTGTCTCCTCGTAAAGCTGCTACTGCAACTCCAAGAACATCCTCTAGGCTTCACAAAGCTGCAGACACAAACCAGAGTCTACGCGATTCTGGAGCAAGGCAAGTAACGAGAAGTCAAAGCCGTGCCTTGAATAGCAACGAAACACCGCGTACCGCCGTTCGCGGGAGCGCTAAGGGCAAAGAGAAGACTGGCCCAGGTTGGTGCACCATTTACTTGCTTCTTGCTCATTAGAACATTTGACGATACAAAACCACGTCAACTCTTATTCCCACTTCAATCTCAATTCTATTTCATTACCCTGCCAATGCAGGTAACCTACGCATTACGCGACAGTATTTATCATGGGCAACAACACACAGTCAACTGTAGCACGTACTGACAATGTTCTTCCAGATTCTAGCCCTGGAAGTGAAAGCTACGGGATTAACCAGCTCTATTCAAGCGGGGGTAGCCAAGAACCGCAAGATGTTATCCCGAACACAGCTATTCCAGAGTCTCCCGATGATCCCAATGTCTCAGGGACTACTCTTCACCCGACAGACTCTGAACCAGAGACTGGCGGCGATGTGGATGCGCTTCTGATGGTTCACTCTTTGCCTCACTTGCAACGAGCTTCCACGGCGATTCTGGATATTTTTGCGGCCAGCTCCTCATCTCCAAGTGGGATGGCTGAAGTAGTGCGATCTCTGCAAGATCCGAAGAGTAGCCAAAGCCGACGGCTGCAGCGCATGCGCAGTAATTTTGCAACGCAAAAAGAAAAATTTGGGGCAGAGACATATATCTCTATTGAACAAACTGCTCCAAAACTTCCCTCCCTTGAACCCTCATCTGACCCTTCAACGAAAGCTTGGCATGCGGATGGGATTCTCTACAAGGCGAACTGTGCGCAGCTTGCACTGGAAATTTTGACCAAATCTTCCCGCACGGATAGTGTGGAAGAAAGTATGTATGATTTGGAAGGGAAATATCCGATACCTTTCTTAAATGAACTGGCTCGTGGCACCCAGTTTGACAGCGCTGGGAAGAGTGGTCTCAGACGACCGACATTTGACTTGGCGCTTGAGATGAGAACTCAATTTTTGATGACCAGCTTGGTAACGCAACAAGATCGAGATAGCTTTAACCCACGCGGTCTGTTGCAACATGTCTTCTTCAATGAAACCCTCGACACACAGGCAGCTGACGAAGACCTGCTTCGTGGATTCAACCTAACTAGCCTCCAAGATAGGGACGGCAATTTACCCTATCAATATGAGGAGGACGTTCAAGATCGTATTCGAGACATCCAAGAATACTTTGCCGACGATGGAACAGTCGATTTTGAGAGACTCGAGGCACGTTTTCCTTGGGAAGGATTTATTTATAACACAGCTAAATGGCTTCGTTCGCGAAATGATGAGCTTGATCGTTTTTTGAAGCAACAGCCTTCGATTGACGACATTCGTGGTCAACTTGAAGACGTAGTCAATCGTCGAGCAACACTAAGTCAAACCACCGCCACTCCCGAGCAGGCCGGAGCATCGAAATCCTCGGAGGTTACTTCCAGTGGACGTAAGCTACTCCCGGCTATAGAATTCATACAAAAGCGCGGTGAAGCACCAAAAGAAGTACCTGAAGGACGCAAGCCAAAAAAGTCTTTTAGCAGCCAGAAAGCAATTCAAGTGGTGATGCGTAAAGGCAAGGAATTTTCCGTTGATAGCTCAAAAGACTTTGCGCCTCGGCTTTCTCAGCTTGCTGCGAAGCCTGCGGGGAATTCGACTGACCGAAATACTTTGTCAAGAAGAACGGAAATGCCCGCGATTCCATCATTCTCCACCGATCCGGATCAGACTCTGGTAGATGACTTGCACGAAGATCTCTCGCACCTAAGTCCTCAAAGAAACCAACAACATCGAAACCCTCAACCTGCTCGCCAACCACCGACTTCCGCGCCTCGATTTCCACATATGGTCATTGAAGAAAACGAAGATTGGCCTTCATCACAGACGATCATGGCTGATATCAAGAGTCATAAACAGAAAGACAATTCAAAACAAAGAGGGTTTTTTATTGACCGCCAGCCAGATGCTAGGCGTGTGTCACCGGTTGACTCTCAGCAACTCGGCATCGCGAGTCCGAGTACAGGCCGTAAGCGTAGGCAAACTCGAAGAGATGACTCAGTGGACGAGTATGAAGAGAATGATAGAGCGGTAAATATCCAAGATAAACGCGCTCAGAAACCAGCACAGACCACCAAAAGGCAGAGAAGAGGACCAGGGCCTGAGTCAATGGAGTCACCAGCGCTCAACCGCCAAATCCCTTGGCAAAACACAGAATCTCCATCTCAGTCAGAGCAGCCTCGTGTTCAGGCAACATTTGCAGTATCAACAGCAGGAACTCAACACTCGCCCTCTGCCTCAAACCCTGCAAATCCAAGTCAGCCATCCAGCAGTCAAACTTCCCCCCCCAGAATTCCATTTGGCACAAAACCAATTCAAGTACGACGACGATGGACAACCGAAGAAGACAATCGACTAGTTGAACTTGTTGGGAAACATGGCACGAGCTGGGCTGTAATCAAGCATCGGGACGATGCGTCAACTGATCCGCAATTGACCGACCGTAACCAGGTACAATTGAAGGACCGGGCAAGAAACTTGGTCATGATATGGTATAGGTATTTTTTCTGCAAACCACTTGTCAAGGAGTATATCGCTGATATTTGTTGTTTCTTTTAGGGGCGGGAGGAGCGAATTACCCAAAAATTTCGAATTTGTCTCGTTGAAGCAGAAGGACATTGAAGAGTTGGAAGCCAGGGGCATTCAAATCCCAGAACGGCCTCTTCCAAGAGGCATAATACGGTTCTAATTCATTTCCCTGCATATCCGCATTGAATTTTGAGCGGCAGGCTTTTTTTTTTAAAGATACCCTTGGCGTATTCTGCTTGTGCTTTTCAAGCAACACTGATTTCGGTTTTGGTTTATATTTTATTGCTATTTCTTAATGCCTTCTGAGTGTATTCTTTAATGTCATCAAATCTGTTTAGTTGCAGGTTGCCATTAGTCTATGCTCATAATTCATGCGTCATATATTCTCGCCGAAGATCACAGAGTTTCCTTTAATAACTCAATGAGTCTCTCTGCAATCAAATGCCCCATCAAATCGTACCCCTTGTCTGTGAAATGCAGCCCATCGTCCCAAATTTCTTGTCTCCTTTCTGCGTCCATCGAATGATATGGTATTACCGATTTTAAATCGAATGCAAAGCTGCATAATCAGTTGATATGACTTTGAAAAAAAAAAAAAAGAAAAGAAAATATAAGTGTGCGAGTAGTATTACATACAATCGATCTTCTTTATGCTCCATAATGTGCTTGTTCAACACATCTCGATTGCGCGTCAGCTTGTTTGAAATGTAGGCGCATTCAGGGACTGTGAGTGCCAGTAACTTGGTGGTGGGTGAGGATGAAAGGGCGAGCGACCAGGTTGTTTTGAGGCCTGCGTAGATCTGTTCGGGGGTAAAAGAGCCGTAACCTAGGTCGCTGTTTCATAATAACATGGTCAATTGGTGGGAGTGACAAGATATATCAACATGCAGGTGTGCAGTGTGTTCATACTTTGTCCCTCCAAGCACAATGACCCAATCATATTCCTGGCCCTCTTGTACTGTACCACAGTTAGCTTCCTCGTCTGAATTGTAATAAAGACGAGGTCGAACAGCTCTGTTTCATTCTTTCAACGAATCTCCCTGGCGGGCAATTGACTAAATCACCCGGTTTCCCTTCGACTTTGATTTGGATATCTTTTTCGTCCAAGACTTTCTGTTGTACGAGATGCTCCTTCAGGGCGATGGCATAGGGATGCGGGGGCTCGAGGCCGTAGTGCCAAAAGCCATCAGTGAGAGAATTTCCGAAGCAGAGAATTTTGACCATTTTCTCCTTTCTCTTCTTTTTGTTTTGCTGTTCGCGACCTCGATTTTGCAGAACTGCAGACTGCGAAGGTGTGCCCTAGATCTGGTACGTTTGTAGTGACCAATGTGGGGGATGAGGGGATGCATAAATTTAAAAGTGAGAGGCTGATGAAGGGTGGGGGGTGCAATCAATTGATACTGCAAGTAGTGTATGGGTTTGAGTTGTTTTCACTCTTGTGTGGCAGTGTGCTTTTTGGGTAAGGGTGGCTTTGTGGCTGGATCTGGGCGTTGTGAACGTGGGCTGGTTCGCCGATACCGATTTGAGCATTTGGAGGCGTTTGCCAGGACAACTACAGAGCGATTGGCCGGAGCCCGACGATTGACATTTTTTATTGTTTTCGCCAACAATATTGATTTGTGTGCAGACTGCTCTCTACTAACGATCTTCTGCGCGGGAGGTAGTTGGCCTCGATACATGTCCATAGGAGCCTTCATTGCTGATCGCTAGGCTGGAAAATAGCAGTATTTTCGTCCTTTTCGCGAAGATCCTGAAATTTCAACAAGTACCGCCGCCGGATCACGGAATGCGGGCACACAAAGACGATATAAAATATCCTCACAACACTCTGGATTTACCAGTTAATTATTCTTTACTGTCAAGCCCTGACAAGTGGCGGTGGCGCAATGCCCGTGCTGGGCGATACTGGCATCGGGAGTACATCGGCTCGAAGGAGACCTGTCTCAGACAAAGACCAACCAACAGGATAAAAATAGGGACTCGGTGGTTAATGCGGGGAGATCGGTGAGACAGCGGGCTGAGGTCGCATCCAAGGTCCAACGCATTATTTGCCTAGGGCCTTGTGGCTTCGGCTTGCAGCGTCCATTGTATAGGGCCCACCCTTCCGGCGCCGCGGTTCTCTCGGTTCAACGGTCGTTCAACGGCACGAACGCGGTAGGATTATTACATATCCTACCTTTACAGGAGCATCACTGTGATTGCGTTTCAGGCTGCACAGTCCCCAAGGGTGATTATGACATCGTGCTATGTCGCTTCCGGTCAAATACATCCAGCGAAACAGGCAGCCATTCTGATCCTGGCGCACTGCCAAGGCCGGTAGTCAGAACGACGACGATCGGTGGTCAGCCTGAGCTCTTTGGAATTGCGTCACAGTCTGCTGTGTTGAGTGACTCTTGACTATTCACTAACTATCAACTATCAACTAGTTAGTGGCCGGCGCCCTATCACCACGGCCGGGCCCCACGCGGACTGAAACAAAGTGTCAGCTAGGCCGCCGATCTGCGCGCGCTGGTTGGCTGCCGGTGCGTGCATGTTGCATTGCGGATCCGTGGCTCTGCTGGCTTTGGCCCGATTCTGAACCATTCTCGCGTTCCTGAACCCGTTGTTATTGTCCTTCTGGATGCTGGTATTGACTGCTATTTGCCAGCCACGCTTCGAGGCTCTGTATAAGGCCCCTGCGTCCCAGTCCGCGCTTGGAACAGCACTCCAATTTTAAATCCATGAATCTTGTTGCGTCTGACCGACTATTGATTCGCTTTTCGCCCCCGGACCCAGCCCAGCGTTACATGCTGCCACTTAATACGCTGCCATTATCGTCATTATTTTAATATTTTGCTACCATCTATCCATCATCCATTAATCACATTATTCGCTGGCATCATATAAATAAAAATCACCTTTAAAAGAGTGAGTCCCCGGTTTTCCCTCGCTCTCCCGATATATCATCATATACTAATTAATATATATATTTTTTTTTGGCAGTCTCCAGCACATTCGCTTTCTTCACAATGCGTTCGTTTGTTCCCGCCTCACTCGTGGCTTCGGCTACTCTCTTCTCTGCTGTGCAGGGTAAGTTAACTGCCTCTCGATTGCTTTGGATGCATATAGATGCTAAACCCGCTCAGGAATCACCATCACCAAGCCCGCTGCCGGCGACACCGTCGATCCTAGCAAAGGCTTCGACATCGTTTGGGAGTACGACTCGTCAGACCCCCTCGACTGGGAGATCGAGCTGGCCAACCCGGTCCCTAACAAGATCCTGGCCACCGACGTGAAGCCCACCAGCGTCGCCTCAGGCCAAACTGCTCAGTACACATACCACGTCGAGCCCCAGACCATCGCCGACGGCACAAACTGGAAGATTCTACTTGACCCGCGCAACAAAGGCACCCCTGGAACTGGGCTCCCCGAATCTGGTGCTTTCACCATCTCCAGCGGCGGCGCTGTGACCACTACTGGTACCACCAGTACTGGTGCTACTACCACTACGCCCTCTGGTACTACTACTGTCCCTAGTACCACCATCACCACTCCCGGCGCTGGGTAAGTTTTGCTTTCCCCTATACAACGGCCAGAGGAGCTAACATCTCTGTAGAACCACTACTACTCCCACTACCACTCCCACTACCACCACCTCCGTCACCGGTACTCCCAGCGGAAGCGTTGTACCTCCAGTCTCTGTTTCCACTGGCAAGCTGAGCACCATCACCTCGGCCAGTGTCATCTCGTCTACCCTCGTCTCTGGTAGCCTGACGACCGTTGTTCCCCAATCGACCGTCTTCGAGACGACCGTCGTTCCAGGCGGCGGTGCCACCCCCACAAACCCCGGCTCTGCCGCTACCACAACTGCGTTGCACACAAATGCTGCTGGCGCTATCCAGCCTGGTCTGGGCGCGGTCGCTTTGGCATTGTTGCCTGTTTTCATGCTCTAAACCTACGTAATCCGGGGAAATGCTTCCATTCGAAAGGAATGAAGTGGAAGTCGGAACAAAAGCAACGATTTCATCCATCCGAATTTGAAATAGATGGCTGGCCGTGTGGTCTTTTGTTATAATTGGGCAAGGCAAAGAACATGCTATGAAATTGTACATATATAATGTGTCCATTTTTGCCGCGTTTTATCATTGTTGCTCTTACATCAATGTATTGTAAATACACTACACGCTCCTTTACTGGTTATTGGCGCAGACAGACGAAAATGATACCAGATTGTTTATTGAAGCTTGTTGGCTGACTGCTATGTGCCCGCATAAATCCTACACGGACTTCACAAGTTTGATATGATAGGTAAAGATTTCTAATTGAAAATTTGTTAAATGCTTACAGATATTAATAAATTAATTAATTATTTTTAAATTGAATAGCACCCAGGGGAGGTTCAATGTCTATCAATGGCTTTATCAAGCTTAGACGGCTTCCCACGTAGATGCGGGGATGCTGGTCGATCGTGAGCAGATCCCCTATGACGGCCTCTTGAGCATATGAGATAGATTGATCATTGTCAGCAGCTCGCACTGTAGTATTTTGCCATCAACGACAGAGATGAAAGAAGTTATGGTAAAAACATTTCACCATCTGTAAATGAGAGGCGTTCAGGGTCTCCTGTCTGTACCAGCCATCAGGTATAACTAAAGCAGAATTTCAAAAGAACAGTGAGATGAAAACCTCATAGAGAAATAACAGGCTTATCGTCTCTTTGAACTTTTTACTACTAATTTGCAACTGGTGCCTAACCTGCCTTCCTCAGGCTCAGGATAATCATGTATCTCAATGCTTTTATTAGGAGTCATCAACTACTCTCCTAGAACCTTTACCGCTCAATATATCCTGTTAGCAGGTGTTACCAAATAATGGAGCATCCATTCGAGACGCGAGCTGGAGTAGCCGTAAATAGCACCTTGAAAGCACGTAGAGTGGTTTTATGCCTCCCACTTCTTTTTTTCGTGGCGAACTGAAAAACAAGCCTCCTGCGTTTGTCAGCCTCTTCTCCCAGCCAACCCGTCTCACATCAGTGATTGTCTGATGCTGAACGTCTTTGACTCCTTCCAATTTAATAGGATGAGATGAGAATCTGCTTATTGTAAACAAAGCGAATGGCAGAGTACAGACCAGTGGACTAAAGACGGCGAAAGAAGCATGGCAAAGAAAAGGTTGGGACAAAGCCAGTCAATATCCATTCCAGGGTAAGAATCTTCCTTCCTCTCCATCATACATCCATAATCTTCTACCTTTTATGCGTGTGCCCACCCGCTCCATTTGTCGTTTGCTCGTACCTCAAACTCCTGCCTGTACAGCTCAGCAGTATTTGTAAGTCTCTTCATCCCAGGCATCTATCGCTCTTGAACACATGCTTCTTCAGACCGCTCAGTCAATGAATCCGCACAACCCAAACCCATTTGCATAATGCTTGCTAACATGAGGAGGAGCGCTTCTCAGACGGCCACAACGATCGAGCTGGAGAGAACACGGCTAGCTTCCCCCGTAACACCGCGCTCGAAACTCTTCAAAATGGACCAGCCGAATATCTTCCGTGAGTTCTCAGAGAAAATCCAGATGATATTAGCATCCCTTGATCCCCAGGCCATTCTTGATACTCTAAGAGCATTGGCAGAGGGAGGAGCGGCGAAGTTGCAGGATGGGACCGAGATAGAAGCACTTTCAGGTCTTGGAAACCAAGTCCAGGGCCAGGATCCGCCTGAATCATACATACAGACAATCACTGCGTTGCTACGTTGGGCTGTCAAGACATTTCCCAATCAGTCGCGCTAGGGCGTAAAAACATATCTCAGTGAGACGGCTGACGAGCCTAACCTGTGGGAAACGATGGCACTACTTGATGGTCCCAAGGGGTATAATCAGCGGTATGTTGGAACGATCTGGTTCGATAACTTACAGCGAGTGCTGACCATTCAGCTTAGCTTAGTCGGAAACGGGCTCTATCTTGATGGCGTTTACGTGGAGCGTTGTGACCCTCTAGAGGCAGGGTTATTCGCCCTGGTAGTACCGGTACCAACAGTCCTTACACCATCTCAACATCAACCGGTGGAGCCTCTGGATGAAGATCTTCCGTACATTCCGGACTTCTTGCGTGGTAGCAGCACCGCGAGAGCTGTCGTGGCTACCCGTTGCAGGTTTGGCTGGCCACGATTATCAGTAGACTTTCTCTGCCTCTATGTGGATGCTGATGATACAACCGGCCTTGAGAACTCAATCGCTTCTCTGATCGAGCTTCTCATTATTAAGGAGGCGAAGCTTTGCCATACAGTGGACGATTCATCGGAAGCCTTGAAACTCTTAGCGCCCACAGGCGTTAGCGATTTAGCGCTCAGTGACGATTTAGAGCTCAGTGAACGAGTGTACTCAATTCGGAAAAATCCTATCCCACGTATCGTTCAACAGCATGGCCATGTCTATCATGGACAGTCCATCTCTCTTATGGGAGAAAAAATCGAAGGGCTCGGTTGGGGTATTTTTATCTCCTTGTGGCGTTGAAGAGCCCAAAATCCACGCCTTGACTGCGTATCACGTTGTACCGGATAAGAAAGCTAATGAGCAACGTGTCATCACACCCGGAGGACTTGATATCTTGAGTCAATTGCAGGCGGTGGTTAAGCCTCACCCCCGATCCCATGAGGACATTGAGGTACTACTGAAACGATGGAACGAAGGCTGTGGGTATGTGAAATACGGCCATGACGGAATAACCCAGGAAGTGTGGAGGTCCGATTTTGCACTGATTCACCTTGACGACCATTGGCTAGGGGAAAACGGTCAGTGGTATGATCGTGATGAGCTGAGCGGCCTACACACCCGAACCGAACAATCTTATTTCCCCGGCACACGCGGTATTGTCGGCAGCATTGATCCGCAAACTGGAGACATTGTTTATAAGGACGGAGCGGCAACATGTTGTACAGCAGGAAGGATAGGTTTATCCGAAGCCGTGTCATTTGAGCGCGGAACGGCGAATATTGCTACAGACAAAACGGCCCCTGACGTTTGTCCGAGCCAAGTTTCTTATGCTCCATCCACTTGATGACCGCGAGGCTGTATGTGCCCCAGGCGACTCGGGATGCAGTGTCTTTGTGCCTGCCCCTCAAGAAGATGGTTGGAAGTGGACCGGACAATTGGTTTCCAGGCTAATTATGAAGGAAGGTCCGCCTGTGGGCCTTATGGTACCCCAGAGCCAAGTTTTTCAAGCCTTAAAGGAGAATACAGGCATGGTTTGGAGGATGTCTGGTTGAATTTAACTAAGAGTTGTAAGAAGAATAGTCCGCCGTGCTATTGCTAGATTACTTAATGAGAGAACTGTATCACTGATACTTTAAAATTGAAATTGTCGGCATTCTATTGAATATCATATATTTGTTGCATTTTTCGAAGGTCTTTTTATTGGTCAATAAAGAAATAGCTATTTCAGCACTAGCAATGGTAATTCACATGTCATATCTTCGTTGCCGTGTTGATACATCATCTCATTAAATTACTCTTGCGACTCCTCGAATTGGAGTTCTAACTTTAGGAATAATTTGATCAGATCAACCAAGTATTACTAGTAAAGATCACCGGATGTTGGATTGCCGCGTAGGATGTAGTCCATGATTATGATCTTATCAGTTGGATCACTCTGTTCATTTCCGGCTTCAGGCACCATGATCCCGAGCCACTTGGGGATTAAAGCACCAAAAAAAGGCAAGCACACGAGACTGGCTATAAGCAACACAGCTCCAGCTGGATCAAAGATTAACAATATTTCTTTCAAACACGCTTTCCTGAAAGGCTTAGCAAGGGCTGGTGTCCTGAAAAATAAAAGCATCGATAAAATGCTGGTACCACCGATCGGTAGATTGACCTAGAAATACCATCTCTAGGTGACGCACTGTGTAAACACACCTCCAAATAGTGGCCTAACTATATTATCAATGTAATGCTAAATGTACATCCATATGGCCGATAATGGGAACATGATATGGTGGCACTATGAATGCTGCTATGGCATAACTGCCAGGAGTAGACCCCCACGCCCTGGATAGCCCGGCCAAGGATGACAACCTGACTACTAGGTGCCAAAGCGCAAAGAAGACTGCTGATCTCAAAAATGAAAATAGATGCTATGAAGGATTACGTAGCGAGAAGTATTTGTACAACTTACGCCAAACGGACTGGGTTGCTGCAAGCGTAAGAAAGAAGGCTGAGCCATACCAGCCGACATCCCCTAGAAAATTAAAGTCTGATGTTATTCGTAGAATAGCTGTGGTTATGGTACCCTGTGTACAGGAATTTCAGGAGGAAAATGCATGAAATCAAGCTGAAAATCGCAGTATCGAGGGCGAACTGAGCGGGAATTAGTTAGCAATTTGCTAGACTCGTGCCTGGTCACCACTTTACTCACCACAAAGACACCAAGCGAAATGCCTAGCACTATAGCAGCTATCTTTAAACCATATGGATATGTGGCTTTTATTGTGTCTGATAGTGTTTCTGGGGGCGATTTCCGCTTTCCATTTTAGCAGCAGTTAGCATGACTCAAGCGTGCTAATCTGTTGATGTGAATGCAATTGACATCAGTAATCAATAATAATAAAACTTGATTCTTTCTGTAATACAAAAGACGCGAAAAGGAGGGCAAACTTGGCGACTTACTATGCAGAATAAACCCGAAGGTATAGCTGTAAAGAACCCGATACACAATTCAGCAACCAATGAACCACAAAGAAAACCGAATATAAGCACGACAGACGAGCTCCTTGGACGTGATTTCTAATCCAAACCATCTTGCTAGGTGATCGGGCTGGATAGGTTACATGTACTTGTTGGTGACGAGACTATTTTAAATGATGCAGGGATCTGTTGTGGAAAGCTACATTTCAATGTTGAGGCTCAGATATAGTTGCAATTTAGCCCTCTTATTACATATTTAATTCTGTATCGTATTCAAATTGTCCAGTCAACAAACACTTATTTTGAGATAGAACGTAAGATCAGGCAAATCAGTTGATTCTATTTCAATTTTAGGTTTTAAGAATTCCTCTTCAATTTCCACTTCAGGATTACATATATACATACCTTTTCAAAGGTTGAATTAATATATGAATCCATAGGCATTGAACAAATATATGGAGACATTTGACTATGATTCAAATGTCACCTGTACCTGTATTCAGTGCTCCCAAGTATCGAATGCTCGGATCAATTCTATTGAAAATTAGCACAACTCCATAATACATACCAGAGGATAAGAAGTAGAACTCACCGTAATACAATGCAAGGCCTTCCAAATGTACTGCAATATTAATCTTCTCATCAACTGTATGAATATTCTCACTCCCGCCTTCGCGGATTGGATTGAACCGCCAGATATCGCGTGTTAGGTTCCAGTAAAACCGTGTGTCAGTGTTTCCTGTCATGACATCTCCGGTTACAATTATTTGTTTCTTTTCACTGTCTTGCGCTCCAAAGCCTGGAGGCGTTGGCAAGGATTCAAACAGCTGTCTAGTGACACCTGAAAATCGAACCCAGACAGGGTTACGCGACGATGTCGGGCTAATCGGTGCCGGTTCAAGTAGTGGAGAGAAGACGGAGAGATCCAAATGGTTTTTCAAATTAGAAGGGGGCGAGTCTACAAAGGCAGAGAATGTGAGATTGTATTTCTTCACGATAGGCGCGACAATGTCAATGGCCCGGGCTTTGATGATGTCAGTGTTTTCGTGGAGGGCGACTCGATAGTTTACTGTAACATTGATCTTCTCGGGAAGCGCGTTGATTTTGACTCCCCCGCTTATAAGGTCGACTGCTTGTGAGGTTTGGTATGTGTATCGTGTTCGTTCACCACGAGATGCAGCGAGGGCTTCGGCGAGACCGACATAGTCGGATGACTGCAGGGCAGGCCAGAGCCAAGACTCAACGTATTCGGGAGAGTGTTTCGCCTGACACTCAAGCCCCTGTCTTGCGGGGTGCGATAGATCCAGGCGTGCTGTGAAGAGCTGCTCACGTTCTAGGTGATACACAATTTCGGAGATGATTCCAATGCCCGTGTGATGCGGCGGAACAGACGAATGCCCTCCATCAACACTCAATGCGAAATGAAGATCAATAGCGCCTTTTTCACCGACACCCGGCCGTGCATAAATCTTGTCGCCAATTGTCTGCAGTCCCATTCCACCTTCGTCAAGAATGAATTCAAAGCTGTCCGCTCCGTATCGCTGTTCCCAGTGTTTGGCCAGCTCGCCCGCACCCTTCCATCCCTTAGACTCCTCATCATACCCAAACGAGAGAATGAGTGTGCGCGTCGGTGACCAGCCCTGGGTGAGCAGATCCTCGACTGCAGAAAGAATCCCAATCAGGGTATTCTTGCAGTCGCTTGAGCCTCGACCCCAAAGCCATTGGCCATCGTAGTGACCGGAAAAAGGAGGATAAGTCCAGTCATTAGCGTCGTCGATGGGCACAACGTCCTGGTGTGCCATTAACAAAACAGGCTTGAGGTCAGGGTTACTGCCATTGAAGGTGTAGGCGAGACCGAAGCGGTTTATTTTCTCGAGTTTAGCGTACGAATGGCTGTGTGAATTAGCTATCAATGACCGGGAAAAATGGAGAAAATAAATCAAACATACAGAACAGGAAACAAATCGGCTAGAACATTATGTAAATCCCCAAATGGGGCGTAATAGTCGCTCCACGGATCATCCTCCAACTCGGTTGAGGTGCTAGGTACTTGCACAACACGCGACAATCGGTCAACCTGTCTTTCACGGACGGATGGATCGCGGATAAATTCGAGAGAAGAATGGAAGCCATCGTTTGGTGGCGCCACTTTTGCCGGCAGTGGACATATCTCATCGCTTGGGCTGTGTGAACCCATCGGCATTTGCTCCGACGGCTGATAAAAGGCCGAACGGGCGGCCACGCCCGTGGTCAAGACGTGCGCGAGCACGGGGACAAAACGCATGTTGATTTGCTTCTAAAATACAAGATTAAAAGTTGCGTGGCCTCCCTAGCCGTCAATTCAATGGAAAAAGAGAAAGAAGAAAGGGGTGGAGGAGGGCCGAAGTTACACAATATACCAGCCAACCCCTCACGGACTCACCGTATCTTAGTATCTTATCAAAATTCGGCTAGGATGACGAGATCGGCTCGCCGGCACTGAGCAGCTCTGGATTAGGAAGGTGCAAGGTATGTCACTAACCATTTCAACAGCAATTCTATCAACGTGTCTACGACCATTCTATTCTATATAAAGATTCTTGGACCTTTTTCGGCCGCAATTTCTCAATCCATCCTTCGACTCTATCAAAACACATATCTCGTTTCTCCAATTCCGAATACATATTGGATAGCAAAGAAAATTCACCATATCAGTCATTCTAAGTTCTTTTCTGGCTATGAATCTCTTAGTTTATTACATCTATAGGATATGTATTCGATTATATGTACAGTTACTGTTAAGAGAATAATCTTTTGCGGGAACAGATTGTAACGGACATCAGAAACCATTGCATAGCTCCGGTTTACTGTAACATCCTAAAAAACCCACATCCATCTAGATCATTCCTGTTGGACAAATTACCAACGTGATATGATTTCAGAGTCTTACCTGTAAGTCATTAAAATAGCTTATCGCTGCCAGAATCGTCTTGTGTGCTTGAAATTAATGCAAATAATAAGCGACGCCACGTTAAATTCGAAGATATCCGGTCAAAATATTGAAAAAATCTCCATGGTTTCAGTATTCACTCCAAGAGGGCAATAGATTCTGTATCGTATCGGATATTTGCAATGCACGGTTTCAAACTGGGGTGTGTACAGTGGAAGTAGTACCGTCCCACGCTGTATCTGGCCATTGTAGTTTCAATGTTAACGCCAGGGCTTAAAATGCGCTCAATTATGTGGATTTCCATGAATAAGATTTCTGGTGTAATCGATGTATTTTTACGATTCAGTAATATTCCGAGCGCGCATAGCCCCTCAAATATTAAAAGGACCAAGTGGGGATGCTGGAGTATTAAATCTTGGAGAAGGTGAAATCGTTGGAGAAAAGGTTCGAGTCCTTAAGCACCAAGTGGGGATTGAACCGTTCAATTATCTTTCTGCCAAATTCCAATTCCTCGTCTTATTGAAACAAAATAGCATCAAAATTAGAAGAGCAAAATAAAACGATGGCAATCCTCCCTCCCCTCAACATCCCATCCTCACCTAACGTGTGCGATATCTGGGCCATCGATGCGACATGCGAAATCGTTTGCTCCACCACTTCCCTCATGCAGCCCGAAATCAAAGGCCACGAGAAACTCAACCTGCCTACTTTTGCTTTCTACATCTACAACTCAAGGCTGAACAAGCGCGTTTTATTCGACAATGGATCGCGTAAGGACTGGTGGAATTTGCCGCCACATGTGCTACACGGAATTACGAGTAAAGGCGTTTTGGGGTTGGATGTGAAGTATGATGTATATGATATTTTACAGCAGCATCAAGGTCAGGAACAAATTGTCAATGGCGACGGGGTCGATGCTGTAGTATGGAGCCATTTTCATTACGACCACACAGGGAACATCCAGCGCTTCCCCCAGTCAACGAGCATTATCGTGGGACCGGGTTTCAAGAAAGAGTTTCTGCCGGGTTATCCTGTGCGACAAGATTCGCCATTCCATCAATCCGATTTTGAAGGCGGTCGACATCTCGTTGAAATTTCATTTGCTGACGACAGCACACTGAAGATCGGCAAATATGCTGCCTATGACTACTTTGGTGACGGCAGTTTCTACCTTCTCAACACCCCAGGACACACAGTCGGTCATATCTCAGGTCTTGTGCGAACCACGCCGGATACATTCGTGTTTCTAGGTGGCGATATCTCCCATTTCCCGGGAATGTATAGACCAACAAAATACGTACCAATGCCTCTGACACTGCCCATCGAGACAAAGCTAGACACGCCCAGGCTGCCTGTTCCGTGTCCCTGCACTTTATTTACGGCATGCCATCCGAAAAGAAAGGCTTCTGATAATAACTCAGGTGATGATGAGGAGTCCAGAACGTCAACATTCTACGAACCCTCCCAAGAATCTTGGTCCTGGTACGATGACCCAGCGGAAGCATTACGCTCCGTCGAAGCACTCAAAGAGTTTGACGCAGATGAAAATGTATTTGTTGCGATCGCACACGATTCTGCGTTGAGAGAAGTGGTCGATGTGTTCCCCAACGGCAAAATGAATGATTGGAAAGCAAAGGGGTGGGCCAAAATGAGTCATTGGCATTTTGTAAATGAGCTGCCAGTGAATGGTCAGCCTGGAAGGAAGCTCATTGCTCAGGGTTTGATGAAAGATGGAGACGTTTATCGGAAGTAACGATATCAAGCTTTATACTATCTTTATCTAAATACATTCAATGTTACATTATTCGTCTTGCATGTTGCAGTCGGCGTGCATCCCGAGATGTGCGCGTTTCCCCGCAGTTCGTACTTCTTATCATGTAAAAGGTCCTTCAAATTAGACCAACTTTAACATTTGGAACATATTAACGTTACCATTTCAATGGCATACCGCATCCATATGCCGGGATTTACCTATTTAACTGTCACCTCGCTCTAATTGTCTAATGGCAACAATCGCAGTGATCACTGGCGGTGCTGGCGATATCGGTCGTGCCATCGCCAGCCAGCTCGCTGTGAAGCATTCTCTTACTGTGCTCGTAGATATCAATTCTACAAAACTAAACCAAGCACTTGATACATTTCCCTCTGAAATTCGTCAAAAAATGGCCATCGAGACGTGCGATGTCACTGATTCTACAGCCGTCAACAAACTGGCAGAAAAAATATCCGCTCTTGGCAGCATCAAAACCCTTGTGAATAACGCTGGAGCTACCAGTGCAGCTTCGCTTCATGAAACGAACCCAGATTCGTGGAGGAGAGAGATATCACTCAACCTTGACGCTGCTTATTTGTGCTTCCACGCCTTTGCCGATCACCTCAAGAAGACCAGTAGCAGCAGCAACAACAGCAACGATAGTGTAACAATCAATCCAGTCGCAAGTGTAATCAACATTTCCTCCGCCAACGGCCTCGGTACATTCGGCAACCCAGCCTACAGCACAGCCAAAGCAGGGCTCATCCACTTCACGCGAGCCATTGCGGTTGAATACGGCAAGTTTGGCGTTCGAGCAAATGCAGTTGCACCAGGCACCGTCCGAACAGCTGCATGGGACGAAAAAATCAGAGACAACCCGGCCGTGTTTGAGGAGGTGATACAGTGGTACCCGATGGGTAGGGCAGTTGAAGTCGAGGATGTCGCTGCTGCAGTGGCGTTTCTGAGTGGCGATCAGGCCAAGGCGATCACTGGAGTTTGTTTGCCTGTTGATGGGGGGTTGCTTGCAGGGATGCCTCCCGTGGCGAGAAGTTTTGGAGTGAGCGAATACTATTGATATTCTTGCCAACGTAGTCAGAGTTGCCGACATCAATTGCTCACAAGGTTCAAGCAATAGAATCTATCGACTGAATAGTATCAAGAAATGCATGTACTAGAGTTATACATCACTTAATTTGTTGGCTCCTAAAACTTTAAAGCAAATTATGCGAGAGATAACCCCACGAGCCGAACATTTGAAGCCTATTATTTGCGATATAGGGCTAGTAAGATAAAGCCCTACCTCCAGCGCCAGCTTTTGCGGCGAGGACGTGTCGGGGCCCGTACCCCGAACCCGTTTCCTATGAGAAGAACATTGTTTCTGTGACCCTTCTGCGATGACAAATAAATAGGGACTGCTAAGTGTTTTTCGTCCCACGCCTCGTAGATTCCAGATCCCAGGCTCGAGCTTGCATCCTGATTCCTCAGGCAATATGTAGTCACGTGACAGTATCGGAACTAAGGTGTTCGCGCTCTCGACTGATTCTAGCACTGAATTGATTTCGCATCGCAACCAAGAACGATGCCAGGTCAGCCAAATGGACGGCTCCTAGCCATTTGATAATTGGACAATCGATTTCCTGTTCGAGAGGGCATGATAACCGCCGACTCCTCATCCTTGCGTGCCAGTCGATCCTCGTGGACCCTGCGCAGTCGCAGCACGACCGGTTATTCGCCATCATGAAAAGCAGCCATCGACCACAGCGAACTAGCCTACTGCATACGTAGTGCGCTTTACGAGCTCTGCAGAAGACTGGCTGGTCAGTTGACTAGAGTAGCTGGGACCGCCGCCCGCCAGCCTCCAAGTGGACGACGAATAGATGCTAGCTGTTGCTAGCGGGCGTCGTCTGATTTGAGTGTCGCGTTACGTACGGACTCTCCTGCTCCGAATCATGGGTGTTTACTGGGCTTGCTCTATGCCCGCCAGTGCTAGGCTAGGCAAATAACTCGTCGAAGTCAAATGCGCCAGTGCATCATTATTGGCTATGTCGGTCCAGTATACTGCAGAAATCCAAGACTGTGATGCACCGTGCGGGCTGCCGTTCAGCTGAGGCGGGTCATTTGCTACTCGGCTAAGCCTAGGCGATAATAATCTCAGTCGCGGCCGGCCGTCGCTGCACGGTGGCGGGGATCATCAATGCGAATGGCCAAGCTTCGTTTCAGCCTCTTGTCCTGCTTTCGACGAACTTTCGCCCCTGCCGTTCTCTTTGCGCCGAAAATTTCGTCCTTCGTTTACCCAAGACGTGGGATCATCGGAAGACAGACGACTGTGCCGGACACCCTCCAGAACGTACATTGTTTTGATTACTACTTGAAGAATTTGGATAGCTTCTCCGCCTGACCCCGCACTCGCCGGCCGCACAACAATCCCATGTCGAGTTTGCAAGTCAACGATCCACGCTCGCGTGGCCGCTCCAAGTCCCCTAGCGGTCGAAAAGAGCGCTCTCGGTCGCGCGACGTTCGCGCTCCTTCTCCGTCTGTGGATCTTTCTTCATCTTCGAGGACAGGGAAAAAATACTATGACGATTCCGACTCAGCCGAAGAAAAGAGACGTGAAAAACGCCGAGAAGCTAAATATTCCAGTCGGAGCGGCCGTGAAACCAAGGAATCCGGTTCTAAATATGAGAAATACGACCTCTCTGACTCATCGGACGAGGAGCGATACCGAGCGAAGGAGCGTGCTAAAGACCGATACTATCATTCAGAGGAAGAAGATGACTCGAAAAAGCGTTATTATGAGAAATCCTCGAGTCGGTCAAGTAAATATCAGGATGAAGACGACAAAAGGCATCTGGCTTCCAAGGGTAGCAGCCGTGGCCGCCATTCGCCGACGTATGGGAGTGATTCCGAAGAAACGGAAAGTGACTCTGACCTCAGCGCACTCGCTTATGGAGATGCCCGGGACCATCGCCGCAATTACTCATCTCAGGATCCTCGGTCATCGCGCGATTCAATTTCAAAGTCTCACAGGGTGAGCTCGACCTATCGCCCAGATGACACTAGTCGTGAGAAACCGGGCGCACATCCAAGTTACTCCACACCAGACCAATTCGCATTCCAGCAACCTGGCCAGTACCCCGACCCAAGGCTCTACGGTCACAATGGTGTTCAGAAGGTCCCTCCTGTCTTGCCTCCTGACTGGGCTCCTATTCCTCCGAGCGAGATGCCTGGTTATGTGCCGCCGAGCACTCATCCTACTAGCACGCAGGCCATTCCAGGTGCTTTTCCCGGCGGCTATCCAGCTACCGCTCCCCAACAACCCAACCCATACTCGCAGGCACCAGCATACACTTCGACGTCGTCGTATGCGAATCCACCTCAGTGGCAGTATGCTAATCCCGATCCCAATATCAAGTATGGTTCTAAGAATGATCGACCAAATTACACCCAAAGTAACGAAAGTCAATTCGCAAAGCCGTATACCGCGAGCACCGAGCCGCAATTCTTGGAGATCGCACCGGGACGGTCTCGCGCCGAGAGCACCAGCCGCCATGGCCGTCCTCACAGTCTATCTGTATCTAGCAATCTTTCAGTAGGCGGAATGAGTCACACAGGCGGCCGTCCTCCGGCCAGCCCGTTACTCGAAGCATACAAAGGCACTTATCAGTCTATTTCGCCTATGCCTTCGCCTATCATGAACCCAGCAGGCCTTGCTCACGATGATGATATTTCTGACCTTGAAGGATTAGGAGGGTCTGGCTCGGATCGTCGCCGAAAGCACAAGTACAGCAAATCCAGGGACGACAAGAAAGAAAGAGAACGAGAAAAGGAATTAGAGAAAGATAGGAAGAAACACGGAAGACATTCTAGTCGCGCTGGTGAAGAAGTAATTTTGATTGCACCATCAAGCCGCAAGAAAGTCATGTTCTATGATCCGGTGCCAGATGCAATTGCATTGAAAGAAGCACTTTCTCATCGCACTAGTGTTAATACGACACCGCTTCTCGAGATCTTGCCTAGTCTCACGAGCGATGAAATACTAACCCTGCGGCAAGAGTACAAGACCCACGCCAAGGTCCAAGGCAAGGGAATCAACATAGCCAAGCATATTAAAATGAGACTGGGTAGCACTTCCTTTGCTAAAGTTTGCTACGCTACCGCTCTTGGCCGATGGGAATCTGAAGCTTACTGGGCCAACTGCTATTACCAGGCGGGTACCTCAAGGCGTGAGCTGCTCATTGAGTCTCTCATCGGACGAAGTAATTCGGATATCCGCGAAATCAAGAACTGCTTCCGGGACGCGCGATACTCTGATGATCTCGAGAAGTGCATGAAGGCTGAATTGAAAGCTGACAAATTCCGTACCGCCATTCTGCTGTCGTTGTCTGAGCGAAGACAGCCAGAGTCTCAGCAGATCGACTTACATCTGGTGAAGCGCGATATTGCTGAATTGCATCGTGCATTGGTCTCTAGAGAAGGCGGCGAGACAGCGATGATAAACATTATCTTGCTTCGGAGCGATTATCACTTACGGGAGATTATGAACGAGTTTGATACTCAACTTAAGAGAAATTTTGCAAAGGAGGTCATTAAAAAGTCACCAAACCTGGTTGTATGTGTACCATATTCTCATTTCAGTCTGAAATACATGTTAACAATATCGACCACAGGGCGAAACGCTAGTGCACGTTCTCAACGGAGCGATCAACCGCCCGATGCGCGATGCACTACTCTTACATCAAGCTATCCGCGAGTCTCGACCTGGCAAAGAGCGTTCTGAATTGCTCATCTCGCGGCTTGTCCGTCTCCACTGGGAGCCAAAACACCTGGAGCTTGTCAAAGAGGAATATCGTCATCGGTACAAGGAGCGCGTGGAGGAGGCCATTGCACAAGAAATCATCACGTCTAGTGGAGGTAGTGAGTGGGGTGAGTTCTGCGTCGAACTGGCGCGGAGCTCATCCAAATTGAGCCAGTTGAAGTAGATACAAAAAGTTCTCTATTTACATTAGGCATTGAGAGTGAATCAAGGAGTGTTTTTGTTCGTGGCTGGTATGTAGGGAATGATAATGAATCGATTGCATTGTGTGCCTCAAATAATCAGCTAAAGTGTAGATTTTACCAAACGTGAAAGTATTAACCTAACTCTAGGGTTCAATTGATATAACAGCTAGTACCATGCAGTACTATCATGAATACCTAGAAAGAATTGCCTTGCACACGCGTAGTAATAATCTCGTTGCCAAAAGATCGGAGACGGCTAATTCCGCACTCTGCCCCGCGGCAGTGACGCCATTCGCACGCGAATTCCGCGATTATCCGTCGTTTTGCGAATCGCACTGCTTCCTCTACTGCCTCGTGCTGCAATGCTTGTATTTGTAATGCTATGAAATATTGTTGATCGGAGGTAGCCTTTCTTTGGGTTTACTCCCTCCCTGGATTAGTTACTACTTGGCAATCGATCAACTGCTATTCTACTCTTCTACCCCTCACTGGCAATATTTTTCTCGTTTCTCTACAAGCATCAAAATACTGGACGATGGCAGACACTGTCCACTATACGTTCCCTTCTCCTCTAGAAGGTTACGAGAACCTCGAGCCACTCACCGAGTACGTTCTGACATCTTACTACGTGCCAAACACAGCCTCGATATGAAAGAAATGCTTGAAATGTCTGCTGATTTTTTGAAGAGAAAAAGCAGAGGACGGAAAATCCTTGCTTAATCTGCAAACTGGAATAAAATCCTCCGCGTATACTTCTTTCCCCGCACCACTCGATAACGGCCGTCGTGGCGGGTTCGATGTACATATATACTACATACAAAGAAATGCTGGACAAACCAAGTTCGCCCAGGAGCTTCATGAACGGATTCGTCGCGAATGTACGTTTATTGTACATATATTGAAACCACTATAAAAGAAGCGTAGTAAAACTTTGATACTGACAACGATGAAAAGTCCCCGAGCTACGCATATATCGGTTCTGGGACAGACCCGTTGGTCCCCACCCAGTCGCCATGTTCGAAGTGAATCTTCTCAATCCGGTCGAGTTTGGTGCTTTTGTTCCATGGTTGGCGATTAATAGGGGCCCATTAAGTGTGTTGATTCACCCAAATACAGTGAATCCAGGGGAAGAATTGAGAAATCATTCGCAACGAGCCATATGGATGGGGGAACGATTCCCCTTGGATTTAGAGCCCCTGAAGGGGTTGTAATTAATTTTTTCCCCAACGGCTGGTGCATGTTTTTACGAGCCTAGTCCGATCATACCTTCTAATTTTAGGTCCGGTAGTCGAGTAAAATCGAACTTGGAAAAGGAAGCAAGAAGATGTACATCAGGATTTTCAAACTACTCTATGGGCTTGAGGTGCGTGTTCGGATTGAGACCCTGTGTCTCTTGGTTCCTTGACCTAGACTTTACTCAACTGCATACCATTGGTTTGAGGGAAATACTTGTCTATGGGAGACGAAGAATTGGCTTCGAGAATAGCCCAAAGGTCGAAGCAAAACTCAATGCGTGCTAGCTGTCTTGAATACTGTTGATGAACCTCAGATGTCGAATGCTGTGTGGTGGACAAAACAGTGAAATCTTCCCAACTATGATTCGGTATTTTGATGGGTTAAGAGAATATGAAACCTCTCAGTCAAATTATATCTAATTTTTTGCTTTGAACCATTTCAATTTTTTTACACCGATATCGACCCATTCACGTATAAAGGTAGTCCGAAATCTGCAATAACCCCAAATAAAGGAGGAAATGCGTAGAAAATAAGCGGAATTTCCTCAACAGACAGAAGAGTGGATTCGCCACTCTTGGACAAGGATGTTGATATTCTCATATTTCCGACATTGTCCTTCCAGCCCAAAGCCATTTGCATACGATTGGGTGAAGAAGCAAGCCTTGAATCATATTCATATAGAAGCGAAAAGAATCCCCCTAGGGCTTTTTCTGGATTACCCCCAACATAATTAGCAGAGGTAGTGAAATCCCTAATTACTTTCGACTTGACCACATAAAACTTTGTATCTTTCTCGAACTGGATTACGCAATTGTGTCATGGTGTAGGGATATGTAGTAGATCATGAGATGAGTGCATATCATTAGATATTTCATCCTTCAATGAGTCCGTCGTGCGTGCTAGAGTGGAATCTGACAATCTAATATCGAATTTCGGACCCCCGATATTATCTGAATGAATAGAAAGTCTGTTCATTTCGTTCCATGGTGGCAGTCGTGCATGCGTAGGGGGAAAGTTAGCATTGCTTGAGATGCGCACCACGCTATTGACATGGTGAGGAACTGTCTCTGGACTCTGGATCCCCGGTAGCCAGATAAAATGACACCGGTAGATATCTTTATATAAGTCTCTGTAAGTTGGTTTTGGCTAACGAGTGGAAAATTTCTGCAGGCTGGTCCGTTGTATCCACGCGAACTTCGTTTACTATTTCATCGTCCGACACGACTTAATGTTGCGTCAATGGAAGGGAAAAATTAAATTAAATTGAGACTGAAGACGATGAGATGGGGTTATCTTGGAGTGTCAGGGCTTAATCATATGTAATAAAATAGTGCATATTTGCTCATATTCGCTCTTAATGTTGGTTGTCAGCTGTGCATGTTCAACACTAAGAATACTAGCGCAAAATAATTAGAGAAAGCTCGTCTACGTATTCTAGAAACCGTATTAACAGGCGACTTGGAAACCTGTATTGGTAAACTTGCCCAAAATATTACAATACATGGAGTGAAATATCACAGCTGCAAGTTTATGAAATATGATATTTCGAAATTTATGTTCGGAACTTTCTGCCGCTTTTTAAAATCTAAGCACAAAAATATTACCATGAAGCATCTAAGAAATATTGAAGATTGTGTATGAATATGTTAAATAATTTTCGATTTTCGATCAACCACTTGAGAGAATAATTTGGCACTCGACCTTGAACCATTTTCATAGCAGATTAGTTGTAGTACATAATCAATTATATCAATTCTATTTCCCTTGATCATGAGATTCCTTCATTCTAAAGCGGATTTGGCGTCCTCCATTCCTTTGGGAATATCCACCCATACATAAAGTGCCGTTGCCACTAACATCAGCAATAAATTTGGAATCATTGGAAAACGCAAGTTATGCGTGTTATCTTGAATAACCCCCTGAACCAGCGGGTTAATCCAGCCTGTTGCAAGATCCAAGGTGATCTCCAAGCCAAAAAACTGTGCTTCCGAGCCCTTCGGAAGAAGCGACGAGTAGACTGCCCGATTATAGGATCGCAGCGCACTGCTTGTTGACATAAATAGTACCTGCTCCACCCAGAACTCAGCTTGGTGTTTGTATCCAATAGTCACATGGTTACTAATGCCAATGCAGCCCCATAGAACGCAAAGAATGTTTATGATGAGAAAGACGTAAACCCAGCTCTTTATGTGTATTTTGACTCGAGGGAAGAGGTAGAGAAACCCCAAGCTGCCCATAACAGCGAATATAACGCTAGTAAATGACCAGACTTGATAGGCCCCATCACTACTACTGAAGCCAGTGACTTGGAGGAAAAGCGATGAAATCAGGCCAAGGAAGTTGCTGTAACCGGTATTCCACAAAATCCAACCGATACAAAGCTTGAATGCCTCCGGATAGCGGGTTATGGAAGATAGCAATTTGAACCAGCCCTTGATGGGCAGGAAAAATACACTTTGCCCCATGGGTATCTCACGACCAGGGACAGACGGTAGGAGGTATTGACCTATAAATGCGAAGAAAACTATTTCGAGTTTGGTTTGGGTCAACTTACACTTGATATTTAAAACTGTAAATGAGGCGTACTTACTTGTAATGCATCCTGCTATTGTGATAGCAAGAAGGTAATTGAAGTATCCGATCTCGACATACGATCCCCTCCCAAAAACCAGTATGACGCCAATTATCAATGCGATGAGTCCCCCAATATTACTGGCCACAAGCCCATACACGCTGACAGAAAATCCCTTCTTCCATGTTCGCTGGTTTTGTTCCTCGACATTTTCGAGGTCCCCCACCTCTAACCGGGGTCTAGAATGAGACAAACCTGCTGATCGCATGAATATCGGAATGTAAGACCCTTCAATCACCGTATAAACACCCTGAACAGCAGTCATGATACAGTAAAGAGAAGCTAGAGCGTTCAGATGACTGTAATCAACTTTCGTCATACCTGCGAAAGGCAATGCTAAAGCACCGAAGAGGAAAATGGATCCCATCATCATACTCTTGCGATAGTCTAATATTGTTTCCTCAAATTTTAGTGAAACCTTCAGTATATCGACATGGTTCCTGTTACTTACGAGAATAATCAGCAATTCCGGCTGTCGAAATAGTAACTACTCCTTCCATTGCACGCGCAATAGCCTTCAAATACAGCCTAGTAAAAGAACCATAAGTTGTGGTCTACCAAGAATAGATCCCAGGAACTGACATGAAACTTTGGTAGTCAATTTCATTTCTTCCAAATTTTACCACACAGGAAATATTACTTCCACGTCGTGCACATGGCTTGTTTGACCCAGGCTGATGCCCGACGTAATTAGCGGCCGATTGGATTGCTGCAGATACATAGTTGAAAGCCATAGAGGAGGTCGGACCTGTCTGCAAGATATTTAAGCTATTCGTCAGCCTCCATGCTTGTCTCCATTTCGATCAAGCCTATGAAAAGAGCCACCGACAGAGAAACACAAGATCAAATAGGCGTACAAAGCTTTTTTGGTTTCCATAGGACTAGGTGACTGAGAGTCACCGACCTCATGAGAGCCATTTTCTTCACTCGACGTAGTTTGCTCTGCTGATACCGCAAATTTCTTGGTATCAACCGTTTTATTCTTCTGTAGACCATCCATCGTATTATATGGCGATGGCATATCTATTTCTGAGTGTTCAAGATGAGACATTACGCGAAGGTATTCCGCATCTCAGACATTTCTCGAAACTCATCTGCTTTAAGATCACTTTCCTTAGTTTTGCCATGGCATAGCTACTTGAAGAGTTTTTAACGGATTAATTTGCTCAATACAAGTAGTACTAGTAAATACCACAGATCGAAATCCACATAAGCTAAAGCACGCCGAGCGTATGCGCATAATTGAGCACATTTCTATCGACTAGCCCAACGAACCATGATCGAGGTTACAGTGGTTAGAATTAGCCCCGGGTAGAACAGGGAACAAAGGAACCATAGAAATATCGGCCGTAGTAGGTAAAGGAAATAAATCAAATATCACCCGCTGTGTCGGCACCACAGCCGATCGACCCATCATACCAACATCCGAAACTCCATTTGGGCATAAATATACCTTTTTCGCGTGTAGGTTTGAATACGAAGCTCGAACAGTATGGGTATTGACCCACTTCTGCAGCTAAATATCGCATTGTCTAGCACGAAGGAAAAAATCAGACAAGTACAATGATCGGGGTTGTAAGTTTGGAAATGCGATTTCCATGGTTGAAAGGGGCAATCCACAAAGACCTAAGCTTCATTGCTGGCCCAGGATTATCGGAACTACTTTTTGATAATTCCTACGAACATTCTAGAGCCTTTATAATGAACTGGCATCTGGAGCTCGTTCTGTGAGTGTAGTTATAGCTGGCGATTTACTGTTACGATTTCCCGATGGCAGGACGAGCACTACAATTAGCACCCCATGATGATAAATCTATGGTTCAAAGTGACCTAACAATGCTTTCTCCGGCGTTAAATAATGGATTATCACCACCTCCTACTCCTCCAGTGTATACAGCCATTCCTACGAGTCGTCGAAAGTTGATCCTTGGTATTGTGACGCTGGTGGGACTTCTTGGGCCTCTTGCTGGCAATATATACTTGCCAGCGCTTCCTATACTGGCACGCGAGTTTCGTGTGAGTAGTACCGTTATAAATGCCACAGTATCGGTTTTTATGGTCGTTTTCGCGTTTGGGGTGAGTTGCGCCTTTCATCACGTTGTTGACATGTGCACGCCAGCATTTAGCTGAGTTTGAAAATTTATCAGCCACTGTTTTGGGCTAGTTTTGCAGATCGACGAGGGAGACGTCCCCTTTATATTATTTCAATAGCGATCTATATTCTAGCCAACGTCTTGCTTGCTACTTTGCCATCCAATATCGGTGCGTTGTTCTTTCTCCGCATTTTACAGGCATTTGGGTCGTCAGCAGTGGTGTCGATGGGAGCTGGAACAGTAGCAGATGTACGTTCTTATGTCTAACTTCGGATTTACAATGACTACATACTTAAAGATTTAAAACACTTTCAGACTACAGAACCGAGTCGCCGAGCTAAGGCAATGTCATATTTTCTGCTTGGGCCACAGTGCGGTCCTATTTTGGGTCCCATTCTCGGAGGGTCACTGGCTGGGGGAGCATCTTGGAGATGGATGTTTTGTTTTCTTGGTACAATTCGTAATCGCCAGCTTAAGACGCCGGTATCTTCCGTCACTGACTTACTTCTAGCAATTCTAAGCTGTGTTCTATGGATGGTTATAATCTTCTTTCTGCCCGAAACTCTTCGGGCAAGAGTTGGCAATGGTGAAATATATTCTGAGAGTAGATGGATTCTGTTTCCACCAAAGCTGGTCTCAGAGCTAGTATCAGGAGACAAAAAAGGCCCATCACCCCCGAAAGTGACTCTACTAACATATTGGCGGCTCTTCAAGTACCCGCCTATCGGAATTGTCTCTTTCAACACTGCGATTATCTATTCCTCTTATTTTTGCATTGTAGTGCAGCTTCCAACGGCATTGGAAAAGACGTATCATTGGACAACCACCGAGTCTGGTGTAGGGTTTGTAGCTGTGGGTGTTGCCATGGTTATCGGATCTATGTTTGGGGGCCGTTTCTCTGATTGGCGACGTGCTCGTCTGGTAGCAGCTGTGGGAGAGAAGCAAGTAGCACCAGAAACTCGACTTGTCGATCAAGTTTGGGGTGTTTTACTATGTGTTGGTGGTCTGGTCATGTTTGGCTGGTTCGTTGATAGGTCTATACACCCTGCTGCCACCTTGATTTCCACATTCCTTAGTACGTTTTTATTTTTGCGAAAAGCATTGATACTTTTCAATAGGATAGTTACTAACGAAACCTATGGCAGCTGGGTTTGGCATGTCATGGATTTTCGTGACTACCAACGCTTTTTTGACGGAGTGTGTTGTTCAACAAGCTGCAGGGGCATTTGCCCTGGGAAATATGCTTCGCAGTCCTGCTGCTGCGGTGGCCGCTGCTATTATTAGCCCTCTTGTGAAAAACATGGGCTGGGGTTGGTGCTTTACAGGGCTTGCAGTTCTGAATCTCGTCGTCGTGGGAAGCTCGGTAATAATCTTACGTACTCAATCTCCAGGGTGGAGAAAGGCCAGGAATGAAAAGATGAAAAGAGGGGGAAATGGCGGACAGTAAACGTTCAGTTTTAGAAATTAGATGTTTTCAACTATGCCCCGATTACAGGGGAATAAGATTATTCGATTTCCATACTCTGGCTGGCCCAGTACATGTACCACTCCCAAAAATGGTAGTGATGGTGGTACTCGCAAAATTAAATTTTAAATTAGTATTCCAATCAAATCAAATTCCGATCCTAACTTATTCTAATTCTTTGCTGCGTAACCTCTTGGCGCTTTATCGTCGTAATATTGAGTGGTGCAATCTTCAACTTACCCACATCAGGTCTATCTAGACACTCCCGGACACGGCCATACCGGTTTACAAAGAGCTTACTTAAATGTCTTAATATTCATGATAATCTATAATCTAAAAACCGAAACCGAAAACTGAAATTTTATAGAGAAATATTACTATAAATAGATTATTAGAGAGAAATTATAATATTATTATTATTGTAACCTGATCTCTCAGGCCAACTAGCCCAACCCCAATTTTCTGTCTGAAATACATACAGACATACATAGTTTGACACAGAGAAAAATGCCCTCACCCAAATAAAAAACCCAAGAAACAAACACACCAAATAAACCCATTTGAATAATCTGATGCACCCAACCTCACTCGGCATTAGTTAAGACGACTGGAATATGTCATAAAATTGTCGTCCTTTTCAAGCTCCTCAAACTCATCCTCTCGAATCTGCATGAACACATCAAACCCTTGATCCGTCGACGGTTCACTGAAATTAGGCAGAACCATACAGTAAGCACCGATCCAAGAATCCCGATGAAGACGGAGAGCTTTGGGGACGCCAGCGCCGAAACCATACGATTTAGCCTCTCCTGCATACCACGTGTTCATGAGCATGTCCATATCATGATAATCAATGCGATTGGCAATTTTCTCACTGAAAGAAAGCATTCGTACAAGCTTTTTTAGATTCTTAACGTAATCTGATGACAAATTCACTGCGATGGTAGGCTGGCGGGTCAATGAGGCAGCGATGGAAAGTCCATCTTCTGCTAACGACCGCTCGACATTGACAGGTCGGTCCCCGGCTCGCAATAGTACAATTACATTCTCCATATATTCCTTTGAGGTGAGATTATTCGGATTCCGCATACGAAGATCTATAAGGTGCTTAAGGAGAGACTTTGTTGGTCGTTTTCGGGGTGGAGTTCGACCCGAGGACAAGTAAGTGATGTCCAAAGCACTACAGTAATACAATTGTACGAACTGAAGTGGCTCACTCCTTCCGGTACGAGACATTTCTGTTTGAGCTCCTTAACTTTTGACTCGCAAGTCCGGTAAATAGAAAAAGTAAAATGAAAAATGAAAATTGTATGTAGGAGCAAATATTTAAATGATTCAAATTGCTACCTAATAATTCATGGGAGGCATCATATAATTGCTCATCTCAGGAGTCAATGCTTGGTAGTTGTCAATATCAAGAGTATTTATACTTTCAAAATTACATAAGATAGTCAAGAACAAGTGAATTTTAAATTGTGCGCACTATGTCAATTGATGGCTATGTAGGATTATATGCCGAGTTCCATCGAACGTTATCTCAAGTCTTTAGATGCATCATTTTATAAATTTTATTACAAACGCCATTTTAAAAATGACGTAGTCTGTGGCGCGCAGTTGAAGTGCCATTTCCACTAGGCTTGAATTCGGCAACCCAAGCCTTCATCTGCTTAACTTCCTGGTCGACGACTTGCTGGACACCAGCATTGTTTTGGGCGTTTTGGAGAATCAGATCGTAGCAATGACTAGCATCCTCCATGACGAAGATGGGGTTGGGGTCGGATGATGATAGAGGACCGCCAGGACGGAAGTCGGATGACACGGTTTCTTCACGCCAGGGGTCATATTGCCTAGAACAAATGTTAATACTGACAGTTTTACGGGGGAGGAAAAGATAAGTACCCTTGTGCCCAAATTACACGTTCAGTTGTTCCAAACCAGCCCTTAGACCAGGCATTGACAGCGCCGGAACGCCTGCCTTTAGCACTGGCGTAAGTATATCCGTCATCAGTTTGGAAGTATGTGCCGCAGGTACGGAGGAAGTAGTTAGCAGTCACAAGGCGGGATACAATGGAACTAGCTCCCTTGGGAGCGCCACTATTATTGAGTGTTAGCAGTGTTCTGGGCTAACCTTTTTCGAAGGAAATCCTACTCTTGCCAAGCACCAAAAGGCTCATTGCAGCATAGCCAGTTCCACTGCTTATTAGCGGTGTTACTGAGACTTGTGTCGGCGTATAGTGGGTTGGATGAGTTATACGAGTCGTAGCACTCGGTGGTATAGTTAGAGGTCCAGTACCCGTAAGATGTGCAGGCTATGCATGGTCAGTAACTGATGGAGATATTGTAATTGGAATATTAATCAATACTGACATCCAGGGAAGTAGACAGAGTTCCACCACTGTGCATAGCCGGCCAGAGCTTTTTTCACGCCGACACCATAGGCACTGGCATTTGCGGGAGGGTTCGCATATACGTTCTGAATTTGTGGTTAGTTTATTGTTATTCAAAAATTCACGGGATCCACACTTCAATGTAGTCACAGAAGCCGTACAATTCCACAGAAGGGCCCCATGAGGTAGTTTGTCCAAGGTAAGGTCCAGCAACAATAGCTCTAATAGTGAACTGTTAATAACCCTAGCATCATTCATTTTTGCATAAGCATACTCAGCAAAGTCATCGTCACGCAGATCACCTAGCTGAAACAGGCTCTTAAGGCTCTGTTTAGCATTCTCATCAGATCCCAAAAGAACACTGTCGATGTGTTTAACGACGTTGACTAAATCGGTACTGCAGTTTTTGGGCAGACGCTCCTGGATAGGAACAAAGTATTGCCACTGCAAGAGTCAGTGGTTTGACTTTGATAGATCAAGCTCAACATACATAATCCCAGATCGCCTCGACAGGCGCACTGGAGGCATGGTAAGCCCAGAAAGTGCCCGGTAAGGTTGCTGCAGTCCAGCCAGCTTGAGCACCACTGTATGAACCACCAACAAGAATCCAAGGCTGTGGCACATGGTTAGTTTGCATATATTCAACACATTTGGCCACATATTTATCATACAGCATTATCCGGTGAGCTTCCAGTTGTGTTGTCAAAGGGTAGTTGGACATTCTTTGCAAAATTGACGGTATCGGCGAGCGCATTCTTAAAAGTAAGGTGTTGCATGGTCTTTGGGGTCAATTCCTGAACAGGAGAAGATTCGCCATAGTACCGGTCTGCACATGTTAAACGTTTAGCCAAGAAGCTGATGAGCGAGAACATCGAAAATGGTCTTACGTTCAAGAATGAGAACAGCACCACCCATTTCCTGGGCATAAAGGCCGCTCAATGTTTTATTGCTCAGGTACCCCGTGTACCCAGAAGCATCTCCTTCGCCAGGCTGGAATACTACGATCTAAATGAAGCTTAAATTAGAATATACAAAATGCTGTCGCGATTTTTCTTTGTTCATAGGCTCACCGGTGATCCAGGGCCCTTCCAATACTGGTCATTCCACCACCAGCGCTGAGAAAACGTTCCCAATTCAGGATGATCATGATCAAGCAATTGCGTAAAAAAGCCCGATCCCTGTTTGACATCATCAGAAGATATCCCCGGAGCCAAAGGGATCTTCGGCAGAGCGGTAGCGACCGAGGCCCATGAGGCGCAAATAGTCGCGAGCGACAGAATGGAGAGCATATTGAACGGGTGATGCCCTTGAAACAGAGGTCTTTGCCACCAACAAATGAGAAAAATGACATACGATCGGAGGCTGAATCTTAGCTACTTAAGACATGATCGGGCACGACATCGCTCGGGTATCGCCGGCGGGATACTGGATACCCTACCAGCAGCTAATGCAACCTAATTGAATCGTACTGCGCTGGGTATTTCGCTCTGTTTGGTGTTTCTCCACTTATCGCACGAAGCTCGACGGATGGCGCAAGATAAGAGCATAGCCTGGCGCCGTTATCGACCATTTCAACAGGGGTTACTCTAATTAAACCGTCCAAGCAGAAGGCCTCATCTGTACCTCCACCAATAAGCTACGGTTCCAGGTGTCGCATGGCGTAAAATCGTGGGGTAGCAGTTGTGGATAGGACCAACGAGGCATCTTGGCTGGCCCCCTGATAAGCGATCAGGGGAAAAGGTCACTCGCCCAGGCGCATGATCGATAGAAAGCTGCCTTGATTCTCTTTGTTGTCAAGGTCAATAATGTGATGTTGCTGGAGCAGAATAATATATATATTCCGAGGAAATAGCATCAACTAGTATTGTTGTCGCACATCAACAAAAAGAAAAAAGAAGAGAAATCCGCAAAGACCCACTGTCCCAACAAGGAAGGCGCGTCACTGGCGTGGTAAGTGGCTCCGGCAATCACCTCCACTAGGAAGCAGCGAATTAAAACCCAGTTCTGGTTATGCTTATCTAATTTTGGTCATTCTAAAGTTAAAATTCAATCCAGCGCGAGCCGTTTAGGACGCGCCTTTTTTGCGATACCACAACATTTGTATCCGACGATGAGAAAAAATCATTAATGTCATTGCTGCTACTAGTATCTACCACTACAGCAGGATTAGAAATAAAAGCCAGAAAGTACGTCAAACACGAGCACATCGCCTAGTCGTACTAAACACGTCCTTGCATGTAACATCAGTATGGTGTTAGGCGTTCGGCCGCGGATCGGCGAGATGATGAGTGGGCCTTATACCCTGGTACCTTTTTGGCATTTGCCAATCCAAATTTATCATGATTGGTTTGATCTCAGAAAAACCGCAGGTTGCAAAAGCCAATTTAATTCACAAATGGCATAGTGCGTGCGTATTGACAGTGGCGATGGCACCAAGCACATATGTAGAAGGTGACAGTAGCGATAACACCAAGCACATATGTAGAAGGTGACATTGCAAACCTTGAAATTGGTGTCTGGTAGGGTTAATAAGATTAATATTCATTGAAGACAATAATGTCACTATGTGAAATTCGACGGCTGCAGGAGCGCGCAGTCCTACGTTTCATGCCTTCTACAACTGTACAATAATGTACTTACTAGAATATGGAGCAGGTGACAAAAGGACAAAGTGTCATTTATACGGATGTAGCCGGATTCTGGGCGTTCTGCAATAAACAAGAATCAACAAATAAGCGCTTTTAATCCGATCAAAATGCAGACTAGCCGCAGGTAACATACAAAAGCAAAACATATTGGGAATCAGAGGATAGACTAGGCAGGGAGATAATGCTAATAATACAAACGCTGCGTTCTCTAGCTTCTGCTAGGACCATACATAGCCGAGACACGAAGCTAAGAAACAATGGCGCATGCATTTTCCCTGCGGGCATTCATACGTTACCGATGTCAAAGCGTATCACGGATATACTGAGGCGAAATGCACCCTTGAGAAACAAAGGCCAGACAAAGGAAATAGGCTTGGCAACAGGGCGATCAAGCAGCCATTCAACCCCAGGTTCGAGAAAGGATAATACGGGGAATAAGGAAAATAGATATAAAGGAATGAGGGAAAGCATAATACTGCATCTGAGCAATAGGGAGAGGAAACAGAGACTGTGTGTTCATCGTTCGCGCAACGTTGTCCGAACTGCCTGGAGAGACTGCCAAGGCAGGACAACAGTGGATGATTATGGCCGAACGACTGAGTTGAGAAGACAAGTTCATCACATCGGGATGATCGACAACAAGTTTCACTTTATCGTGCGATGCGGCCACCTTGAACCGGTGGCGGCCCATAGCGTCCCATAATGGAAGGTTTTCGAGGAGCACTGTTGATGTTTAGACGACTAGTCCGCCAACGTTCGTAACAGATTTCTCGGCTTGCTTCGCGAAGTTCACCTCGCCATTCCTTGAAAACGGAATCTTTCAACTTGACAAAGTCGCAATGCTCAGCATTGTAGGGATCAGCAAAGCCCCATGGGAAATGGCGTCCGACAGGCAGGTCTGGCGACTCAAGGGAGTGGGGATCAGGCGATAGGATCGAGAGAGGAATGAAGGGAACGTCAGTAGTGGATGTGATGGAAATTGAGTTCTCTGATCGACGATGCCCACGAGATGAAGACTTTGTACGTTTCTCGGCCGGTGTTGTCTCGATGGCTGGATCAGTGTCTCCATGAGCACCAGCTTCAGACTTTTCCTCAATCTCGTCTTCAGCACCTGGCGTGGTGTCTGAGTCATACTCTTCCTGCTCGTCAAAGAATGTCTCGGGCTCTTCATCTTCCTGGTCTTCGAGAATAAGAACCTCCAACGGGTCAATTTTGGCCTGTTTCAAGCTAGCCCATACGGCTTTCTTCAAGTAGTCCATGTGGGCGGTGGTAATGGTGTCAGCTTTGCTAATAACGGGGACCACAGCCGTCTTCCTTTGCATGACACGAAGAACCTGGAGGTCCAGGTCTTCATCGAGAATACCAATCACACGCGAAGCCGAAAAATCACCATTGGCCTTCTCAGCAGCCTTCTTAGCAGCTGCAAGGTTCGCATCCAGGCGAACAGGGTCGAGGATAAGGAAAACACAGTGAATATGGGTATCACGAGCACCAGGAGAGCGAATAACCTTCATTTCCTCCGTCAGGGTGTCCTCAAATTTGCTTTCCAAGAAAGCAGTAATTTCTCGCAGTTGCAGATCGGCCACATTCTTTTCCAGGCCCTCGGAGTCCCAGAGGGTAAGGCCGACTCGCTCGCCCTCGATTTCCGTCTCCAAATAATAATTGGTAAAGTTGGAGTTGGATGACGAATTGGACTCTTCCAAGACCTCTTCAGCGGAGCGGATGGGGTGTTTGTTAGGGGGAAGTTCGAGAGACTTGCGCAAGAAGTTGAGGAAAGAGGTCTTTCCACTGTTCTTGGCTCCAACAACAAGGAGGCTATTTATATTGCATTAGTGATGTTCGTTAGTGGGGATAGCTATTTGTTAGTAACTTACTTGTACGGAGTAGGATCTTTGCGTCGACGCAACCTGCGAGGGCTGTTGATAGTACTGACTGCACTGCTGGCATAGCTGTACCGGCCACGATGTGTCATGCTTTCGGTTCTCGCGTAAGGGTCGACAGACGGCGTGAAGCCAGTGGCCGGCATACTGTAATGCGAAGAGCTCGCTCGGCTGTCAGCTCCTGCAGGAGTGGGCACAGCAAGACTCGCGGGTCGCTCTTCGCCTCCAAAGGTCTGCATTCTAGGCGCGGGAGCCAGGTCCGGGAGACGAGGGGCATGTTGCGGGATGGACTCGCGCTGGCGACGGAGCTCCTCCTCTCTCAGCTGTTCCTTCATCCTTTTGTTGATCTTGCTGCCAGAGCTTTTGCGCTCGGCAAGCGGTTCGGTGGACTTGGAGCGGCGCAAAAAGCCCAGGGACGACCTGCGCGACGCAGCATCCAAGTTGTTGTTGGCAGGAGGACGAGAGCCGTTCTCGGTGATGGCGGGGAGCGCTTCAGGCAGTGGCGGAGGCTGACTCTTGCCAGGCGTGCGCGGTCTGACTGCGGCCATGGCGGCGGCTTCCTGTTTCGGCGGGGGTTACGGGGGAAACAAACAACGAAAACAAAGTTATAATCTGTCTCTCTGTTTTCGCCTTTCTCGTCAGCCAACAGTACAGTCGCTGCAGCGAGCCGCCTGCTCCTGCTTGCCAGGCGCGGGCTCAGCTGTGCTAGAACGCGATAGGTACTCACCACTGGGTTTGTGGAACACACACACAAGGTCAGTCAAGCAGGTATCACAATGACAACCAACAAACGAGTCTTTCTCCGGATCGTTAATCGAACTTCGCTAGCCAGGTTTCAGAGCAAGGCTGGACCGAAGTTGGCAATATAGAACACGGCAGTCAGACAAGACTCCAGTGTTGCAAAAACGAATGCAATCGTCTCCAGCGAGTCAGTCAAATGATGGCATTCACAAGTCCAGCAAGCGATGGCAAAATCAACGGGGTGGTGACCGGAATTGGCTCTGCTGTCTTGGGTTCCTGGCCAGGGGTTAAGGTTAACGGGGGTGTTGGCGAAAGAGATAAAGAGCGAGAGAATGGTCCGGCTCTCACGAAGATATTCTGTCACCGCGCCTCAGACAAGACGACAGCAACTCCACGAATGGAAGAAACGAACGGCAGCGGGATGAAGAACAAGAGGAGGAAGAGTCTACTGTTCTTCACTGAGTGTTGCCCGTCAATTACCTACCGGCGTTTTGGCGACTTTTTTCCTAGCTTGAGTCTATTCCGAATAAAGACTTCTGAGTCCATCAGCTAACAACCTTTCTAGATTAGGCGTGCCTGCGCGATCCTTTGCACTGTGAAGCAGTGTCGACGCTCGCACCAGCTCAGGAAACTGTCCAGGCCAGATTCAGGGGCTGCTTCGCCTCCCCCACTTCTTCAATTGGAGACAGTCGTTGGCTGACTTGAAAGCGCCGGCCAAACACTAAGGCCTGTCCGGCGCTTTGGACATCCTCGTCATCCTCCTGAAGCGGTAAAGGCTCAAACATTGCCGGTGCTCCGGCTCGCACGAATGAGAACATGCCTCTGCCCTTCTTCAAGAAGCGCCCAGCAATGAGGAGAATACAGCATATCCTTGCTTTTTTGTCACCAGTAGTAATGCCATATCCGTGCGCAGAAGTCCCTGACAAATCCACCAACTGGCCCAGCTTCTGAAATAACTCTGCTTATTAGGAGTGAGCTTTGGTGGGGCGCCAATTTCCAATTTCGAAGCTTCAAGCTTCTGCGCCGATCGCACGTTCGCGAATTTAATTACATGTTAGTGGGCCAACATTGTGCTGAGCCAATCACCAGAGCACAGGTACCTGTAGGTATATTTCCACCGTGGTTGGCTGCTCGGGTACCTGACAGTACCGGCTACCAGCCAAAAATTGCACTCACGTGCCCCCGCCTCCCATCGCTCGTGCTGCTGTTTCACTTCCTAAGCCAATAGGTACGCTTGGGACTAATTGATATTTCAGGGGCTAGAGCCTAGAACACAATCAACAAGCCTTGTCCTCCAAAGATTCCAAAGTTCAAATAATCCGAGTTTGAACAAGTATCTAATTAGGTCGGGATAATAATATTATTAACAGTAGATAGTGCATTGCTTGTTTGTTCAGCGTGTACATCTGTACACTGTAATGTCCCATAGAGGCACGTGATCGTCCACTATATCCTCCAATGCATCATGTCCCTTAGGACGTCATCCCGATATATATACAACATTTGAAGCGTGCAATTATTTCGCTATGCAACGAGGTAGTCACGGACATCACAATCGTCGCCGTCGGGACACACATTGGTTCTCACGAGATCCTTGAACTTGGGACCGTTCGGACCACCAACGTATTTGTATTCCCCGAAGAGACCAGTCTGGTTGGCAACTTGCGCGTCGCCCCATTGGCCGTTGAAATACAGCCAGTTGACGGGGTAGCTTGAATCATATGCGGTGAATTTCGCGCTGGAGTTGTCATAGCTATACGCATAATAGTTACCGGTCGGGTCCCATAGGGTGCCGTTGCTGGTGTAATCAACTACCAAGCCATCATCGGGGAAGTTAATCCCTGGTATGATGTGGTCATGGTCACTAATAAGCGTCAGAATAGTCAGCCTTCTTTGGGAACAGGACAAACAAACCCTGCGATAGCATAGTTGGCGTGGGTGCCCCTGCCAGAGTATGCAACTGGTCGCCCGTTTATTTTTAGGGTTGCATTATATGTGAATGCCTCGCCGCTGGCATGTTGGCTGTACCATAAGGCCTGAGGCTCGCCGTTCTCGAACCGGACCATGTTGTGCTCCCTACAAACGAGTTAGTTATTTGATGGCTCAGCAACCATACTCCGTTCATTTACCAATCTCCGACATGGTCACCGAACCACATTCCCAAGACCTTGTCGCCTTGGTTGTATCTGTCGAGCTGTCAGGAAATCCGCAACCATTTTGGCTCTCTACACCGATACTCGACACTCACGCGTAGAAATAGAAGAAGAAAGCATCGACAGTTCCATTTCCATGATCATAGGTAACGATGGCGCAGCTAGTCGCGTCCCCGGATTTGCCATTTGAATCGGGCTTTACACCGCTGAACCAGGATGGATTGGCCTGGATCCCCTCGTCGGAAGTCAGATAAACACTTGTGTTGCCGAAATCATTGAGCTCGTCGAGATTATCGAGTGTTAATGGCGTAGTATACCCAGTGATTTTAGTCGAGTTCACGGCAGGGTAAGAGTGTTGGACCTGGGCGTAGAGGTCACTTGGGAAGTAAGTTTCGTTCACGTCAAGCCATACTACGGGTGCTACAGCAGAAAACGTCGTTATAAAACGTCCGAAAAACGCCAGCGAGGGAGAAAGTAGCACATACCATATTTCAGCACGTAGTCGGGCAGGGTTGCGCTGCAACCTGCGGCGAATAGGAGAGATAGAAACGACTTCATCATGTGTTTATGTTTCCAACTTGACCAGCTCAGCGAGATAGGAGTGAGGGGCGGCGACGTTGCCCTCGGTCGGTCTTAAATATTATCGAGGCGCCTTATATGTCATGCGAAATCTTGCCTTCGCCATCAAGTCCATGCCAATGCCTAAGAGTAGGTAGGTTGCAGTCACATCGTCAATTACACCATCGGCACTTTAGCCCCAAAATCTCTTGACTACGGTGGGAAGCCCTGTCGATCACCACGTCAACTTCCAATCATGGATTAACATAATGAATCATGGAAGGATTCCCTCCAATAATCTACGAATTCCACTATGCATTCCTACGGGTCAGTCGGCCGTTGGTCGGCAGTGCCGAAATGTTACGTAGAGGATACTGTACATCCATCAACGACAGGGACATACATACCCGAGCCAGCGCTTTCTATGCTAAGACTTGATCCCACGATAGAATAAGGAATCGGGCCGAGTTCGCGGGCTCTATGCATTTTTATGGACAGCCGATAAGATATCTGATCGAGCTTATCAATCATATCAAACTAAATGCAGAACGAAGCTTCGCACATAGAAGCAAGCTTAGACACGAGTGATGACCTGATAGAAAATTTTTAAATGATCTAATTAGCTCCTAAAAATGCTAAAATCATATAATTTCCTCTTTAAATTCGGTTGATTAATATATAAATATCAGTAAAATTATTATAATTTAATATATTTTTCTCTTATCCAGTATATCACTATTATATCTCTTATTTTCCTAGTATAAGATTGAAATGAATAAGATATTGAGTAGTTACTTAAAGGCCATTTAGAAGTACGCCTTTCTATAGGACCATGACAGCTATATAAATGCGCCAAAGGGTCTACATGTTTTCTCTCTATATAAATTTGATATAAATCTCAAAGCCCTAGGCTTCCCTCTCGGTGCCTATGTCCCCATAGGACACACATGCAGACTGATAAGTAGGATTTAAGCGATATCAACAACTAGATCTATAGGAAGTCTAGAGTGATAATTCTACGTCCAGCAAAAATTTGTATAGGAACATTGACCTATGAGGAACTACTACCCACTTTTCGACGCTTGTCTTGTCGAGGTCTCCGCTTATTTTTTTTTTCACCTTGCATGACATGGATCCTGATAAGCTGCGAGTCTCCGAACGGGTTTTCGTACGAGGAGAGGCCTTGCCGACCTTGCGCGGGGATCAAGGCAACATCAAGTGATCCAGTGTAGACCAATGTACCACCAGTTCCGGTCAAGGCAGTTTCTATTTTGCTTGGGCTGTTGGATGGAGAGTGAACAATCTCACCGTGGTCCAGTGAGGAGAGGTAAATAGCGTCAAGTCTCCATTCCGTTCCAAGAATAGCTTTGTTAAATGTGCAATAGTTTGACCATAGCGCTAAATATTAGCAGTGCTATACTATATTTAGGAGAGCTATATAATTCATTCCAGTCGGCTCTAGATCTTTTTGGTTCAGTTGATTTTAGGCTGCAACTACGTTAGAGTATTCCAATGTTGTGATTATTTCTTTTCCCGTTCGAGGATGTTTATTGGTGTCAACTGGCCGCTCCGCTGATTTAGTTTATATATTTGCAAAGCATATAACCATTCGCTTGGTAAAATGAAATGTTTCCCTATGGTCCATATGCGATTGACCAGTCGACATCCCAGCCAATGCAACCAATCACACTACAACCGATGACTCATTCGAGGGCACCCCCGCATACATCAAGTGCCAGCCAGATGTGTTGATTCCCCGCTTCGGAGAGGGGGCGTCTTTCCGGACAACATAAAATATTATCCTACAGATCTATATAAGACTCTGTGATAGGACATACATTCATTGGCAGCGTATGTTGAAACGGAATGTCAATCTATTGAATTTTCTAACGAAAAATGACGTCTTCACTCCAATACTCTCCCGTACAAGCACCTTCCCATATTCTAGGTCTCCTGGAAAGACTGCATGCCCTCTCGCTAGATGAAGAACCCCTAGTCAATAACGCCCTTAAGGACGCCGTTCAACTCCGGAATCACGACGTCGATGCGGGGAATCGTCAACTCGACAACGCAATGCGCGACAAATTTGTCGCACTCGACAAGGACAAATGCCACTTTGTGTACCAGCTGATTCTGGCCACTGGCGCGAAGAATGTTGTCGAGGCTGGCACGAGTTTTGGTGTCAGTACGATCTACCTCGCCTTGGCAGTAGGCAGAAATAGTTCAGGTGGCAAGGTGATCGCGACTGAAAAGGAGCCTGAAAAGGCCAGGCAGGCAAAGGAGCATTGGAAGGAAGCCGGCGAGACAGTTCTGAAGCATATCGAGTTGAGAGAGGGCGATCTACTTCAGACGCTACACAATGACCTACCAGAGATCGATCTTCTTTTACTAGACAGTAAGTGGTTTCCAACTTGACATTGATAGAGATTCTGTTCCAGGGAAACCGTGTTGAGAGTTTGTGTAGTATGGACACCGCTCGCGCTGCCAACGCTCAAAGTCGTACAGCCGCGATTGAGACCAGGTGCAGTGATTGTAGCTGACAACACCATATCATCGGCCGTGGGATACAAAGAATTTTTCGATTACGTCAAAGACCCGGAAGGGCCTTTCAGGACTCTGACACTTCCGTATAGTGGCGGTTTGGAGCTGGTAACTTACATGCCTTGACCGAGTGATCTAGTAGAAGACTGGATTGATCGTTATTTTTGATGTGGAATTGGTTAAAGTATCGAGATGAAATCAATTTTAATTGTTTTTTTTACCTGATCTAATATAATTTACCAGATCATTAGCTGGGTTCATACATAATTATAACAATAATTTTCAATTTTTGTGCACTATACGTAGTACATATATAGTTAAGTTAATGAGTTTAATACAGTATCCTTTTAGCGCCTGACTAGATGCTTCAATCAATTCAACCAAATTAATGAACTAACTTGATGATTCGATTCACATGAGTATTGCAAAATCGATTCATCTCAGGGTCCGTGATATATCGTTCAACCTACGACAATGATGCTGGCTGGGCTACTTGTGGCGTCTGCGGTTTCAGAATGGAGGATATGTTCAACTACTACAACGGCCGCGATATTCTGAACAAATTCACTCTCACCGTGCTCGAGGATCGGTCGCTTTTTGACGTTGCGAGTACTAACACGGTTCGCTAGCATTTTCAACGGTTGTCATTCGCCATTTACCGCCCTGAACAGCAGCAGCATTAGGAGGAGGAGAGTGGGGATATTGGTGCGATAGCATACAGAATTGTTGTGAACCTAATCCCCAGGCGACCCGGGCTGAGCATAATGCAGCACCATGCTGCGCGCATTAGCATCGCACATATTTGTTAGATATGTATATACCAATTGATGTATATATGTATATGTACATGCAACACACCGTTTTTTCCTGTATGCAAAATCACCACTGTGCCTTAACTTCATAGATGCCATCCTCGTTTATCACCTTCCCACGATCCCATTCTCTGCTTTCGCCTTTTTTTGCCCACTTTACTTCGTCAATTCTACCCTCGGTATCAGATGTGCTATTATTTCCTATTGCAAAAGCCGGATGATTCTTCCATCTCTCAACAACCTTGCCATCAAAGCCCGCCACTCGTAGTCGCTCTTCTCCCTTCCTCTTCCATTCGGCGCGGTCCCGAAGTGCTTCTAGAGCCATGTCCCAGTCGTCATCTTCAGTCATCAAATCGGCCACCGGCCGGCGTGTAGACCGCCTTGTATCATCGTCATCTTCAGAAATATTGACATCGAGTTTGGGATCGTAGTCGTGCGCAAAATGGCTGTCCATTATGCTTGTGTTGGTGCGATAAGATCCTCTGCCGCGTGATGCAACGGCTGAAGCATCCTTATTCTTTCGCAACGAGGCGGGTAAAGGCCCAACAAGGTCTTCGAGTGGGTCTGATTCCTCATCTGAATAGTATCGTCGCTTCGAATGCTCTTCCGACCGTTTCTCTGATCGGCGCTGTGAGTCTTTAGAGATTGGCTTTTCCACTTGGACGAGGTCGTCATGCCCATCGACTTCGCAGTGTCTCGAACGTCGTGGCGATCGCGATCGCGATCGTTCTACGTATCTGTGCCGGCGATGACGATCGCTCCTTTCACCTATATCGTACTGTGACGACTTATGAGGAGAGTTTGAATATTCTCGTTTCCGCCTGGGCAGTTTTTCTTCAGCACGGTGACGGTGCCGTCGACGAGTCTTTGAGGACACATCGCGACCTGACTCGTTATCACTTCCATCTCGGCGATGACGCCGCGTTGACCGTCGGTCCTCGTCTTTTTCGCGCGACGAATGGCCCTCTCTTGAATTACGAGGGGACCTGTCTCGGTAATCTCTGGTTCTGCCCTGATCTCGTTCCGTGCGATACGACGACCGGGAAGCCGACGAATTTTCGCCGCGAAGTTTTCGCATTCGCTGCCTAGATTCTTCCTCCTCCTTGCGCCTAAGGGCTGAGTTGTGACTATCGGTATCTCTGAGGATATTTTTAAGGAACCGTGTGTTGGGCCTGGGAGCGCGGTCTGTCGGCCTGGAGGGTTTAGTAAGGAAGACTGCATGTTCGATTGGAGGAGTGAGCCATACCGTCGAGTTAGATAAGTTTGGAGTCCGAGGGCAGAGTATTTCAGCGATTTATCCTTTGCCTCAGAGGCAAGCAACTGTGCGACATAATTGTCATTGCTGGTGGGGTCGTCGATTGCCTCTCCAAGAGGCATAGTTTAGGCTGAGGGTATAGTGTTGTGTCTGAATACCTAGAAGCAGCGAATGCATGAAGGTTCCAAATAGATACTTCTCATACAGAGCTGCTTGCTATAAATATCAAATGCTTCGTGCCTCAAGGGCTTTTACAAGGACCCGAGCAATGCCTTGAAAGCTGAAGCTGCACTCGGCGGGCGGCGATCTTGGGGAACAAACAAAGCAAACATGGCCCGACGTGACAGTATTGTTTACTTGAGCAGTCGCGACAGAGCCAATTTGCAGTCAGCATCTGCGCAGACTCGATCGCTGTCGAACTGCGACCAGAAAAATACTGAATATAGAGGCATACGCTCACAATAGCAGAAATACTCAACCCTCATATTCGGCCTCCTCGTCGGCGATGGCAACTCCTCTGTCCCCCGCAACGGCGGTTGCCCAAATCAAACAACTTCAGTACGGCCAAAGCGATGACCCAAATGCCGAACTCGCAATTATACGCATTAGCGAACCGATAACAATGTCTCTAGATGGCGCGGGCAGACCAGCCAAACGCACCTCAGATGTGTCTGTAGATTCATCAGAGAGCCCTACACCAGCCTCATTAGATGCGGACTTGACACATTACAAGGTCGATAATTCCTGATCCATAGCTGTTCATTGGAATATAACTAACCATTTGACTTCGACCGTTACAGGAGTTGTTCTCAAAATTACGTTTTTCATACTTGGAACAAGTCACAAAGGAGAAATTCCTCCGCGCTATTGTTGGCGACCCCCCGCTGGTCGTGGGCCATAACGAGAATGTGGAACTGGAGACGAAGCTAGCGGAAGTCAAACAGGAGCTTCAAAACCAGAAAGAGGAAGTGCGAGTCATGGTGGAGGTGATGGAAAAGACCGGGCGAGACTTAGCGAAACGTAAGTCGCCTATCTTTCATGCGTGTTTTTGTGCTGCAAGATTTGGGAGAATGCTGACCGCTACGCAATAGGTTATAAGAATGTTCAGCTTCAGAAAATACAATTATCGACTCTCCCAGAAGAGATAACTAACTTGGAAAACACAATTTCCTCATTACGAGCGCTACAGGCAAAGCACCTACTTGCAGCAGATCCAAGTGACCCTTCCTCTTCACAGAACCTGCCATTGCCAGCAACTTTATCATTGCTCGCAGAGCGCGAGGCCGAATTGGCTGCAATTGACCGACAATTGACTTCAATGCACACGACTCTTCCTCGGAAAACACGAGAGGCTGAGGCCATCGAACGAGAGCTTAGTACATTGGAACGGAGAAAGGTCGAGACTCTAGGTCAAGCGCGGGAAGCACAAAGGAAGAAAATGGAGGGCGAGAGCGATGGATTGGAAGAAATGGGACGATGGTATCGAGGTGCTGAAATGACACTGAAAAGTTTGGTCAATGTGGAGAATTAGGACATAATGTGTACGATTATTGACTTATGACTTGATTTGAGTTAAGACAGGCAGGGTTGCGGCGTTCAAGTGCAATATTAAACACTCTAGTGCATTTACAATCTAATGTTCGTTACAAGATCTAAGTATTTTGAACCTCTGAAAATAAAGCTACCTGTGTAGCTAGTTCATATTGAATCATGATCATACAACATGCTATCCTATGCTGCATCAGAAAACTCCTCAGAGGCCCTGTCCGTAAAGACTTTTTGGTATCAATTTTTGATCTATTCCTCCTCTTCCTCCTCATCGTCGCCATCGCCACCCTCCGCGGCCTTGGACTTCTTGCGGCGGACACGGCCAGGGCGACCACCGCCGAAGGGAGAGGTGAGGGCGAAGTCAATGTGCTTCTGGGAGTCAAGGCGGACCATGTATGAAGGGACGTTGACGATCTGCTTGCCGACACTACAAGAAACCATTAATATTGAAATTCATCTAGTCTCAATCATGAATCATACCGGATGTGACGCTGGCGGATCAGAACACGGGCATGGTGGATAGACTTGGCAAGACCGAGTTTGTAGACACAGGTCTGGAGACGGCGCTCCAAGAAATCCTCAATCTTCAAGGCCAAGACGTAATCGAGCTTCATGCGGGACTCATCGAGCACACCGACACGAACCAGACGACGAATCAAGGCATTACCTTCGAAAAGACGCTTGGGGTCCTTCTCGTCGAGGGTAAGAAGTTCACTAAAAGCGATTAGCATGTTTGATTCACATCTACCACGTGTTGACCATACCGAGCAGCACGACGAATCTTGGAGAGGGTGAGCTGGACACGCCACACCTCACGCTTGTTGCGGAGACCGTACTCGCCGACGATCTTCAATTCAGAGTCACTATTGAGGGGTTAGGAATGGACAACACGACATAAGCAGAAGCACGCTTCCACTTAGTGGCCGGGGAGTACTGACAGACGAGCCGATTCGTATGCTAGGGAAATGTTAGTATCGCGAAGTCCAAAATGCAAAGCACGCATGTAGATTAGGTTACTCACGTCGACGAGGGACCTTATAGGTCTTAGAGTAGGAACGCCTAGAAGACAATAATTAATTAGAGACTGCCAGACGAATTGCTTGTGCATCACGAGAATGACTCACGGAGCTGGGGCCATGGCTGCGGTGGTGCTCTCCCGGTTGTCGTGACTGAGGCGGAATACTGAAGACTTATGAATCTTTTCGAAGGTGTTTTAAGACCGCCAACGCAGTGGAGGAGCCCCACCAAGCGAAGCGAGCCCGTTGGGATTGGCTGGGATAGGCTTTTTGAGGGCTTGCCCTATCCCCATGCCGCATCAGGGCTAGCCCGCGCACTAACCGCCTCAGCCATCATCACCAAAGTTTGTGTGCAGAACCACCTCGTTCTTGAAGTCGACAGCTTCACGACACCAGCACCACGACAACACCGCCGAGATGGGTCACTCTGCAGGTCTCCGAAAGGGTACTCGCGTATGTCGTCGATATTTCCCCCACGCAAGACACCGTCGAGCGAACTGACCGTTGCGCATAGTATGCCTTTTCCCGCGACTTCAAACGGAAGGGTTTCATCCCTCTTTCCACCTACCTGAAAGAATACCGGTATGCACGACTACTACGAGCATAGTTGAAAGCGTGGAGAGTCTGACAGAATACAGGGTCGGTGATATTGTCGATATCAAGTGCAACGGTGCTGTTCAGAAGGGGTTAGTCAATTCTCACTTTTCTCTAATATCTTGAAATCCCGCACACATGAATTGGGAAAGAGCTTTCGTATACTGAGACGGTACGTTTTACAGTTTACCCTACAAGCTCTACCACGGCAAGACCGGTGTTGTCTACAACGTCACAAAGTCCTCCGTGGGCGTCATCATCTACAAGCGTGTCGGCAATCGGTACATGGAGAAGCGCATCAATGTTCGCGTTGAGCACATTTCTCACTCCCGCTCCCGTGATGAGTTCATCAACCGTGTCAAGGAGAACGCCATCAAGAAACGCCAGGCCAAGGAGCAGGGTACGCATCTGCACTTGAAGAGACAGGCCGTCCAGCCCCGCGACTCCCACGTCGTCGATTCTCAGAACAACTTCCCTGAGACGATCACCCCTATCCCCTACGATACTCATATCTAAATGTCTTACGTATGGAATTCTGGGAATCAGGTGTTTTGTGTGTGTATTTACCGCCAGGGGGTGGATTGCATGATGAGCAAAATAGGTCGGGAAACCTTATAGCGCTTTTATGGCTGTGCATAGAGTCCCTCAATGAAAAACCAATAATACCAAAAATTCAACTTCAGATGAATCGCACTTGAGATTGACACGATGGTGGAACATTTTGGCTGGCAGGTGTCTGCCCCTTTCCCAAATGTCGGGATTCCTGCCGTTGCATTATCTAACGTTTTGTTCGTAAAGACGTCTACCATTTGGTAATATGTATTCGCAACAAAGTCTCGTTAAAACCTGGAATAATTGATGATATTGACTAAGAATGAAGTTATACGTGTAATAGCTACATAATTGATATATTTGTGTATTGGCATTGACAAGCATATCAGCCATATGCATCTTCGCCCTAGCAAGTTGTTATAAGCTATCACAAACTGCTATCATTTCGCTCTCATTTATCGGCGGCAAATCTGATGCTGCATCTACCTGTTAGCTGTAGGTTGTAACACGGCGGCTGATTGGCTGCGCTGCGGCTGCGTTCCGACGCCGCTGCAAAAAAGTTCTCGGGAGACTGAGAACTCGACTCCTTTATCGACATTTTTATTCACGTACGCATTTTATTATTTCCTCATCATGAAAGATTAATAGAGCCTTCGGACCAAAGTCCCTCTTTACCTCAATCTTTCCCCTTTCTTACCTTTTCTACACCCGGCATGACGTTTTCAACTGCCTCCCATAGCAGCTCTGCGCAGGCGCAACTGCCCCAGAAGCTACCTCCAGGGAACACCATCACCCAATCTAAACAAACGGGCGGTGTCGTGCCCAAAAAAGAGAATAAACCGGAAGCAAAACCTTTGGCACATTTTGTCGCCGGCGGGTATGTGTATAGATTCCTGGGCTCTTGTCTCCATGGCTAACAAACTTTTCCTTATAGTGTCGGTGGAATGACAGCCGCTACTTTAACAAGCCCATTAGATGTGCTAAAGACCCGACTTCAATCAGATTTTTACCAGGACCAACTGCAAGCGTTGCGCGCCTCACATCCTGTTCGCCCAGCTCCCTCCATCATCGCCCTCCCACGCAGCGCCCTCTTACATTTCAAAGAAACATTCCAGATACTGCATACTATATACAAGCATGAAGGCCCGCGAGCCTTGTTCAAGGGCCTTGGTCCGAACTTGATCGGCGTCGTTCCCGCTCGTGCGATCAACTTTTATGTTTACGGTAATGGAAAACGGATCTTGAGCGATTACCTTGGTTATCACGATTCAATGACAACACCATGGAGTGTCCATTTAGGAGCTGCAGCTATCGCAGGAATGGCGACTGGCACTGCTACAAATCCTATTTGGGTTATCAAGACGCGACTACAACTCGATAAGTCTAATGCAGAAAGTGGCAAAGGAGGTCGACAATACAAGAACAGTTGGGACTGCATCAAACAGACAGTTCGACATGAAGGTATTCGGGGATTATATAAAGGATTGTCGGCCTCATTCCTAGGCGTTACTGAGAGCGCGACACAATGGGTCTTATACGAGCAGATGAAGATATTCCTAGCTCGGCGTGAGGCTGCCAAGCTAGCAGACCCATATCATGTGCATAGCTCCTGGGACGACGTCGAGCTCTGGGGCGGTCGTATCGCAGCGGCCGGTATAGCCAAGTTGTTTGCTGCGGTAGCTACATATCCTCATGAAGTGGTTCGCACACGGCTTCGACAAGCACCCGTCGTACCGGTCGGTGGAGGCAAGGTTCAAGTGAAGTACACTGGCCTTGTCCAATGTTTCAAGGTAGTGGCCAGGGAGGAAGGTCTTGCAGGGCTGTATGGAGGACTGACACCGCACTTGTTGCGCGTCGTTCCATCCGCGGCTATCATGTTTGGAATGTAAGCATTGTTTGCTGCCCTCTAACGGTTGTGTTTGAAGCTAACAATACACAGGTACGAATTTATTCTTCGGCTGTTTGGAACAACATCTTAATTTCTACTGTGATGACAATTTTCGTCTCCACTCGCAACTGTACCATATTAACCTCTACTTCTTCTCTCCCCTTCTACAATAGGGGCATATGCCACGGCGTTGAGATTTGCATACTTCTGGCGCTTATTTGGTCGGGTTATATAACAAATCTGGCACATCGAACAGGGAAGTTGCAAAGGCAATTTGACGTTCAATAGTCTAGATCTTCTGGCGTTTCATTAGATGCATGTGGTCCATCGGCAACCTTTAGCCTTACGTGACACATTGCAATAGATATGAGTGAGGCTCGTTTGTAACAATAGTCACTAGCTGACGCGACTGATATATTTTAGTTCATCATGTCCATGTTAAAACCAAATATACATATTTACTATACGGGCAGATGCTAGATTGCGGTTATGACTGGATCATAGCCAGGGTACTTTTTTTCGTGCTAATATGGTGATGTTTTCAATGGTTATATAATTTATACCGTTATGCCTCTAAATCTTTATGTTTATTGATCGTCATATAACTACCCCAAACATCGTTAAATGATATAATCATAACCTAATATATATATATCTGGGTGCATTTCTTCCTCTCTACTGTGTATGTACTCAACACACTGCTAATCCCTATTTGCTTAGAGATTTATACCATGTAAGTGCAAACATCAATTGATATACATTCGGCGAGTTTTCTTTATTACTCTACCCAATGTGTTAGGAATGTTGGTAGGGTTATATAACTAGATACCAGTAGCAGATATATGTATATAATCCCAAGCTACTTAATGTCTCCTACATGTACATATGTAAGTCAGAGATTGCAAAATTGATATCGGTTTAATCGTGATTTAATGCGTCAAATGGTAACACAATTAAATCAACACATTTGCAGATTGTATTTCCAATAATCGCTAATAATTACAAAGTATAATACCTATTATATACCATAAAAATATACCCGCTTATCATAAACCCTGTCAGCAAAGGCTAGGCAGTACAACCACGAAAGAGAAGGAAAACCAAGCTTATGCCTTCTTCTTTCCGGTGGAAGCAGTCTCTACTTTGACAAACGCAGTCTTGATCTCCTTGTACGCCTCCGTCAAAATCCAAAACGGCACAAACACCCAGAGCATATTGAAAAAGACCAGATACAACCATAAAAATACGGGATTGCTGCCATCAAGTTGAGAATTCGCGCTCAACCACTCAGGCGCAAAAGTCATGAAGCCGCCGTATAACTCGGCCGTAGCAACGGCGGAAGAGACAAGCCATAATTTTCCCTGGGCAGCACCTTTCTCTTGGGCGTTGAGTTTCGGGTTGGCGATCCGGTACAACAAATAGCAGATATAGACCGCAGCGGGCCCAGCCAGAAACACGGTAAGCAACTCCAGCGAAATCACGGTAGTATCGGCCGTGGCCCAGCGGTGATCAGCCTTGGCGTATTCTTGCCACAGACGCGCGCTGGGCAGTGTACCGTATTTGGCGCCATAGAGTCGGTCAGTGTGGCCAAGAAAAAATGGCTCACGAAGTACACCCGCTGGAACGGTGACGTAGCTGAAGAAGCACTCGTATAGAAACGATCCTTCGATGAAGAGGTGGGTCAGCGCGTCGTAAGCATGCCAAAAGAAGAGCGCGCGATTGCGGAGCTGGTGCGAAGGGATGAGCCAGGTGCCGAGGCCAAAGGCGATTGGCATGAAGGAGAGCGCAAAGGCGATGGACAGTAAGGTAGGTGTGTCAGCCACGAAAGAGCTTGGTTCAGCCATTGTGGTTGACTGCAGTTCGGTGCACAGATTAGAGGAAGAGGGGGGGAAGCTCAATGTTTGTTGGTGTTTTTGTTTCAATGCGATTATGTTTCCGAAGGGGTAGTATCCTGGTGGAGAAATGACCCGCTAGCTGGTGGGGGAAGATAGAGACGTGTCTAATCGTTCAATCATACAATGATTATTGTTGTCATTACTGGTGCTGTGTCGTGTTGTGTTGTATTATTGTTGTTGTTGTGATGCGAAACCCCTGATCTATAGCCGCGCTATGCCGGTTTCGGATGACCCCGCAATCACCTTTCCACTGCTTCTTTCACAGTTTTACTACTCTTCCTGCTTTTGCGACCGTTGACTGACTGACTGACAATAATAAAGGTGCAATTGTATTTAACCGAAGAATCCTGCCCATACAATAGTATCGTTGCATAACGTGAATCCAAAATAACCCAGCATCGTCTTCTAAAAATAGGGGACCAATCCGAACACGCAAATCAGCGCCGTGCTGCCAGATCCAACGGCCTATAGGATCAGACATTACACCATTTCCAGCATGGCAAATACTCGGTCGTTTCTGCTCGGTATTTCCTTGACTTCTTCAGGCGGTAACTGTGAACCAGCGCAATGAACAGTTCTAGTCCGTCCCCGGTCTTCCTGAAACTGAGCAAAGCGCCAATTGAAACAAATGCTACGCTGGTTGCCAACTTAGGCTTATATCATTGTACTGGACAACATGCGCCACCTATTATTGGCTGTTAAATTTAGAAGCATCGTTTCGATGAGGCCTGCTTCAGGTCCACCTTATATCTTGATAATCGGCATGATTGGATATGGATGATCGGGTGGTGGTCGTATATCCGCACTGCGGCATATCAATTCTTGTGCATGACAAGGGTCCATGGATAGTACGTAGTATTTGACGGTTGATTTTGCTTGATATAAGTATTGGTGGATATTCTGGTAGAATAGATGGCTAAAATTTCGTCTATGCACAAACTCGGCCTGGATTTCTTCATATAAGGGCGCTTCGGTACTCTGCATGTTTCAACCGATTTTCTATTGGAACAGTAGACGGCTTTCTTCGTTTCGGCAAACACCGTACTTTCCTGTGTTTCACTAATACAATGAGAATCATGATGCTGGCATCATATTTCTTGTTTGCTCTCGTAACAACAACCTCAGGATCCCCATTGCATTATTCCCGACGGGCATCAAATACAACCACGCTGAGCTTGTTTGATTCTTTGACTACGACATGTGATCTCGATCAATCTAGGATCCCGTCCGTTGCAAATTTCTCATCCAGTTTGCCTGCTCCCGACGGACAACGATTGAGATATGTAGCTGTCGGGCGTGGAATTCAGGTAAGCACGTCATCCTCTCCCGAAATGTCAACCAAGTTTGTCTGACGGGACATCTGCCATTGAAAAAATTGTGGATTAAACTAATTATATCCTGTAGAACTATACCTGTGACTCTAGTACCACCGCTGCAACCCCTGCAGCAATCGGTGCTATTGCTACACTGTACAACGCAAACTGCATTTTGAAGAACTATCCCTCCATGATCGATAATATCCCAGATATTTTACTACAGTTCTCGATTCATAGCACAAAGGGAGATATTATAGCCTCCGACGCACCGAATATACTAGGCCATCATCGGTTCGGGGATTCAACGACAGCGGTGTTTGACTTGAACACCGCCAGTCACGAATATGGTCAGGTGATTGCTCATAAGGCTGGCTCAATGAATGCTCCGAGCAACTCGCCACTTGGACAGGTTCCTAGTATTAATGGAGCAGTGGCATGGCTGTACCTGTTGTCGAGCGCCGACTCCACGGCAGACATCACGAGTGTGTACCGGACACATACGGCAGGAGGAAGTCCTCCAGCCACTTGCAAGGGACAGAAATCTGGTGTATTGTCAGTTGAGTATGCGGCGTTGTATTGGTTCTTTTCTCGGTAGGAGAAAGCCACTATGTTCTGTACACTGGCGGCGTCTTTTCTCCGTGAAATGGCTGTCACAACTGTTTACATGTACATATATTGGTTAGGCTTGTACGTCATGATGAGAGTTTCTGGCAGGCAGAACCAAGAACGAGGTTGCAATTTTTCCCAACTCGTCATGATCAAAACTGTTGACATTATCCAAGTCGGATAGAGCCTGCGAAATATTCAATAAAAACCAGGTAGGATGTCGAGCACAGGCAGCTGCGGCTGGCACAACTGGCATCTTCCTTTGGGGCTAAGTGCCACCACGAGCGAATATGAGTACCGAAACAAAAATCACTTTCTTGCCATGCAGAAGCGAGAACTCGACTTGTTTGAAGCAGATCGCACACGAAGTCCATACATCATCTTCTTTGGCGTGACTGAGCAAATCTTCCGATCATAGCTTACCGAGCTCTTTTACAGCATATCGTTTGAATCGTATTTTCCTCGCGACGGGATCATCATTATCAAAATGGAGAGTCACATCCACGCGACTGCTCACAAAGAACTGTATCTATTGTTGAACAGGAAATTTCGCGTATGGGTGACTTGGATCTGAATCTGTCACAATTTGGAGAAGCTCATGTAGAGGGGGATGAGTGAATGAAAAGGGCAGACGAGAGCTATCTGCCAAAAAGGATGCCGAAAGGTCGTTCCAGGAAATGGCCGACCTTGGTAATTGAAGTCGGTTATTCCGAGTCACATCAGAAATTGGTTGGCGATGTTTCGTGGTGGCTGTCACAATCAAAAGGGGATGTGCTGACCGTCCTCACCGTTGACATCAATCAAAGACGTAAGGAGATCACTGTCGAGAAATGGTCTTCCACTCAAGCAGGTCGTGGAACTAGTATCTATCGTACGGTACTATCCCAGGAGGCCGGTCAGAATGATATTCACGCCACCAATGAAGCCCCCCTCTCCATCGACTTCAACCATCTGTTTCTTCGAGATACGGAGGGACCCTATGAAAGAATTATCGAATTCGATCTGAGCGACCTAGAGTATTTGTCGAAACAGATATGGAAGTTGGAATTCGAAGAATGGACCGAAGATGACTACTTTTGACCGGAATGATATGAAGACGTTGTCAGCTCGGACATGGGCAGTTGAATGCAGAGAATGTATGAAGGCGATGCAGATTTGATCTATCTAGTATTAACAATCGATGAAATGACGATGCTCTGGAAAGCTACAATTATGTAAATCCGCTTAAAACGTGATCAGGAGGATTTCCGTCGAAATTGATAAGAGTGTTTTGTCTAGACGTGGGTTAGTAGCCATTTATTAGAGACAGCCATCCCAAGAGAGCATCCGGTGATTTAAGTATATTCACGGCAGTTGAGTATACAAACTCATTACCGAAGAGTCTCGAAAATCGTGCATCTATTAATATACTCCAGAGGGGCAGTGTCTGCAGTTGACCAGGATCCAGCAATTTGAATATCGGCATATTTTACGACGAACAATTGCCGACGGTATTCCTATGATGTGCCTCCACATTTCCCCACCTTTGGCTATCAACCGCATCAACTACATTTTCCGGGGTCGAATGTTGATCGTTAAGAAGGTCATTGTTCTTAATGGAGAGTATTACACGTCCATATTGCTTTCTCTGGTGTGTTGATAAATTAATCAAGACGATCGCGGATTCTTGAATTTTGATCCTCCACTGAAGTATCGCAAGGTCTGTAGTTTCTCTCTTGTATGCTGTCAGAAGATACGCATGTCAAGCTAAACTGCTTCTTTGCTATCTGATATGCAGTAATTCAGAAGAGGTTCCGACCACATAATTAAGCGGAACGAGCCGTCAGTCTCTCGGATCTCGACTAATATCCAACTGCCGATATCCCTCCCTCAGACCCCTATGCAATATTATCTCACCATATATATACTGAACTGAATTGTCGCATCCTGGGAGCTGATAAATTTCCAAAGATTAATCTAAACTAATCGTTGTATTTCTTCGTCAAATTACTGGATAATCGCTAGTATCTTTATAAAAAAGAAGAAGAAGAAGAAAGGAAGGGGGAATGACGTTAGTTGTCGAAAGCCTGGCAGGTGCCATAGCCGACTACGCTGTATACATATTCCCTACTTTGATTATTCTTTATTTTTTTCGAAACTACTTTTATAATGGTCTGAACCAATACCCGGGCCCGATTTGGGCAAAGTTTTCAAATCTATGGCGCTTTTTGGATGTATCCCATCGAAGACCGGATATCACACATCTTTCTTTGCATCGCAAGTATGGTGATGTTGTGCGTCTAGGGCCGGATACTCTCTCTTTCGCCGACCCCGCTGCGATAAAGACAATTTATGGCTTGAATAAGGGGTTTGTTAAGGTATGATCATGACAATAAATTGCTAAAACGAAGAGAGATTTATGCTTTGGGTCTAGTCAGAATTTTATCCTGTTCAAATGACGACCTCTAAAGGCGAGCCCCTGCCATCCCTATTCTCGACACTAGACGAATCATACCACGCGAGTTTACGTCGGTCAGTGAACCACGCCTTTTCAATGACGTCGCTGGTGCAATACGAGCCCATGGTCGACGAAACTACCCAAGTATTTCTCAATCAAACAGCCAAATTATACGCCTCGACTGGTGAAATTTGCGACTTCGCACGGTGGTTGCAATTCTTTGCCTTTGATGTTATAGGGAATATCACATATAGCAAACGCCACGGCTTTATTGAGAAAAATGAGGACATCGAGGGGATTATCAAGTCTCTCTCACGTATATTTGATTATGCGGGCGTAGTGGGTCAGATGCCTTGGTTAGATAAGATGTGCTGGAAGAATCCCCTTTTCGATGTTTTGCAGAAATGGGGCATTATGGATAATTCGCATCCAGTAGCAGTGTTTGCGCGTCAGAGGATGCAAGAACGCATGACAACTGACACTGATAATCAAAAGCCACCAACTAAACCAGGGTATAAAGATGATTTGTTGACAATGTTCTTAAAAGCGCGCGAAAACCGTCCGGAATTTATGACCGAAAAACGTGTTTTAACCATGGCAACATCCATGGCATTCGCCGGGTCTGAAACCACAGCTATCAGCATCGCAGCTGTGTTTTATTATCTGCTGAAAAATCCCTCGTGCATGATTCGCGTGCAAAAGGAAATTGATGACGCTGTTCGGGCCGGTATAGTTGAGAATCGTTCAACTGGGTTGGTCTCCTGGATCGAGTCCCAGAAACTACCCTATCTAGACGCGTGCGTCAAAGAAGCCTTCCGTATGCACCCGGCCGCCGGACTACCCCTTGAGCGAGTTGTTCCACCAGCTGGCATCGAGATAGCTGGTAATTTCATCCCTGGTGGGACGATAGTCGGTTGCAATGCATGGGTGATTCATCGCCGGCAAGAGGTCTTTGGGTCGGACGTTGATAACTATATCCCAGAGCGCTGGTTGACAGCTTCTGACGAGAAACTTAAGATTATGAATACTACCATGTTTCAATTTGGAGCGGGGAGTCGCACGTGCATTGGTAAGAACATCTCCTTAATGGAGATATACAAAACCGTGCCGAGTGTCTTGAGACGGTTTGACGTAGGTTTTTTTTCCTCTTTGCCGCCAGTTACAATGTTCCATATGACAAGAGCCTTACTAAATTTTGATATCATTAGATTCAGCTAGCATATCCCGATGAAGAATGGAAGCTATGGAATGCTTGGTTTGTCAGGCAACACAATTTCAACACCATTTTCAAAGAAAGAGCCACTCGAGTTTGAATGAGACAAGCTAATAATTCAGAAAGCTCAGTATATCCGAATATGTATGTTGAGACGAGGTGTTCAAAGGGATAATCACGAATTCCCGAAGTCTTCTCAGAATTGCATCTACCATGGCTGGGATGGTCCTGGTGAATACTGTAATAGAGTATACCGTCGATGCAGCGATTCCAATGCCCAAATCTATTTGTTGCGCAGTCCAATGAGTATGTAAGGTTGATATTGAATTAATGTTGACTTGAAGGAGAAAAGGCTCTGTTTGCGATAGGTGCACGATACTAATTGGTGTTATCTGCTCATTAATTCTTTTCAGCAAACATAGCATAGGAGCACCATTTAGGATCAATGATGAAATTCAAATTGCAAACCTCTACATACGACTGTACTCTAATAGTAAGGACTCTTCAGTAAACATTTAATTCTCGTATTATCTGTGTTCCTAGTTTTAGTTTAAGAACAACATATATATTAACCACGCTGAATCAGTATTACTCCTCGATAATATCAACCTTGTCTTTATCTGGTATGAATAAGTATAGTAATAGTAGATAATGAAATAATACAAATAAAAGGCGTAACAAATTTCAAGAATGACTTACAAAAAGCAATGTAATCCTTCAGGTTTTTAGCCTTGTCGTAGGGCTCTTTGTAGTACCAAGCGGCATTTTCCAAAGTTTTTCCTAATATAAATGTTAGGAGACGTCTGACATAATGGCATTCAGAATTCAATACACACCTTCTACGACAACATTCCAGTAAGAAGCGTAGCCCTTCCATGAACAAAAAGTCGACAGATCGGAATGTTGCAGCAGTGATTGATCCTTGATTGCGGAGGGAGGGAACTATAACTGTTTAAGTGTATATTTCAAAATATTGAGAACTTTGAATAATTATAGAAATAGAAAACGTATTAAAGTATAGACGTACGTATATGTTGCCTTCCACAAACTCCCAGGAATCAGTCTCAGCAACCACGTGGTCGCCAACCTTGGCTAGAGCGCGAGGCATCCTGATTGTATTTGGTCACTGGTGGTGGCTGAAAAGCTAATATCTTGGTGCAAAAAATGATGGCGTAAAATCACACAGATAAGATGTAAAATGTAAGATTTATATGGGATTGGACATTGCTCAAGTCTGATTTGTAGTTACTGTGCTGTATTTTAGGAGGTTCGGTGGGATGCACGGTAACCCTCCGAGCTTTGCCATGGATTAGTCAAAGCACCGAAGCGGGAACAGCATCTATTAGACTTTGTTAGTGTAGGGTGGTTAGGGATCTGAGATCATTAAATGTGTACGTAGAGAAGAATTGATATATGAAATTCTTGTAACCTTTCCTCCGTACGGCGTGTACGATGCGATTGCGTGCGATTTGCGTGCGCTACCATCATTTTCAATATAGCTATCAAACTCAATAATAAAACTGTAACTATGAAGGAAATTTCTATGCCTACCGATGGGTCAACATATATAGCTATTTTTTTTTAGTGGATTTTCTGTTAGGTCTTTGACTGGAATTTGAAGGACAAAAATATTGCAAATACCACTTATACGTGCATTCAAGTCCCGATATAGAGGAATTTACTTTATTGATACGCACAATCATGGGCGATTCCGGAAATACCGTTTACAAACAATCCAGCATTGGGGTACAGGTCAATGATGGCAAAAAAGAGGACGATGAGACTTCCGGCTTCTACGAAGATGTGCTGGACACGACTGCCATCGATCCAGTTTTGACTCGGAAAATGACTCTTGTGAATGCGGCCATTGACCGCATTGGAATGACTTCATTCCAATGGAAGTTGTTTTTTCTGAATGGGTTTGGATATGCTGTGGACTCGGTAGGTTTCCTTGGATTATAGCTGGATATACTGTCTTGAATACAAAACCAACAAATAACAAATCATTGGTTAACGGGGATGTCATTCGTGAACAGCTTTTGATCAGCTGCCAAGGCATCGCACAGCCTGCAGTTTCGCAAGAGTATGGCAGCCCATCGGCGCAACTGGCTGGTATTGCGCTCGCCTCTCAGGTTGGCCTGCTTGCCGGAGCCGCCTTTTGGGGCTTGTCAGCAGATATTATCGGACGTCGTTTTGCGTTCAACTCTTCCCTCTTTCTGGCTGCCATTTTCGTCATCATTGCAGGTGGGATGCCGGATTATATATCGTTTTCGGCCCTGTGAGTAAACCCAAGTAAGCATGCATCGATAGTTTCCTTGTCAGACTAACTCATAATCCCCTTCGTTTTACCTAGAGTCGCACTCTACTCCGCCGCCGTTGGAGGCAATTATATTCTTGACTCAACTAACATGCTGGAGTTCCTCCCCAACAAGTATTCCTGGTTGGTGACATTTATGTCTCTCTGGTGGGCAGTCGGCTACACTATTTCTGGGCTTCTAGCATGGGCGTTCATGAGCAATTATAGTTGTCCTTCTGATGCCGTTACGTGTGCACGCGTCGACAACATGGGCTGGCGTTATCTTCATTTCACTACTGGCGGCCTTGTACTCATTCTCAGCATACTGCGAGTTGTTGTCATCCGAATGGTACAGACGCCCAGGTGGCTCTTGTCGCAGAACCGAGACGAGGAAGTCATCAGCTTCCTAGCAAACCTGGCCGAAAAACATGGCAAACCTCTCGAACTGACCCTGGAGGAACTGCGTCAAGAGGGGAACATTATCCATACTGATCAATCTGTGTGGTCCGCGGTACGAATTCGGCAGCACTTTGTGGCCTTGTGCCGAACACGTAAGCTCGCCTGGTCGTATACCGTGATCATGCTCAATTGGCTGGTAATTGGCATGGTGAGCCCGCTTTATTACGTCTTCTTGCCGTACTATCTTGCCTCTCAAGGCCGGAAAGTTGGAGACGATTCCAACTACACGACTTGGCGCGATTATGCCATTAATCAAGTGGCTGGTCTGATAGGGCCACTTATTGCAGGGGTTCTCGTCGAGAGCAAGATCTTTGGTCGAAGAGGCACAATGGCAATTGGTGCTTTCGCAACAATGGTCCTGCAGTTTGGTTATACACAAATTCGGACACCAGCACAGAATGTTGGCGTGTCTGCTGCGATTTCTGCTGTCTCGTAGGTTTGATTTTCCTTTTTTGCTCTTTTCCTCTTCTGTTTACTACTCGACTAGTCAATCGCCATATTTTATGCGTTTGCTAACTTTCTCGTCACCCTTAGAAACATTTATTATGGAACAATATATGCATACACACCGGAAATTCTCCCGTCAGCTCATCGAGCAACGGGCTACGCCATATGTGTGGTGCTTAACCGCATTGGCGGCATTTCGGGCGTTCTTGTCGGCAGTTATGCAAACGTTGAAACAACCGTGCCACTTTTCGTTTGTGCAGCATTATTTGCCCTGCTCATTGTGTTAAGTCTGCTTCTGCCTTTCGAAAGTCGTGGAAAACGAATCCAGTAGAATAGTTACGGATACTCTGTGGTGGTAGAAAGTTGGCGATAGGATTTATTATTCGCCGATATCTGGTTTAGGGAGATGAAAGTACAACCAGTATGATCAGTGAAACCAAATTTGAAAGAGACATTGCAATTTAAAAGTAATGTATGCAAATGTCCGTTTTCCCTTGTATTCTCGTAAGACAACTGTTTGTACCACACAAGGGCTTGAAGCGCCTCAGATGATAAATGCTGCATTTGTTAAGAAGTATTCAATTGCGCACGACAGCGAGTTGTCAACGAGATCTGAAGGGCCTCGAATCGCCAAAGGCGGGTCGACCCATTCACCAGACTCAACTTGGCCCTCGGGTCCATTTATTAAGAAAAGAGCAAGCATGGATGCCACATGGACGACATGTGGAATAATGGACAGCCAGTGGACGATAACCAAGCCATCCCATCACAATTAAGTCGAATTCATCACAATCGCTCGCAAACAGCAGCCAATAGTGCCACTTGATTCCCGACCGAGAGCGGATCTAGGCTCGTATTCGCTGTTGTAAGTCAGCGTAAGATGATATTATCCTCTTATTTGCTGCCGAGGATGACGTGCCTAACGGGCCGATTGACGCATATTTGGGCTTAAAATCTTAGCGGCAGCAGAGAAACCGACTTGTTATCAGTACACATATTTAGATCACATGGCTTAATAACAAGATCGCGTCTTAGTTTATCTTCTGCAACACCATATTCTCGTATTCCACCAAAACCACGGTTTCGGGTCCCATTTATAACGGGCTACGGCCTTGGGAGCAGGGAATTGAGCAAAGCCGCTTTTGTTCTCGCCATTCATATATCATGTGAATGGCTTGGCGACCTGGTTAGTGTTCGAAAAAGAAAAGGCAAGGGCGAACGAAGTGGAAAAGAATACGCCGCCGTGACTAGAAATAAGCTTTCTACCCGTGAACGCTCCGGTTATGCGCTGAGATAGTAGGCAATTAAGTATTGGATCAGTTAGCTAAATATCACGACATCATCCAAGTTGTCATGCCCTGGCGATCTGAGCGGGCTGTCTTACTGCTAGAAAAGGTGTCGGTTGTCAGAAGGGCCTCCAAGGCTAACACGAGAAAGATAAGCGAAAAGGAACGAGCAAGGAAATATTAGCACGAGTGAAGAGTAGCCAGGCATATACCTTGATATATCACCTGTCCCCTTTCATCTTCTGCTGGAGTAGTATTATATTCGTCAACGAGCTCAGACCAATAAGAAACAACCGTGAACAAGAGAGCGATGGTCGCGCAAAAACGAGCGCTAAGGGCCTCATGTGATAACTGCCATCAAGCCAAAGTCAAGTGCGTTTCAACATCGGCTGGATGCCAGCGCTGCCTAAGTTTGAATGTACTCTGCGTCCATAGTCCTCCTGGACGGTCCGGAAGGGTGCCAGCTGCTAGTAGAGATAGAGACAGGAGTTCGCACGAGAATAACAACAATAGCAAAGAGCAGAGCTGCACAATTCACGACCCTGGCGTCTCCGCAGAGAGTGAAGATGACAACATTGCTCCACAAGTGTCTTTGCCTACCCCTCCTCCCGCAGCTTCAGCGCTCTCGACACCCCCTGCAACCGAATTTCCCACAGATTCACTGGCGTTAATCGATGAGCCTATGGACCTGATGCTCTCTAGCTGGTTACCCATGAATCATCAGCAGTCTCTACACGACGACCCCGGTAGTACCCCGACTGGGAGATCCTCCATTCCGTCCACCGTGACATCTGCAACAGAGTCTATATCGTCAACATCATCACTATTTAATCAGCCGACGACTCCAGTATTCGGAATGCCATTACCTATATCAACTGCTATGGCCGATTTTGCTACAAGAGAACCAGGAATGGTTCCGCAACGAACCTCACAAGCATCTCTCAATTACCATCACCTTCTTAGCCCTAAGGGTGCTGGGTTGACGTGTACCTGCTTCCAGTCAATTATCCGTGCACTCGAGAAAATTCAAAAGGCAAACATGCCTTCTCTCAGTCTGGATGTTGCTCTCGGTCAAAATAAAGAAGCTCTCATGCAAATTTGCAACTCGCTCAAATGCACGTTTCCTCACGATAGCACGACTCGACTGCTTACGATGGTGCTCCTGCGCAGAAACCTCCATGTTTACCACTTGCTATACCAATTGCGACTCCGAAATGAAGCCGAGACAAATACCTCTAACTCTGAACTGTTTTCTCCTTCCTCGCATTCATTATCCCCATTCACCTTTCCATCACTGCGTCAGGGGTTTGGGACCGGGGGCAACCGGCATTATGATTATAACTTCCCTACTGAACAGTTATATCAAGAAAAGGATACAACGAGTAGTGTTCCTGGTCAGGGAAGTACTAGACTAACCCTTGGAGCGTATCAGCTGGACGATGCAGACGAGAGCTCTTTAAAAAAGCAAATTCTTTTGTTGGATGTTAATAAGGTGCCACTTTTGTTAGAGAGACTCGATCGTCGTGCTTGTGGGCTTGATGAGACGGATGGATTGGACTTGTACAACATGATGCGCAGCGCACTGATCGCTGAGTTCCGTGCTATTGTGACAGCCGTCGAAGCATAGACGCTAGTTGGGGTGTTAATGGGGTTATACATGGGAATTTATGGGCATGAATCTATTTTTCCTGTTTTCTTCAGATTTAAGAATGCTAGTCCGCCACTCTCCTGTTTCTTTTAATTAGATATCTGCCCCATACATAGAGTATATGCTGACTGTGAAAATACATATATTGACAAAAAGGTCGAAAAATTTGCCGTCTGACCAGGAGGCAATCCTTACAAGTGTCTCATACCCCTTTTCATAACACTAAACATGATCAAGTGTATCTATAATAATAATAAAATCGTCGTGAGATCTTTATGGCATATGCAAAACTCTGCTACGTTAGCTGATAATAGATAGTGATAGCAGTGTTGACATGAATAGACGAATTAGTTACAATGCTAACTTCCAGCCTCCTCGGCCTGGAAAAAAAAAATCAAACCGTCTCCAACCCGAACCCCTTCTTGATAACTCTCGTCCCCGTCATCAACACACCACATACTAACAGGGTGACCCCAGTAAATGCCAGTGTCCCTGTGTAATCCAAAGCGCCCTGAACATCAGGATCATTGTTCTGGCTCTGACTTGACAGGATGGCACCGGCGATAGGAGATCCGATTAACACCCCCAAAGAGCCAACAGTCAAAGCCATACCAACGCGAACGCCGATCTGGGCCAAATTTGGACTCAGCGCAACCAAGACGGCTGGTGGCAGGGCCATTAGTCCACCCGAGAAGAAGGAATAAAGCACCGAAGTGGCTATTAAATTTCCTAAATGTTGGACGGATATCCAGGAGAGAACGATTATGCCGGACAAGTAAGCGCAGGGAACGATCACGTTTAGGCTCCCGACTCTGTGGAACGAGAATTTTAGTAAGGTTTCTTTTTAACATCATATTATTTTTGGTGAGGATTAGAACATACTTATCTGCCATTGCATTAGGTAGTAGCCGTCCAATCATCCCTGCACCGTTCATGATACTCAGCACGTAGAAAGAGATATTCGTGTCGGCGCCGATATTGAGCGCATAACTTTCGGCATAGAAGAATGGAATGAAAAAGGCCATAAAGCCTAATGCTAAACCGATTACGAAAGTTGTGTAGGCCGGATCCTTGAATGCAGCCAAATCAATAATTGGCCCGGATTTGCGTGGTGGTAAGCGTGGTCGAAGTAAGGCGATGCCAATTCCTAGTGTTGCTAGCATAATAAATGCCATCGTGCGCACTGCCCATGGGAATCCAACTGTCACAATGAGTCGACGGATGACGATAGGGAAAATAACACCGCCTACAAAATTTTAGTCAGCTTCAAGGCCAGTCTAGAAGGTTACTTTCAGGAAGAGAATGTCGAAATTCAGCTTACCTACGCTACTGCCACTTGCAGCAATTCCAGTCGCCAGTGCTCGTCTTGTCGAGAAATACGTACCGACAAGTGAAATAGCTGGTGTAAATAGACAGCCAGATCCTAACCCGACACAGAGTCCCTGAGCCAGAAAAACTTGATAATATTTGGTTGCCAGGGACGTCATCATCATGCCAAAAACCTCGAGAAAAATGCCCAGAGACACAACCGGGTAAAAGTAACCCCCATCAAAGGCCCGGCCACAGAAGACTCCGATGAATAAGAGTAGAAATCCTTGAATGGAACCGATCCATGACAGAGAAGATTGACTCGACGTCACAAGCAGCGTGCTCGAATAATACGTTTGAAAGATACCGTAGGAATTGGCAAGACCCCTAGAAAATGATGATGGCATTAGTATTTTCCTGTCTTACAGTGGTCGATTGTCCAGTTTTAAGAACTTACCAAGTGTTCAAAACGAATAGAAATCCTCCGAGGACTTGTAGCCAGGCCTTGATACCCCCATTCGGAGGTGGAGGCGGCCCTGCTGGTGCCGGTTGGGCTGTCTCTTCCTTGCCCACTTGTCCTTCAGCTTTGGGAATACCTGTTTCTGTGATGTCGTCTGAAGCCTTCACAATTTCAAATGATGGGATTCGCCCTTCAGAGGTTGAGTCCGACATCGCGGTTCTACTTTTATCTTATTATGAATTTCTTGAAGTCAAGCATGGACTTAGAAAACTAATAAATCGATTTCAATCTCGGAAAGGCCAGTTTGAAGTGAGAAAAGATGAGGCAAATTGGAAGAGCAGCAGCTACGGGGTTTTAATTTTACGATATAAATAATATCGAATTTATTAACGATCTCTCCGATGGCTCTTCTTACGCTTTCCGTTTCGGGAAGTAGCCCCTGTTTAACTACAGGGCATTACCGACTGTTATATTCCCAAGAATTGTTCTATGTGGAAATCCAGACTACGGAGCAGTGACGCTGGCCTTGGGAGGATGATCGTCACATTAAAGGCAAGTCTAGTCTCCGGAAGAGTGGCTGTGCTATTCCCCCATCGAGTTAAGCCGAGCCGATACATATGTTGTAGCGTCTGGGTTAGCATCACTATACTTCCAATCGGCGGTTTGCTAGCCGCGCAACTCTCGAATGGACCGCCAACCGTCTGCTTAGCTCGAACACATAAGCATTTGATCCCCACACCGTCAATTTTTGGCATGGGCAGTGTATTCTAGCTAATTGTTGCTTGTAAAATTCAAAAATGAAAGTTATTATTGCTGGAGGTGGAATTGCTGGACTGGCGACGGCGATTGGCCTGCGCCGCGCTGGCCACCAAGTCAAGGTAAGTTTGCACCCCTTCAGCCCAGTACGCTTAATAGACTGAACTGATCGTTGTTATGTTATTGGTCGGTACGTTAGGTGTTTGAACGCTCAGCATTTCTCCGCGAAGTTGGAGCAGCCATCCACGTCTGCCCAAACGCCTCCCGAGTGCTCCTTGATTGGGGTTTGAAGGCAGAAGAGGCTCGTCTGGTTAGCGTGCGCCGGTCTGTTGTCGCCGCGGCCAACACATTGAAGCCAATTGTCGAGACAGATTGCTCGTCGATCTCTCGGAGGTTCGGCGCACCGTGGTATCTGGCGCATCGAGTCGATCTACATTCCGCCCTCCGCTGTTTGGCCACTACCAAGGATGGACTAGGCCTGCCTGTGGAAATTTTCTTACGCTCCGAAGTAGTTCAGTATGACGCCGACGAGGGATCGATTACTTTGGCTGATTCTTCTGTCCACTATGCTGACCTTGTCATTGCTGCGGATGGAGTTCACACGACAGCAGTTGATCATGTTATTGGCCATTCAGTGCCTCCAGTATCTACAGGCTCTGCAGCCTTTCGGTTTCTGATCTCGACCAAAGAACTACTCAAAGATCCTGAAACAGCGCCGATGGTGACTGACAATGACGGAGTCTTCAAAGTCCTCGTTGCCGATGATTCAAGACGTCTGGTTTGGTACCCTTGTGCTAAGTAAGTAAAACTAGCCCGCAGCCTAGATGGTCTATTGCTGTCTCAATTAAGGGGCTCATCGTGATTGGGTAAACAGTAGCACCCTACAAAATTTTGTTGGAATTCACCCCGACCAACAAGTCGGTGACTATGAAGGTACGTATTAACTTTGTACATGCCAAAGACAAGAAAATTAGAAAATTTAGCTTATTACAAGGTAGACTGGAACCTTTCGGTGGACGTGAATGATGTCCTTTCTCAGTACCGTGACAATCATCCTAGTATTCTCGCAATTCTGAAGTAAATTTCCTATATCGGTCATGTTCATGATTCCCCGGAATAACCGATCAGTTCAATTTAGGAAAGCAAACAATGTTAAGCGCTGGCCACTCTTATATCGCGATCCTATCCCTACATGGCATCGTGGTCGTTTGGTTCTTGTCGGAGATGCTGCCCATCCTATGCTTCCTCGTGAGTTTAAAATATCATTTTCTGACATTAAGCTTATTAGTACAGACCAAGGCCAAGGCGGCGCCCAAGCAATAGAGGATGCAGGAGCTCTAGGAGTGATCTTCAGTGGTTCTCTTTCAGATCCATCGTCATTGCACCTCACTATAGATGATATTAATAAACGCTTGGTTTTGTTTGAAAATGTCCGCTATAACCGCGCTTCAGCGATGCAGATATTTTCAAATGCAGGACAGGACGAGTCATGGAAAATTCGAGAGCGCGCACAGCAGTACATGTCCGCTGGTGCCGAAGTTCCCACCTCCCCGCCGGAGTTTATTGAACATAATTTTGGCTACGATGTACAAGAAAAGGCTAGAGAGCAACTACGAGAATTTTTAGAAACCAGGTCGTGATACATCAATGTTGTGAGGCGAGGTTACTTGCTGGACAGTATTGAACACCACTGTTGAGGTTATAGAATGATCAAAATTGTCTACTTCGCCAGCGGACTATATTGTAACTAGATACAATATAGCAATCATGATACAAAGCAAATATAAATTAAATGCATCAATTGATCCAATAGGGTTGCCTGTAGCTTCCGGAACATCAACATTGATAACATTGAAGCGAGCTCACCTTTACTACATATATAGGCATGATTTTGTCTATAATTGATTCTAATTACTATTAATGTTGTGTACCATTATCAAATTATTTTATACATAATAAACAGCATGACTGATGATAGAATAAATGTTGATAGATAATCTTTCCTTATCAAAGCCATTGTCAATTCATTTAGCTACTTCAGAGATCTACCGAGATTCCACAGAGAAGCAAGAAAATGAGTTTTAATAACCATGAAGTACCTCTGTATAGGAAAGTATCTTATAACCAAAAATATTCATATTAGATGGTAACTGCGTACGCAAAAGACGACCAATGCTGCGAGATGTGAATGAAAGAACCGATCACTGAAAAAGGAAATGCTTTTACCACAGGCGAAGCAATCCTTTGCAATATCATTCTTCAAACACCACTTCAATAATGGTGCTGGCTGCAGTGTCAGGTCCCCGGCGCCAAACTTTCCTAAGTTTCAGCCGTGGGTCTGCTCTAGCTAGAAGCTGAGCAAAATCCTCTTCGGTGCGCTCTCGAGCATTATGCAAAACCATCATTTGCATGTCCAGATATCTGAAGATTCTTAGATAGTCCAATTTTTGAAAGGATAAAAGCCAAAAAAAGGGTTGGAGAGAGGGGAGGAGAAAGGAAGGTGTGGAATGGAGAATAGCATATAAACGAAACTGAATAAAGTATGACATACCGCACAAACTTTTCGTGTAAACCGTGAAGGTGCTCAGGTGGTGGAATTACTGAGTCTGAGATGATTATTCGAGATTCAGGTCGAAGTGCTGGAACAAGGTTTTTCAGAATCTTCACCGCGTAATCGTCCGGCCAGTCATGGAGAATATGTCGCAGATAGAAGACATCAACTCCACGGCGAGTTTGAGTCTGGAACATGTCCTGTATTTCAAAGTGGACACGATCTTGTAGTGTTGATCGAGATTCATATTTTACAGACGAAATGGCTGCTTCGAGGTCTTGCACCACAAATGATAGCTGAGGATAGGCTTCAGCCAAAGAAAGAGATACGTGACCATTACCGCCACCAACCTAGTCGATTACCGATAATCAATAAGATGAACCAAAAAAAAGAAATAGAGTTCAAATGATAGCTTACATCAACAACAAGGGCTTTTCCAAGCGAATCCCATGGAAATCCGTCGACTACTTGCTGATCAGACCGGCCACCACTTTTGCTTAAGCCCGCCATGCCACGATTAAAACGGTCAAAACGGTCGGGGTGTTTGGAAAGGAAAGTGAATAACGGATCCGTCGTATTAAATGCTATATTGAAGCCAGCCTGTGACGGTTCCTCTGTATCAGGATATTGGCGAATTGAATCTACCAGTCTAGATGCGGCAGGAAATGCTTCATGGGTACAGTGTCCTAGAAATGCTGTAAGGTCCTGGTCAATTGCCAGCAGCTCTGAGATGCTCGTGTGGCCGACATATCCAGGCTGGGATTCTTGAAAGATTCGACGAACAAAAAGAAGTCGAAGAACACGCTGAAGCCGACCAATAGGGCAGCCGCTGATGGCGGACAATTCGCTGAACGAGATGCTAGAGCTAAGCGGAACCTTTGAGGCTAGATCAAACTCAATCACTACTGCTATAGCTGTGATATCATGGTACTAATTGTTGCACAGACATAAAATGTTCAATTCTAAGTTAGCTATCTCGGCCTAATTCACTAAAAGGTATTTTCGCCGATCAACTAACAACAGGAGTGAGGTAGAACATACACTATAAGAAAGACTCTTCAAATAATTCTCTGGACCGGATACTAGTATCTGAAGATCCGTTGCTGCCTGGATGAGAGATATTGCTGCATTTTGGCTCTCACTATTATCTTTCTTTCCAGCCAATGAGACACCGTTTGTAGTGATACCTGAAGTTCTCGAGGATTCGGGTAGAAAAGAAGGTGCTGGTTTTGATTGCTGCAGGTTATGTCGGGTGATAGTGAGGGCAGCATTGGAGATTGTTGCGGCAAGGTCAAGTAGGATAGTTGAGTCCGTCATTTTGTGTAATTACGTGAATTGCAGTATTTTCGCCCTGCTGAACCCTTTTAACGTATATTAAACTTTCTATGGTTGATACAACCAAATCGACACAACTTATATACTGGATAAACCATAACATTGTAAGAGAATTTTACCCTCTTCGGCGAATGTGACATGCTCCGTACCGTATAAGTAACAAGAAGAAAGGTAAACCCCCGAGGGCAGGAATGCTCAGTTCGGCGGAGCACCCTAGCGCGATCTCGGCCCTTAATGCAACTCGGAGATACGAGAGCTTCGATATTTTCCGTCTCTCGTATTGTAAGTTGACTTGGGGACCCTTTCTGAGGTTGTGGTTCACTGTTTTAGATACAGCTTTCCCGCAATGCTAATCTCATCAATTGACATTGCACTTCCCACGTTTGGCTATTTTCCGTTTTCAGTCAACACTTTTAGACCGCTATCCTGAGCATCTCTAATGATGGCTATTCTTATCGAACCCAGTTATTCAAGCTGGTTCGGTCTATTTAGCGCAATTGCACTGGTCATTTTTCTTTATAAAGCCGTCTTTACAACTCGACGGGCAAAACTACCAATATACAGCACTCACTCTGGGTGGTTCGCAAGCTGGCACAATTCCCTGGAATATCTCAGAGATAGCTCAGGGGTTCTTAGATCAGGATATGCGAAATTCTCTAAGAAGGGGCTATTTTATCAACTCCGTACGCCGGTGAGATGGGTCATTGTCGTGCCCCCAGAATTTGTCGATGAGATACGGACCGCACCTCCTGATTATCTCAGTGCCAAGGTGTCTGCCAACGATGTATGTTCGATTAAATTTATTTTTTCTGTCATGCCCGTTTTTATAACGCTATGTGTTGTTTACTGACCTAATGATCGAAGGTGGTGCAAACTAGATATACAGTCTCCCCCGTTGTCGAATCAAACAAGTTTCATTTTCACATCCTTAAAACGCATCTTACGCCCAGTCTAGAACGGAATATCACCGATTTATTAGACGAAATCAAACTTGTCTTCTCTGCAGAGATCGGCTCTTCTCAAGGTATTTTACTATATATAGTCTAGTAAGCATGTACTTATGTGCTGAATTCACAGATTGGAAACCAGTTGTCATGTCGCATGCAGCTCATCGCATCGCTACACGTACGGCAAATAGGCTGCTCGTTGGTGCTCCTTTGTGTCGAAACGAGGAGTATCTTCAAATGTCCATTAAATATACTGTGGACGTCTTCGGGGGTGCAGACAAATTGCGCGCATGGCCCGACTTCCTCAAACCCGCTGTAACTTATCTTGTCACCAATGTTAAGGAACGCCAGAAAATTGCCCGAAAGCACCTTATTCCTTATATAAAAGCACGACTGGCAGAGGAGGACCAAATTAAGGAGAAAGGCTTACAGAATACGAAGCCGGTAGACTCGCTACAATGGGTGATTGATGCTGCACCAAGTGCTCAGGAGCGCGATCCAGAGCGGCTCATGTACCGTCTACTTCATCTCAATGTTTCTGCGGTACATACAACCAGTGTGACATTCTTGAATTGCATGTTCGATCTTGCTTCGCATCCTGAAATTATCACTGAGTTGAGAGAAGAGATTGAAGCCGCATTGGATACCTATGGATGGAGTGCACGTGGATTGAGTCAGTTGAGAAAACTAGACAGCTTCATGCTGGAAAGCCAAAGACTAGCACCTATCGCAAGCTGTGAGTATTCAAATATTCAAATATGGTATTTTAAGGCGCAAAATTCTGATCTAATGCTCCGTCTAGCTCAAATGACTAGGGCGGTCGTTAGAGACTTTACCTTCTCAGACGGAACTACTGTTCCCAAAGGCTCTTATGTTCTGGTGCCAATGTATGCAATGTACCTGGACGATGACCTATATCCAAGAGCCTCTGAGTTTGACGCCTTCCGTTGGTCTAAACTACGTGATCAGCCTGGAGCCGAAAATCGCTACCAGTTCGTCACAACATCTCCGACACATATAAACTTTGGACATGGAAAGGATGCGTGTCCTGGTCGATTCTTTGCCGCTCAGGAAATCAAGTTGCTGCTTGCACACGTTATTTTACACTACGATATTCGTCTGGAGGACCCTTCTAATGGCCATCCAAAGCCTACCTGGTATGATCGCTCGCGTCGTCCGAATCAAACTGCCCGGGTGTTCTTTCGTTCTCGTTAAGCGAAGGAAAGAGGTTGATTCGCACCTCCAAGTAGTACATCTCTAGCCTAGTCAAGTGGAATGAAAATAGTTACGAGATTTTAGGAATTAGTTGCAAAATTTAACTAGTTGAAGTTTAACTTTCAACATTGAATGAAACTTGTCGTTCTTCCCAGCTTTCAGACCGTTATCCCGATGTAAGACAGTTTGCACGTCTCCCATAAACTCCATATCGCATTCATTGATTTAGAAGACGACCATCTAAATGTGCCTAGCATGATCTCACCAGGTTCTCGACAGTCGCTATTGTGGGCTGTTAGTGATCTGGCATATGGCAAAGTCTAGTGGCTCATTAAGGCATATTCTTCTCCTCCTTAGCTTTTAAACGATAAAAAGAACAACACACGAATCAAATTTTTTTACTTGAAGATGATAGTGTATCATTCCACCGAAGCTGACACGAACCTAGTAGCTAATCCGCCGAAAGCAGTTCAATTGCGTGATGGGCGTGATAATTACGCGTCCCGTAATTGGTGCGGAGGAAGAGGGCTGACGCACTTTCTCATCTTCGTTATCCTACAACACTACAATCCCACGTGCTTTCCGTATGAACTTATAATTGCAGGCGCCATACGGAGTATGTTATTTTTAAATGACTAGCTAGATGCCGGATACAACATAATATCCACGTTTTCTTCTCAATTGGCGGCGGTTTACTACATAGTCCATCGCGCCGAGTAGTGCACATAACCTTAAGAGCACATATCAGTATACGAGCCTGCGGGAAAACCAAATTAAAACATTTTTCGGCTGCTTAACAAATGCGAGAGAGTAGTTTATGTCATCGGATAGCAAGGCCTAGAATTCGGAGGGTATGAATTGATCTTGAACTAGTATGATGGTTCCGAGGCAAGTCTGCTGGCTATAGGTAGATAAAACTCTGTCCCTCACTTAAAGTTCAGTTAATTATTTACTTAATATCAAGGCGCTTCATTATTGCTATACGTATGGCCGATAAGAGTACTATTTCAATTATCCACAATGCGTCGACTATCACAGGAAGATCGACTTAACGTTGTCCTACTGGGTGATCAAACAAGCAATGTATCGTCTTTACTTAGGAAACTGTTGCTTGATGCACCACATAGTGTTTCGCAAAGTGAATTTATTCGAGATGCTAGTGCCGCATTGAAAGGAGCATACGATCGCCTACGTCCATTTCAACGCGAAAAACTCCCTTTGTTTAAAAACGTTCATGAGTTGGCCAAAATCTATCAAGAGGGTAACGGTGAATGCCATCCCTCGATTGCCAGTGCTTTATTATGTGTAACACAATTGTTACAGATATTTCGGTGATTTTCCCAAATGTCCTTTAGGCGTGGAAATACGACGAAATCGACCATTTGCTAACGTCAATTCAAGATATTTTGAAGGCAGAGGACGCCGTCCAGAAAACAACGAGAATATCACAGTAGTTGGGCTATGCACGGGGTCACTTGTTGCAGCGGCCTACGCTGCTTCCGCGTCCTTAGACGATTTGAAGGTGCTTGCTGTGCCGACTGTCTCCATGGCTTTTCAAATGGGTCTTCAGGCTGCCACGGCGAGCAGTATGCTCCACGAGCAGATCCCGCCGTTACGAAGTTGGTCCATATCGATCCCCAAAATGACAGAAGACGAAGCCCTCTCTGCCTTACAGATCTATGATGCAGGAGGACACCTGTCTCTCCGCCATCGTTGCTTCGTGAGTGCTGTTGGCCTTAATAGCATCACCATTAGCGGTGCACCGCCAGCTTTGAGCCGTTTTTCAGAGAGCTTAACAGCTTCTAAACCAAATAGAAAACCGAGACCGCTACCCATCTTCTCCGCTTACCACGCCTCTCATATTCATACAGTATTAGACTTTCGCAGCTTTCTCCAGCGCTCTGGGATCGACCCTGAGCTCTTAGCCTGTTTTGAATCAAGAAAAACCATTCTATCACCCCTTACCGGCCTGCCGATTGAATCAAATAACGCGCTAGGCATATTCGAAAATGTTGTTTGTCAAACGATGCAAGCACCTCTTCGGTTGGATTTGATTACCAGCAATTGTATCTCATATATCAATGAGAATAACATATCGTCTGTTAACATCGATATCATCGGACCAGCTCCTATTTCAGACAGCTTTGCAAGCACTATTCGCAGTGGTTCGAAAGCGACAGTTTCCACACGTGATCTCATAGCTCTCGAGCCGGGGGTTGATGAGTATCGCCCGTCAGCTGCATTCCACCGTGCGCCATTAGCTGTTGTTGGAGTCTCAGGCCGCTTCCCTGGTGCTGATAGTGTTGAATCATTATGGAACGTGCTAGAGCAGGGCTTGGACTTACATCGAGTGGTGAGCACTACGTGTACTATTGACATTTTCCAAGCGAATTTGTTATTCACATTGTCTTTAGGTGCCAAAGGATCGATTTGACCAAGAAAAACATGTTGACCCTACAGGAAAAACCAAAAACACAAGCTGGACTCCCTATGGTTGTTTTATTGAACGCCCGGGCGATTTTGATCCACGGTTCTTTAATATGTCACCTCGCGAAGCACTTCAAACAGATCCCATGCAGCGATTAGCACTTGTAACAGCATACGAAGCCCTAGAAATGTCAGGATTTGTTCCAGGCCGCACTCGCTCTACCTCTCTAGATCGAGTCAGTACGTTTTATGGTCAAACAAGCGATGACTATCGAGATGTCAATTCCGCACAGGACATTGGGACGTATTTTATTACAGGAGGAATCCGAGCATTCGGTCCGGTGAGTGCCTGACACCATTTACTTATTCAAGTCAACTTTAAAATGTAGATCCAATTGACATTAATTAATCTGATTCCTAGGGACGAATTAATTATTTCTTCAAATTTAGAGGTCCTAGTTATAATGTTGACACGGCCTGTTCATCAAGTCTAGCTGCAATACAACTTGCCTGCACATCCCTATGGAGTGGTGAATGTGATACAGCTGTGGCAGGTGGCCTCAGTGTTCTAACCTCGCCTGATTTATTCTCGGGGCTGAGTCGTGGCCAGTTTCTCTCAAAAACCGGTTCATGTAAGACCTTTGACAATGATGCGGACGGCTATTGTCGGGCAGACGGTATTGGAAGCGTGGTTATCAAGCGACTGGCAGATGCGGAACTCGACCGAGATAATATTCTGACGGTTATTTTGGGTGCTGGTACAAACCATTCCGCCGACGCTGTCAGCATTACACATCCTCATGCGGAGACACAGTCGACTCTTTACCGAGACATTCTTCAACAATCCGGTGTCGATCCTCTGGATGTGGGCTATATTGAAATGCACGGGACTGGCACGCAGGCAGGTGATGGCACGGAAATGCGTTCAGTTGTCGACGTTTTCGCGCCGGCGAGGCCTGTCCGATCCACAGAGAATCCTCTGTATGTCGGAGCAATCAAGGTCCGTAAATAACATTCGCTTTATATCAATACATCGTGAGAATAACAGAGTTGACTCAAAAATCATAGGCAAATATTGGCCACGGCGAGGCTGTAAGGCGCACATCTCAATCATGTCAATTAATTAAAGCTAACAAAAGCATAGTCATCTGGAGTTGCATCTCTCATAAAGTCCATTCTAATTTTCAAACACAATGTAATCCCCCCTCATGTTGGGATCAAAAACACAATCAATAAAGATTTCCCAGATTTGAAGGCCAGAAAGTAAGTGACCGAGATATAGAAAATTTCCAATAGCCTGGTCTGTTAGCTGACTTGGAGTTGCCAGCGTCCGAATTGCAAGGACAAAGACATCATTTCCACAGACTAATGAGAAAAGAAGAACAATCCTCGTGAATAATTTTAGTGCAGCTGTCAGTGATCCACTATGTATCCAAATGAAGCTTTAACTCACTAACCTTACTATACTATCTTTTTATAGGGTGGAAACACTGCCTTGTTAATTCAAGAGCCTCCGAATCCGGTGATTGAAAATAGCACCGAACCTCGTCCGCTACATGCTGTATCTGTGTCCGGACATACCGTATCTGCTGCAAAAAATAACCTGGAGAGGCTGATTGCATACTTATCTACAAATCATGACGTATCTCCAATAGACCTTTCGTATACGACAACTGCCCGTCGCAGACATCATAGATTTCGTCTCACGGTGACGGGAAGCTCAATTGATAGCATTAAAACTTCCTTGGAACAGAAACGGCAATCAATCCTTTCGGCTCCAAGTACACCCGAAGAAGGCCCTTCAATTGTGTTCGTCTTTACCGGGCAGGGCACAGCATTTCCAGCGTTGGCTTATGAATTGTATAAGACCTCAAGTCAGTTCCGAGCAGACATCGACCACTTTGATGGAATTGCTAGACAGCAGGGATTTCCGACATTCCTTCCCATCATTGATGGTAGTGTCATGGATCTCAACTCGCTTTCTCCAATCCAGACTCAAATTGGACTAGTATGCGTTCAGGTAGCCCTGGCCCGTTTATGGAGCTCCTGGGGGGTCAAACCAACTGCAGTTTTAGGTCACAGCCTTGGTGAATATGCTGCGCTTCAACTCAGCAGCGTACTGTCAATAAGTGATGTCATTTTTCTGGTTGGATATCGCGCTAGGTTACTTGAAACTAAATGCGAAATGCACTCGCATAGCATGCTTGCCGTTGCAGATTCGCCGAGCGTGCTCCAGTCTGTTCCATCTAATATATCCTCCCGCGTGGAGATCGCCTGTGTTAATAGCCCCAGCGAAACTGTTTTTGCATCTGACAAACATGTTATCGATCAGCTGGAGTCATATTTTGTGGCTCGTGGACTTCGATGCACCAAGCTCCCAGTGCCTTTCGCTTTTCATTCAGCGCAAGTTGACCCTATTCTTGACGACCTCGAGGAAGTAGCAAGTGTAACAAACATAGGAGCCCCGCAGATTCCAGTTATAAGTTCCCTATTTGGGCGTATTTTAGGTCCCAAAGACCCAATTGGCGCCCGGTATCTGCGTCGACACTGTCGAGAGGCGGTACAATTTTCTAGTGCAGTGACAAATGCAAGAGATGCTGGACTGATTAATGATTCTACCGTCTTCATTGAAGTTGGACCCCATCCAGTATGTTCAGGCATGCTGAGATCAATCCTTGGCAATAATGTTCAAGCTCTGCCTACATTAAGAAGGAAAGAAAGCCCATGGAAAGTGATTGTTGGTAGCCTCGCTTCACTTCATGACATGGGGTTTCCGATCAACTGGTTCGAGTATCATCGCGACTTCGAAAAGACATGCCGTCTTTTGACGTTACCAGCATATGCATTTGACAATAAGAACTATTGGATTGAGTATCGGAATGATTGGACGCTACGCAAAGGTGACCCGTTGCCAGCGAGCCATGTACAAAATGCGACTCGTCAACCACCCAAACAATTACCAGCGTCTGTTCACCGGGTTGTGGTTGAAAGATACCGCGAAAGGGATGCAGTTGCCATATTTGAAACGGATCTGTCAGCTACTGCCATTTATTCTGCGATCACCGGCCATCGCGTAAATGGGGCGACATTGTGCCCATCTGTAAGTTTATTGAACTGTCAAATGAAACGTTCATTCATTACCATACATACTTACTACGTGCTACTACAGTCCATATATGCAGATGTTGCACTGACTATTGCTGATTATATTCAAAATCACCCCCAATCCGGATTTACGCTTTCAGGGCACAATATTTCCTCGATGGAAGTCCATCAGCCCCTCATCATCAAGTCTTCCAAGAACGATGAAGACCGTGTATTGCGCGTATATGCTCGTTTAGATCAGGCCCCACACAAAGTCAAACTGTTTTATGTTTCCGTGTCTCCAGACCAGGAAACAGAGACTGAACATGCAACGTGTGTCGTGGAATTTGAGGACCCAGAGAAATGGCTTCGACGATGGACACATGAGTTTCATCTTATCCAGGACCGTATCAAGGCACTTGAGGCACTATCGGAGTGCGGAGAAGTCAGCAAAATAGCAACAGGATTGGCTTATCGTCTTTTTAGCAGCTTTGTTGATTACTCTCCGAATTATCGGCGCATGGAACGAGTTTTGCTTGCTGGTGGCTTGTTTGAAGCCGCTGCAAATGTCAACCTGAACGACAGGGGTGATGATTTGGCCTTCTTTTGTAGTCCATATTGGATTGATGCTCTATTACACATCTCCGGATTTGTTCTCAATGCCAACGACTCCGTTGACCACGAGGAAGCGGCGTACATTTCTCATGGTTGGGAAACTTTGCGATTCGCCAAAGCCTTCAATCCTAGCGGAAATTATAAAACATATGTTAGAATGCTTCCCGGAGAAAAGAAAATGATGGAAGGCAATGTTTGGATTCTGTGCGACGAGCAAGTTGTGGGATTAGTTGAAAATATTCGCTTCCAACGTGTTCCTCGCACAGTACTCAATATTCTTCTTCCCCGACTTGGCAAGGATTCAAGACCTGCCAACAAGGCAGTCAAATCAATTGTTAAGCATACACAGGAAAGGAAAAGTGATATCATCAAACCATCCAAAACGGAATCAAATGGTAGACAAGGAGGAGACAGCTTCCTTGATCTCATAGCATCTGAGCTCGGGCTAGCTTCCTCGGAAATTTTACCACATGACAATCTATCTGATCTTGGTGTTGATTCTCTGATGTCTTTGACCTTAGCCGGTAGGCTTATGGAAACATTTGGACTAGATATATCACACAATGAACTTATGGCAGCTTCAAGTATCATGGACTTGCTTGGAATTCTAAGACAGAAGGCTAGTGGTTCCCTGCAGCAACCAATCAATCTCCCAAACCAAAATGTGAGCGATAATTCAGTTACGGCGTACAGATCTCCAGGTTCTTCGGAGACCTTAGAGCCGCCTTCCTTCACTCCTGCTAGCAACAGCAGTGACATAGTGGAGCTTACTAGAAGCGTCATTTTGGAGGAGACAGGTTTCTCAGCAGAAGAACTTGAGCCTTCTACACCGTTGAGTACACTCGGAGTTGATTCTCTTATGAGTTTAACAGTACTGGGAAGACTTCGGGAGTCAGGAGTCGAACTCCCGGCAGACTTCTTTATAAAAAATGTCACCATGGAGGAAGTCGTCCAGTCGTTGTCTAGTACCTCCGAGATTGAGAATGTACCAAACAATCCTATTGCGATATATAGGAAGGAGCCGAAACCCCTCTCCCCCGAAAATCCCCGATTAGATTCCAAGGAGAACAACGCTAAGGTAGTACTTCTTCAGAGACGGGTTGAGCTATCTAGCACCAAAACATTATTCCTATTTCCGGATGGCTCGGGCTCGCCATTTGCCTATGCGGCTTTGGGACAGATCAGCAAAGAGTTCGATGTATATGGTCTTGTTTGCCCATTCATCAACACGCCTGAGAACTATGTCTGCGGTATTGAAGCGACAGTTCGAATGTATCTCCGCACCATAAAGGCAACACAACCCACTGGTCCATACTACTTCGGAGGCTGGTCTGTAGGCGGTGTCCTTGCATTTGAGGCCTCAAAACAGTTGGTAGAAGTTGGTGATCTGGTCCCAGCACTTTTCCTGATTGACTCTCCTTGCCCGACAGTTGTTCCCCCGATGCCAACCTCCCTCATTAAATTTCTTGATTCTATTGGCCTGTTTGATAAATTATCCGATACAGCTGTGTCAAATTCAGGTGACAATAGACAAGTGCTATTAAAGCATTTTGATGCCACGGTTAGCAACCTAAGTCTTTACAAGCCTTCTCCTATATGCCCAGCTTCAGCAGCACCTCAAACATTTATCGTATGGGCTCAGGAAGGGGTTCTCAAAGATTATGAAGGTCCAAACCCGGTGTTGACACCTCCAGGATCCTCTACGGCCATTGAAGATTGGATACTAGACGATCGCACGAATTTTGGGTCTCGCGGTTGGGAAACTCTGCTACCGCTTCAAGCCATCACTGCTGGGTCTGTTCCGGGTAACCATTTTACTATGATGGCTACCCCGAATGTAAGTTTCGATCTCATTTCTCCCGTCTAGTACGTTATCAAATCGAATAATTGCTAATCGCTCTCACTTATGCAGATTTCGAAGTTGTCTAGCCATCTGCAAGGGGTCGTATCTGCTTTGTAATAGAACCAACATTGGTAACAGCTGGATTAGCACCATTACTAGATTGAATTGTTGTCCATGATGACAAGTAATTACTCTCAGGCTCATTGTATGAACGTAGTCTATCTCTTAATTGCCCTGGGGGTATCTCTTTTAAGAGCCCCTCCGAGAACACATTTTCCAGATCGTTTGCAGCATATACGTAGTCTGGCTAATTTGCGCATGCAGATAGACTCGAGGGACGGCATGGAAGCGGATACCTAAATCTGAAAATAAATGTTTTGTCATCTGTAACTTCGCTCTAGGCTGGACTAATCATGGACCGAATATTAATAATAATACTGTATCGTGTTTCGCTAAACGCGGCTAAGCCGATTGGGTGAACCGAAGCCCATCCAGATATAGTTTAGACTTCATAGACAATAGTGGAGATGTGTCATGTCACCTCGGCTTTGCTAGCCAATCGCTGGAGACAGAGCATTGAACTAACTTAGATCACAGGACAACGTAAAAGATGTCTGCACAATTAGTCAACCTTCAGGGTTTGCGCAGGCATTTTTCTGTCGTCGTAAATTTGCACCATGAGTATACGTCCTGAGCCATGGTTGATCCTGGGCGCTTTATTGCTCGGGTTGGTCACTGCCATCACCAACCCCGACTCAACCTCACAGGCTCTGCGATTGGACTGGGAAGCTATCAGTCCCAGTCGTGACCTGACGTACTATGACTGTTACGATGGCTTCCAGTGTGCGCGTCTAGAGGTGCCTCTTGACTGGGCCAATAGCACGGACAACCGTACGGCCATCATCGCCATCGCCAAACTACCCGCAGTAGTCTCCGATAGTGATCCATCCTTCGGCGGTAGTATTTTTGTGAACCCAGGCGGGCCAGGGGCTTCAGGCGTCTCCTTCATTCAGAGAGCCGGGCATAATTTGCAGAATTTTGTCGATAAGCCCAGCCGCCGACACTACGAGATTGTATCGTGGGATCCTCGCGGCATTGGCCATACTACTCCAAGCTCTGACTGCTTCCACTCAAATTTGATGTCCCGAAATGCTTGGCTACTGGAGGAGCGTGGAAACGGCGGCCTTGACAAGGGACTTGGCGCAATTAAGCATGGCCTGTCGATGACAAAGGGCTTATCCCAGCGCTGCAAAGACTCGGAAGATCAACATGGAGATGCCATGGCGTATGTGAACTCTCCTAGTGTGGCTCGCGATATGGTGCAGATGGTGGATAAAGTTGACGAGTTGAGGAAACGAGAGGACACCAGTAAACATGACGAGCCTCATCTGGAGCTCAAGAAGCGGACTGGGAAGCCTGAAGGAGATGCGCCGAGGCTGCAGTATATTGGATTTTCCTATGGCACAGCGCTTGGTAACTATTTTGCGACTTTGTATCCTGGACGCGTTGGGCGGATGGTGCTCGACGGAGTTGTTAATGCAGATGACTATGCAAATGGACCGGTAAGTGCATTACTTCTCAGCCTGAGCAGCGAAGTTTCAGGAGGACTCCAACTACAGATGTATCAAACTAATATCCCTTCTCCCACTACGTAGGGCTGGCTCTCCAGTCTTGATGATACCGATGAGATTCTCGAACAATTTTGGCGGGGCTGTCATGAAGCAGGCCCTTCCGTCTGTGCCCTCGCTTCTGCGTCTGACGCATCCGCCTCCGATCCTAAAGGCCGCTTCTGGTCTTGGGTATCCCATCTAGATGAAGCCCCACTCCCCGTGGTGACGTCTACAGGGTTTATTGTCACTGTCACTGGCAATGACATCCGCAAACTTGTCGGTGCTACTCTCTATGATCCCGTTCCGGGATTTAAATCTCTTGCCAATACGCTTCATCAGGCTATGAGGGGCAACACAACTAGTCTGATCACCAGCATGTTGGCAATTGGCCATATTCCGGATCTAGACAATACCTGCTCCGACAAAAATAGGACTGCGCCACTTTCGTTCCTCCCCGAAGCACACTTTGCCGTCGTCTGTGCGGACGGTGATGATATCACTAACAAGGACGCTGCCTGGTGGGACAAGTACGTTCATCGGCTGATGGACAAGTCAAAATTGTTTGGCAGTTATTGGGCCAATATTCGCTTTAGCTGCTCAAACTGGCCGTTTCGACCCAACTTGTCATTCAAGGGTCCTTTCAAAACCCCAAAGGCTGTTCCAAGTCTGACTGCAGGACATCCAGCTGCTCCATTATTGTTTCTGAGTAACCGGCTTGACCCCGTAACACCACTTAACTCTGCCCGCGCCATGGCATCTGATCACCCCGGTGCTGCCCTGATCATTCAAGAAGCTATGGGCCACTGTACTATTGGCACCGCTGCGAGTGATTGCACTAAAATGATTGTCGCTGACTATTTCGAATATGGCACGGTACCGTCGGGAGAAACGATATGCAAAACACAATGCGGGCCATGGGACGAGAACTGTAGTGGTTACCCTACCGTAGATGTAAACAGAAGCAAATCTACAAGAGGGCAATTTCGAGACGGTTCTCTTTCTTCAGCTATGAGAATGTTTCCTCTAGGGGTATGAAAAGATAAAGAATACACATAATGATGTCTAAATAAAGGTGTATAATCTGTATTTTTATTCAATTTTTAGTTGGAGCTATAGCTAGGCCTGGAGGCTCGAACTCTAGCCCTTTAGATTAGTTAAAGGTATGAACGCTAAAACTATAAGAAATATTAGTCTTATTTCGTATAGTGACGGTCAACATATTAAAGCAAAATCTCATGTTTCGCTTCTGTCGACCCTGCATCTCGTTTCGTAAAGTAGTACTCATTGAGTACCATACACAATCAAACAGATAGGAAATGTAGGCTCTCACTTTCGCAGACATGGATTAATGCAGTTAACAAACTTTCTATATATAGCCTTTTTCAATGACAACAAGCAGGCTATCCAACGTTATTTTGAAGGTTTCACTACTTTCGTGGCATTCCATCCTGACCGAGTCATTGTCCGCTAATATATCAATTGATATTTTCTAGTCACCTTTTTCATATCATGTGAAGCCATACAATAATTCAAAAATGAATCACTTAAAAAAGAAATATAGAACCATTCCAACATACAGGTAAATCATATCCCATGCCACATAGACTCTTAAATAGACAAGTTTAAAGTTACCGAGGCTTGTTTTTCTTAGAATGAACCAAGTTTATTTCGTGATGGCAATATCTGCACACGACAGGTAAACTTGAGAAGTCTCTTCAGCGTTCCACTTCCATGCAAGAAGGGTATGGTTGGTAACATAATCAGGAATTTTGATCTTCTTGGTCACAGTGTAACCACCTGCAATGGAAGTATAGCATGAGCCAAGCGTAGAGTTGTCAACACCATGGCAGCTGGTTCCGGAATAAGCCTTGCAGGTAAACCATTTGTTGTTCCAGCATTCCTCGCCTTCCTGACAATCAGGACTGTAGTCGCATTCCTGCCCGTCAACATCGGTACAAGGAAGAAGTCCCTCTTCGAAGCACTTTTCAGCCTCCTCCTTCTCATCATCGGTCGGGAGATAGGTGGGATCGAGGAATTTATTGACCAGCGTTTGGTTTTGGCAGATACGGTAGCTAAACATGCCGCCATGGTCACCATTGTGGTCGACACACCATTGCACCGTCACGACTTCCCCAGCCTTGTAAGTGGCGGCAAGCTTCTGACCACCCCAGGAAGCATTAGGCTGATTATAATCAACACTAACACGGGCGTTATACCCGCAAACACCACTACGACCAACTACAGGCCCATTAAGGTCTGGCCAGCCACTAACAGGCTCAAGGATAGTACACTCCGGGCATGTATCTATTCCAGACTAGAATGTAACCATTAGTCTTGATATAATACGTTTCGACACAAGCAGATAGAAGAACTCACCTCGTGCCCCAGTCTAGTACGACTTGGAGGTATGTACATATATCCATGTCCAGCAACAGAGGTTGCAAATGCAATCGCAACGATGGAGGTAAACAGCATTTTGTGAGTGAAGAATGTATTAATCTGGCTCGATGAGACTAGAGGACTCCTGAGAAAGAAAGTTTATTGTTGTCTTTTTCAGATACATCTTTCGAGCTTGATGGCGACATCTTGGCAACTTTATATCCATCCCCAAATAGTTCCAAAGGGCTTCTTTGATAGTCCAAGGCTAGAGAAACCCCGAATATGAAACGTTGACGGGAAATTTACTCGGCAATCTCAGGCGGAATGCGGTCATCAATTTGTTCTTGATACTACTACATAGTAGACACGTTTGGTATCTTAGTTGCCCGCGACTCTGTGCAGCTCGCGGTGAACGAACTTGGCGCGGAATCGCTTACGATAATGATGTATCATTTGACAATTAGGTATCGGTTGAAACTTGAAAGTCCCCAAAAATCAGGAGACACAACCAATTTCTCCGGTCGGGAAATATTTTTGCAGTTTATTGGCAGTTGCTGACACGAATTTCTCTCACACACAGTATAGATTCTACATCAACACACACAGCTGGACCCCATAACTTCACTCCACAACGGAGAATTACCCCACACGGGGAATTGTTTCTATCATGCAGAAAGCAGGATTGAATTGGCTGAAAGAGGCGTCTGTGGGAAGCCATGAGTGGTTAATTAGACATATTGGACTCAGGGTTCGAAGGTAAGGACGGCACGATATAGCAATTTATTATTCCATTGACAACAGAACGCAGGTCAGTCGAGCTCTCCACCAGCACCAAGCGCCAGCATCCTGTCTCCACTTGATTTTTTAAAAAAGAGAATGGTAGATCGCCCTCGTGTAATATAAATACCAATGAAATAAATAAGTCTTTATAAGTAACTTGGTAGGGAGATGGGTGAGAGATTAGGGTTTAGAAGGCAAATTAAGAAAATCCTAATTTAGAAGGTCCGGAAATTGATTTCGAAAATGCAACTCTGAGCGGGAAGATCTCGATAGACGTAAGCGCATTAGGCAATCCGTTAACCAGCCTGGAGGAGACTGTTTTACGTCCCAGGCTATAACAAGAATAGGGATAGCCTTGATCACATAATAGATTGATTAGTATGTTTTAAAACTTTCAATGAGCTCATATACCCCGTATTTGTGAATAGAACTCTTTAGAGAAATACATACCTCATCACGGCTAGCGGGCTACAGGTTCGTAGTCCCTACAAGTCAACCTTCATTTATTCCCGGTGTTATACTGCCCCGTCAATACTCCGTGGTCGGAGAATAATAACGATTTATGAGCGATACCGAATTATATAGTGAAAGATAATGTAGCCGTACATACGTGGTTCCGACGGATTTTGTATATTATAGTCGACCTCGATATCCATCGGTCTTATTATATTCTTATAGGCCATAGTGGACCTCGATGTGCGGAAAAATCTACTTATCCTCGTCGGACTAGTTCTTACATTGGGAAGTATGGATACTGTTACATCTATCAGCCATACAAGCGCCAGTGACTTAAAAAAATCGGATTCAAGCAAGGTGATAAATTCTCGATATGCCTGGGTCCTGCTGGTTTGCCTGGGCGGGTTAGCTCTTTTTGCATGCTTTTCAAAGTCTGGTTTTGTGCGCAGAAAGGTCAGCAAAGCAGCTTCGTGGCAAGGACGAAAAAACATCTCATCTATGCTCCTCTGATTCGGTCTAGCCACATCACCGGGTTCCAACTGTTGTCTGCGTTAGCTACAGTCAAAATCCCAACACGCCTGCAGACTTGCATCATTGTGACCACGGTAGCCCTAAACGTGACATTTCTTGTGAGCCATATTCAACGGTCCTCCACCGAGGCCTTGCTCCCGGTTGTCAGAAACCGAGCAGGCACATTAGCGAATGCAAACCTAGTTCCGCTGGTCCTTCTAGCTGGTCGAAATAACCCCTTAACAAGCTTTTTTGGGATTAGCTTTAGCACTATAAATGTTTTCCATCGCTTGCTTGGTCGCCTTGTGGTTTTGGCATCAATTATGCATGCTGTTATGTGGCTAGTTGGTACATCTGCGACGCGTGAGTCTCGTTTGCCGCCTCTCCAAGTTTTTGAATGCCGGAAGCCCAGAGTAAATAGCTGGATGGAAAGCCGGATCGGTTAATATCAGAAATGATGATTTCCTCTTCACTGGATTGATAGTATGTATCTATACTGGACTTTCTGCTCAGTGATTGATGGAAATATCAGACTGTTACAGCATTCATTGCCCTTGGGATCCATTCTCCGTCAATATTCCGCCATGCGTTCTACGAAAAATTTCTCCACTCCCATATTCTTTTCGTCTGCCTTGCACTAGGTGGGTCTTGGCATCACCTAGGGCAGCTTCCCGCACGTGCATATTTGTTCGCGGCAATTAGCGTCTGGGACACACAGGTCAGGACTTCCTGGTTCTGGGATAGATTGTAACTTTCTGACAGGCTCTAAATCTAGAGGCTCGCCCGTTTTTTACTAATAATATGGAGGGGTTACGCCTCCGACAAAATCACCAAGGGTGTAGTGAGGGAGGTTCAAGATGAAGCCTTTCAGATCTCACTGACGGCGGCACGCTCATGGACTATCCAGCCTGGCCAGTATATCTTCCTCTACATGTCTTCTATTGGATTATCGACGTCGCATTCGTTTATAATTGCGTGGTATGATTAAAACAAAATCAAATCCAACGAAAGAAATGCCGCCGTCATGGCCAGATACCGACGCATCTCAGAAACGCAAAGAGACTACAATTCACCTTATCATCAGGCATAGAACAGGTTTCACGGCAGCCCTTTGCAGAAAGATGCAAAAAAGCGAGGTCCATATTGCCAATGTATCTTCATTGATTGAAGGACATATGGAGGAGGGCAATATTGCCTAAGCTCGTACGGTACAGTAATACAGTTTGCGGGAGGTGTTGGAATCACCTATCAGCTATCATATGCTCGTTACATTATCAATGGCTTGGCTGAAGGTTTTCTATCTGGACGTCGACGCATACAGCTAGTTTGGACTGTTTAGAACGTTGAGCATATCGAGTGGGTTCGAAGTTGGTTAGAATCTCTCTTCAGAATTGAAAAGGCGAAGGACGTCTTTCACTTACAGATCTTTATTACAAGAGACTACAGCATTGCCAACGAGACTTTCAGTATAGGCGGAAATCTCCAATTATTCTCGGGACGCCCTGATGTCAATAGTATAGTCCGCTGTAATGCCGAGCAACCAGTCGGCACTATTGCGGTCACGTCGTGTGGACCTGGGACCATGAGTGATTATGTCAGGAAGGCATGTAGAGACTACTAGTTTGAGTGTAATATTGATTACTTCGAAGGAAACTACTGTTGGTAGAACAGTGCAAGAGATAGCTGAAATCAACCGATATCGAGTTATTGAATGATTATTCCCGTATATTAATATTACTTTATTAATTCAATGTTCCCAGGGACATTGGGCAAATAATGTTCCGAAGACCCACAAAGTGCACGAGCGGAGTTCCTACATCGGTGTTCAATTACAAATTGACATATTCTGGGGGCGCTCGTCCTTTGGCCTTATGGTTTCTATTTTTGAAAACTATGGTACTGCCTGTTTTTTATTTAGTTTTAGTTAATGTTTTATGCTTGCGACCTGCAACTAAATATTTCAAGCCGTTATAGTGAAAATCAAAATACTTTATTGCTTGATAATATGAATCTACAAGTCACCACAATGCTCGAGGTAACTTCCTTCTATACTGCTGTTGATAAGGATCGAGGTACTGCGGTACTAGTCCTCGCACCACAGTTTCCAGTAACAGTCTTCATCGCCAACGCTACCCAACTGGAATAGGACGGGTTTGCAACTTCGCTACTGAGATCAGCCACAAAAATGCTCGCCACTATGTTCGCGGAAATTGATATTATCGGGGCAGTCGCGGTTGCTAGGAGCCGCAATGGATTGTGCCCACCTCAGCCCCAATGTTCCAGCACTCGTTGAGGCGTTACCCGTTTGGCTGCCATCAGTCCAAAATAAACAGTTTTGACACCTGTATATCAATGTATAATGCGTCAAATTCAACTTGGAGGAGATTTGGGTCAATGTAGCATTTCCGGAGTATACACTTGGCTTGGCATAGGTGGTCGTATAGCGGAAGGATGTGAAAATTGTCTGGTTATACGGATAGGTCATTAAGAGAAGTGAATTTATCATATTGCCCCCAAGGGAAATTCCACACCACCCCATATCTGTAGTATTTGTAGATGAACATTGCTTTCCACCCATGCCAAGTTAGTAAAAAAACTCTGACACAGTTTCGTCTAGACGCAATTTTCTCACTAGGTAGCCAATAAACTCGCTGGCATCAGTCTTGAGTGCATTGCTTGGAAGCGCAAGACCAAGTGTAAGGCCACTATTTGTAACTTTATCGGACGCTGTCCAAGTATCAAACACAATACCAGTATCCGGGTCCTTGTACACGACAGGGGTACTGGTCTGGCCTAGGCATCTCTGCGGCACTATTGTAACAGGGATAGACCCAGGGAGCATGTTCAAGCCTAATCCGGCAGGACCGGGGGGCTCAGGGATATCCCGGGGGTCAATTGTGATAGATCACAATTGATACCATAAGACCCCGGGCATGATGCCCGTACCCCTCACCTCGCTATATATGCCTTTATCTAGTTAGATTAGGTATCAATGACCTGAGGTAGAGACTCAGGCATATAGGCTTGGTTTCCCACCCGGAGGGAGGAAATCAAGCAATATATCTTTTGTATAATCTTTGACATAACTTTCAATATAAGTCTACTCGGCTTCGAACAGCCTTCGGCTCGAAGCCTTCCCTAACTACATAACCTAAACCGATAACTGCCTCCCTAGTAGCCTTGCTCTTTAGCATCAATATCAACCGGTGAAGCTTCAACTCACCCACACCTAGTCTATCCAGACACCCACGGACACGGTCCTGCCTGACCGTGTTACAACTATAGAATGTCTGTTTAAAAATTTGTATATGCATCGCGTGTACATCTATATCACTTACGCGTCATGGCAGCAAAAAGCGCTGTGAATAGATGGCCAAATGACTTCATTTCGATAAGTGGAGGTAGCAAGAGCGATTGATCTGCTGCGTGCAGAAGAGATACAATGGCAAATGTTAAAACCGGATTTAGCTATGAGACCATTGCTTATAACGAGTGGATAACCAAACAATCAATGATAGTACGGTGTAAAGACCATCGGCTTAACAGGAAATATGTCGGAAATTCATCGGTAGCCTCTGTACCAGCTAACTTTGTGTAGATTAGTAAAACAATTGCCATGGCTAGTGATCTGCGGGATCGGCAGTTTCGGTTACCTGCCTGGTTACATGTAGTCTAGGTCCACATTGTTTTGTGGCAGGACAGAATTCGGTCAATTTATTATACAACTCTTTACATATAATAATAACTTCAAGTGGGTTATGATGTTTATTCTGTTAAGTGTTCTCACAATGTTTTCTATTAATTGTGATATCAATATTTCCAATTTAAAAATGTACAAATTAGATCTTGTACTGGCTGCTCGGAACCAGATCGGCGACAATAGCTGGAGTTATAGAGTGCATCGAAAACGGTTCGTTTGGCACAAACCTACGTATCTAATGACGTATATCCTCCTTATATGTCCTTAATACTTCGAATACATGCCGTTTTCACATAGGGGCTACTAGAGACTACGGAATGGACGGATTATGTTCTCAAGATTGCTATAAGTCTGTCTAATCTGGGATCATTCAGTACAGGTAGAGGAAATAAACAGAGTAAAAATTAAAAATTAAAGGGCAAAAATCATTGACTACAAAAAGAAAGTATAGTGGACAATGATATCCCGGCTTCTATATTCCCGAACTGTTATTTTATTAAGATTTATGTGCGCCTGTTATCGGTTACATGAGTGCTGAACTCCATATAAAGTGGCTTATAGTAGCACTTGGCCAGGAAATGGACTTGGGGACGAGAGAGTGGTGATTGTGTGGAGGCACCGAGAAGGGATGGCAAAGCCCAGGAGTTAAGCGATGTCGTTAAATCAGATTGAACTTTCTGTTGCATTCGTTGGCCATATTTTTTATTCAAATAAAGATTAAAAAACCAATTTGGAATAGCTACGTACCAGATTAGGCTTAGATGATGTTCTCGAACTGGTTGAAGATAAAAGAAAAATGTTTTCTCTGTCAGACTCTCCTTTTGACCTCGCTTAATGACATTAATAACGGGAATAAGTTTTCGAATATCAACTAACTAAATAACCAGCCCTAGAATCGATGGATGTCCAAATGTATATTTTGATACATCCTATAAAATATGAGGAGTGCCACGTGCACCAGTTAACATTTCCTATACTTTGCAATCCCTGAATGCCTAAGAAGCTATGCCATTGAATCTTGCTGCTAGCATGTTGGTGACTCACGCAGAAGATTCAATCGATTTTAACTTTTCTTGTAAAGCCGCGAAATTTCGTCTCATTGCGTTTGCCGTGAATTGTTGACCGGTGACCATGGGGTACTTTTTCAATGGCCCCTGGATAGTTGCATCCGTGCAAGGTTGATTGAAAAAGGCAATACTGTACCGGTCTCCGTAAAAGTCTTCAGGCTCGCTAGGGGCTTTAACGCGATGGAAGGTCGATTTGAAACGATCGTCAGACCACGACATGAGCAGATCGCCAATATTGCAAACAATTTCTCCCGTCTTGGCTTCAATCTTGGTCCAAGTATCGCCAATGCCAAATTCCGTTACAACTTCACGACCAGGGCATATCTCCAAACCACTCTGTCCCTCCTTTTGAAACAGCAATGTGAGGAAATCCCAATCTGCATGTGCGCCTGCTCGATGATAGACTTTTCCGTCAGACTCTTGGGGTAGGGCAAAGTAGTGTAATAATCTACAGACAGTTTGAGAGTTCGGTCGGGACACGTCATGTGCTTTAATGAAGAAGTCTTCGGAAAAGCCCAGCCCGAGAGCAAAACAGCGCATAAGCTTTTCTGAGACTTCTTGAACGCGGCTCATGAATTCGAGAGAAGTTGTCTGAAAGCCGGCAAGATGACTTTCATCAATCCAAACATCGTTCATATTTTCACCAAACTGAAGTTGATATGACTCCTTCGTGTCGGGCATTCCTGTAGACGGGCGGATTTGTGAGTTCTTCTCCCATCCTACATTTTTCGAGCTCCATGGAACTGTCGCTTTGACGTTGTCAGGAAGGTTGAAGAACCGCTGGGAATTGGAGAACATTTTTTCGATGTCATCATTGGAGAGGCCGTGGTCGACAACGGTGAAGAAGCCGACATTCTCGGCGGCATCAATGAGCTCGGAAGTAATTTCATCAATTCTTGCTTCAAAGTCGCGCAGTGAGATCTGTGGAATAGGACGGTCGGCGTAACTTGTTTTGGTAGTCATTATGCTATCGGTGAAAAATGGCCAGGGCACATGTTCCTGAGAGCCGTCAGGAGGTCTGGTAAATGAGAATAGAAAGACCGTCTCTACCTAAATGTTCTGCAATGGGGAGGAACCTAGGACTTTGAAGTTGGGTGAGAGACAAGCTGACAGGGAAGTGGTCAATAATTATAGGCTTGGAACTCCACGCTTAATATCAGGCGCACCATCTAGTCTTCAAATAACCCTCTCATCGCTAGATCGGATGTCTAAATTGGTCGATTGAGCGATGCGGAGAGAGAAAGAAAGAGAGGGCTACCCCACCCTCGGCCGAGGCTTATCGGCGAGCTCCATACTGATGCCTAAGGCTCTAATCTTCGGCCGGATACGCCACTGCTTGCTTATCGCCCTGGTTAATAATTACTTCTTTCTGCGCCCACGCACATCGTGACTCGGTACTCGCTGCTTCTCCATTCACGGCACCATCTGTTGCTCTTGGAGATTTTCTAACTGCCAGCACCTCACCAGAGTCCATGATTGGGAATCTGGTATTCTGCCTTGGCCCTACCTGGTCCCCAGAGACTCGGCCGAGCAACGATTAATTTGAAAATTCCTTTACGGGACCTATACTACTCGGCCCAGAGGACACCCCTTTGGATTATCATTATTCAAGGGTAATAAATTGGTAGACTCCGAGATAAGGCCTTTTGTTAGCATTGTGGTTGGGAACACACAATTCAATTGATGTAGGAACATGAGTTTCTCCATTTACAGGAAGCGCCTAGCATGTGTAGAATGCACCCGGCGCAAGGTCCGATGTGATAAGATCTTGCCTTGTCGAAATTGTACTGTGAAGTAAGTTACTCTGTCTAGGGACAACTGCAAAGCTGGTCGGGATGCGCTAATGAGGTGAAATATGAATATACAGAGGAATCGGCTGTTCGCGTCCGAGAAACCACATCAACATTTCGAACCAGGGCCCAGCTGACGAAGAGAGTCCGGGATCTAATATTAGACTTCCTGATTCCAATGATGCAGCCGAAAATTCCAATAGAGCACTTTTGGAATTGGTGGAGAAATTGAACGCGAAAATCGATCACCTGGAATTTGCACTTCAAAAGAAACAAAGTATGGCCGTGTCGCAGGAAATGTCCAATGAACCAGAGCTACTGTCACCATCACCCATATCGCTCATATCGCCCATACCCTCGGAAATCCCACGGGAGGTTGTAAATAAAGAAGCCAAAGAGACGACGGCTCAAAGTGGCTCTGAAGTTGAAGATGCCGCTACTATTCTGGAATTCCTAGCCTGGGGTCGACGGAAAGATCCCAAGTACCAGGACCTCATCACTGCACACGGCGAAGCCTCACAGTATTCCCCCGAGATATTGAGACCGAGGACAATATACCTTTCTTCTCTTCACAAATAACGCTCCGCTCATATTTGCAGTCTCTTCTGCCCAGCAGGCCGCAGGTATACACCCTCGTGCAGTATCACTGTGACTGTCTTCTCTGGTATCATGGATCGTTCCACGCCACGGTATTGTGGAAATCTCTCGAAGACTTCTATAATGAAAAGAAGGGTCAGATTGAGCTCACAGATACCCAGTTACAGTGGACTAGTTTGCTTTTTGCTATTATTCTAGGCTCTATCACCTGCGCACCTCGTCAAATAATTTTGTCATGGGGATTCAATGACGAGGAACGAAACAAATTATCACATAGATGGTTTCAGGCAATGAATGTCTGCTTGCAGTACTCCGATTACATGTCTTCTCACTCGATATTCTCGGTTCAGGCAATTGCTACAGCTACTCACACCGCCCATATGTTGGGCCATTCAAATAGCCAAGCGGTTCTTTTAGCATCAGCGGTTCGGATTGCGCAAAATTTGGGATTGCATCGACTGGGAAAGGAAACAGATGAACACATGTCGCCCGATCTAATCGATCGAGAGATCGGTCGACGGGTTTGGTGCCAGCTCTGTACGCAGGATTGGTTTTCAATCCCGTTCACGGAAAGTTATCTTATACATCGAAGCTGTTATGACACTGAAAAGCCACGTAATTGCAACGAGATAGACATGACAGTCCAATCCGATGACATACCAACGACCATGAGCTATTCGCGTTTCTTTTTTGAAGTGGCTACCCTTATGCCTCAAGTACACGATGCACTTGCTAGCTCGAACACCATGTACACACGATATGAAAAGGTCCTCGAGTACGACCAACGGCTGCGACTTTTAGCCACGGTTCGGCTTCCATATTATCTACAAAATGTTCCTATTGACCCGGCATGGCCGTGTTATGTCCCATGGGCCCGTCGTTGCCTTGCGATAAGTACTTCGCATAAAGTGATAATGATACATAGAAAGTTTCTAGGGATGAGTTTTGCCAACCCAATGTTTTCTCGGACTCGCAGGACGTGTGTTGCAGCCGCAAGGACGATTATCAAAGAGTTAAGAGGATCCAGCAGTGATGGCGGCCCAGTACTTTGGATTCATCACGCCTTTATCGTAGCCGCAGGTGTAAGTTTACATTGGATTCAATTCTTGCCGCGAAATGTATTAATCCAAACATAGATAATACTATGTCTTGATATTATTCACTCCCCCGAATTCTCACCGGAATGTGATGAACACCGCCGACTGGTTCAAGACGGTCTTCGACTCCTCTCAACATGTGAAACAAATATGATTGCGACACGTGGAATTCCTTTAATACAGGCTATGCTTGCGAACGAAGGACGCATTCGTGAAAAGACCTTCAACCAGGTGGAGGCATCTGTCACTGGAAATACACCCAATAAGATTGACGCAAGAAATTTGGACATCAAAGAGATCATCCGAAGTTTCTACATGCAAGATCGCCTTAATTCCTTTACAGCTACCGTCAGCAGGTATCCATCCGCTGAGTGGTTTGCTACTGACAGCCAGAGCAGTTGGCCTCCTAATACGTCAGAAAAAGCGGCACTGCCACCTCTCCTTAATCAACCAGCTTACGAAAGTGATTTTCCTGATAATTTCGACGATGTGTTGGCACTAGCAGCGAACTATATAACTTGAACCCGCTTCTAAGTCGAATCTTTATTCAGTATTTTGGTATTAATATCTATTATTCACCATGTAGTTTAAATGTCCAAGTGGGAACCTTCAGTCCGTTGCCGTTGCCATGGAAGTATTTGATCATTCTTCGCCGTCATCTTTTCTTCTGGCAATGCTAAATTAAGCACAACCCCGATCAGTGCCGCAATAATGAATGGTGTCTCAACAACCAAGTTCAGCCCTTGTTCGAAGCCCTGCAAATTGACATTTGGCCCAGTATAGTCAAGAATCTGTGAGAACCACTTCGGGGAAACTATATCAATAAAGCCGATCCCTAGAGCAGCAGTCAAAATGAATCTATTTCGTCTCGTAAATTCAATAAGACTGAGAACACGTATACCAGCTATGGCAATTGTGCTGTAGAGAAAAACCTGCATTCCACCAAGAACCGATGGCGGCATGGAGCCGAATACAGCACCGAATTTGCCGAATATACCCATTAAAATTAGGAAGGCTGAAGCACACCAACCAGCACGTCGGCTCTATGCAATAGTTAGTGGATGTATAGAGATAGGGAATGACCCTTCCGGGGAATTCTTACTGCGCATCCTGTCAATGATATTACTCCATTGTTGCCGGCCTGGCTAACCATAGGCAACCCAGTACCTAAGGCGGCGATCAAACTCCCCAAACCATCGCACATAATTCCACCTTGAATACGACTATTGAACTCAGTGCCATCAATATCGACACCGGAAAGTTCAGCAGTAGCAAGTATGTCTGGCATGCAGCTGACGGCTTCACAGACAAACATGATCATTAATGGCAGGACGAGCGCGCTATCCACCGAGAGTTTGAATGTGTGAACCCACAAGAAAGTAGCAATCGGAGCGGCATCTATCTCGTCTCTTGACCAGTATCCCGCAGCACCAGAAATAATACAGCCAACCGCCAAACCAAAGATCACCGAGGCGGATCTCATAAGGGGGGAGCCAAAAATTTCCACAAGAATGATGGTTATGAAAACGCTGAATCCGAGTCCGATTAATTTCGGATCACCCCTGCCTGATAGTTAGAGAAATGGCTTGTTCATAAAGAGTTTCACCTCATAGAAAATGAATGAAGGTATAAGAGGGGTTTCTGCATACCAAGGTAGAGGTTTGGGAGCAGTAGTATTTGGGCATAGAGCATAATACCCCGTACCACCGTTACAGTTCGAACTTCCTCCCCAGTTCTCCATTCCATTACCAATTAAATACACACCCACAAGAACCAGAAGGCTGCCAGTAACGATTTTGGGGAAAATTCGATTGAGAAGTTTAGGCGGAACTAGCGACATAAGAATCTGGATCCATACAGTACACAACATGGTTCCAAGCATGGCGCCCCATGCTTCTGGACAAGGTAACTTTGCACCCGTCGAGTCCACTGGACAGGTTCCATTGGCGTATCTCATGTTCGTGTAATTGAAAGCTATGTTGAGAATGTCGAACGTTGGGCCTACGACTGACAATAGCCCAGTACCAATATAAAACGACGTTTTTGTGATGTGTAGCCGAGTCACCTGCAATGCAGTGGCGATTCCTGTCGTAATAAACGCCGCTGAAACAAGATATTGTGTTTGTGCAGGGTTCAAATAGAACGCGCCGTCAGCAACAGCCAACGGCGGCGAAACCACAGAACCGACCAATGTTAAAGCATGTTGTAGACCGAGAATGATAGTGAGGAGTATCGGTACCTGATCATTGAGACCATAGAAAGGGGTTTCAAAATCTTTGTATTTTTTATTCAGTGGCCAGATGTTCGGTGTTATGAGGTACATATAGTCCTACATGAAGAGAGGTCCTTGGTCAGCGCTAGCTACTACCGAGAACCAGAAGGGATGATTGTACATAATCTCCTATCCAGCCATCGCGACTTGAGAAGTAAAGCTTCAAGTAGCTCCATCTCGATAACGAGGTTGAAGCATGATAAGTTGATGACGAATCTGGATGTTCTGAAGCGGCTACCGCACGCAGGCTTGCTTCTTTCTGTGAGGGTTCCATCAAGCCTTGTCAAAGAGGGATTAATCTCATCAATAAGAGTTCTCGGGATATTTCTACGGGATGACTATTGAATAAATAGGTTGTTATTACAATCCTTTTTTTTAAAATTTAGTATACTGTATCGCTGGACTGTGTCGCTTATCGCAAGCAGACAGGAGACAACCACGCCGTTGCGATAACAAAACTCTTATCAGTTTATCGGTTGCTCAACGATTCGACGCTACAAGATATGGGTGGGGCTCGGCCGAAGCCGCTCGGATCTTTTCCGGCTTTATGAATTTAGATTGTCGTTAGATTAGTGGATGAAGTTATCATATTATGACAATCATTCATCATCTTGAAATCACTAGCATCCCTAGTTCTCCTTCATATCAATTCAAACGGTGTGTACCTCTCAGACCTTGTTAAATGTCCTACAATGGCAACGAAAGACCAATCATCCATACTCTTTCACTCGGCCACAATAATCACACTCAATAAATGTCGGCAAGTTATTCGAGATGGGCATATTCACGTTGTTGATAGTCGCATCATGTCCGTTGAGAAATATTATCCACTCAATTCCTTACCGCCTCACACTCGGATTATAGATTGCAAGAACAAAATTATCATTCCCGGCCTCGTGAACACACACGCCCACCTGGTACAATCGCTTTTACGAGGACTGGCTGAGGACTTGCCGTTGCACTCTTGGTTATGCGATGCCGTATGGCCGCTGGAATCCGTTTATTCACACGACGACGGCTATAACGCGGCACGACTAACAATCGCAGAGATGCTGAAAACTGGGACGACATGTTTCTTAGATCCGATGCTGACACATACAGCCGGATTTGAGAGGATATGCCAAGTGGTGGGTGAAATGGGTATACGAGGCTGTTTGGTAGGTGTTCTGCACTCTTTGCTTAGTGTATTTTGATAGACTTTTATTTCCCTCTTGAAGTATTTTTTTTTTGTTTTTTCACTTTTCGGCATTTTGGCACTTCCCCTTTCATGAAGATGATACTGAGCAGCATAATAGGGAAAATTAGTAAAGTTCACAGAAACAAGTCGAGAAAATTCCATGACAGACCCGAGAGATAAAGACTTAGATTTCATGTCTATTCCTGCACTTGTGGAGGCACACTCTAGGCATAATGGACAATACGATGACCGTCTACACGTTTGGGCCGCAGCCGGTACTCCTCGGGGCGCACCGAAGTCGGCATTTCAAGAACTTGGAGATGCCTGCTCTGCGCACGGAATCTCACTTACCATGCACTGTGCGGAAGCTCCCAGAGATCTAGAGATATTCCACGACGTATACGGCTGCAGTCCCATGGAATTTGTGGAGGAAACACATCTTTCCTTCGATGCCAGCTCTGTCAATTCCAATGCGAATCCAAGAAATCTCGTTCTCGCCCATATGGTAAATCTAGACGTGGAAAAGGATATTCGTCTATTAGCTGCAACAAATACATCGGTAGCCCACAACCCTTCATCAAATCTCAAGCTCGCTTCTGGTATAGCCCCTGTACCAACTATGTTGTTATCAGACGTACGGGGTCAAAATATCAACGTGTCTCTGGGAACGGACGGTGCTCCATGTTCAAATCACTACGACATGTTTCAGGAAATGCACCTGGCATCCATTCTTCACAAAGGTGCGAATCATGATGCAGCATTAATTCCAGCAGAAACGGCTCTTGAAATGGCAACAATCAACGGCGCGAAAGCCCTTGGGTTGGATGACGAAATTGGCAGTCTAGAAATAAACAAGAAGGCTGATTTTGTAGTCCTCGATCCATATGGAAAGGGGAACATAGGAATTGCGCCGTGGGATGCTGATGACAATGCGAATGGCGTTTCGCCAGTCACTACTGTTGTACACGGTTGTACTGGGCGAGATGTCGATATCACTGTTGTAAATGGGCGTATTATCATTGAGAACGGGCTCTTAGTTGTTGGAGGGCGACTGAAAGAGGTTGAAATCATACAGAAAGCACATCTGGCGGCAAAAGGTATTTTGCAGAAATGTAATGCGAATCGTTCCAATGGAGAACAGTTGGGTGGTAGTTTGAAAAATGGGTGGACGTATATCTAGGAAAATATCAGTCAGCATATTAGCTTATATATGTTTCTTGCTATTAGATTAGCGTTGGGTAGCCCATGATGTAAAAAAGGAGCTACTATATCCTACGAATCATTAGAATGCCTTCTCGGACGATGTCCAAATTTCCCCGTTGATAGGGTTATTTGTACATAGTAAGTACAGCATGTCTACCCAATTGGCCCTATGTATATATGTATCGTTAGTGTCAAATTCAGTAGGAACCTTCGCGTGACTTTGAATTTAGCTTTTTTGGGCCTCACACTTAATTGACAAAGAACTCAGATCCTCCGTTATTCAAATGTTTGGACTTGTTAGACTAAGGTCTAAAAGCCAAAAGTCATGAAATTCGCAGAAAGTCAGACCTGGGCCATAGGTCACTTTTTCCAAGCTTCCATTATTTCATCTGGATATGCTTGATTATTGAGGGAACAAGTGGCGGGCCTAGATAGAAAGGTAAAGTTAGCCGATGTTGTAACCCGGACGCCGGACGCCTGAGTCAGTCTATTACTGGTGTGGCGATAATTAGTACCGCAGCTTGAAGAAGCAGTCATCGTGGGAGTGGGGAATAATAAACAGAGGTCCGAAACCCTAGCTCCGTGTTGAACGCTTCCATCGAGCCGACAAATAGATTTCATGAGAATGATGATGTTGCATCCGAATCTCCTGCTTCTGTGGCTTGTCCCTATCGCAACTGCGAAGAATATGTTCTCTTGCATCCCTCAGATTGAACCTGCGATGTGCACTCGTATAGCAACGGGCAATTCGCTTCTTACATGTCAGGTTTTATGCGACGAGGGCAGCGACCTCCTCCAGGAGACTAATGGCCTCGGAGCGGCCGCGACCGCATTTGGTAGCTTTTTGAAGCTCATATCTGCAAATTCCGAGTGTAACAGCTATTACAGTGGCCACGGTCGCTCCTGCCCCCGTGTAAGTGAGCCAAGAACATTCTGAGCGTCGACAAACTAACTTGCCATAGTACCACAACGGTCGACGTGACAGATACGATGACGATGACCGTGTACCTCTGAGCCGACTCATACTAATTATCTCACCGACGAGGATGATGATGGATGCGTCGCAGACCCCATTGCAGACATTTTTGATGCATGGCAAACCGCAGAAATCCCCTTCGCCTGCAACTGCGTCAATCCTACTTCCAGCACCTCCGACATCCGGAGGAGAGTGAGAGTTGGAGAGGAGAAAACCATCATCATGTTTAGAAAGACCCAGCGAACGAGGTCTGCGAGTAGTCGGGAGTGGCTTGTATTGAAACACTGACGGCGCAAGTCAGAATATGCATAGCCTGGCCGTTACTCCACATGCTCTAAACCTCGATATCGTAGTAATATTTTGCTTGATACTCATATCGATCTTCTCACGTCAACCCCCTCATGTACATATTATTTATATCAATAATTCTTTGCCGCCAATTACCACGTGGTTTATAACAAAGACGTATGCTGATGGGGGCTCTACCGAAATTAACCGTAAAACCGCAGCAAATCTATCAGCAATAGTTTCAGTGTATCGTTTTTTACGATACAATAGCTCGGCTTGAGCTTTCCCTGTTCCTAGAGGGGCTAGTCCGAATCTGGGATGAACTAGTGACTAGTGTGCTCCTCATCGATCTCTCTTTGCTTTTTCTGTCCTTCCATTCTTCCATTCTTCCATTCTTTGTTCTTTATCTTGTAACTACCGTTGTCCCATCTGGGCCATAATTTGCACCCGTAACAACACGAGTTTGGTCATCTGAAGCTGCCTTATCAATGCCATCAATGTGCCTCGTACAATTATCTCGCAATTATATTACCTTTTCAAATCGGCCGTTCCGGTACGCTAAACTCAAACCACGTACAAAAATAGACGAAAAAGGTACAGAAAAGTCTAAATCATTCTAGCCCGGTGCAGATGCCAGGAACAGTCCAGCTAGCATCCTTGTTCGGCAACTCTAACCACGGATTCATCATCATTGACGCCTCTCGCTGATTAGCCATCTTGATCTGGCCTGCAAAACGTAATAGATTTGCTAATATGGGCCACCAGGGCCAGAGCTAAGGCCGACATTATGGCCGTTCAATATCCACTTATCGTGCTCGGCTGTCCTCACCCGGATCAGTTGATAAATAAACAAAACTGTCGCTTAATATTGCACCTACTGTATTAGGGAGCGCATTATATCTAGAAACTGATGTCCTGAGAGAAAATACTGCTGCCATGCTGAGATGACGTTTTAATGCCCTACCTCTCGCCCTTTGTTCTCTACCCTCGGTGACATTCGATCGTTTTCGTGTTTCCTTCATTGGAGTTTTTCCAAGCCACTCGTTTTGATGATGCTCAAACTACAAGTTAATAACATGTCTCAGCTATCTATTGCATCAGGGGTTCTTCTCCCCCTCTTTGCACTTCTCAACCAAATCAGCCCCGGGTCCGCGACCAGCGTTCCCGTTATCACGTGTTCTACCTCTTCGGTTCAATTCTTCGAAAACCCCAGTTTTGAAAGTGCGCTCAGTGATTGGGAGATCAGTAATATATATGGGGGCACGTCTTATAGCATCGTCGAGGCTGGCACGTCATCTGCCAAAGGATCAGCCGCCGAAGATGGCAGCTATTACCTACAAACAACCGGTTACATCCATGACTTCGACCTGTCTCAAATGATCAGTGGTCTTGAAATTGGAAATATATACACAGTCTCGTATTATAGCGCACTGTACCAAACTGGCTTTTGGTCAACCAGGTGCTGGAACTATGTCTACAAGGATACTACCTCCAGCCAAATCAACTATTTCAATTATGATTTGTCCAGCTCGTGGACAGCACATACCTTCACCTTCCAAGCAACTGCGACCAGTCATACTTTGATCTTTAGCATAGACTGTGGTTCGACGGACTCAGCGGGAAAATGGTCGATTGGCTGGGACAATTTCCAGGTCTCTGGGCCCTCCAATGTGTGCACTACAACCTACTCGACCATTTCCACACCTACTCCAACGCCATCCCACAGGCCCACATCTTCATCTGCCGCTATCCCATCGTCATCTGCCGCTATCCCATCGTCGTCTGCCGTTATCCCACCATCATCTGCCGCTATCCCATCGTCATCTGCTGTTATCCCATCGTCGTCTGCCGTTATCCCACCATCATCTGCCGCTATCCCATCGTCGTCTGCTGTTATCCCATCGTCGTCTGCCGCTATCCCATCGTCGTCTGCCGTTATCCCACCATCATCTGCCGCTATCCCACCATCATCTGCCGCTATCCCATCGTCATCTGCTGTTATCCCATCGTCGTCTGCTGTTGTCATTTCGTCGTCTAGAGCTATCCCGGTTTCATCCACAGCTGTCCCATCGTCATCCGTAACTGTCTCATCATCGCCCCTTACTAGTGCCATCTCTTCCACCACAGCATCTGGAACTGGTGCCGGCAATAGTGGTGGAATAGGATCTAGCCATAGCTCATCTTCCGTGAGCACTTCTACAGTCTCTTTGACTACCACATTTCCACCCCATAGTGGAAGTAGCATTGGAAGTAGCCATACCGGTATCTCGCCTTCTTCCAGCCAAGGTGGATCTGGTGCTGTTGGATCGACTACATCAACGATTTTTACCACACGGACTGCTACTATCACGGCCTGTCCCTCAACGGTTTCGAACTGCCCAGCAACTGCAAAGACTACATATGTCACTACAGAGACTGTCGTCGTCTCGACAACAATATGCCCTCTGACTGCGATTGATTCAACAACCAAACCAACAACTACAACTAGATCTATTTTTGATACCCAACCGGGTGACAACTCTATTACTGAGACTATTTACACTACTAGAGTCTCTACAGTATATGAGTGTGCCCCGTCGGTTACCAACTGCCCTTATGCATCGAAAACTGGGCATGTGGTTACAGAAACCCTTGTTGTTGGGACTACCGTTTATCCTACTGGGGCTGTTCCTACGCAGGATTTCATCTCTAACACTGGCTTCAGCTCTACCACTAGCTCTGGGTTTGGATCTGGATCTGGCCGCAATCCTTCGGCCACTGGAAGTGTCTCTCCTTCTTCCACCCTTCTAGCATCTTCTCACCAAAGTGCCTCTTTGACAACGAGTGCAAGCCCATCAACGTTTACAGGCGGCTCCGTGTCGGACCTATCATCCCTGTCTGGGTTCCTTATTACTATTTGCGGTCTTTTGGCTGCTCTACAGTTTCTTTTTTAGATTGCCAGGAGGCGTCGAAGACACTATATAACTTATTTAATATATAATGGTGCTTTCTCTTTCTTTGCTTTATGACGTCCTAACAATATTTATCTCTAGAATGGAAACCTCGAAAGTTCATCTTCCTCAAGTTTCCGACTGTTGTCTTGAAATAATTATATGCTTTTATCATGAACGTAGAAGAAGCGATATTGTAATTCTGAACCTCGAAGTTGAATAAGGATATAATTAATATGTTAAGAAAGGGACCATGCAGATGAAGATATACACAACCAATTCAGCGAGAATATAGGATATGGCATTGGAGTCGAATTTAGGAGCAAGCGAGGATTGATAAAGACAAACGGTGAAGTGACGTAAGACAGAGTCTCATAATGGAATAGAGCATCATGTTCAATATTATTGGACACTGTTCTAAGTTCTACTCTATTAAAAACATTGCAGTCGATTGATTTGTCAATTAATCAACCTTTGGTAAGAGGGCGTACGCTTATTGGTAACTGCCAATTTAGAAGTTCTCGAAACCATTGACACAGAATAGCTAAACAAAGAAAACGAAACCGGGTGTAATGTACTTGCTTTGAGTTCTTTATCTATAAATCCCAAAGGGGAACCGAATTCCACGTATCAAAGACCGGAGAATCATTTGCAGAAGTGGGCGGGCTTTGCAGCCCAGATTAACTGAATCCTGTATGTAATATAAACCCAATGCGTTAAATTGTATTAGAATATCTATTTTGGATAAATAATAATCGTTCGGATAATACTATTCGAATTTTTCAACCACCGTTTCCCAAAAACGCCGAATAAAGCAGAAAACTGAATTTTGCAGACCAGTATGGCGGAGGGCCATGGAAACTCTGAGTCGATGGTGTGCATTGAAATACAAGTTTAAAAGATAAAATTAAAGTCGATAAGAATCCCCTCTATCCCGGACCTCCCACACCGACTCTGCCATTTCCTTCAAGTCATCCATCTCGATTTCGATATCTTTCTCCTTCTCACCTTGTGCGGGCCGAAGGAACATATCTTGGAAAGAAATTATAAGAGGATTGTCGTTGGTAGTATGAATCGAGTTGCGACCATCCTCCTGTGACAACACCGCCCGATATGCCACCGCGGGTTGCTGTTGGACTAAAGCCCATTTCTCAAAAGTGATCGACCTTTGCTTTTGACCAATGGATATTGTAACGACAGCTTTCACATCTCCTTGAGATGCTGTCAGCCACCAACGAGCATCATCAGCGAGCTTCCTCCGAGATTCAGAATAGCCGGCTTCGATTGTCAATGTCGGCCACTGGCGGGAGCGGCCTTTTGGTAACCGCTTCGGCTGATACGACGTATCTGGCTGCTTTGTTCGTTGAACCGTCGTCCTATCGCTTCGCCCGGTTTCGAAGACATTTTTGTCCATGCGATTCATGGCGGCGAGCTTGAGAGTCATAATGCTCGAGATCCTTTCATGGGCCACTTCATGCGGTGGTGAGATCATTTTGATTAGGATAATCCCAAGGCAAGGAAAATACGACTCAACGTTAAATTCGTCCTCGGTATTCTCAAAGTCTCGGCAAAAAGTGTCTCGATGTATGCCCCAATAAATAATGTATTGACTTCTTGTTCCTGTGCGATCTCCTCGGAAGAGGTCCAACTCTTGAGCTCGAGTAGAGAGAAAGTGCTTCTTGCCTCGATACTCATATTGCTGAGTGTTGGGATTCAGCCCGAAAGGAAAGAAGGCGTCATTGTCGGGGCTAGGTGCTGTAGCAGGTGCGAGGGACATCGTGCGGCAACAGCGGTGTGACAGACTCTGTCACTTCGTTCTATAAATCTCACTTTTTATTTTCTCATTCTATGCTGCAACTTGCATTTCGTAGATGCTTGTCCATCAACAGAACACTTCGTGTATACCGTTCCATTGGTTCATTACATGTCATGATGACGAGTTGACTACTCAGTTTCATCGTTTCGATAACATCTTTCCGGAAGTGTTTTTCCGTGCAATCGTCCAATTCGGACCTTTTTGGATACGCCGAGGGGACAAGACCGCCGTAAACACAACGGCCCATGTGCTCGACGCAGCCCGAATAGATCTTTCGATCCACCTGCGCAATGGAATGCTGGGTAGTAATGCTGATGACTGCGCGTTCCATCGAGCTGACAACGATTTAAATGCAATCATTTGCCTCAACAAGACTGCTGTAGCTGCACCTGAGAAGTAAACTTAACACAACTGTTAGATGGCAGATCTCCCCTGTTTAATTCAAGCATTGTCCGTCGCGTTACATTGACTGACGTAGCTTCCCCGTGCTTTGATGCGAGGGGATTTTGCCCCGACTTTGAGTCCAGTCGTAGTAAATACTACGTTGGTACCAATGGATATAGAAATACAAAGCCAGCTCCGAGTTAGCCATAATAATATTCTACCTAGAATGATATGGTGTCACATGAATGAATTTTCTCGTGGAAACTACCCGGAGCCAGCTGCCAACCTGTGCCTCTTAAAAAACATCGCATGAAGATCAAAAAAGGAGCTTCTACAGATAACCCTAAAAGGGCATACAAAAATACATACTCGGTCATTATACAATATTTTTCAAATTTCCAATGTTGCTTTCTCTTTCATCAGATAGCATACCGGTAATCCGGTCGTCCTTCCATGCCAGGGGCATAAGACATCTTTCCACTGTCCAGCTTCTTGTTCAAGCCGACATAATATTGCCTCAGAGCTAGAGACGCCAACGCGAACACACCCTGGGTGACACCGCAGATAATCAATGCAGGCACATATACAGGCGCGTCTTGTGCGCGGAATGCTACTGAGGAAAAAATCCCGGCAATGTTCATAGCCATGTAATTCAGACCCAGCGAAACAGCTCGACCGGTTGTTGTGGGGACGTTGGAGGCTAACCACACAGGGACGATATTGCTGGGAATGAAAGTGAAACCGGTGATTAGGAAGGTCAGGAAGTAACCGACACCGGGATTGGAGTTCAGGTCGAGGGTCCCGAGAAGGATCCAGCCAAGTAATGAGACGATGATGGTGCTGGATGCGATTAAGGCGCGTTGTTGTAAACGGTCGGATGCCCATGTCGCTGAGATTTGGACAACGGAGGCCACAAGATTCGGGCCGATGGTGTAGAGGTTGGCTTTGACTGTGTCTTTGGTGAGACGTTTGATGAGGGTCTGGCAGCGCATAAACAGTTAGATACGCAAAACAACCGAGACCCTGCGGATTGGAAAAAACACTCACAGGCAGGAAGTTCGAGCTACTTGCGACCCCAACACCATACATCAGGGCGAGGAATGCAAATGCCCAAGTCGGCCAATGTAGCAGTTGTGCCTTTGCATCGTTCCATCGGAAATGGTCGTCCCGCTCTTCCGTATCCTCAGCAAGACGCTGTCTGGCCAAATCTTTCTCATTTTGGGAGTACCATTTACTTTTCTGTACTCCCTGAGGAGCAAAGAGGAAAAGTACGATTGCGCCGGCTACGGTTATGGACCCTTCAATCAGGAAAAGATATTGCCAGCCCTAATAATTTGTTTGCGTTAGTATCCTTTCGACTCATGCTTTTGTGCATTACTATCGGTCACACGGTGCTGAATTGATGCACGGAATAGTGGTAGGTAATTTACATGCAAACCACCGGTCCAACGAAATACACTCCAGGAGATGAGTCCGCTGACTGCACCAGCGATAAAACCCATCTGGCCGATGATGGACACCCGAACGCCAATCTCCCTGCGCGTGTAAAACAGGGTCAGGTAGTAGACCTCGCAGGGCTTATAGGCAGCCTCTGCTGCGCCCATGACAATGCGCGTGGCCATGATGCCGCCGAAATTGGTGGCCGCTGTTGATGCCATCGTACAGATTCCCCAAACGCCAATGGCGAGCGAAATGATCAAGCTCGGGTTGAACCGTTTGGCGGCAAGGGTCCATGGCACGTTAAATAGTGCGTAGGGAATATAGAAGAGGACAAGCAGAAGTGAGTACTGGTTGCCAATTAGACCAAGGTCTTTCTCCAGACCGTCTGTCTTTGCATTTCCCAGGTTCGCGCGGTCGAGTGTGTTGGTAAAGTAGGCGATGCCTGGGGTCCAGTCCTTAGTCGAATTTTCTCATTTCTGACTCTCTGAAACTAAAGATAATACATACATAGTCCGGGTAAAACGAGAAAGTCGGTCTTCCTCAGAAGCCGTCTCCGTACGACGGTTTCGCTAGCTTGGGAGCTCTCGTCCACGGCGACGTGCTTCTCATCCCGATCGCTATCGGCCATAGTGACTGCTATGTTTGTCGTAAATAATCATAGTAGCATTATCCGTAAATTCCTAGTAGGATGACTGCTTCATATATAGCCGGGAATCGAGCCTGATGAGGTACTCCACACAACCAAAGTTCCGCTGATAAGGTAAGTGTGATGGCGCCATAGCGGAGTAGTATCATCATCTATGTGTTAGTTAGAAGGGCAGAAACCGGTTCGATCACCGATGAAATATTATTAAAGAGACGAGTATTGTTGGATTTGAAACGGCAGGACTTTTGCCCTAAAACCACCAAGCGGGTCTGGGCAGAGGTGGCGCGATGCTTCCACCATATTAATTGAGGGCTGCAGAGACCCACGTGGAGTAAATAGCTAGTAGCTACTCCGTACATTAGCGTTCAAGCCCCTCAACGCCGAAGCCGGAGTGGATATGTAGAGTAGTTTCTATTATAAAGTATGGTAGCCCACCACTAAACCCCTGCCTCAGGCACGGGTTTTCCTGCTTCTCTCAACTACCGCCATCATGGCCGAGCCAGCGACGGTCACGCCTGTGAGAATTTCAGAAGAGCTGGAGCGCAGCAATCAACGACCAGATGATACGTCGCTCATCGTTCACCCTCAGCGTCGGTCCTCATGGGGTTGGAATTGGCGTTATACGCTAGGAGTTGTAGGGATTGCGGTCATCCTCGCTCCCATTACAACGGTGGCAACTTGGCTGGGACTGGGGGAAGCACCTATTGATACAACCAACTATGCGCTGCGGACGCGGCGTGTGCTAGAGTCGACGCCGTTAATCGATGGACACAATGATCTCCCGTGGCTGCTGCGCATCGAACTGCAGAATCGCATATATGGCGGACGCTTCGACCCGACGCAGCGGCTGCTAGGCCACACAGATATCAACCGCATGAAGCAGGGTTTAGTGGGTGGTCAATTCTGGAGTGTCTATGTGCACTGCGACAAAGCCCAGAAGCACTTTGAGGATCCGTCGGTGAGGAATTATGGAATACGTCAGAGATTCGGGCTGACGGTGATTCCAGTGGCTGGTACGAGATACTCTTGAGCAGATTGACGTCGCCAAACGGTTTATTGCTGAATACCCTGATATCTTTACCTTCTGCACCACCCCAATGTGCATACGCAATGCTTTCAAGTCTGGTAAAATATCAAACATGCTCGGCATCGAGGGCGGGCATCAGCTGGGAGGTTCTATAGCATCTATTAGGCAAGCCTACGACTTAGGAATACGGTATATTACGACAACACACAACTGCGACAATGCGTGGGCCACCTCGGCGTCAACGGTAGCGGCAGGGGGCGAGGACAAGGGCCTGACTGCATTCGGTGCCGCGTATGTGCGTGAGATGAACCGGCTTGGCATGATGCTGGATTTGTCGCACGTATCTCACCAGACGATGCGGGACGTGCTGTCACTAACTCAGGCACCTATCATCTTCTCGCACTCAGGGGCCTTTGCAGTTACACCACACCTACGCAACGTTCCAGATGACGTGCTCCGGAGCGTCCGCAGGAACGGAGGCATCGTCATGGCCGTATTCGTCAATCGCTTCCTCAACATGAAGGATCCTAGCGCAGTAACTATCCACGACGTCGTTGACCACATCTGGCACCTGGCCGAAGTCGCAGGCTGGGAACACATTGGTATTGGCTCTGACTTTAGTGGAACACCACACACGCCGGCTGGACTAGAGGTACGTCTACGGAGAGATCCACCCATTCTACTTGGTTACCAACTGAGACACTGTTAGGACGTATCTAAGTTTCCAGACTTGATCGAACTACTCATGGCACGCGGGGCCACCGACCAGCAAATACGCCTCCTTGTGGGAGAAAATCTACTCCGAGTGTGGGCCGATATTGAGCGACGAGGCCGCGAAATTCAAGCAGAAGGTTCCAAGCCGGTTGAGGAAGAGTGGGAAGGCCGAAAATGGCACACACATTACAGAAGCTCGCCCTACATGTACCGGTCTACACGGGAGAAGGCTATCAAGGAGGGGTGGGGCGAGCCAAACCAGTTCAATGTCGGCAAAACCGGCAAACACGAGGAGAAGATTGTGAAGGCTGATGAAGACATATGACTGGTGGCCTAGTTGCTACATGGAGCTCCTTTGACTTGTATTAATGCGTCCGATATCCGGCGTTGGCGGTTAGGTATGTTTGTCTTATCGATAAAATCTGTCTAGCATATGTGTGCCTTGAATAATCCAGGAGAGAGAGATCCATAGATTATTGGTCACTCTCCTCATTATCAATTTTAATTTTCGGAATATTTATGATGTGACTTTACACATAAATCATTCCAAATCTTTGTATTGGTAGACTCCCGTTTCCTGAGTCAGTGAGCAGTAGTGTCTCGGCCTGCGGGGCAATTGGTCCAATTGTAGTGTTTACACTTTATACGGTAATGTCGTGATTATAGTAGCGATAACGTGATTTTTTTTTTAAATCGGCAATGTTTCCGCGTTTAGACCTCAATCGGGGAAATAAAAACGGTAGTGGATGAGAGCTCCATGGCTTAGGGCTAAGGGAAAATTATGGCTTCTCACTGTTGCTCTCAATCATCAGCCACATTTTATTCATCAAGATCAATTTCACCCAAGAGGGCAGACTTGGATCAGAGAGAGATTATATCCATCGTCTGTTATCGCATGAAACCCTCATAATGGGGAGCACAGTTCTATTTGCACCGTCTGACAAGAGCTGGGATGACCACATCCAGATCACACTATTCGTGCCAGCGGCCCTCTTGCTTGTCTATCTATTTTACAATGAACTCGTTCGTTTCCAGCTCAGAGTGCCTAACCTCCCTGGTCCGCGGGGTTTTCCCCTGGTGGGTAGCTTGCCATCGCTGAGCGGCACGATCACGTCTGAAGAGCTACGAAAATGGGCCGGCAAATACGGCGATGTATTCCAAGTCCAGCTGGGAAATTCGACCGTCGTAGTAGTCAACACCACAGCTGCCGCCGAGGCCCTGTTCATTCGCCAGCGTGAGGCCACCAACTCGCGACCCATTTTCTATGTACTGCATAAGAAAGTTCAGCGAAACGGCCCCGTCACCAGCATCGGCACCAGTCCATGGGATGATAGCTGCAAGCGTAGGCGCAAGGTCGCTGCATCAGCGTTGAATCGCGTCAGTGTTGAGAGTTATCTCCCGGTATGATTACATCGTGATAGGTAAGAGCAGTTGACAGCTGACATGAATACTAGATCCTCAATAAAGAATCAAGAGCCTGGCTGGTAGATCTTCTGCGCGATTGTGATGGTGGAAATACTGCGCTGGACGTTATGTTGCCTGCTCGCAAGTTCGCCATCAATTTGAGTCTCACAGTCAGTTATGGCACACGGTAAGCGTCTTGCCTCCCGCGCTTAATCATCCGAGGCCAACCACTGACCCCTACATCAGCGTTGAATCTATAAAGGAATTCTCCACAAACGATATTCTCAAAGAGATCATCTACGTTGAAGAAGAGATTTCCCGCCTCCGCGAAACATCCAGCAACTACGACAACTACATCCCTCTTCTCCGCCCTCTCAACTCTGTTGCTGCCGCTCTTGGCCTTAAAGACGGCACACATCTCGCTTCAATAGGAAAGCGTCGTCATTCCTACCACGCGAAGCTTCAGGCTAGGCTACGCGAAGAGATCGCCGCGGAGACTGACCAGCCGTGCATCCAGGGAAACGTACTCCGCGACCCGGATAGCAAGGGACTTTCCGAAGGTGAGTTACTGAGCATAAGCCTCAGCATGATGGCTGGTGCAGATACAAGTAAGCGGACGCTCATGTGGGCATGTCTTTTGCTGGCACATCGGCCGAACCTGCAGGAGCGAGCATACAAGGCCATCCAGGAGACAGATCCGACGTTACTAACAAATCCGGATGTCGCACACTCCAGGGTTGAGTACATTGAGGCATTGACGAAGGAGATTGGGAGGTATTTCATTGTGCTGAGACTTGCTTTGCCGAAGGCGACGCATAGAGAAGTCCGGTGGAATGGGGCCGTTATTCCAGCAGGGACGATGGTATTTTTAAACTCATGGGCCTGCTCGAGAGGTATGCGGTGTTTTGTCTCCACTTTATACCTAAATTATAGCTCCTCCGCTTTTCAATGAATTTCCACTAACACTCAACAGACCCGGCCGTCTTCCCAGACCCCAACACTTTCGCCCCTGAGCGCTGGCTGGATAGCCAGAGCCAGTCTCATCAGCATCAGTACGCATTTGGCATTGGAGGTCGCATGTGCGTCGCCAGCCAACTCGCCGCAAAAGCGCTTTACACCGTGTTCTTGCATCTGATCGCGCATTTTAAGCTGTTGCCTGCCGATGGGGAGTTAAGTCCAGATGCTGCAGATCCGTTGAGGGGCTTGTTAGAGAAGGAGAACTCCAGAGTGACGCCGCGTGTTCGCCATGTGCGTTTCGTGCCTAGGGATGTCGATATTACGAGGAAGATGCTAGCTAAGAAGCCGTGATGGTAGTATAATCGACGTGATTACCGAGCTATGATCTATGACAAGTAGTTAGTTGAAAAATGAATTAACTGTTTTGGAAATTCTGGAACCGAATTCTCCGATTTCTTGATTTGTTATTAAGGAATCTTAACACTTATTGGTAACCCGTAAGTGCGAATATATAAACAGATCCGGTTATAAGTATGATAAGTTCAGGCATCAATGATATAATATTGATCAGTTGATAGCTAGTATTATTAAATAGTATAACACATTGCTAATAAAACGAACTATTATATACTCTCTATAGTGCCCTTCAAGTATTTATTATTTCTAGTATATTTGTCATTCTTCAGTGTCACTTAATGTTGGCTGAAGAACTACATACCAAAAAGGGGTTCCTCTCATTAGTGAGGGTAATTAATTTGGTTCTTATTGGCTGACACTTAATAATCCACATCTCGAAGTCGTTCTCAAATGTGTGAAGGACTAATAAGACCGAAGTGAAATCATATTACGGCAACCCAACTTCACATGAAATCCATCCCGAGACTCCACGAAAGGAAATCCTATGGTTAGATGCTACGCATTGCGAAACGATCTTTTAAGATCCCCAAAAAATCCTCAACATCCGCCCACAAAGCCTCAGGCTGCTCCATCGCCGCGAAATGGCCCCCTTTCTTGTGCTGCCGGTAGAAAACCAAGTCGCCGGTTGTCTCGACCCACGCCCTCGGGACAGGCGTGATCTCTTTAGGAAACCAAGAGAAACCTAGCGGCTTATTAATATGCCATCGTTTCGTGCCGTGGCTCTCGGCATCCGGGCCGTAGAACTGGCGGTAGGACCATAGGCTACTCGCCGCGCTGTGGGTAACCCAGTATAACGTAATTGACACCAATATGAGGTCCAGCGGCGGGGTGTCGTCGGTCCAGTCCAGGAACTTCTCGCCAACCCAGGCCAGAAGCGCCACTGGGTTGCTTGACAGCACGAAGCCAATTGTGCTGGGGCGTGTGGCGTGGGTCCACGCGTAGGCGCTTCCATTGTGCTTGAAGAAAAGGTGTCTTTGTAGGCCTTCCTCTTCAGTCTTGTTAATTTGGCTCCTGACTTCTGCTTCTTCTGGCGGTGGCATGGGACCGGTATTCAGGTGGATTGCTTTGCAGTTGGGATGATTAGCTGCAATTATTCGACCTATACGGCCCCCGAGATCACCACCTTGAATTATATACGACTCAAAACCGAGAAGTGAAGTCAACTTGTCAAAGATTCGTGCGGCATCGTCGGAAGTGATATTTCGATCCAAGGGCGGCGGAGATGAGAAAGTATAGCCCGGAAGACTGGGGACTATCAAATGGTACGGCAGTGTTTCTGCGGTGTACCTCTCTCGAAGCATATCCAAGATCGAGAGAAATTCAATAAAACATCCTGGCCAGCCGTGGAGCAACAATATTGGAATCGCATCTGCTTTCTTTGAGAACAGTGCGACAAAGTGTATCTCAAAGTCTCCAACAGGATCTTGGATTGACGCTTTAAAGTGAGGGAAAGAATTGATATATTTCTCTTGTTCCCTCCAATTGAAACTGGATTCCCAATAACGCTTTGTTTCTACCATCCAATCACGTCGAAGACCCAAATATCCATCCTGTTCAGGCAGAGCGTTCTCATACGTAGGCGGTGCGAGTGGCGTGAGTTTAAGCAGTGCAACAAGATCGTCGATGTCTTTTTGGGGAATATGCACTTCCCAGGGCTTGATCGCATCTGAAGCGTTAGGGGGCGGAACATTATATCCATGGAAACCCATTTTCAATATCTTGCAGAGACTGCCTTATTACAACAGAGCTTCTACCACGGGTGTTAAGAATGAGGCTAAATGGTGACAAATATAAAAAGAAAGTCTGGAAGTCTGGAGAGTCCTAACCGAGAATTTCATATCTTAGATGCACCTTGCACCATATACACTAGCCATAATCGCGGGCCGTCCCGATGAAGTCAAGGTAAAGATCTATGCGGCCGGACGGCGTTCGTGCCGTGCGTCGGCGTTCCTGCCGTGACCTCTTCAATCACGGAGGGGTTGTAAAATGCAATATGCTATTCGAGCTCCAGTTTCAAGTTTCATCTAGCAACTCGCTAACAGTAGACATATGCTCTATTGTACTGACAACAAGATATCTGGTGACTGTCCAATCCGTCCTCCAAACCTGATCTCACGTCGATTCACAGCCAAGGCAGAGCATTAAACGTTGGCTGGAATGGCGACACAGTTGTCACCATCAAGACCCGAACTAGCCATGAGGGAGTTCTTTGGAGATCGCAAACCCCCCGACATCAGTCGCAAGATAACAGCGTGTGTGGCTTGCCGCAAGCTAAAGGTTTGTGTGCAAATGGAAGACTCGAATTGATTGTTCCCTGGCGTGCCTGATGTTTCGTTGATGCTTAGATAAAATGCCATATGCAAGATTTGAAGCCACCCTGTGCCCGATGCAAGAAGCGAGGACTCTCGTGCACTGTCAATCGCAGTTTACAGATGGTCTTGGAAGGTGATGCAATGTAATATATTCCACCGCCGTTCGCTAAGCGTTGCTCATTTTTAACTTAGATGGAAGAATGCCATGGAGCAGAAACTAGTGCTTGTACAAGAAACAATCAATAAAATTGCGAACAGGATGATGCTGTCCGAGGTACTAGATGCCATGCCGAAAGATAACGAAAAGGTTGGAATAGCCGACGAATCCCTATTCCCTCGGGTTGAAGACGGTGATGAGTTGATTGATCCGCCAACATCTCAACCAGCATGGGAGGTGATAATGGATGCGAAATGTAGCCCTGCAGCAATTCCTGCTACCTGTATCTCGGCAGTCTCAAAGCAACCTCCGCCAGACCTACCAGCCCTCAATTCCCATCCATCAGACCTGATTAGTCGAGGCACAATATCTCTGTCCAGTGCTGAACGCTTCTTTTCAATATACCACGGTCGTCTCGATCATTTTATTTACCGAGTTCTCATCGATAGGGATTCACTTTCTAGTATCCGTGCTCATTCTTCACTACTTACAGCAGCCATTTGCGCGGTGGGTTCCCTACATGCCGCCTCCCCTGAATACCAAATATGCTACAAGGAGTTCATAAATGAATATTCCACTCAAATGACTTCCAACAGACATACAATAGATGATGTCCGTGGACTATGCATTGCAGCATTTTGGTTGAGTGGTATGTCTTGGGCTCTTGCAGGAGCTGGTACGTCTCATGTTCACTAAATGCTCATTGGGCACTACTAAGTAACAGCATGGTTGCAGCGGTTAGAATGGCGACTGAGCTTCATTTGCATCAGGGTGTTACTAAAAGCATTCATCGGTGTGTCAACAAAACACCACAGGAAAAGAAAACGTGTTATTTGCGCACTCGTCTCTACCTCCTTGTCTACGTATGCGACCATCACTTCTCAGTCGTACATGGGAGACCGCCAATGACTCGTGAGTTTATGGGACTGAGCACTCTCCGGTCCTTTTTAGAACTAGACTCCACCAACGAAGATGATGTACGGCTTGTGAGTCAGGTAGAACTTTGGTCGATTAATAGTCGAATATACGATACCTTTGGCATTAATACAGACACACCGATTCCACTAAGTTCGTTATCTGAGTTTCGATGTCTGGGGGTGGCCCTCGAAAGCTGGCGAACCACCTATAGTGAGAAATTCTCATTCAACAGTCACGTTGGTAACTATCCAAAGATTGGTGTGGGACTTCATTTCCATTTTGCAAAACTTTACCTATGCACTCATGCATTTCGAGGGGCTTCGAAGCCTGACAAGGTCACAGTATCCCCTGAAATGGATGAATTCGCCGACACAGCCGTGTATTCTGCTAGCTACATTCTTCGCACACTGGTGGGAAACCAGGAGGGTCGGTCGTATCTTGATGGCTTGCCAACCTACTTTGATACCATGGTCGCTTTCGCAGTCGTATTCCTGTTGAAAATGACTATCAAAAGCCCCATTGATATTAGGATTGACAAGCCGGAGACTATGAAGCTGCTGAGCCAAGTTGCTGCAGTTCTGAGCGATGTGACCTCGCATATGCACTCCCAGCATGTGCTTTCAGACATATCTATAAGTGTCACAAAGCTTGTCGGGCGGTTCCAGAACTCTACTTCTCAAAGTACGAGTAATCTGGCGGATAACTCTCCGGTGACCACTTTTGAATTATGCCAAGTAGATGGAGATTGGCTTGGTCCTGAAGATTCCACATTCCTTGGGAACTACGATTTACTGTTCCTTCAGGATGGTGCCTTTGGCTTAGAAATTGATCAATTGGAGTAAGCTCTGTAATTTAAAACTGCATAATGTAGCTTCTCGGTCAAACCGTGCTTTCAAGAACTTTACGCTCACAATTAGAGATATGTCTTCATATATTTTCCTCGTAAGGTTATGAGAATCTGGGATGACGTGGATGTACTACCAAATTTTACTACATCTAATATATAAGCCCACATTTAAGTCGATTGAGGCTTCTCCTTCTCCGCAGCACGCAGTGGAATGGAGATATAGCCTCCAAACTCCTTAGCAAAGTTCACTGAGACCCGTGCGTGAACACGGCCCTGACGATCCAAGAAGCGACTGTGATCATCGATAGGAACAACAGCACCATGCCAGATATTGGGATGGATGTAAAGACCCTTGCCGCCGTCGCACCGGAAAGCCACGAACTTCTCGGGGGTAACGTCGTCACCCGGCAATGCCAATGGAATCAAGAAACTCTGCCCATCCATGGGAAAGAACATCTGCCCGCCGTCCGGATGATAGTTAGCGCGCCATATCAGTGCCATATCACGTGGCTTTCCAACGCCGCTGGTGCTTGCCTCCTCGGGGAATTGGCTCCAGGCAAAAAGGTAGTTGTCGCCCACGGCGTTATTACGGGCGTACAGCGTGTTGTCCTTCCACCAGAACTCGAAGAGCCCTTCCGTTGTTCCGCCTTGGTTCCCCGAGTTCGCATCAACCGGTCGCCATCCCTGGGCCGGCCAGCGGACTATCTCGATGGGGAAGTTCTCGGGTGACTCGACAATCTGACCGTAGCCCTTGATGCTTTCGGGGGTTGCTTGCACTACGGCTAATTCAAAGACCTTGGTCACCCCAGTCGTGGGGGTGTAGGCAATATCGTTGGCATCGAATTTCATCTTCGCTTCATTCATAAATGAGCATCAGCGAGTGAGGGCAAAGAGTTATCGTAGTTATCCTGCTTGGTGTTCGCCTTAATCTTTTAAATAATCTTATCTGACGGTATTCTCTGGGCCTTGTGGAAAATAAAGAAGATATCGTCGCCATATTGAATACATTGATTGATAAATAACCTAACTTTATAAACATAACACCACTCCGCTGTTCGTGCCGACAGTAGTATGATGGTGAGACTACTTGTTTGGGGCATTTTAGGGTTAGTTCGGTAGCTGATGTAATTCATCGGCATCAGGACCGATATTCGGCGCAACCACCACTGTATCCGAGTCTGACAACTGCTTCGCTCGCGAAACACGTCAATTTACACAATCTATCATCATGGTAATGACTCTGAAGGCCACTGTTGCGATATTACCCTTCCCTCAATAGGGACCTAATCAGTGAGGAAATGAATGCGCGATTTTCTTCCTGCTATTACGTCCAGTCACTTCGGAAAGGCGCTCTGGCGTTATTGGACGAGATAATTCCCGCTCCTCGTTTCTGCCCGCTCTCCATATGCGCGAGATGACACCAGACACTAAGAGCTAGCAACTTGGAGTTGCGCCTATCTCTGTTCCTTGGTGTCATTCATATTATTCAATTGGAAGCCAGTGAGTTTTGCAGGCATATCATGCAGCCGGATCTAAGATTCGTTGCCATGTGAAAATTATCAAATGCTTAATTCATCCCCCTTGCTGCAACCCATGTGTCCAGAGGACGATTGACGACCAGGTGGAGACGAGGCTTGAGACCAATCGTTGACTGCTAGCTTGTGCACTTCCTTATCTTCTGCCACTCGGGGAGTATTTTGCCCCCATTCTCGCTTTCCTGTATTAAAGAACCAATATCCCAGTTCAAAATCTTTGAGCTAGTCTTCCTCGTCCGCGTATTCCTACCTATCCGTCGTTTGTGAATTTGCTGTCTGTATAACTACAATCCAGCACACTCGGTGAGCCTATCTAGCATGTCTCCAGCCATTGAGTTGGACTCAGATGTCATTTCACGTGGTGGTGGCGTCTTCTCCACAAGAAAGGCACAAAAGAGCCTTGATATCACGGTAGATCACAAAGTCGTCGATGAGGATGATTCCATTCTCGAGAAAGACGTCGTCGATGAGCGAGATGTGAGAAAGAAGCAGGTATGCATTTTCACTAGTGTCTAGACTAAAGTTCACCTACTCACTCTTCATCAGTCGTATAGCCGGTACCAAACGTTGTGGTGAGAAGACACAGTTTCCAGTCGCGCATTTCTAGCCCGGTTCCTGACTTCGTCCCTATAAGGCTTGCCTATCAATCCATTGGCGTTATCTACGGTGATATTGGCACCAGTCCTCTCTATGTCTACTCCTCTACCTTCAGCGACAATCCTAGCTATGACGATCTGGTAGGCGCGTTGTCGCTCGTAATCTGGAGTCTTACCATCATGGTGACGATCAAGTATGTCTTAATAGTCCTGTTTGCCGACGATGAAGGTGAGGGTGGAACTTTTGCACTGTTCACACTTATCTCTCGATATGTATGCTTCTTCCCTGAAACTCCACGAGACTTTCGTTCACTGAACGATCCATAGGCAAATCTCGTCGAACGTGATCCCCGCGAAGCACGTTCCATCCGCATAGAGCGTCACAATACAAACGAGATGCATCGACCCAACAAGTATGTTCGCTCTTTCATCGAGCGATACAATATCGTGAAGTGGGCTTTCAAAATAATGGGTGTGGCGGGTGTGGGACTTCTTCTTGCTGGTTAGTGGCTTTTGTCAGACATCAAACTATTTAGATTTCGCTGAAGTGCATCAGATGGTGTTTTGACACCTGCCCAATCTCTTCTCGGTGCCATTCAAGGGTAAGCACAATTATTGCGACTGAATAGTGATGTGCGTACATCCTGACACTCTCTTCTAGAGCCACTGTGGTGAACCCAAACCTCAGCAGTTCTGCTGTAATTGGTGCTTCCTGTGCGATTATAGTCTTAGTCTATGCTATTCAACCATTGGGTACCGGAAAGCTAGCCGTGACGTTTGCACCCATCGTCATTATCTGGCTCGCTTTCAACCTTGGGTTCGGCATCTATGTTCGTTTCCAACTAGCTTTCTACTAGCGTAGCTAACATAGCCTCAGAACCTTGTTCATTATGATGCCTCGGTCTTCAAGGCATTCTCGCCCTATTTCGCCGGTTCATTTCTTATGCGCCATGGCTCCGATGGCTGGGTTGCACTGGGCGGTATTCTACTGGCCTTCACAGGGGTAGAGGCATTGTTTGCCGACCTTGGTGCTTTCAACAGACAGTATGCCCTGCATTCTCTTACGAAAACCTCATCAATCTAACCAAATTACCAGGGCTGTCCAACTTTCGTGGTGCGGTTACGCTTACCCGTGCCTTTTGATTGGGGTTAGGATCCCTCTTTAGGATGGAAACATGATCTCCACTTTAATCGTTGCTAACTTCTCTTCCTTAAATTTTACCAGTACATCGGACAAGCCGCTTACATTAGCGTTAACCCCAGTGCATATGCAAACCCTTTCTATCTGACTGTTCCACCTGGGATGCTTTGGCCCAGTCTGGTCTTCGCAATCCTGGCCTGCATCGTCGCCAGTCAAGCCGTCATTACTGGTGCCTTCCAGGTATGACCCACAAGGAAAATAGTACTAGCATATTATGACTAACAGTTTATCAATTGGTCTACAGCTCTTGTCTCAAATCATGAAACTATCCTACTTCCCTCAGATCAAGGTTGTCCACGTATCCAAGGAATACCATGGTCAGGTCTATATCCCATTCGCCAATTGGCTCCTCATGATCGGGACAGTGGTGGTGACTGCAGTGTATACCAACGTAAGTAATCCCTTGCTTATCCACAAATTTTCTGGCACAATGTTTTTCAGAAGCTGATTACAATTGGCCGTAGACAACCAATCTCGGTCATGCCTATGGGGTTTGCGTCATCCTGGTGACATTCTTGACCACTTGCATGGTCACCTTGGTTGCCCTTACAGTGTGGCGGTTGCCTGTCTACATTGTGCTCCCCATCTTTCTTATCTTTGCGTTATGGGACGGAATGTTCCTATCTTCTGCGTTAACCAAAGTTCCCGCAGGCGCATGGGTTACTCTCATGATCGCTGGTGTGCTGACTTGCATATTCGTTCTCTGGCGCTTCGGCAAGGAGGAGCAATGGAAGTCGGAGGCCGCAGACAACATGCCACTATCGCAGGTTGTTCATGTCAGATCCAATTCCGAATCAGATTCCGAGAATGATAATTCTGTTCAGCTTCAACTGGCTCCCGCTCTCGGTGCGGCTCCAATCTCTCGGACCAACGGCCTAGGCATCTTCTTCGACAAGGCTGGAAGTCAAGCCGTAGCTCCACATGTTTTTGTGCAGTTCCTCCAGAAATTCAGGGCCGCACCGGAATTCATAGTACTCTTCCACTTGCGTCCCGTCTCAATGCCAGCAGTGGCCCCCGAATCCAGATACACCGTCTCGTACTGCTTTGCTAGCCATCCTAATGGCAAGAACAAAGTTCCCATACCCAACTGCGTCCGCCTCGTAGTACGCTACGGATACACCGACGAACTCATCACCCCTGACCTAGGTAGACTAGTCGCTGATGCCGTCCGTACCTTCCTGCTTAGCGGGGACCAGTCAAAAGATGAGACTCGTCTGTCCCTCAGCACTCTTGATCGCGCTTACACTGATCAAGTAATATACATCATGGGCAAGGAGCAGTTGCGTGTCAAAAGGGGTAGGAACATCTTCCGTTGGGCTTTCTTGAGTTTATTCGTCTGGATTCGCTCTATAACCTCTGCCAAAGTCGAACGTCTAAATGTCCAAGTCGATCGCCTAGTAGAGGTGGGCTTCGTTAAGGAGATATAACGAGTCAGGGAGTGACCAATTTGGGAAGTTTTGTTATAGTATAGAAGTAGTAAACAAGGGTATAATACACCATACAAATGTACATCACAATGCCAATATTTAGTTTGATACGACTGGGCTGTGTCCATTGCCGATAGAACTGAAACTAATGAGTTGTAAACTTCCATCTCCACTGCAATTAATGCGACTAGTATAGATGCGGACCCGAGGTTATAAGATGGGCGAAGATCAAGAGAGCACTCGACTCCCAACTCATATGGGGATTTGCCAGGTCATTCACATTGAAATAGAAACATTAATTCAAACTACCCGCGAGTCGCAATATCTGCTTTCCTTGATTCAATACGATCAAAAGAATTTAAAGTTTTAAATATAACACCTAAAATTTCATATACATTCAATCATTGATGTTAGGAGGTTTATCCCCGTCATAATTTTTAAGGGGTGGAGAATGGTAAAACCCTAAGTGTTCCCACCTTCTCCGTAGCAGCTCTTGGTGCAAACGGTAGTTCTAGCATCAATTCCTAGTAATTCATTACTCAACTTCGTTTCTATTTAGATTTAACATGTAACTTCCCGTGGTCTTTAGTAAGAGATATTAACAGGCAAAATTATGTGGCATCGACTCATTTATCTCAGTTATCTATTGATGGTAATGGATGTGATATCCACAACCACCTCATTAGAGTATTGTGATATACCACAAATCGAAGAGCATTAGATGGGAAAATCTCCAATCCGTCTACACGAAAGCTATTACGGAAAACCCCTCATATTTCGCATCGTCAAATCTGGCAAAAAATTATCAATATATAATATCTGATTCTTTTCATTCAGCCTGATTATCCTCAACTTTTTTGTGCCTCCTCATCAAAATTAATTCGTCTGTTTTAAAACAAGTCATGAACCAATATGAGTTTTCGTCCAGTTCCATGTGGAAACCCCCCCGCCCCCTCAGATATAATCTTCAATAAAATGTCATTAGTTTTAATAAGCCGGATTCCGATTCCTTGGCATAGATTCTTCTAAAATCTACTAAATCTTATACTATAGTTGTATCCGTATTTCTAGCAATCTACGTTTGTTTTTTGGTAGCAATATAATACAACGCTGTATATTGTGCGGGGTCTCCAGGCCTCAACTTAACCCTGCGAGTAAGATAGAAGATAACACTGCACCAGATAGCATAGAGAACACTACGGAAGTGGGTGAAGCGTGAGAAGTAAGACTACCATACTGCTGGTATTGATGACAGTGACTATTCGTTAATTAGTAGGCATATATAGAGTAGCAGCTCAATGCTATCTTGTGAATACTACATATATATGTACATGGAGTGTAGTGCAACAAGGTCTGGAAATTCAGCCTGGGACTTGGTAAATCTAACCGTGATCAACTCAGCTTAATGAAGAACTCATTAATAGACGTTTGTTGAAGATTGTAATCAAGAACTGCTACTTGATGAGAAGAAATTGTTAAAGAGTGACAACTTTCAATCACGCAAGTTCCTCGACTGCTCATCCCAGGACATACTACTTAGGCAATACTACCTATTGTGTTGTGTGCAGTAGATTGGTTGTATGTTATCTTGATTTAATTCAAGGTAGCCCGTTTTCAAATTTCAAATAAACCATGCATTGAATAAGTCAATTATCCAAATAATCTCTGTCAATGTGTATATGTATGTACATGTATGCTGCCGGTGATCCGTCGGAGGCTCCGAGGCTAGCTCGGCTGATAGCCATAAGCGATTTTTAATTCTATCATATTCACTGCGCCAATCATTAACAAAGGTATATAAAATCAACAATCCTGACTATGGAAGTTAATACAAAGTTGTTCGTCTTCCGGTCATTCTCCTTATCTCCTTAAACCCCCTTAGGCTTTTGTTAGCTAATCATCACGATATTCGGTCAGCTAGAAACGCAAACAACCTTAAAGATAAGGAAAAGAGAATGAAAAGAAGATGACCGACGCCCTGAAACTTCACTCCCCCACAGCGCTTCTAGATGCCTTGTGCACTTGCATTGAAAAAGACATCCACCCGCTCTCAACCCCCGCCGTAGCCGCCGGATCCAAACTCTTTGGCGCAGCTATCCTCCGCAAGTCCGATCTGAGTGTCGTATACGCAGATACAAACCAGGAACGGGGCTCTCCTCTATGGCATGGCGAGACCTGGACACTGAAACAATTCTTCGAGATCCCGGCCGATCAACGCCCACAAGTTGATGGTTGTCTATTCCTCACAACTCATGAACCATGCTCATTGTGTCTGTCGGCTATTCTGTGGAGTGGATTTGATAATTTCATTTATATGTACACCTATGAAGAGACACATCATGTGTTTGAGTGCAATGGGGATCTAGATATTTTCAACGACGTGTTCAACGTTCGCCAGGGTGAGACAGGTAGGCAGGCTAGTTTGGATGGCAAGTTGGCCCAAATACGACCGCAGTACAAGTTACGCAGCAGCAGGCTAGTCGCTCTGAGCTTCGCTGAACTTCTGGCTGCCATAACAGACAAGATGACACAGGCGGAGTATTTAGCGAAAGTGAGCCGTGTCAAAACGAGCTACGGACGACTATCGGAGGCTTATCGGAGGAATATGAGTGTGGAGGAGTAAACAGCCGGAAAAGGATATTAGGTGGAAAAGTCGTTTGACTGTATATTTGAACATCAATGCAGTATTCAAAACTGCGTCTCATCACTGAGTAGGGTGCCATCGAGTCCATGATCAAGTGTATCCATATTTCGTGGGTAATATGCTGCCATGAACACATCCCATGCGTAATGCTCATTTGAAGTCAAACCATCAATCCCAATTTCTCTATTCGTCTGGTTCATCACCGATGTGCCCGCAGCTGCAGCCTTCTGCCGGATTTCTTGAAGCACTGTTCCAAATCGGAAAGCGATATGCTCGTTATTCGGGGCAAGGTCTATCAAACTCTCTTGTGTCATCGCTATCAGAGGGTCGCTAATAGTGAATTTGCACAACGTGAGAGCTGCATATACAGTAATGAAGAAGTAATAGTCCGGAAGATCGAGAATTACTGTAAAATCGAGCTCTTGAAACACCTCCAGTATCTCACGCGAAACTTTCAATGCTGCATCTTTGAGGATAATTGATGAAGTTTGAGCTCGAAGTGAAACTCTATATAAGAGGAGATAGCAGAACATGTAACTAAATCTTACAGTGACAGAACGCGGATTATCTAGATAATGGTTGATTAGACAGCATGTTGAAAAGACGTCGGCGAATATATAAAAGGTAGCTCACCAAAGACTTGCTTCCATGACAACTTCCATTCGGCAAGTTCATCAAAGATGGGGTTCTCCGATTCGTCCATCCGCTGCTTCTGATTAAGGAGGTGTGCAGTTTCCCAGTAAAGTAAAACTTCCGCGGATAGTTTGACATCCTCAAAACAGGACTTTGGAGTTTCTAAAATGTCGTAGCAATAATCAACAAATTTCTTCTGAACCATAGACTGTCTACCATTTCCAATTGAAAATCTGGCTCTTTATTAGTATTTTGTTTGCTATTAGGAATCAGGAATGAGGCCACTCGCTGAATATGGGTCAGACATAAAGCATTCCAGATACGCAATTTAGGTAGCAGCATATAATCAGAATTTCCAGGAAGAATCATATCAACTGAACGATTTAGATGAAGTGTCGCATGATTAATTCCAAGCGCACTCATTAACCAGCTGTCAATCGGCATCGCTGTCTGGATAGTCGGGCTGAACATACTCAGAAGCAGTAGGCCTTGGAGCTCTTCGTAGCGGAGAGGCGGAGGCTTCAGAACAACACTGGAAGCCAATCGGCGAACCATCAAATATATTTCATGGCTAGCCGTCCTGCCGATGCTGGGCACAAATCGAGAGGCCAGCAGGCAGGCAGTGCTAAATAGCAAAGGGTGATTCCGCTCAAAGTCATCAGGGAGGTCATGCTTGTGATTGACTGAGATCCAGAACCCGTAATGTTTTATGAATCTGTGTTGAGGCATAGTTAATCAGTAAAAGATAATAAGACAATTGACTTCGACGTGACTTGCATCTGAATAAGGTGCCTGGAAAGAGATGCCCTGATAATTCCGGCAGATACGACGTTCCCCAAGGCCAGGACTTCATCGGAAAAGTCTTGCTTGGGGCCAAAAAACTGGGTTTGCAAATTTCGCATGAGTAAAACCGGTCTCATGATGCCATTCCCTACCGTGTCATCCAAATAAACACTTGTAGATGAGCCGGGCATATGTTGCGTGTCTTGTTGAGGCCTAGAGATGGCGTGCACACTTAAGGAGGGGTGGACAGCGCCACGGATTAGCCGTCCTAGCTCCTCGACACTCCTTTCGAGCTGTGCTAGCCGGGCATCAATGCCTTCTGGAGCTATAGAGATCTGATTTTGTACTCCCTCAAGTTTTTGCTCAATACTTGCAAGCTTAGTATCAACATCATTGAAAGATGCCATACCCTCTAAGGGGAGGCCTTTGTCAGTGCCCGGTAAGTCACAGACGATGCTAATGGAGAATCAATGAATATGTTCAATTGTGGAGGTGACTTATTGAAGGGCATACCCCAAAGATATGCATCGGCGGCATGCCTTTTTCCCCGACACACTCTCACACCGGGTTTTGAGCTTTCGGCACGTCTCGCAAGCGCTCACTGGGCGGTTGAGCCGGCTCTTCTTCTTGCCACCGGCATCTTCCTCAGGGATATTTGTGCTGAGGTCCATGATGAAATCCACTGTGCTTGTGGTTGTCCCTTGCCACTAGTATTCAAGTATTCATTACGTTGGTAGAAGTAGTGAGCGACGAGGATGAATTGTGTTGGACGCGGCTGTCTTATCCGTGGCTCCAGCTGTTGTTATCTTATCGCGTCTTCCGAGGCAGCCACTGGCAAGACTCGAGGAAGGAGCTCGGCCAACCAATATAATATATTAATATATCTTATTTTATTTTATATCAAACACTATATATTTTCTGTAAATATTGTTCCCAATTTTTTTTCTTAATAATTGCTTATATAATTCTAACGTCCGTTTTATATAGAAATTAGGATCCGAATAATATTATAACTAGCATATCTATATTAACCGATATGAGTCTTGGTATAGCGACGAGGAAAAGAACGCTACTAAAACTGACAATAGATTTTGAATGATACTTCTACTACTACTACTACTACTACTACTACTATATTGATGGAAAAAATCCGATCACTTACAATGTTGGGTGTTCATTTGGGGTCATTTGGTGTATTTTGTCTATGCTACAAGCTAACTAGGTCTCGTCTCATCATGTACACCGCCAGAGCCCCTCTCCAGGTTCGTTGCCTTAAAACGCAGATGAACCCATTCAGAGCACGAGATGGGCTCGTATTTGGCTGGGTGATCGGAATCTACGCAGCTGGGCAGGACGCCGCAGGTCTCGTTGAAGTTGAATCCTGCCTATGGTGAGTAAGTGGCCCGACATAGTTTGCTCTCACTTACCTAGGAAAAATGGCATAGAATATCGTTCGTTTTTGCTGAAATTTTTAGCTCGGTGCACCGTTGAAATGAACCGATCATTGGTGATACGCATGAGATAGTCGCCGATATTCACTACAAATGTGCCTTCAATCGGTTTGGCATTGAGCCATTGTCCGTCTCGGTTGAGTACCTGCAGACCGCCGTTCTGATCTTGCCAGAGCATGGTGAAGAATTGTAAATCCGTATGCGATCCAATGCTCACCACTTCTGCATCTGCTTTCTCAACCACGCTATCTGGAATACTCGGGTAGTAATTGAGAGCTACCGCGGCGTCGGGGTGGGATGTCATTGCATCAAAATAGTCTTCGGGGAGATCCAAGGCTAGGGCAAAAATACGAATCAGCCGGCGTGCCACAGCGAGGCATGAGCGCCAGTACTCCAGTACATCAGTTTTGAAGTGCGACAGGTTGGCGGTTTGAGTCCAGCAGTATTCCTCTGCCCTAAACCCATCTTTGATCTCTTGTGGAATCGATTCCACATCGTCCACGCTCGGGTCATAGCGAGGGTCGTAACGAAACCCAAAGCTCTCGCGTACGTCCAATGATTCTACGGCATTGGCCCGATGAGATTTGGGACCATTCCAGCCATTAAACCACTTTGAATTTGCTTGGTTCACGCGCTGCTTGATCTCCTCCGGCTGATGAAAGAAATCCTGTGCGCTCTGAAGGGCTGTGTTGATGACTTTTTCGGGAATGCCATGTCCTTTCATGTAGAAGAAGCCGATAGTAGCAGCAGCGTCACGGATTTCTTTGGCGACAGTCTTTCGAACATCCAAACTATCGCTGAAAATGCGAGAGATTTCAATTATGGGAATTTCTTCCAGGGTGGCGTCACGCGGAGGATCTTTCTTGATTGTGCGGTGTACAGGACCATATGCGCTGATAAGCTCGAGTATAGTACACCCATCGGGAACTTGGACTGTTGCTTGTTGTTGCAGGACTTCCGTCGCCATATTGTTTCTCAATTTTTTATTCTTTTCCTGCGTTTCCAGATTTGCAGGCTGGCAGGTAGTGCTACACGCGATGTTTCAATGCCACTGCAGCGCTATTACAACTGTTGTGTACATTTTATACGGTGGACATGTTAACGGCCGCATGAGCGAGTACATTGGGCTCCTCAAAAGATTATCTCGTCGTTGACCGACGGGCGTCCGAGCGACCCTTAGTTGGATGTATTGTCTATGGGGCCTCCAAACTAGTTGAGGGAGATACACAGGCTTCAATGAGTGCATCTTCACCCTAGAAAGATTTCCGATGCTTATCGGGTTGTGTCAGCTTATCAGTAATGACCACCGGAGAACCGTCGGATCCCCGTTTTGAGGAAAGCTAGATGAATCGCTCAAACTTGAGTGGTTTCACGCTGATAGCTACAATAATCCATTGATATGGACAAGATACCGATATAAGGCTATGGTTGTACGTATAATAAGATCACGCCTCTCTTCACTCCTAATCGAAAGATGCATGTACGAACTCGCCGGTACACAGCTGTAACGTATTCTTCAGCAGTGCAGGTCGGTCAAGATGTCTATCATCACTTTTCTCGAGACAAAAGAATATAGAGAGAATCAAGGCTTGGGGCGTCACCAATGGCTCGATAATTTAGACCTGAGGCCTGTGCCGCAAAATCGTCGTACATACACTTGGCAGTCGTACTTCTGGTTTTGGATCTCTGCCAATGCGACTCCAGCCACATTCTACGGTGTATCAGCCGCCTTAGCCGCGGGCTTGGGCCTTTGGGAAGCCTTGATGTGCCAGTTGGGAGGACAAAGTGAGCTTGGCATCCTTAAACATGAGAATTAGTGTGATGAACTGAGACTGGCCATTTTTAGTCATGATCGCAACAGTATTTTGCTTCAACGGCAGGGCCGGTGCTGTCTATCATATTCCATATCCAGTTATAGCACGTGCTTGTTTCGGTATCTGGGGAGCTTATTGGCCCATCGTTAATCGCGTCGTGATGACATTGGTCTGGACTGGGGTTAACGCGGTGCAGGGCGGTCAATGTGCCTATGTCCTACTACATGCTCTCTTTCCGTCCATTGCAAACATTCCCGACGTCTTTCCTGCAGGAGTATCAGCTCTGAATTCGGGCGGAATGATCGGTTTCATGGTGTTTTGGTAGAGAAATCCCCACCTGGCCGTTTCATCTCTCTAAACTGACATGGTTGGATCTAAAATGCAGGATCGTGACAACATCTCTGCTACACATTAAAATCCCAGACCTACGACCTTACATGTACACGAAATTGATTATATTTGCCGTTTGTAGTATCGCCCTTTTGGTTTGGGCATTGATAGAAGCGGGAGGTATTGGGACTGTTGCTCGTCAGGGCAGCACAATCTCAGGCAGTGCCAAATCCTGGGCGATTGCGCGATATATCTGGATTTACTGTGCCAACGGTGCCACCTATGCCACCAATGCAGCTGATTTTCTTCGTTATGCCAAAAAACCAAAAAATGCCTGGTGGCCACAGTTGATCGGTTTCCCGCTCTCAACACTGATTTATGGTTTGATTGGAAATCTAATCGTATCCAGCTCTGTTATCATATTTGGAGAGGTAAGTTAAGTAACTTGCTCATTTTTTCTCTCTTCACACCGCTTAGCTGACTATTACGGCAGCTTGTTTGGAACCCCATTGATCTTCTGGATATGCTTCTTGCCCAAGACTACAGTTCTGGCAAACGCGCTGGTGTATTCTTTTTATCCCTGGGCTTCATGTATGCTTCAGTTATTTCTTCTATCTTTGAAAACTCTATTCCTGCGGGGAATGACCTGGCTGCTCTTTGGCCCCGATTCATCAGCATCCGACGTGGTTTCTATCTTGCCGCCGTTATATCTTATGCAATGTGTCCGTGGTATATTTTAGGAACGGCATCTAGCTTTGTTAGTTGGCTGGCATCTTACCAGTAGGTCTTTCAGAACCATAACCCTTCTGGGACGGCTATATTAACGATGAGAAATAGAATATTCCTCTCATCTATTACTGGCGTCATGCTTTGCCAATACTTCCTCATTTCGAAAGGTTACTTACAGATCCCAGACTTCTACACATCCAGATCGACGGGCTTGTACTACTACCGCAGGGGATGGAACTATCGTGCTTATATTGCCTACGTAATCGGTGTTGCGCCCAATTTCTACGGTTTCTTGGGAGTCTTCGGCGTCAGCATCACTGAGACGGCCACTCGTATGTATTATTTTGCTTATCCCGTCGGGCTCATCTTGAGTTTCGCTTCGTACTATGGTCTGTGCTGGCTGGATCCTCCGCCATGCTCGAAGATGGAAGTTACGTGGCAAGAACCTGTAGACTATTTTGAGCCCGAGGATATTCTAGATGGCATGCCACCTGTCGATATGCAGGAGACTATTGTTCTGGGAACTCCAGGGACAAAGGAGGTTTGATAGGAGAGCGTACAATTTTTGACCTGTACTCTTGTCGCAAGAATCTTCGTTAGTCCTATATAGTCGAATTGCAGTTCCGTCAACAGAGATGAGTTCATAGTGAACAGGTCATGGGTGGCCATGCGCTGGCCGTCTGTAAAGTAGAGCCTAGAAATTGTTCTACCTCATGCATAGTCGTGTAAAAGCACTCCAACCGCAGCTATAGCGAGTACCTCAGCCGGAAGTGTATATACAGACTTTGAAGTTTCCAAAAGATACAATATCAGTCCGACATGAAGAAAGGAGATTTGACTCGAGGTATCTAAAACTTATATATCATACTAGCGTGGGGCAAATGGTTGATTCAGCCTAGCCAGAAGCCGTCCCTTCCTTTTAATTTCCGGATTGACCGCACCGTAGTGTACATATCTCCTTCTATGTGCCTTTCAATGTAGCTATACGATCGGCTCAAGTGACGCTAACGGAGCAATCTGGACGAAACTTCTGAAGAACCTCGGGAAAGAGCTCTAGAATCAATTGCCTAGGAGGTCAACGGGAGCCTTCCGAAGGCCTTGAGTTATCCTGTTGGGTCCACCGCTCCAGGTGGCGAAGTGCCGATAAGCGGGGGATTATCCTTTTCCGTAAAATAAGCAGATATATTGACAGTCTTATCATTTAGATCAAGCCTAGTAATTGACGGAGTCATTATAAAGATCTTCGTGGTCGTGGCGTCACCGATGACACCACCCTGTAGGAGCCTCGAGAGGCTCAGTGTTTTCCTCACCGCTAGTCCGACCTATTCTAATGGCGAGAGCCAGCGACCGTAAGAGTAGGGTCTTGCTTCGTTGACTGAGTAGATCGCTCACCCGTAGATAGTTCTTTGAGGAGGGAGAAAATGACCAAACCACACGAAGCAAAGCAGCGTAAGGCTGGTTGGCTTAAAACAGTTTCGAGCGCTTGATGAAGCAATGAAATAGAGTAATAGGAGACATTACAACGTACTATAGGTAGTCAATAACATCAGCGGTAAATGTGTCGTCCGTTCCAACTGTTTTCTAAAGGCTAGGACTTCCCAAAAGTAGCTAACGTATGCCCCAATTTTTTACTGTTTCAGTCGGTGTTGGATGGCGGAGAACGAGAGGCACCTTACCCAATCGTGAAACCACCACTATAGAAGTACAGCCTCTTAAATTTCTTAGCATGTGGTCAAAACTCAGAGGCATCAAAGTAGGGGAATCGCGAGCCGATATACTGTTGAACGTGGTTTAGTCCTCAGGCACTTGAATCGTGTTTGCCGCTCCCTTGACAATATTGCATAACCCATTAACGATATCGACATCTAGTCGACTAGGATATGGCGCTCATCCAACCTCAATCATTGAGCATAATGGAACAAGTTCCTTTTCTCTCCCTTGCTTACTATCGCAGTGGGAGGTGCTGCTGCTGCTGTAGTGGTTGGATTATCGCGACGAGTATTGAAACATATACAATTGCCAGTCGTGCAGTCAAAAGCGTATTCTGCAACGGTAGTAAAAGGTGACGACATCCCTAGAGACCGTGCAGCCTGTGACCTGGGACGAATAGGTCGAGTAAGTCTCAGTGGTAATCGTGGATCCAGTATAGTCAGTGGCGTACGAGACATAGTATGTAATTTGAGTTGCGGTCTCCATGCTATGTGATTCAGACGTTGCAGTTGGTGCATTTGTCGGATAATCATTCGGCTCTATTTTAATTGGTGGGAAAGGGGTTGGAAGTCCCGCAGGAGGTCTGTCACAGAATCCGCGATCTGCTGGAATCATAGATGGCCAGGTAACTCGTCCTCCACCAGGATATACTCCCAGTCCGGGCCATCCAAGGAGCATGATCCCATTGGATCCAGGAGGACAGAACCAGCACCCGGCCCAAAAGTCCAAGTACAGGATGGTCCGAAGAGCCATGTGTGCTGGATGCAACAGAGGAGGTAGACCAAGAGACGCTTGTTGGAAACGCCAGGTAGGTTATGAGACTCATGACTGCGGAAGATTTCGAAGTCGATTCTCCAGTAACAATTCCAATGAAGACAGAGCCTGTGTTTATGGAATATTGGAGATTATTGCTGGATGTATGTATGGCATAAGGTCTAACAATAAGATATAGTTATTTGTAGATATTTGAAGCTACATTGTGATTGTGATTGAATTGGGAATAAGTTTAATAATCAATAGTATAGAAAGTTTGTAACATAGTAAATTATAAAAGCTTGGATCTTTATATGACTGAAGCTCTGTCGTTGCTGATAATATATTGATAGGTATTCTTAAGAAACACCTAAATGGTTTAGCTATCATATAGCTCCTCAACCCAGCTAGTGACAACTATAGTGGACCTAGGTTTGTGACGTCTTGAGATCTCACTTCGTGGGAAAACAGCCACCTTGAGTAGATGTATTTTATATTAATAATATTAATTTATGATAACTAGTTTAAATATAAATTATTATACTTCGTATGTTATCTTAATATAAATGCAGATATAGAGTATAAGAAATACATAAATGTCCTTACTCTATTTTATCTAGTACGGCTCTAACGTTTATTATCAAAATTAAATGCTTCTACTAGTAGGGGCATTTTGCATTGATGATAGGGCACCAAGAATACGAGGATATGATAGATTCAAGGCCTCACTAGCTATATTTAATTAGATACGCTATCTTCTTAACCTTATGTTGTCGGCAGATAGTAATCACAAATGTCTAACCAAGGTCATCTCATATTCTAATACCACAGAGCAGCGATATTCGACCAACAAAAGTCTGTTTAACTCGTGGCATTCTCAAAAGTGAAAATAAGGATACTATCATATACGTCTACTTGTTAACACAAATAGAATAGCGTCATTGTATCAAATCCTAACATTATAACTATGCGCCAGTCCATGAGACACCAGCAGGGTCCAGAGCAGGCGGTTCACCCACAGCCACAACGCGTTGCGCCATGCGGGGTCCATCATAATCGTAGGTGGCAGTGTGATAAGTCGCTCTATTGTCCCACACGGCAAGATCGTTTTCTCCCCATTTGACTCGGACCTATAGAATCAATGTCAAAGAGAATTACTCAAGTAGAGTCCAACGGACGAGATAGCATACCTGAAGGTCATGGTTATCGGTAATTAGGTTTAAGAGAAATTTTTTTACCCATTCACTCTCCTCAATTGCCAGCCCGTTAACACTCTGAAGATGGTGACCAACACCAAAGATAGCCTTCCATCCAGTAACAGGGTTTGTGCGAACAATTGGGTGTTCAGCAGTCAGAGACTGGTCGACATTGAGCGGGTGTCCTCGCGCAACCTGATACAAATGCGCATGCTCAGGGTTGGGTTTGTAGCCCACGGGAGAAAAATTGCCGGTCAGTGTCTCTAGGAAAGCGCGCATGGGAGGGCTGACGCGCTCGTAAACCTCATAGGCGGAAGCGAAAATGGTATCACCGCCAGTATTGGAGCGTACTCTGTTGATCAGCGTTGTGTAGTCAGACGTCACTCGCTCAAAGGCAATGTCTGAGTGCCATCCATCCGCCACGCTCTGTTTTTTGAGTTGTCTTTTGCCTGCGACGACTCCTGTTTGCTTGGAGAGCATGTGTGCTGGATTGCGTGCGATGGTGGACATTTCGAGGTCGGGCTTCTCACCGGGCTTGTGAATGGTGTGGTTGCTATTGAATGATATTTATTTGTCATTTCATTTGTCCTTGGTTATGTCGAGTCGGCTAAGTGACTTACATCGGGTGGATATGGATTGCTGAATCCTTCGGCTTACCAGTTAGTTGTCCAAGGCGGTTTGTGAAGTACTTTTGGTGTGCCGGGGTGAGATTCTTCTGGCTGCGAAAGACGACTAGACCGCGGCGAGAGACTTGAAGAAAATTAGTTAGTGTGTTAACAGTCATATCTATTCTCGAGAGCTGCCTCACTAGTAATAGCGAGATCACGCAGCAGATCATCTACACTAGGGGCTTCCAGGACTTCGACCAGATCAATATCTAGGTACTCGCGACCTAGTGCTCGGGTAAGGTCCTCGTATCTCCAATGGTTGATGGAAGTTCTAAGCTTCAATGGAGGGGGAAAGGTAGTGGTGAACTTTTTCATTCCAGTCTCTTCCTTACCAACTTCAGAGCTCGACTCGGAAATATTCCTGTTTGCTACTGAAATACTTTCCGACACCGTTGACTTGATGATGGGCCGTAGTACCTGCTGTATCACAGGCTGCAGAAGGGTTTGAAGGGCTTGAGATAGGGGATCATGAAGAGGCAGATCAGCCAGGCTCACACCATTCGACTGTTTGGCTACAGGCAGTTCAAGTGCAATAGGAGCCATTTTTGGGAGGGCCTGAGAAAGCTTCTAAATAAAAGGTGAGAGAAATATCTGATATTGAGAAGAAAATGAGTTGTATGGATTGAAACAACAGTCTCAGACAGGATTTTGGTGTCTCTTTATGCTCTAAACTCAGCAATGCACTAGTCGCGTTTGTGCAACTTAATACGGGGTCCCGTTCCTTCGAGAGCAATTACCCTTCTGAGACTCAGTGCGAATTGTAGAATTGTTTCTCCCTCAGGCTGAAGATCACCTATAATGGCAAAGCACGCCTCGAATTGTTGGCATCATACCCCCGCTTTCCACAATCAATTGGGCTCTCTTTCAGATGAGCCCAATCAATATCGAGGAACATGGTCATATGGTATCGAGTAAGGCAGCAAATTTATGGAGCATAGTGATTATAGTCGTATCTAGAGGACTATGTGACGGTATTTGAAACTTGACATATCGATCAACGCTTTTGGCTTGGCATCACACTTAGTAATCGGTGTATAGGTTACAATTAGAGTGGCTGTACTAGCCTAAGATCCCCGTTATCTAATTTTTTTACTGCGGGGGGATTAAGGCGTAAATTTAGGTAGATAATCTTTCATATATAGACAAAAACCTCTAAAAACCCTAATAGAAAATACCAGCCATCCAAATTCAAACACACAGTGCTCTATGAGACATACTTTCACATAAATACTGTAGACCGCATATTGGGATCCGATACTCGTGCATCCCTTCTGTCTCCGGACGTCGGATCGGCCCCAAGGGCCGACTGTCGGAATGTCCTTCTTACTAGCCGGCCAAACCAGTGTGCAACGTCTGTACAAAGAAGACACAAAGAACCGCTAGAGAAAGAATTTAAAATTCATTATATAGACTAAGACAGTCGCCTTCTATGCTATCGCATATAGCAGCATCCTGAAGGTTACTCAGCATGGCAGTCGTTTTGCATGACCAAACAAATCTTCTCCCGCGCGGCCGTTTGCTTGTCGTCTTTTCAACCCTAGCTTCGGCCTTTTTGTTTGCATACGCAGACCAAAATGGTGTCGCCGTGGCTCTGCCAGCCATTGCGCGTGATCTCCATGCACAAAGCACGATTAGCTGGACAGGCACATCGTCTATGATTGCCAACACCGTGTTCCAGGTCCTGTACGGGCGGCTGTCTGACATTTTTGGTCGACGGCTCATATACCTGTCCGCCGTGCTTCTCCTTGCGGTAGCAGACATCCTATGCGCAACGGCTCAAACCTCATGGGCCCTCTATTTGTTCCGTGGATTAGCTGGCGTAGCCACCGGCGGAATAAACTCGCTGACCATGATGATTGTTTCCGACATCGTCACTCTGCAGGAACGTGGTCGTTATCAAGGCATTCTAGGTAGCTGCATTGGTCTTGGTAATACCATCGGCCCTTTTCTATCTGCAGCATTTACGCAGCGGGCCACCTGGCGGGGATTCTTCTACCTTATTAGCCCACTGATGGTTATTAGCTGCGTTGGTTCATTTTTCCTTTTGCCGTCAACAATGCCGAAAGGAAAAGGACTTGAAAGGGCTAAGCTGATCGACATCTGGGGTCTCATCACGGGATCGACAGCCATAATGTGCATCCTGATAGCGATATCGGGTGGAGGGACTTATTTTGCTTGGAACTCAGCTCTAGTTATTGCGCTCCTTGCCATTGGCGGTGTTTCAGCTGTTGCCTTTGTCATAGTCGAGGCCAAAGTGGCCCGTCTGCCAATGGTTCCCCGTAAGTGAATATGCCTACCTTCATCGTGGTAGATGATTAACCCGACCATGGTAGTTCCAATGTTCAAAACACTAGCCGTTAGTGCAATCCTAATACAGAATCTGCTTTTTGGGTATTGCTACTATGCAGAGCTCTACTTTCTCCCCATTTACTTTCAGAACGTGAGGGGTGTTACGCCAATCGTCTCAGCCGCACTCCTTACACCGTTAGTTATTTCCCAGATGATCTTCTCAGTTGGGTCAGGCTTTTACATCTCGCACTTTTCTCGATATGGCGAGGTTATTTGGGTGGGATTTATTTGCTGGACACTGTATGTACTCTTCCAACAATCCTCTATCTGATTCCTCATTTTGGGGTTGTTTTCACCAAAGAACCACGCTTACTCTCTATATTACTCTCTGCGTTCAGTGGTGCTGGTCTCCTTTGTATATTCGAAAGAGACACTTCCTTGGGTGTAATCATTGTTGCCCTCATAATCCTGGGCAGTGGTGTCGGAAACGTGTTTCAGCCATGTCTAGTCGCAATCCAAGCACATTCTCCAAAGGACCTTCGGGCGGTGGTGATTTCGAACCGGAACTTCTTCCGTGGCCTCGGAGGGGCTATTGGCCTTGCCTGCTGTAGTTTGGTGCAACAGACTACGCTGCAGCGTTCCCTACCTGAAAATTTGAAGTATATCGCACACTATAGCTACTCCTTGCCAGCCCTCAGCAGCCTCGATGTCGAAGAACTGCAACAGGTCCAATCTGCTTACGCTGATGCCAGCCACATTGTCTTTGTGTCAATGGCGCCTGTCATGGGTCTCTGTCTTATTCTTTGCTTGCTCGTCAAGGATTGTGGGTTGGAGAGAAAGGAGGAGTCTAGTCTAAAGTCACACGCGGGGTCTCAACCAGTAGAAAACATGGGCTTAAACAATTCTATCCCTACACATAACAAGTCGTCAGACTCGGAAGGCTCAGAAAGCCAGGAAAAGGTTTGATCAGCATTAGTCATTCAATTGATAGATTGCGTTGGTATTTGTAGTAATACTCTGTCTAAATTACCTATTGGGGTTAGGACGCACAGAGTATGGTGTAAAGGGAAAGGTCTCTTAGCTAGTCGATGTAGAGTCATCAGTGCGATGCCTAGATTATGAATAATATTCAAAGTTAAATGCAGTTGGATCTACTAGACTACCTAGGCAATTGCTCTTCAATATCACATCCGCTAACCCCTAAGCCCTATATTCATTTGAATGTTAACCTGCTAGCTGCATGACATGCTCCACTACCCTTTGAGCTCGGCATATAGAAATCTTCAGGAGTCAAAATTGTATATGTACTTCGTATGGTTACGAGACATTTTAGAGGAATTAAACCAGCAGCACGATCCACAGACTACTTCACATCCATAATTAGGCGAATAAAACGCGTATTTAATCATATGTCCCGTATTTTTCCTTCTCCCTACTAGTACGAAGAGGGATACCGATCGTAGGATGACGCGGCAATATTTTGGGAAGGATTCAATATACATGTGCAAGTCAGCCTGCAAGACTTTGCTCTTGCATTAGGGCTGAATGGCAATTTGTTTATGAGGCCAGAAACTTCCACTGGCTATGGCCTACTAACGACTTGATAAATGGTTGGAAGAAAAACGGCAGGGATCTACACAGGGACGATCTTCCCACTAGCAATTGTGTCCAGAATAAGATTGGAATCTTTCAAGGCCGAGACCAAGGCTGAGCATCCTGTATTAACCCCTAGTCCCCCGGATAGAGACAAAGGCAGAACCCATTCAACTCATCAGGCCAATCTGCGTGCCAGGATCAACGCGCTCCCCCACTCCACATCCACCTGGATCTCCTTCCAAGGCTTTTCGTTCGATTCGCGCAGCGCCGGCTCCACATCCCGGGCTTCATCCATCATCTCGTCGATAATATCTCCTCGCCCATTCCCTTCCGGCCCACGCCGCGCGCGATCGGCGAATTTTTGCTGCCATTTGTGAAACGAGCTTCAGGTGCGGATATACTCCTCCATGGCGCCAAGCGTCATCTTGGCGCCGATGAAGCGCATGCTGAGGCCACTCTCCCCAATCACTAGAGGGCGGAAGTACAGCGTGCAGCTTGTCCTGAACAATACCTCGGCCTGGTTGCTGCCAGTAGGATCCTAGCTGCGTATCGTCGTACGCATAATGCTGGATTACCTCGCTTGCCTTTGGGTACGAGACCAGGACGTGGTCCTTGTAGCCCCAAAACGCTACTCCCACCGGCCGGGACAAAGCGCGCAAGCTCTGGCCAGAGCTTCGGATAATTGAACCAGTGTGCAGACTGAGCCCCTGTGGCAAGATAGACTTCTTGCGCCTTGATCGTGGGTAAGGACTCCGCGGGTGCCTGGAAGAAGTTCACGTTGGAATATTGGCCCGACAGTTTCTGTGATTGCGCCACCATGCCGGCCGAGGGGTCGCTGCCTATGACGTGGTCGAAATGCGGTGACAGTTCCCTTGCTACGAGTCCATGGCCCGTCCCAAGATCAACGGCGAGACGATGCTGCGCCTTGTGTGTTCCCTGGTGATAGCCTAGCACGGCCTGGTAGAGTTCAGCTGGGTATATTGGTCGGAAGGCGGCATAGCTGTGGTGCGCAAACGACATGCTCCTGATTACCATCAGAGATGTTTCTTTTCCGATGGATTAGAGAACAAAAAGGGGCTGCTTAGCGAATAGAAGAGTTTCTTACAGAAAGGAGCCCATTATTGCTGCTTGAGATTCGATATTTGATGCAATAAGCCAGTGACAAAAAAAGAGTCAACTAAATTAATAAAATCTTAGATGCGCGTGATGTAACCTTGGAAGTACAAATAGAATCGATGCAACCAAGATCAAACATTGAAGCACAGCATCAAGCTGCCTTCCTTTGTAATACCGGAGGAGACTTCGACCTGTAATCGGGGGTGAAAAGCGACGTCGCTCCGCAGTTAAAACCAACGTTGTACTCCTTACAGAGTATTAAGATTATCGCGCGCAGAAATCGCCGTAGGGGATTGTGGAGAAAAATATGACAATATAATTCAAAAGAATGCCGAATTGTTGATCTGTGTTCTCCTCCGAAGATCGGATGAAATCCTCTCCGAAATAACCAGTCTTCGAAACGAAAGATACCTTAGCTAGCTATCAGAGTTGTTGCTATCGATTCATTGATGCGTCACAATTATGGATAACGGATTGATACATATTATCAGAATGCGGGGCCAAATGTCAACCTCTCTCGATACTCTCTTTACAGCTCTATCCTGCGTCCAGTTGAGAGTTTGGCCGCTGCTACTCAGCCCACTACACTCAAGGCACCTAGCCTTCACTTTGCAACGACCGCCTTATACGGTAAGTGTCGCTATCTACGGTCTTTTATGCTGAGATCAGAGGTTAAAAAATCATCACTGTGGCAGGGAGTGGTGCTGGTATGATGGAAGTATTGATCTGCCATCCATTACGTACATTTCCAGACCTCCATATAAGGCCTTACTAAAGGTTGGTTGTGTAGATACGATTAAAGGTTGAGATACAAGCGATAATAGTTCAAAGCGAACGAGTGAAATAGCTAATTCTGACTCCATCCGAAAAGGTAACGTATCATTGTCATCATAACCATGTTTATGGAATGAATGATATTTACAGGGGGCCAATTCATTTCATCTCCTCAGAGAAATCTATAATGTTCTGCATCCGGAAAATCTACCAAAGGTCGCCTATGGCTTTTTATCGTGGCCTCGGAGCGGTCATGGTGGGAATTATGCCCAAGATGGCTATTCGATTTACCAGTTTCGAAACCTACAAGGCTGCGCTCACAAAACGGGGCGAGAATACTCCTTCGTTAGTGAGGTTGTTTGTGGGTATGTAGCCATTGGATCTCTTAAGAAGAATGAAGAAAAATTAGTCTGATGAATTACCATTTGCATAGCTGGTTTGGCGGCCGGAATGACCGAGGCAGTGTTGGTCGTGACGCCTACCGAAGTTATCAAAATCCGTTTACAAACGGCAGGAAAAAACTATGGAGGCTCGTTGCCGATCGGATACAGGACTGCACCCGAGGCATATGTGACTACTGTGAGAACTGAGGGTATATGGACACTCTGGAGGGGAGTTAGCCTGACTGCGGCGCGTCAAGGGACTAATCAAGCAGGTACGTCCGTCACTTTGTTTTGACATCTAGACACATGGGTATAAAGGTCCGCTTTGCCGTGCAAATGACTAATCCGCTTGAGGTAGCTAATTTTTTCGCATACACCAGAATTCGGCAAAAACTGATTCGCAACCCCAGTACCAATCTACAGGATTACCACCGTGGCAAACAGCGTTAAGTGGATTCTTAGCGGGCTCCCTGGGCCCTTTAGCGAATGCTCCTTTGGATACACTCAGTAAAGGAAAACCTTTTCTTTCTTTCTCCTATCTTCTCTATCAAATATGGTTCTAATGGATTTAGAAACACAAATTCAGAAAAGTTCTCAAACGGGAAAGACATCAAGCGCATCGCAGGTTTCCCGCCTCTTCCAGCAGATTGTACAGAACGAGGGATATATGGCACTTTACAAGGGAACCCTTCCGCGGGTATTGCGTGTAGGTGTTGGGCAGTCAGTGACTTTCATGACGTATGAACTTCTTCGGAAGGTGTGGTAAGGCCATAGGCTATGAATAGATGAAAATAAGATTTGCTCATGTCACTAAGTTATTATGTCATTTCCAATAATATTGCATCTCTGCCCCTTCTAGATGTTGCTTGATCATCTAATTTTTCTTCGTTTTTTCTACCCCTCTCGAACGTTAAGAGACACTACATTATCAAGCAACTCGGCATTCCAGTACCCCCTTAGAACAATATTTCTTTAGGGGTTTGACTCCCCCCCTCACTATCTCACTTCTCACTATACCCCACTGTGCACCAAGGTATATGTCGTCTATTTCACTCTATTACCTCAATCATACAAAATACGGAAGTGGCACAATGCCATGTACAGCGCTAAATTAACTAGTAATTAATGGCGGCGCCACCATGTTTTATCAAGTAATTGATAAACAGAGTTATTCAGAAATTCAGTTTACAATAAATTGTCTATACTGTCATTGGCTGATTTTGTAATTTATAACTATATGTAGTGCGATAATGCACAATATTAAGACAGTAATAATAAATAAAGAAATTAGAGGGCACCATATGTGCAGGAGGTTTTGCACCCTCCTCCGTGGTCTTATCTTATTTTCCTTCTTCTTGGAGGTTTTGGCCATAGGATTTGCGCCAAAATTCTTGGCTTATGTGATCAACCGGCCTCCGCATGCTGGGTAAACCTGATACCTAAAGAGGCAGCGATATGAACCAATCAAACCTAAATCATATACAAGACTCAAATGTTGCATTAGCTTGTACTGCAGCGTCTATGAGAAATACGCACTGCGTTAGTGCTTACTTTCCCGCAGATCATAACAACGGGTTCTATAACCCTTCATATTGCATGATTTTACTTTTTTTACTTTTTCCCGAATGGTTTCCTGAATAGCTAAAATCGGCAATACCATTACGTGGAGATCATGCCTGAAACTCAATGCAACGCCTAATAGCAGTCATGATTAGTCATCATGACTGAAATTGTAGCCTTTGATGGAAGGTAGTATCTTGTACTATTATCCAACTGGCTAGTGCAGGGAGATAAGTAGGCGGCTATTATTCTTACATAAGGATTGAATGATGAACACATATTCAAGTTTAAGAGCATTATTATTGATCTTAGCTACAGGAATAGACATTGCAAATCATGCTTTCATCGTGTACACACCTTCTAATCTACGTTAACTACATTATACGAGTAGATAGAATGGCTAATGTCACTACACTCAAACCCGGTGATTTATTCCCGGAAAATGTCACTTTCCAGTAAGTAGAATCTTTTGTGCGCACCCTGCCAACCATATCTACGTATCTTTGGCTGCCCTCAGGGAATAGAACTTATATTAATGCATCAAATTCCAATTATGTGCTGATAATATAGGCACATACCATGGGCAAAAGAAACCAGCGACATAAAATCTGCGGTATACCGGCACCATACCATGCCTCTGACGAGTGGGCAAACAAAAAGGTGGTTCTTGTTTCCGTGCCAGGTAAAAAGCAGTCCTACCACTACGTTGATAAGTTCTTCACCACTAACATCAGAATTTTGCATCATGGATATAGGGGCTTTCATGCGTACCTGTTCCGGTGCTCACCTACCAAGCTATATCAAGAATCTGTCAAAAATAAAAGAGAAAGGCGTTGACATTGTTGCGTTTATCGCTTACAATGATGCCTATGTGATGAGTGCACGGGGCAAGGCAAATGATGTGGAAGGCAAAGATATTGTAAGTTTTCCTACCTTTTTTATTATCGACAATAATGTTAATTGCAAAACTAATCAAAATTGATTAATTAATTGATTGACTTCTCTACAGCTATTTCTATCGGATCCAATGGCCAGTTTTTTGAAAAGTATTGGTTGGTCAGAAGTATTAGGCTTACGAGGACGGCGGTATGCTATTGTGGTTGATCATGGGAAAATAGTCTTCGAGCAAAGGGAGAGTGGAAAGGGAACTATTGAGGTGAGTTGACTAATCTCTAAACATAATAATCCCTCAACCATACTGCGGATGAATTCACGTGTTGGTACTAGGGCTAACTCGGTGTCTACCTGGTTGTATAGGCGTCAGGGGCGGAAGCGGTTCTTCCAATTTTGTAGATGGTTGCTCTACGTAGAACTAGTAAATCTACAGCGATGATTTTATAAGGGACCCCGTTTCATACATAACCGGACCGGAAATATTCTATTACTCATTGTTCTAGAAGTTATAGACCTTTTCCCTCTTTCATTTCCCCCATGGAATTTTCTAGACCTATAGAATTTCTTTGCTGTCGCGTGGGTAAAATTAAGTTTGGTTAGGGCGACCCTAGCAGCGAGATGGGATGAAAAAAGAGTTTTGATGGGAAGGGAGATTCAAGTTTAATAGTTGAATGCATTGAATACTACTGTGTACTCGATATTCTTGTTTAATCCCAATAAAGTCCGGAGTCCGACGTTGATGCAAGCCGGTGGGGTTTTTGTCTGCTGCAAATTGGTCGTTGAATAAGCTGCAAAGAACTTGGTTTTCATTTGCAATATGGTTTCTGGTCAAGCAGGACGGCATACAGAACCTCCGTTCTAGCCTTGAGACCTACAAACTGGCACTGGGAGTCAGGTCAGGCCCCGAATAATATCGTAACACGTAGTTTGGAAGGGAGTAGGAATTACTTACAATTTTGTCCTGCCGAAACACCGAAACACCGAAACACCGAAACTCCGCCGAGGTTTCCCTATCTACCATCACGAATTGGCGGCCGCTACGCGGAGCGACTAAATCACAGCCAACGTTTTGCGTCGTACGATTATAGCCCTCATAAGTCGCCGTATATATTGAGATCATGCCTTGATACTTTTGCTCCAATTATCCTTTTTTCGATGACAGGCTTGTACATCTGGATTTCCGACAAATATGTTCAAAAAAGAATTCGCACCAACGATATAACGTTTATCGCAATGAATAGCGCGCAAAGTGTATGTGAATCCCCTTACCACTATTGGAGCCGGTCCTGTAGGACTCTTAGCTGCATTGCGTCTGCCCCAACACAGAAAAATAATTATAACTATCTTTGAGATCCTTATAGATCCCGCGACTCCGTAGGCGCCATTGGAATACCCTCCAATGGGCTGAGACTGCTAGATCTACTCCAACTATGGTGCACGGAGTATGAGGTCACGTGTTGGGTTCCTTGGACTTCGTGGAGTAAACAGAAAACTGGTTTTGGGTATCTAAGGATATGCATAACTGATTTGCTCGATATTCATTATAAGGAGATTTCCAAAGTGGAGATCGTTGTTCATTATGGTAAACTTTTAGTTCAAATTGAGGAGTATGCCACGAATGCTACCGTAACTTTCTTAGATGGCATCAGTGAAATTTCCCATTTCCTGCTTGGCTGTGATAAATCTACTATCTAGTTCGTAGGCTATATGTTGATCAGCATACTATCCCAGAATAGTTGGGTGTATCGAATGTCTTCTCCTAGGATTTTTGATGAGAAGAGAGAGACTCTGCGTTAACGTGATGATGCAAACTGCCGAACGAAATGGGAAGGTTCGGAAGAGTATCAATCCTTGGCATCTGTGGCTTAATGAACAAGTGATATACGGGGCTCTATTTATTTATTCGGGTTTAAATTAGGCAAAGTTAGCTTTGGTCAGCAGGCTCTCGTCGATGATATTAATGATGTTGAAGCTGGAGGGGCCTATTGATTTTGCCGACTAAACATTGGTCTTAATAGTTTGAATTGTGATAACTTGACTCTTTGGCATTACCTATGTGCATTTTCGGAGGAGCACTCAATTCTTTCGAGGTATCTACTAGGTGTATTTGGAGAAGTAGTGGTAGATAAATGATAGACGGGGGTTTAAAAAACGTGTAAATACTGTAATATTCTTAATTGGAAGGGAAGAATCCCGCTCCGGCCGGGAGCACTATGGATCCAGTGATTGCATTTCATTCAACGAATTCGGCTAATATCTTCCAGGAATGACCGGATCAATCCATCTCTAGCTGTATCTGGGTTAACGGTCTCTTCAATAGTGCGCTGGAGACGCTCCCTACTCCTTTCTACCTCTGTCGCTATTTGTTCCCAAGTTAGAGTGTCTTCCTTTTGTGGAGTTGAGTCTTTCCCGTATAACTCGCTCGGAGAGACAACAGGCGATAGTGAGTAATTTCGCTTGGTGATAACTCCATCTACAATGACAGTGGAAATGTCCCTCACTGAACTATGCAACACAATACCAGCTACTGGATGACGTTCCGATACCGAGAGCATACTGGGGGTCCTTCCTTCGAAGATTACGATGTCGGCCTTCTTTCCCACTTTCAGACTACCAATCTCGTCTTGGAGACCAATTGCTTTGGCACCTAAAATTGTCCCAAGATTAAACGCATCCTCCACAGTAGGGCCCACGGAGGCGTCCCATTCATTCTTTTCTATCAAGTCGACATACCTGCGAGATCGAGTAGTGTGCAATAAAGTGACCATTTGCGAGGGCAAGAAGGAGCTGCAGACCGTGTGGCAATCTATCCCTAGTGAAGACGATGCGAAAATATCTGGCTGCAAAGCAATTGGGTCACCATGTCCCATCTGCATCTCAGTGGCAGGTGTACTTGATATATGTGCACCCGAATTTTGAATACAACTCCTTTCATGTGCGTCTGTATGGTTGGCATGGGAGAGGAGGATGTCGGGTCCAAGTAGATCATTGTCCATCATAACTTTAACTGCAGAGGGCATATCTTCACGGATCAAAATTCACGGTTACTAAAGGTTGATTAAACAAAAAAAAAACAAAAAAGAGATAGAGAGTGCGTACTATCTAGCATACGTAGTCGCGTTTCATGGGAGGTGATTAACTGAGCACCTAGAGCCCGAACCTCATGAAACACGCTTTTCAATACACTTGGCGGGACTAAGGCTGCATCAATTGCAAACCCAAGGCGTACGCGGCCGTTGAGCCCAAAAGGCTGCATAGTAGCAAGCTGCCGAAATGTGGCCATGACCCAGTCCGGGAACCATTCTTTCTCGAATGCCAATTCTGGTTGCCAGGTGGCTACCCTGGGATGCGCGCAGTAGCAGAACACAGAGCGAATACCTGACGCAACTGTTGCACGAATAGCTTCTCTGCCTAAGCAATGTTAATTATGTTTTGATTTCGTGAGATCTTTGAGAGAAATTTCTCCTTTTGTGATAGCTCACTATGATCAGAAGAGTAATTTAGATGAGCGTGGTCCACAATAGTTGTGGTTCCAGCGTCGACCGCTTCCAAGAGACCGCTTAGCTGGCCCCAAAATACATCCTCTGGGGTGTAATGGGAGGAAGCCAAATTGCCTACACAGGATTAGCCCACAGTATCCTGTCAATAAGATTCAAACCTATATTGCATACCACTGTGGTAGTAGTCAAGGAGGATCTGGTCCGCGTGGAGTCCTTTTTGCTGAGATTGCCAGACATGGTGGTGGGTATCGACGAAGCCTGGAGATATAATTTTACCATCGCAATCAATTACCTTCATTGATTTGGATATTTCAATACCAGCGCTAATCCTGCTAATACGATCGCCTTCAATCAGAAGGTCCGCACGCAGAGGAGCCACCCGGTTTTTCTCATCATGGACAAGCAAGGTGCCACTTTTCAATAGTAGTTGAGTCACCATTTTAAATGCCTCCTGTGGTAATTCAATGTGTATTTTGGAGCACGCATCAAATTTATTCCCAGTAGCAAAGCCTGGTATAACGATCTGCTGGTGCTGACGTTGAAGGCCAACAAGCGTACATACATAGTCCCTTTATAACAATCACGAACGCCAAATCGGTAGGGCATCAAAATGATCCCCTTTTCTGTGTGGCGTTATTTCAAATGTCTCCATGCAGATGAAATGAGTGCTAGTTGATCACCTGCGAAATCAAATCTCCGAAACATCGTTACATCTCTCTAGAAAAGCCGAAATCCCGGTTTAACGAATTACACCATTGCAACATTAGATAGGCCGCGGTAAAAAAACGTTTGGAACGTCTCAATAGTATTCCACTGACACTTTAACCGCACTTTCCTTGCATGAAACTGAATGAATGTGCTAACAGAGACAGACCATGTGGTGGTTGGTGTGAGAAATACTGTCTCGAAAACAGGGTTTACTCCGATGATCTATTTCACACTTTCCTTGTGACAATGACAGTGTTCCCGGATAATCCCGTCGAAACAAACCCGAAATTCCGACTGATTCGGTGGTGGACAAAATGACTGATAATAATCCCATACGCCACTCTAAGGCAGTCTGAGGCATCTCTTTTGGAGTAATTTATTAATGGAACATTGAGAGTGAGGCATTGTTGTTTTGCAACTTTTCTTTCCATATCTCTCCTGCAAAAAATTGGATTCAGAATATTTCCTGTTTTGGCCCCCAGACAAAAGCTCAATCCGCCATGGCAGCTCCCAAAGACATAACGATAGAAAACCTCAACGGAAAATGGACCCTTGTTAGTGCTTTTACCTATATTTCTATATCTTATTTTGCTATCCTAATACACAAGGTGGGCAAACAGGATAAATCCCTGTCTTCTCCGACAGATCCACTGCTAGCACTAGTATGTAAGGTCTTTCTTGACTCTGCAGTACACAAGGGTGGAACCCAATTGTGCTCTTTCCCTACAGTTCCATATTGGCCGTCAATATACATACTCTGCTTATGCTAGGTTATGTATATAGGTCCATCCGCTGACTGGCTTGTAGCAAGGCATCAATTGGGTTGTTCGGAAGGCAGTTGGGATGTCAAATGTTATTCTTGGCATCAAAGAATATGCCGAGGTCGATGAAAGCACTGGGGAACCCGTGATACGATTTGAAATATCCCAGAACACTACCAGCGGTCTGCCAGGTACCACTGAGTCGAGATGGGTTGATGGAAACGAGAGGAAACAGGAAGATCATATTTTTGGTAAAACCGCGGTGTCTATGAATTGGATTAACGAATCCAAGAATGTCAAAGGGAAAATATTCCCAGTCGTTGATAGTAAAACTATTCTCGTTTACGATGATAATATTCCCAAATTTCTCGCAGGTGAGGTCAATGACGACAACAGTCCATCTGACGGCTTTCTAGTTGAGAGACCACAAAAGGACGTTGGGAAGGAAGGAGATGGGCTCTGGCTTCAACTATTTATTCGTAACTTAGATGGAAAGTGGACAGCGGAGCAGGTATGTCTCAGTCTAGTCCTTGTTACTTCGTTGGGAATCTACTCTTTACTTTCATAGAAACTAACAGAAACAATGCAGACATGGGGCTTTGAGAACATCGCGGAGACAAGACGCTACGTCCGGCGTGTTGTAGTTTCCAATAGCAAAGGAGAGTATCGTGTAGCTCGACTTGTGTATGCCTTCGAGGGCTAAATCAAGAAGTCCTTCACAAACACTCGGTGGCTGGAGGAGATGAAAGATCCAACACGACTAACCTGCCGCTTCTGTCTACAATAAGAGGCTATTAATAGGATATATCACCGTGGGAATTTGGTCAGCAATCTATGAATGGTAGGGGGGCATGTGTGATAAATCGTCAGAGTTTCCCAATTAAAAGAGTATATCTTATTATCTTTTAGCGAGAGTTTCAACGCTTCCACAAATCTTGACAATAACGTGGTAATATGTGGTTGCACTACATATAGAATGCCCTACCTTGGGTAGTCTTTTCAGAGACAAAGTAAGGCCAGCGTCTGAAGCTGCAGAAAGTTGCAGCTGACGTGGCACAAGTGTGAATTTCATTTAAAATATATTACAGATAAGTCTACCTAGAATTTTGCTAATAATCTGTATAAAACAATTGGATGTAGCGAGACCAATGATATCTTGATTCATTTGAAGGCCTATTTGATTTTGGATATAACCTTCACGTTATGCGCGGTTTGTGATCAGAATTGAGCAATATTACACTTTAGCATATTTGCCGAAAAAAGGAGTTTATTGTACCATGAATGATGACGATAGCTCTAGCCAGAGTAAGGGAAATGTTCACGTGGCTGGAGACATTCTTTCCAACTGTGTATTGAAAATCGGAAAAACAGCTTCCAAATGCATTAATTTTAACATCTTACATCATATGTTGATCTTCTTACCTCAAAAATATTTTGTGAAATGGTATTTGCGGCAAGTGCAGAGGCAGCGTAGAGTGGGTAAGCATCGACCAGAAAGGTAATCACGCCACCGAAGACCAAGATCGTTCTGCAGGATCAAACGGTTAGCAAATCGGGTCCATTTCTAACCAAACAGTGATTATATCAATGGATAATGTCTTTTGTCGCTGGTAGTTAGATCCGGAACTCTTCTCTCTTAAATGAAATCCATAGCTTCAAGTGGAGTAGTGAGTTGGTTCAGCTTACCCCATACCGAAAATAGCTGTCCTAATAATAGGAACAATCCAGTGAAATGACGTGTTTATAGTCCATCTAAACAAGAACAAGCCCACTGGAACTACAATTCCAACGAGAGAATGTGGATTGGACGACGTCTATAGATTTCACTAACAGTCAGGCCAAACAATAAGAGCTAGCTAATATATGGGGTTGGCGGTTGATGGCACAACGAAGACCCTAGTAACATTAGCCCAATTCCAATTCTCACGACGAAGAGCGGGAGTCCCCAGAGTTGCAACTATTTGAGAGTAATTATACTCTACCTTGATTTGAGACTATGCGGAGAAGTATATAGATGATGTGCATGTACTAGCGCCAAAACTTAGGATTTCTAGATAGGAGTAGCCCTATTATACTGAAATCAAGAAGTGCTTTCGAAAAGTAAGTCACACTTCATTGCGGTTGAGACACCCTGTGATAGGCAATCGTACAGTAGCTAGGTTTGTGTTGCCGAGCTTTAGATATCACTGATACAAATGGAGCACTTGCACGCAGAGCGAACTGGCATTGATAATTGACATGATTACTCAGTTCCTCAATATAGCTATGCTATACTCCTTAAATTCATTAAATTACCACCTCCTTAATTCCATCCCACTTGCTACAGATCCTCCCCTTGGAGTTCTGCCGCTCCGAGATGGGCTTCATTATCTGTGCTGTAATCCATATCGTTGAATTCACGATCTCAATCTGTTGTATTTCTCAAATTTGACTGAAGTAGTTTTGGAACCAACCTTGCGGATTGGAGCGGCTTCAATCCTTTGCAATAATCGACGGTAAAATTGCGACCATTCGCAGGGAGAGGATCGGTGTTGAATCCGTACTGATATCTGTCGTTGTACAGTACAGCCCCTATAAATATTATTGAATTGGTAATGTGAAGATAGCTAGACCAGTTAGCGCAACTCCGAAATCCCGACATGATGAAAGTCGGTAAGCTGTGTTGGAGAGTTTAACTTAGCCCAATTTAAGATAACGAGACCAATTAGTACTGAAACTCCGACAATCCGCACAGGCTGAAAGTTGACAGGCGGCTTTCGCATTCCGAAGAGTGGTAATAGATGTACGAGTGAATTTTGGGAAGCTCCGATTGGACGTCGAGTCGACTTCGACTAGGCGAAGATTTGGCCAATTAACCGTGCCGCTGCTCACCTGCGGGTTCCCGTGTGGCACGGCTAAGGTTTCTCGACCGGGGTCCGCGAATGCTAAAACTCTTTGACGCCTCCGGGTTCTTTCCGGGCTCCATTTGATTGGGGTGTGGGTATGTAAAGAAAGATGCTCCTCGCCGGAACTTTAATTATCGAAAATGAATCATGAGAGACATCCCCTTCTTCCACTTCCCGCTGCAGAGTTATGAAAAGACAGTCACTATGACCAAGTTTTAATCCCTCATTGGGTTTTCGTTCTTGACACCTGCGGCATCGTGCTTCAACAGTAATGGCATCAAAACCGATCTCTGTCGTTATCATTGGCAGCTCCCATGCAGGATTGTGAAGCAAGCCGCAACCTGCTTCGGAAACAAGCAGGATATCCGTTACGTTGATCAATCCATCAGACCAATGCTATTTCAAACTCGCAGCTCTACGGTTCTTAGACAAGACAGAAAGCTTACCTTGTAGAAGATATCTGTTCCCCATCCCCTAGACGTTTTGACCAACACCCCAAGGATTCTTTCAATTTCGTGTAGGGATTAGTTACGGGGATTGACGTCTCGAATCAAAGGTGTCACCGTTGCTAAATCAGTGAAGTCAAACGCGGCCTTGAATATTGTATTATCGTACAACTACCTCACCATCGCCTCCGGAAGTATAAATCCCGCGACAACCAGAAAATCCGGAATCAAAATTCCGTTCAAAGCGGATACTTTCGAAGATACACTGACAGCAATCCAGATCGCCTAAAAATAGCTCTAGGGTGCCACACATGTGGTCATTGACGGTAGCGGCCCTCTAGGAGGCGAGCTAGCCAGATAGCTTGCTGAAGCGATTTGCTCGAGGAAGGCATAACCCTAGGTACTAGAGCAGACACATTACAGGGGTAACTCCGCGCAGGGTGAAGTCTACAGGGTCACGTTTACGGAGCAAGAATATTGAGCTTCTGAAATCTGCAACTGTTAACAAAGCTTCCCAAGGACCATCTATAAGAAAATAGGTGATTGCCCTCTCTCTACTACTCAAGAAATAAAAGCTAACGTATATGTCTCCAGCACCGGGGCGGTGCCAAATGATCAGTTTATTCCAGAAAGCTTCTTTAATCGGCAAGGCTGGGTTCACGTCGACTCTCACTTCCGACTCGCGAACTGGTTCTAGAGTACTGTAACACGAATATTTACGCAATTAGAAACATCGCCTCCCATCCCTATCAATTATTTTCAATATTATTAGTGCAGGTATTTACCGTTGTATCAAATACCATTTCCTGCATCACGGAGGAGGACGTTTTTTTCTATATTTAGCTGAGGCCGAGAGAAGGATGATGATAGTGCCCGTGGGAAAATCAATCGGCATAAGACAAATCGGTAGATGGATTGTGCCGGGCCTCCTGGTTTGGTACTTTGAAAGGAAAGATTTCTTGGTTTATAAGGTGCATAAGCTCATCGTTGAGCAGATAAATCAATCAATTTCGATCCTTTCTCCAATTTTCTAAATACAAGTCTTCCGTTCTTGATTTCCTTTTGATTATTAAACTTTTAACCCCTGCTCGCTTCCCTGAGACCTTATTCTTCATGCTAACAGGCACTATTATACTTTAATATATGTACAAGACGATTCAAAATAAGAACTGGCTTAGTTTAATTGCTACTAATACAACAAAACACAAATATTTTATGCTGAACGGAGTTACGGCGAGAGATCCTCCGCGGATGATTTGCACTTCGAAGTTGTTCCGATGTCTACTCAGTAGAACACCTGACCTAATCGTTATAACCTTAAAAGAGAAGAAATGAAATGAAGAGAAAAGAAACGACCGTCCAGAAACATTCCACGTACACTAAGTCGATAATAATGATTCAGAGCCTTCTCCAAGTGAATTCTGCGGTCGTGGCCGCGAGCTTGCTACTTTTGATAATTTTCCATTATGTTCGAGTATACTTTCGTCAGGGACTCAGGAACCTTCCTGGGCCTTTATTTGCTCGATTTTCCTATTTTTATCGACTTTTCATGGTATACAAAGGTGACGGCCCCGCACAATATCGTAAAATCCACGACGAATTCGGACCCATAGTGAGAGTCGGGCCGAATGAAGTTTCTATCGCGGACCCTGCAATGATTCCTGTTATCTATGGGATAGGTAGCAAGTTTACCAAAGTAAGTCGTGCCTGATACTCGTTATGGTACCCTCTACTCCCTTTCAAAAACATGACGTTTATATTTTAATAGACTCCATTCTACGCCACTATGGCCCCAATTTACGAGGGCCAGGTACTAGACAGCATGTTTACAGCTCGCGATACTACCTATCACAAACATCTTAAGAACTCCGTATCCCAGATCTTCTCCATGACAAATATGAAAAACTTCGAAGTTTATGCCGATGAATGCACTCAGATATTTATCAGTGAAATGCTACATCTAGAGGGCAAGCCAGTGGACTTTTCAAACTGGCTACAATGGTACGCATTCGACGTGATCGGTAGTATCACCTTCCAAAGACGGTTTCGCTTTCTAGAGGAGAGGCGCGATGTTGATAACATGATCGGCAAAATTGATATGGGGCTCCAATATGTCAAAATCTTGGGACAGCTTCCATATTTGATTCCGATGCTGCAATGGGCACTTTTAAATAAGTATATTCAACGCATAAATATATTCCCAGACACATTGGACAGATTCACGAAGGTGGGACTATTGATAATCTTCGCAACATAGCCACCCAGCTTAACTCACATCGGTTGCTCTATAGATCACTGAAGAAGAGATTGAGAGGTATGACAATAGTACTGCAGCTAAAGACACTAAGCGCACTGATTTTCTCGCGCAGCTGAGAGAAAAGGAGAAAAAGTCGGGAAGAATCTCTCAAACGGATATGGTAAACCATCTATCTAACAATCTGTAGGTCTTGCCTTACCAAATATTCATGACTTGTATCAATATTTCCCCAAATTTGCAACTACTGACTATTACCTCTCATGTCAGACTGGCGGGAAGTGATACAACTGCAATATCGCTACGTGCTATATTTTATTACATAGTTCAGGATCCCCATGTCTATACTAAACTTCAAAATGAAATAGACGAAGCCGACAGAAACAACATGCTCTCTGAATATATCACATATGAAGAGTGCCTGAGAATGCCGTACCTGTGAGTTTTCAAGAAAGTGATGTGATTGTATCTGACAAAGCTGTCGGGGAATATAGACAAGCAGTAATGAAAGAAGCAATGAGATTACACCCCGGGGTCGGTTTTCCACTAGAAAGATTCGTACCTCCAGAAGGTGCTGAAATCTGTGGACGAAGACTACCTGGCGGTACAAATGTCAGCATTTCAGCTCCTGTAATACACCACAACAAAGAAGTCTACGGTGAAGATGCCAATTTATTCCGCCCAGAAAGATGGTTAGAAGCACCTTTCGAGGAGTTGAAAGCGATGAATCGATATTTTTTTGCAGTAAGCCAATTATATTGTCTCTTGAAAACATAGTTATTGACTAGCATTACCTCACAATCAGTTTGGATACGGTGCACGAACTTGCATTGGTAAAAACATCTCCATCATGGAGATGGGAAAATTTGTTCCGCAAATATTTCGGCATTTCAATGTTTCGTGGGCTTCGCCTGCGCCTGAGTGGATAACACATGCTGCTTGGTTTTGGAAACAGTCGGGTCTGATAGTACGTCTTGAAAGACGAAAATTCGGCAAAGGACCTTGATGTGATATGATGCTAGGAAGCATTATGGCTCATAGCGTTGACAATGTTTGAATTCCATTCTTAAAGTGAGCCTGTGTTTCACCGCTCGTGGGAAACACCAGCATAACAACCGTATGTATCGCTATGCAGTCAAATATTGGCACTTCGCTACTCTGCAAAGTTCAATCTTTCTTATGCATTTAACGGCTTGGACTGAAAATATTTAAGAATACAAATCCAAATTTCAATAGCTGGATATCTACACAAACAACCACCGCCCACATGTAACCAGACGTATATTTCAGGTATCATCATGTAGAACACCCACTCCCAACGGCCTCAAAAAGATATAAATAATATTAAATGTCACAAATTAGCGGTTAGAGGAAAGTATAGTAGGCTTATCAATTGGATATACACCTATTCATTGTTTGGTGTCGCCTGTTTCTTCTATTTAACATGGGAACTTAATGTTTACGCACCTCAGCATGTTGTATCATCCAGGCACTAACCTTTTACAGTACATAACCAACAGAGTACACATTAAAACTTTGACTCAAGGTTCCCACTTGCAGAGACGATGCGGACCATGGACCTGACTCACCTACAAGCCCTGGAGGTGATGGACCCAACACAACTAGCCCCGTAGCGAACACCAGTATTTGCAGCAGTTGACATCAAGATGGACTGACAGAAAGCGAAGAACAAAACCTCGGCCTCTAGGCGCCGCCTGGAATAGTGGTCTATCTAGATGCACCCGGGGAGCAGAAGAAACTAATCGCTTGTATCCGCTAAGATAGGAATTGTTAAGCTTTTAGGATTGATAGGCGTAAGGGGAATAAATAGATATATGGGACTAGCTCTCTTACTTATCATATAAAATAAAATAAAATATTAACTAAAATTACTTAAAGAGTAGTAACAAATAAATATATATTTTCTGGTTTTTAGAAGCTGATATTTATATCAAATCTTGAATTATAAAAATAAAAGTATATTATAATATAAAAAGACAAAATTTTTTGTAGCATCAAAACTATTGAACAATATAAGGTTTAGAAAAGCAATCACATATGATCCTTGAATTCCCGCCTCCGCTACCTTAATAATCCCAGGAGCCACTCCTAGGATGTTGAATACAGCGCTCACATTGCTACTTTTCAACATTCCAATCAAAAGTTCAACTGAAGCGCGAGGTAAGCCGAGCGGCAGCACAGCAAATACAACCCTCTCCGCCTGCTGTTTGCTGAGACTTTGGTCGAAAACAGCATTGTAGATATCTAGGCCTACAGCACCACCGAAACTGCGGACCGAAACGAGGAATCGGATCGCATGTGAGATCAGGTGTGCAGGTGTTGATAGCTACGTGACGACGACCAGCCCGTTGAGTGCTATACCGGATCCGAATCCTAGAAAAACACCGTAACCCCACACATTATTGGCCCAGGTCGGCCCATTGCCTGCCATTAGAGAATTATAAATTACCAAGCTGAGCATTGACAATCAGTCGTAAAAGGAACCGTGCTTGCGTTCTTTTAGGGGTCTCAGGTCTCGTTATATGTAGAAAACGGTTCTTTCTAACTCCGGGAGGTCTGGATTAGAATTTATCAGCTCGTATCTCTAGATCTGTATCTGGTGATATATATCTGGTGTCGGCGCTCAAAGCTTGTCGAATATTAGTACAAAGTTGAATGTATACAACTAAAGCCTTGGCAGTGGGGCAAAGAAATAATCATTATATGTTTGTCGGTCAAACTGATTTCAAGGGTGATTGTCTCGTTTTGTTGGGTTGATTGTTGGACACGTTCAGTTTTTCAGCAGGTTTTCTAAGATATGTGACTCGCAAATGGGTAGGGTCATAAGAGGATGTTTGCATTCCCAACACAAGAGGATAAAGACTGAATCAAATTCTTCATCATGCTTTAGTCAAGAGGACTGGTCTGAAATATTCAATATCCTCAGCCCTCATCCAGGCCATGCTTCCTGGACTTATCTATGTTACAAGACGCTACTTACATGAGAAGTGTACATACGCACGCTGTGCGTATAATATAAGTGCGGATGATAGGACACTACGTAGGGCTGCTTGAGGAGCAGCAGTGATCAAATATGAGTTGTTATTAAGAAAAAATGTAAAAATACTATAGATTTAAAATTTAAATATCTTATGGATGGAGAATTATTAGAGAGAAAGTTTAGATATTGGTGTAGGGCTAGGTTGAGGTATTTTCGATTAATATTGTTATTCTGGTTAAGTCTAAGCTGTCAGCCTTATAAGTAGTTATATGCTATTTATTTTATGCGCCTTGGCACTGGTATTTTGCAGAAACGGGTTACCATGGGTTGCCCATGAAACGGGTTTTGGGATGGGTCGCAGGTCAGGGGTCTATGGATTCGGATTTTGGGTGATACTATCTATCTAATTACCCATTCTCGGGTTATGACGATATCTACATATTCCGAAACGATAACACCGGTTACCGCTTTAATCCCATAATCCGCGCTTTGCTCTAGATACCCATCTCAGTGAGCATTAAGCACGCTGAGTGTGACTGACCATACGAGGCCTTCTCAAGCCGCACACGCCATACTCAGACCTCACAAGATGATCTGTGAACAGATCAGTTACTAATTTGTAGAAGTGGACTCCAGCCAATCACCGACGCTCTCGCTTGATGCGGCGATCCATAAAATCCGAGATTCGTACGCAGTACGGAGTTTAATAAAAATACCAAAGGCCGCACAAAGTCCGTTTGACATCATAGTGTCCTGATAATAACTAAAATGACAGAGCCAGCTGAATTACCTCCATCGTTAATATAATCCATTAGATTCCAACTGTTCGGAAGCGTCTTATTGGAGTTCAATACACCTATACACCTATTCACGGAAATCCATTACAGTATCAATATCAGAAAGGGGGAGACTTCAACGTCACGTTCTATGTCAATTCTGAGGATTCTAATATGTGGAGGTGGCTGTGCTGGGCCTGCGCTCGCCTTCTGGCTTGCCCGTGCTGGCCATCAGGTTGTGTTGGTCGAACGATTCCCGGCCCTGAGAGCGTCCGGTGCGCAGGTAGACCTCCGTGCGCAAGGAATTGAGGTTATAAAACGCATGGGACTTTTAAATGCCGTTAACAGTAAGCTCGTGGACGAAGCTGGAGTGTCTTTTGTCAATTCCCAAGGCGAGGTTAAGGCAACTATCATGGCCAACACCTCTGGCAAAGGCACCCAGTCCCTAACGTCGGAATTTGAGATTATGCGTGGGGACTTTGTCCGGATACTCTATAATGCGACAAAAGACAATGTGAAGTATGTATTTGGAAAGACTGTTGAACTCTTTGAAGAAAACGAAAAAGAGATTGTGGTGCACTTCTCCGATAAGACGTCGGATACCTTCGATCTACTAGTCGGAGCGGATGGGCAAGGGTCACGTATCCGCAAAGTTATCTTACCAGCTAGATCTCCAGAGCCTTATCAAAGACTAGGGATATATATGGCCTACTTTTTTATTCCGCGCACTGAGAGCGATAATAACATTCGCAGAACATATCACGCCCCCGGCGGCAGAATGATCATGCGAAGGACTCACAATCAAACAGAAACACAAGTCTATTTCATTCTCAAGGACGATTCCTTGGATGCTTCACTCATACCCGGGAAGGATATTGAGCAACAGAAGAAGTTCTGGGCGAAACGATTCCACAACGCCGGATGGCAGACCGATCGATTTCTTGAGGCTATGAAGACTACTCAAAGCTTCTATTGCCAGGAAGCACTACAAGTGCGCTCGGAGACGTGGCATAAAGGCCGGGTGGTTCTTCTTGGGGATGCCGCATACTGCCCATCTCCGTTTAGTGGCATGGGTACGACAGGGAGTCTGGTCGGAGCTTACGTCCTAGCTGGTGAAATTAACCGAAGTTCCGATGACTTACCAGGCGCGTTTAAAAAGTATGATAAAACAGTACGACCTTTTATTGAAGAAATTCAAAAGATTAACCCTTTTTTGCTGCGACTGGGCATTCCCGATACTGCATGGGGAATTGCTATTCTACATTTCGTTGCAGGATTGCTCTGTTATCTTCGCATACCATATCTGATAGCAAGATTCTCAGAGACAGAAAAAGGGGGTTGGAAACTACCAGATTATGATGAGCCAAAGCAGGTTTAGATAGAGCGAGGGCAAGGATGACCACGATAACCAGTGTATTTGCTCGGCTGCAACAATTTTCACGGGAGTCCAGTTCATTCAGTAGTTTACATATACGTATTTTCTGAGGTTTTTACCATATAAAGAAAGAAATTTTTATAAAGTGAATTCTAGATACTACTAAGTCTTCAGCTGTGTGAGAAACTACGGGAATGGAATTCATACTACTTCTTACCTCTGTTCACGCTGTATTATTCATTCTGACGGGCCATAAGTCTAGTCCTGTCTTAATGAAAAGGGGACAGATGATGGCATCGTGGACACTGTTCCATGAAATAAAGAGAATAAGTAAAGCACCTCCCTGGATTATTTGTTCAAGGTCATTCTGGGTCGACTGGTTGCTAGCTGACATGAACAAGAGGAGAGTTTAAGGGACTAGAATTTAATTTAATTATATCAGATGTGCAATGAATTATTTTTGTCTGTACTATAGTTTAGAAGATGGCTTATTCTTATGCAATCAACTTGTGTGGACTCTTCGTCGTTGATTGAATGGATATACTGACTAGTGTAAGCGATTAAATGCACCTAGTATAGACTATGTAGTAAGGTAGAATAAATAAGATAATAAGATTTGAACTTTATCTCCTTGATAGCTAGAGCTTTGGTTGGTGTTTTAGCTTCTAAATATGAAATATCCTTCCTATTACATATAGCTCTCTTATATCTTCAGAAGCGTATAATTGAATACTAAGCTATCTTTTAAAATACTTTTATATTATGACTTCTTAGACCGAATAGAGAAATGAAAATTAGAGATTTTCAACAATACAATGTAATCGGTATGCCACCCGCCCATGTAAGTGACCGGTCATTGTAAACGACCCGTCCACTTCTGCCTAAAAACGCGTTCTATTTTGATTTGAAATCTTAATTTCTGTGAGGCCTAGCAGCAGCGAGGCTGCAGGCTCACAGAGGCTTATAAGCGTGCCAACCCTGGAATTGGGCAATGGCCCAATTACCTCAGTATTATTTTTTGGCATTTAGAGGTTGGCAGTGCCAAGGAGCCTTACAATTTCTAACCTAATATAATAATTATATCAAAAAATTAAGGATTAGTATGATTGGGGAATTGGGGTCTTATGTCTGAGAATGCTGCACTTACTACACTAAAATTGGCAATGTATATATATTTAAGAGACTAGAAGCTCAGGCTTAATTAAGTAGTAGTAGTAGTATTTTCAATACTTTAATGGATTGATGTAAGGACCGAAACAACTATAATCAATCCTATCATCAGACTGCTCAACATAATCAGATTAAATAAATGGGTCAGAAGCTTAAACACAATTAATACGAAGTATGACTAAAATATAACTTAACATGATGTTTGTCAGATCACCAAATGTTTCAGCCCCCATCAACATAGCATGGTGTTTGAGGTAAGTATCACTATATCATGCTGGCACATGGCTATAATGTTTATCATTATTATGCTATTTAGGTCTTTGATTCCTTTATAATCCCATGCAAGAGAAATTTAAGTCTTAAAAACAGTTCAGTTCAATGAGTTTTCTCTATAAGCTGTTCAATGAGCGTAGCTTCCGACCACTATGCAGAATTCCCAAAACTCTTCATTGACCATTTTCCTGGTGGTCCAACGATCCCACAATAATCATTTCAACTGTCAGGTTTGAGATCACACATACATAAAGGTGAATAATGGAAGATGAGACACGTTCAACTCCGCACAGGAAGTCCGAAACCTGCACGCTTAATAGAATTATCTCTTGACCTTGTTTGCTGCGATATTTGGTAACAGATTTGTGGGATCGGGCCAGTGTCTAGGTTGCTTAATAAATCAATAAAATTGGATTTATTAATTTATTAAAAGCCAAGGTTTTTAAATACCGTTCAACGGCGCGCGCTAGATTGCACTAGCCTGCTAACACTTACAAACCTGTATTAAAATACCCCACTGGACTAGCAGTGGGGATGATTCTGATATAATATTGGTTGAATTAAAACATTGATTGGGGGGCTACTGAAATACTTCCCTTCCACCTAAGCAGTGGATACCTCACCCAACAGATACACCAAAGCATTATGTTGGTGGATGCCTAGTCGGTGAAGCGAAGGCGAATCAGAATTACGAAGACCCGACTCAGAGGCCAACAAGATGGCGCGGGGTAATTTTCGTTCCCTCAATCATGTGTTTCCGGCCTACTATGTTTTGTTGTCCCAGTACCGCACTAGCGGGGTCTGAATTTGAAGACTCAGCTTTCTCCACACATATTTAAAAGGCGTTGATCTTCCCCTTGGGTTAAAAGTAGCCTTTTACGAGTTTTACGTCTAGCTTAGCAACGTCTGTATATGCTGACGACCCGCAATGGCACCTAACCTGATTTTTGGAGCCGGTGGCATCGGCACAACTGCAGACTCCTTTACCTATACATGGGATACCCCAGCGAAGGTGTCTGAGCTTCTCCATGTGCTTCAAATGCTTGGCATTCACGAACTTGACTCTGGAGCCTCATATCCACCCGGAAATCCGTGGAATAGTGAAACACTTCTTGGTGCGAGTCAGGCAGCGAAAAAAGGATTTATCATTGACTCGAAAATTTTGCTTCCCAAGCAAGGCCCATCACTGAATGCTGAGAATATGGCCGCTAGCATTGATCGTACATGCGAACTACTGAGTGTAGATAAAGTTAGAACTTTATACGCACATATGCCGGATCCATCTGTCTCTTTACGAGAACAGGCGGCAAACTTTCATCAGCAGTTCTTGGAAGACAAATTTGAGCGAGTCCGTTATTCGTATTCTATGCGATCTCTATGCTAATCATATCTTAGCTTGGCCTGTCAAACTATTCAGCTGAACAAATGGGTGAATACTTCGAAATATGTGAACAATACAACTATGTGAAACCTTCAGTCTATCAAGGCTGTTATAATGCCTTGTATAGAGGAGTAGAAAAGAATTTGTTGCAAATCCTTCGACAACATCATTGTGCATTTTACGCTTATAGGTATGTCATGGTAAATTTCGAATTTATGTTGACACATTCCGTTTATGCCACTTCGAAAGTTTGGTCACTAAAAGGTACTTAGCCCACTTGCCGGTGGCTTCTTGACAGGCAAAGTAACATTTGCGTCAGTCAGTCCGGATCCCAATAACCTTAAACGCACACGATGGAAAGGTGCAAGCGTCATGCCGCAATATCAAACGGCTTTTGATAAGCCACCTATGCATAACGCCATTCGACGTTTGGAAGTGATCTGCCAAGAGGCAAACCCGAAGCTGACTCTGCAGGAAGCGGCGCTACGTTGGCTCGTGTACCATTCATCATTGCAAGATTGTGATGGAGTTATTATAGGTGCTAAGCAAATTGAGCAGCTGAAGTCTAATGTGGCGGATATTCGAAGGGGTCCGTTGGAAAACAAAGAGGCAAAAGCTATCAGCGATTTATGGGCCGCTATCGACGAGGTAGAGGATAGCCTATTTTGACTATTGCTTCGGTTAAAAGCTGATTGCGCTTCTCGCTGTCAAGAAGAGGCCTGTAATATACATACATTGAGGCATGACTGGAGATGGTTCCCATCCTTAGTAGCTATATCAAAGATAACTAAATTCTGGATTCAGACATTAGGCCAAGTTAAACTTGTCTCTTCAGCTATCAAGTAATCACAAATATATATTATTACCATCGGTAACGGTTTCATGAGTGTGAAGTATATATCACTCTCTTGTCTTAGCGAAAGCACAAATATGGGTTAAATTCAGCTCCGGGTCTTTAACTTACTCGGGCACAGATTGTCGATAGAAATATCCCAAGGTTTTGCTATTTTTTGCTTCGAGAGATACTGACTGTCAAGGTTGATTGTTTGTGAATATTGCTTTAACTTAATACGGAGGGGAGCGAATTATCCGGTAAGGAGTGTTAGGGTTTGGCAGGACAACTCCGGCAAGAGATATATGTCTACAGGAGATCCTCAATCTCCCCATATTGATCATGGTTTTTGATAGAAAATATTCTATCAAATATAAATCAATTAATTTAGAAATTTAGATTTATAAATCGAAACTTCTTTCTATTTAATTTTAATTCTTTACTCTAAATATATATAGTTATGAATAGTTAATTGAATAAATAAATTAATTAACTTGTATTTATCTAGTATAGGACTAATGTTTGTTAACAAAATTAGATCAACAGACTAGTCAGTTGATTATGCATTGACGATAGACTATATATTCAGAAAAAAGAAAGAAACTTAGATAATTTAATATAGAAGAACCCCATCTATATTATATTTAAGGTCAAAATGGTTATTTAATATAATTTATGAATTTCACCCCAAAAACAAGGATTACTATTCATACTAATCCAATGCGAAAAAGTCAAGGTTGTTCCTGGCGACTAACGTGTGCAAGCCAGTCTCTATCAGGTTCATTTTGTGCAGTGTCTTCGGCAGAGAGACCAATTTCATTTCGACGCACAGCATTAGCTCAACTGCAGTAATACGATTTTAGCACCACTGGGGACGAGAAAAAACTGGGAAGATCCTTCACGAACATGTCCGGCCGCTCGAGTGACGAAAATTGTCCGCCCCGCTCATACTCCTTCCAGTAGTGGATGTTGGCGGCCTGATCGGCCCAGTCCCGGGGGCACTTGCGCATCAGTTGTATTAGAATTGAAATACCTTTGCGCAATCTAGGAGTAAGGAAACTGAACTTACATGAAGCTGCTCCTTTGCGTACATGCTTGCTCCAGTCGGGACAGATACGTCCACTTCAAATGTCTTGTCCGCTTCTTGCATGCCGCGACCAAAGGCTTCACGATAGAATCATAGACCAGGTGTCGCACCCTGAATCCAGTGCATCATAACCAGTGTAATGATATCTGTATCACTAAAGGCCTCATACACATCGCCCCAGTCATGGAATTTTTCGACAAACCACGCCAGCAAGCCAACAGTAGAATCGCCAAGTGCGAACCCCAGCGTTTGAGGCCGCGTCTTCTGCTGTTCTAAATAGCCACTCTGGTCAGTCTCAAAGTTCCGGCGCACCTGCAAGGCCTTATTCTCGAACTCCGAGTATGTGAAGGCGGATAAGCACCAGCGCAAATAGGCACGGGAAGCCGACCAGAGCGATAGCGGAGGCACAGGAAACATGTTCAGATGCTGCGCTCGCACTACTTTAGGATACTGAATAGCGATGGAGCGGTGATAAAGGAGCCAAAATCGCCACCCTGTGTAACAAAACTTGGATAACCTAGGACATCAGTCATCAGTATCTTGTAAGCACGCCAACCCCTGACTTCGTCGGAGCAGGAGAAAAGCCGAAACCTGGGATCGAGGGAGCGATGCAATGGAAGGCTGGATCAGCCGCATCTTTTGGCTCAGTAAGCGGGTGAACAATTCGGACAGCTTCTACAAAAGAACCCGGCCAACCATGCGAAAATAAGAGGGGAATCGCATTTGAGCGGGTGGATTGGCTGTGAGTATAGTGTAGCACAAGAGGACCCTAGCCAGGAACATCAACTTTCACCAAGAAGTGGCTGAAGGCAGCATTCAGGTGGCGCTGACGCTTCTAGATCAGAAAACTGTTCTTCCCTGAGTTGGCAGTCGCCAACTCACCTCTTCCTCTCCCCAAATTGTACTTGTCCCTCCAGAATTCAGCCAACTGCTTCACGCATGAAACCTTAGCACCCTGGGCCCAGTTGCCCTCCCCAAAGTCAGTCTGCTCGTCTGGATAACGAGCCAGGGCCAACTTTTGCTTGGTCAGCTCCAGCAACTCCCCATCCACGCTTATGGTGTAGGGCATGGGAACGTTGAACTTCAAGTCGGCCATCGGGATAGGAAGTTTCAAGCCCATATTTCAGTGTGTGCGGCTTCAAGAGGATCAAGGACTAACTAGGCGAGCCAACTCGGGATTGAGAAATTTCGAAATAGTAATTAAGAGGATTTATCGATTTGAAAGTACGAGGAAGAAGACGATAGAATAGAGAGATCGATATCGTGTCTAGGTATCTCGGATAGATGCCCAGAGCGGGAGACTCGCAGTTGCATACAGCACCAAAAGTACAAGACGGCCTTTTCATTTTTATGCAGCCGCTCCAGAGACCAGTAAATGCGTCGTCATCTTCAACACTCGCCTGAGCACAGCTCCTGGGTGCTGAAGGCAAGTGATCAGCAGCGAGACGCCTTGTCGAACCGATTGGACGTGACCTATTGATTGCACCTCAGGGCAATTCGAAGCATACTGTAAATGGCAATTGGAAGCACGCCGCAATTGCAGCTAACAGGAGGTGCAATTACAAGCGCTATGCCGGTTTTGGACAAGAGTGGGCCTCACCGGTAACGTCCTTGGCTCGGTCCTTGGCCCGATCATTTGGTTACGTTAGACCGCGCTAAATATATTAAAAAAGGAATAAAGTCTTTTAAAAACTAAAAATCTATATATCTAAAGATTTTTAAAGAAATTAAATTTTTTTTATTAATACTCTTTTATAATTAAGTATAACAAGTGGCATGACGCAAAATAATTGATGATGTGAAAATAAAAATTTCAATGTAAAAACCTCTATTGTCCCTAACTTGATTTAGTCTGCTGCAGTGCGGAAGCTCGATCGGTGCTTTCACCGAAGGTTCAGTTTCCACATAAATCGGTTATTCCACCGAATTTGTAGAAGCCAAACGAGTCTCCAGTGCTCAAGAGATCTTACATTGTCCAACATGAGTAGTAGTAACAAGCGCTCAAGGCTTAGTGGAGATGGAGTTGCATCCAATCGCTCCCAGACCAGCGCGAATGCCGCCGTAAAGCCACGGCTAACTCGGGCTTGTAAGGAACCTCCCCGACAACACATTCTTGGATGATCAGGCTAATCTAGTTAAGGTGCCGAGTGCAAGAAGCACAAGATCAAATGCTTTGTGCAGCCCGGTCAGACAGCATGCAACAAATGTTTGAAGAGCGGTGTTCATTGCGTCCCTCACAACTTTGCCCAAAAGTATATAGACGAAGATGCTGTGTAGGCATTCAAAATCCCTCTCATATCAAGCATTTCTCATGGTCACAGGTGGAAAGCGCAAGCATCAGCGACGATTGAACGCCTCCAAGATGCTGTCCAACATCTCTTGCACCACAATAATTTGCCGGGGCTTACTGAGGGTACAATATCTGCGCTGCACCCACTGTCAGAACGGGACCACGAAGTATCCAAGCAGACACTGTCGCCGTTTAGCACAGTTCACCCGGAATCTGTCGGCGGCAACTTCACCCCTGAAGGCCCATCAGTTGGTCTCCGCGGGCATCAAGATGATTCAGACCTTATCCCCTTCCCGATGAACAATCTTTACAATCTCACCGACCCAAACAATTCTCAGCTGATCCGCGTTGATCCCGCCGACGTCAACGGGCCCGACTTCATTAGCCAAGGTGTCCTTCCAGTCGCCGAGGCAGAATTACTTTTTGATCACTACCGAAACTACATCAATCTCCTGCTGTGGGATGGAATGCTCTGCTCGCACAAGTCCCTACACGAGGCGAGGGAGTCGTCGTCCTTGCTAGTAGCAGTGGTACTCACCGTTGCTGCTCTGCATATTCCTAATCGAGAGCAGTCTCTACATACCACATATGGCGCATTCGTGAGACTGATGAGAGGGTCATGTTTGTTACGCTGCCAGAACCTGGATGTGATCCGTGCTCTGTGTATCGGGGCTTTCTACCTTACAAGCCTGAGCTGGGCGCTCAGCAGCCGAGCTGTACGAGTGGCAACAGAGATGAACCTTCACAAATCATCTCTGCAATTTGCTCGGGGCTCTCTCGAGTCCTACGAGCGCGTGCGACTCTGGTACGTCCTCTACGTTTGTGATCATCAGTTTGCGTTGGCGTACGGGCGTCCGCCCTTGATGCATGAAGACGCAGCTATCCGCAATGCTGAAAAGTTTCTAGCCAGTGGTTTGTCTTCAAAGGGTGACAACAGCCTTGTCGCCCAGGTTAAGCTGTTCCGGATTCTGGCGAGCGGGTACTTCATGCATGGCTGTGACCCCGACCTCGAGCTTAGTACACTAGATTTTGAGCAACTGAAAGAGTTCGACATATCCGTGGATCAATGGCGTCTCGAGCACCGGTTCAAGGAAGTCGGGTCTGCAAGAGACAGTTTGATTCCACCCACAGCAAATACTCTCTACTACCACCTCGCCCGCTTTCAACTCAACTCGGTAGCTCTCAGAGGCATTTCAGCAAGGGAAACTTCTCGGGATGCCACCCCTAGTCTCAACATGAATTGGGATAGACAAGAGGCGTCCAACATTGCCATCATGACCGCCATGAATACGGCGAAGCTTATTGTCGACGATGGTAATCTTCAAAAAGCGTTTATCAGATTACCCATCTTCATACACGCCATGGTTGCAGTCTGTGCATCATTCCTCCTCAAAATGGCTGTCGTATTCGGCGAGCCTGATTCTGGCAATGTTGGCACGCTCCATCTTCCCAAGGATCTCACTCAGTATGGCTTGAACTTTCATACAAAGACAGCACTGTCAAATGTGGAGCACCTGGTACGAGTGCTAGGCCAGCTAGCAGACAACGCAAGCCAGCGGCACGTCGCGAGACAAGTTGTCACAGGGTTGGTGGAACTGCTACAACGGTTCTCAACCAGCCGGGATACAAACAGCTACCTATACTTATTGCCGCGAAGCAAGGACCTGTTATCTGTGCCAGTGAAAGGGTCAAAGCGAGAATGGACTGCAGGGATCGAAAAAGGGGCGTCAGATCAGAGGCACAGTTGTGGCATCGATTGCACGTACCTTGATGTGCCAGACAGCGAGGGCAATGACACGGTACAATCTGACAACGCTGGCCAGCAAGATCCATTTGATCTTACAGGCGACTTAGACTGGCGCTTTGACGATGGCTTCCTTTTTGGAATTGAAGGCATTGATACTGAAATGACATTTCTGTAAACCTGATTAATATGGTGCGTTGAAGGAATGTTCCTTTCAAAGATGTACTATATGTTGGGGATAAGAATTACAGTGGATGCAAGAGAATTTGCCTACTTCCGGGTACAATTCACGACTCTTGGTACAAAATATCCCATAATGTGTCCATGTATGATGTTACTATTTATTACTATATCATATGTAAAGCTGAATACTATTTATAAGTGTATTCAAGGGTCTCCGCTGGCGTGGAAATACATTAGTCGAGTTATTAGCTGTTGCTGGGCTTTGAATCCTTCCCTCAAAGCACTATCTTCATAAATAATGAAGCATTTTATATTTGTTTGAAGCAGTATTATACACGTTGCAAAAGCAGCGCCATGTCACGTAAAACTTTTTTGGATTACTTGGTTGGCAAATACTTTTGCATCACTGTTTTATATGTACTCCTATTAATAACGACATCTTTCATATTTACATCCAGACTAGTGAGTATGGCAGCCTATTGGACCATTAATTGCGCAAGATACAGCCCCTGAGCTGCAACGTGGAGAGATCAGAGGGCGAAGCATGGATCTGGGCCCTGCCGGTGCATCGAGGACATGTGCAGGCTGCGCAAAGTGAGATGATTAGTCAGAGGGTTGATTGGAGAGCACAGGCGTTAGAGTTTTCGCTCGCTTGGTTGATTTTATTTATTTGGTTCATTTGCATTCGTTTATAAATTTTCATTGGTTCACCTTCTCCTGTGGCTGCGCCACGTTGTACATAGCTCTTGCGGGCTAGGGCACATCCCTGCATAGCGGCCTTATTAGTCAGCCCACTGCAACAGGTAAATGAATACTACTCTACTATTATCTTGGAACATGGCTGTTTTCTCAACATGCGATTACATTTGGTACCTAATTCCTCCCATCAAACCCCCAGACCATCGAGTGCCTAAGTCCTAGACCTTCGTGTTTACCTCCTGTGCTTCCCTGCGGGCTCTCAGTTCGCCAGCCATGGCCGTGGCATGATCAGTCCTCTGAACAGGGTGTTTCCTGAACAAGCATGCAAATACCGCCGTGCAGATACAGAGCACACCAAGCCAGCTGGTAGTAGTCACAAAGCCTGGAATGTAACGAGGTGCATCCTTATCCGGCCATAACCAGGATGAGTAGATGGATGAAGCATTGCCAATTGCATTAATGAGAGCAATAGCAATAGCTCGCTTTGCCGCAGGCTGGGGAATGACATCTGACACCCACGTCTTCACCAATGGAGAGCAGCCGTATATTGTGCCGAAGGCGAAGATGGTGAGTACGTACTGGGCCATCCTGTCTTGGACCGTAGTCACGGCAATGAATAAGACGCAGCCGAGGCCAGACAGGCCGGCGATAAACTGCCACTTGCGCTGGTACCTGTCTGCCAACCAGCAGCATGCAACTACGTAGACCAGGGCGGCCATGTAAGCAGGAATGGTATGGTCTACTCATCAAGTTCAGTAATTGCAATCCGACTTAATAGTGATGGTAGATCTTACATTGACCAGACGGCCCAGTCCATCCGAAGCTTTTTACGAGTGTAGGAATAAAGTACTGCATCGTCTGGGCTCCAGTCACGAGGACGAAGAGCAGGCATTGAGCCCACACTCTCCAGTCGCTGCACGTCATCTTGAACGCGACCCAGTGAGGAATATTCTCAGCTCCGTTACCTTGGGTTAGGTCGATACCGTCAGCTGCCAACCTGTTACAGGCAAGTATGCTCTCCTCTTCGGTCAAGAACCGCTTGCTGTTTGAGGGGTAGTCGGGCATGAGAAAGTAAATGGCGATGGCTGCGCTGACTGACCCAATCCCCTCAAGAATCTATAACGGTTAATAGGCTGCGATAATGGGTAGGAGAGAGTTGAACTGACAAAGAGCCATCTCCAGCCCGGTAGACCAGATACTCCATCCATATGACTAGTGATTATACCCGCAAGGAGGCCAGAAATTGCTCCAGCAATTGGTACTGAGGTGTATAGCACAGCATATCGCGTTGCTAATTCATATCGCCGATACCATGATGAAAGGAAGAAAGCACATCCTGGCGCGAAACCGGCCTATGGAGGTGATCAGAAAGGTTCCCTGACGGATTTTGTTTTTCACACACCTCGGCAATACCAAGTAGGAATCGCATGCCGGTAAGTTGCGCCCAGTTCTGCGTCGCTCCCATAAGTGCGGCTAATGTCCCCCATATGAGACCCAATCCAGGAAGAAACACGCTGGGCCTGACACGAGTCAAAATCATGTTGGCTGGGACCTCAAAAATGAGGTAGGACACGAAGAACATGATCACAATGATGGAGTATTGAGAAGAAGAGAGACCAAAGTCATCCTCTAAACCGCCAGTTTTGGCATTGCTCGAAATACCATTTAGTAAGAGAGCGGTGCGATACTCATATGATCCTTCACATACCTAATGTTGGCTCGGTCAAGATAGCCAAGGAGATAGAGCACCCAAGTGCACGGAAGGATGCGCCAGTCAAGCTTGCGCACAAGTCTCCTCTCCTCTGGCTTGCCATCCACCCACTGAGCTGCAATTTGCCTGGCCTCAGCGATGTCGGCATCTGCCGCATCTTTAACATGAAACTCGGCGCCGTTCTCACTAGACTTGACAGAGGCGACGGCGGAGACTCGCTCCATATGCTGGGTGAGTTTGGCTTCTTTTTCCCCAGAGTGGGACATAATGACAGGCAACTTCAGAGGGTTGAAGAATGAAGTGATGGAATAGAATAATTTCATGAGTCATAATGGTGCGTCGAGGGCACCCTTATATAACTAATCGCAAATTGCTGCACCGCAGTCTCAGTTCTCAGGAATGCATCGACTTGATGCCAAGCACGGAGTACTTCCCCCACAGTTAAATGGAGCGCGTACGTGGAGATCGGCGAAGGTGCCGTGCCCCACTGCAGGCACTTTTATCGACGTTAAGAGATGCAGGTTAGCCGATTGCTTGACCCAGAACATCGGCAAAACCGCCGTGTACTGCACTTTTCCCGCGATATCAACAGATCAATCACTCTGTATCATTTCTCTACTTATAACATCTATCTTTCTCTTCCATATACATACTCCTCCATTCAAGGCCGCCTCCTCCTCTTCTCCTTCAAATCATCATATTCGTTCTTCTTAGATAAAAAATAAACCATTTCGCGATGGCTGGGGCAATCGAACCACCTCAACCCCAACTACCCCGACGTCCACGCATTGCGGTTACATTGGGTGATCCGTCCGGTATTGGTCCTGAGCTGATTGCCAAGCTCCTTAGTAACCCAGCGAATTGCCAGAGGGCCGACATTGTTCTTCTAGCTGATGAGACTGAGTTTCAATCCGCTAGAGCTGATGCAGGAGGTGTGGATGTCGCTATTTCTCCCGGCGCTGCTGGGCCTAATAGAATTCAAGTGCTTGACGACAACAGCGCCGGGCGATATTTATCTACGCAAGGAGAGGTTTCCAAGGCCAGCGGGGCACGCAGCATCCATCAATTAAAGAGAGCATTGAAACTGGTACAAGCCGATGAGGTTGACGCCATCGTCTTCGCCCCATTAAATAAGAGCTCTCTGAAACTCGCGGGCATGACAGAGGAAGACGAACTGCGATGGTTCGCCAACCAATTGGACTTCAAGAGCATCACTAGCGAGATCAATATTGCGGGACCGCTGTGGACCGCTAGAGTCACGAGCCACATTGGGATAGAGGAGGTTGCGCAACGCATTACCAAGGTATCAACACTGAGAGCTATCGAGCTGTTGCACCGGCTGAGGTATGTCTCTGGGCCAACGATTCCCCTCCAATACACAACTGACATCAATTAGGTGGGAGTCGGGGATTGAGTCTCCTCGCCTAGGCGTCTGCGCACTTAACCCTCACAGCGGTGAGAACGGCGCGTTCGGGCGGCAAGAGATAGATCACATTCGTCCCGCGGTTGAAGCAGCTCGGGAAAGCGGTATCAATGTCCAGGGTCCATTCCCATGCGACACCATCTTCATCAAGCGACAGCATTTTGATGGCATTGTCACTATGTACCATGATCAGGGGCAGATTGCAATGAAACTACTATCATTTGACGGTGGAGTTACTGTGCAAGGTGGCCTTCCTATTCCTGTTGCCACGCCTGCTCATGGTACAGCCTTTGATATCGCCGGCAAGAATCTAGCGGCTGTCACTAGCACTCAGAATGCCTTCGACATTGCTGTGACAATGGTGGAGAGGAGGATCCTGAAGGAATCACGCCTGGTTTCTGATGTTATGCCTGTCAAAACTGGACCCTTTCCAAAAACCACACTAGTGGAAATCATCAGCACCTCATGTTGCTGAGACCAGGGAGAGTCGGACGAATAGAATCTGGTAGATAAATAGATAATATTAGGCTAAGAATTTCATATATTCCTTTAGAAGTGTCCAGGTTTACTGCTTTTCTAGTAATGCTCGCTGTCATTTTCAGAGTTGTATCCACTAAGATTCACGTTATATTAGTAGAACGAGAAAATTTCCATAAGGCAAATGCATGGTTATGGATAACTGTGAATACAAATGATATGTCTATGTTATTAATGTCAAAAATTGTTAACAACTCGCCTCAAGATCAGAAATCTTAGAGGATATTCTGAAAACACAAGATAAAAGAGTACCATAAGGTCAATATCAAGAGCTATCTATCAGTATAGATAGTAGTAGTAAGAAGCCTATTAAGTACTAAATAATAGTACACTATTTAATATAAAATTAATCTGTCATTTGGTTCGGTTATGGTCCTGAGTTTCTAGACCAAATGTAACAGGGATAGACCCAGGGAGTATGTTCAAGCCTAATCCGGCAGGACCGGGGGGCTCAGGGATATCCCGGGGGTCAATTGTGATATATCACAATTGATACCATAAGACCCCGGGCATGATGCCAGTACCCCTCACCTCGCTATATATGCCTTTATCTAGTTAGATTAGATATCAATGACCTGAGGTAGGGACTCAGACATATAGGCTTGATTTCGCACCTGGAGGGAGGAAACCAAGCAATATCTTTTGTATAATCTTTGACATAACTTGCAATATAAGTCTACTCGGCTGCGAATAGCCTTCGGCTCGAAGCCTTCCCTAACTATATAACCTAAACCGATAACTTCCTCTCTAGTAGCCTTGCTCTTTAGCATCAATATCAACCGGTGAAGCTTCAACTCACCCACATCTAGTCTGTCCAGACACCCCCGGACACGGTCCTGCCAGACCATGTTACACAAAACCCAAAAGTGGGTCAATTCGGTCTGAACTAGGCTGTCATTTGGTTCGGTTCTGGTCCTGAGTTTCTGAACCAAACCCAAAAGTGGGTCGGTTCGGTTTGGTCTCTAATATTGGAACCAAAACCAAAAACCGAATGGTTCTGGCTCTTTAAACTGAAACCGAACCACGCTAAAGAAGAATTACTAATTATGGTTAGATCGGTCTGAGTCTGGTCTAGTTTTCATTCAGATAATCGAACTGTATCAAAGAATTTTTAATTATAGTTAGATTTTATCCTTAAAAATATATTAAAATCTCTTTAAATTTTAGTGAATTAGATAGATAAATAATATAAAAATTATAATTAATTATTTAAATTATAATTTTCTATCTGATTGTTGAAATATACTAAAAAAATAAATAGATAATGGTGAATACTATAGAATAGGTATAGAAATGTATATATATATTTTCTTCTATATAATATAATCCAAAAAATATAAATAAAAAGTAGAAAAGGTATTATCACCATCTGGATAATTCTTAGATTATAATCTAAATATTAAGAATTTATTATAATATTTATAAAAATATCCAAAACAAAGTCCTAATGTAACAGGGATAGACCCAGGGAGCATGTTCAAGCCTAATCCAGCAGGACCAGGGGGCTCAGAGATACCCCAGGGACAATTGTGATATATCATAATTGATACCATAAAACCCCAGGCATAATGCTAGTATCCCTTATCTCACTATATATACCTTTATCTAATTAGATTAGATATCAATTACCTAAAATAAAAACTCAGATATATAGGCTTAATTTTTTATCTAAAAAGAAGAAACTAAATAATATCTTTTATATAATCTTTAATATAATTTTTAATATAAACTTATTTAGTTTTAAATAGCTTTTAGCTTAAAGTCTTCTCTAACTATATAATCTAAACCAATAACTTCCTCCCTAATAGCATTACTCTATAACATCAATATCAATCAATAAAGCTTCAACTCATCTATATTAATGTGAGGCCTGGCAGCAGCGAGAGCGCTGCAGGCTCACAGAGGCTTATAAGCGTGCCAACCCTGGAATTGGGCAATGGCCCAATTACCTCAGTATTACTTTTTGGCATTTAGAGGTTGGCAGTGCCAAGGAGCCTTACAATTAAGTCTATCTAGACACCCCCAAACACAGTCTTACTAGACTATATTATATTAAATATTACTTCTCACTCAAAATTAAACCAACTTCAATAAGATATCTAAAAATAACATAACTACTAAATCTCAACAGATAATCACTAAATCTTCTAGCCCTCCAACTTAGAAAATTTCTAAGATTTAACAACCCAAAATCACTTCTAAACATGACTAACAACCAATTGGAAAGTAAGACCACTTAAAACAGATCTCAATAGATCAAAATATCCTAAAAACATTCCTTAATCAGCTCTAGCTAAACAAAAAAGAATCTACCAATAATTAAAAAGAAATTAAAGTTTCTAATCTAATATATTTTATCACTAAATAAATCTATAACTTTAAGATCTAAATAGAAGATATAAAAAATAATATCTATAATTACTTAAAAGCCTTTCTAATTAAAGCCAATAAAATTCAATATATTATAACTTAACTTATAAAAAATTATTAAACTTAATAATATAAAAAGCAGCTTTTAATTAATAAAAAAAACTTTATTTTCTCTTAATTTAAAGCCTAACTAAAAGACTAAATTAAGTTTTTATAAAATTAGAAAATCAATATTACAATTAAACTTAATAAATTAATCTAAACAAGCAGTTAATATTTTAAGTCTTTCTATTCTAAATTCTTACACTTATATAAGAAAGCTAAAGAAAGAATATCTTCTAAGACACAAATTAATAATATCTTAAAATATCATCTATTTCTAGTTAAGCTATTATTTAGAATTAAAAAAAAATTAGTTAAAATAGTTTATCTTCTTAATAAGCTTCTAGATTTAATATTAATAGCTTAATATCTATATTAAATCAATAAATAGAAATATATAAAGAAATAAAAGCGTAATTTTAATATTTAAAATCAAAAAAAATCTTTAAATTATTTAATACTAAATCAGAATTAAGTCAGCTTTAAATTAAATCTAAATTAAAAATAAAAACACTCTTTAAATAGTTTTATAAAACTAGAGTCTAAAAAGACTCTATAATAAAAAAATATATCTAATAAAGCTTTCTAAAAGTAAAATATATACTATAAATATAATAAATTAGATCACTATTCCTTAGAATGCTATATAATTAAGAATAAAGATAATAAGTCTCTATTAAAAAATAAACTTAATACCATCAAAGTCTTAAAGAAATCTAATTCTAAAAGAATCTCTTTAGATTAAATCTAATAAAAAAATATGATAATAATCAGTATATAAAAAAAGTATAATCTAAAAGAATTTACTATATTAATCAGCTTAAAAATGTATTTTTCAAATTAAAATAAGAAAATTATTATAATATTTGATATTAATATTAATAAGAATTTTATCTTTTATCAACTTTTATTTAAAGCTAATTCAAAGCTAAATATTAGTCTGTAATATCTAATTAAATTTATTAATAATAAAATAATAATATTATATATAATTCTAAAGCTATTTATTATTATTACCAATTCTAATAAAAAGAAGAAGATCTTAGAAATAAAATATTATATAATCAATATAACCAGATTTAACATTCTATTAAAGAAATTATAAAAAATTAAGAAAGAATCTATAATTAAGAACTTCTAATATCAAATTTAGTATTTCTAAAATAAAATATCTTTAATAAAGATTTATATTAAATCTCTTTAATATTTTAAAATCATAGCTTAAACACTTACTATATATATACTAACAGTAGAGTATCTTTTTATAATAAAAGACTATTTACTTAATATCTATTAGAAATATATTAATATATTTTCTAAATTTAAGATTAATATATTATCTTTAGAGAATATGGTTCATAAAATCTTATTAAAGAATAGATTAAAGAAACCTTTATAAAGCCTTCTTTATATATATTCTAGAATTGAATTAAATTATCTATATAAATATTTTAAAGAAATATAATAAAAAGAGTAAATCTATATATCTATAAGCTTTACAGATATATCAATTCTTTTTATTAAAAAGACTAATAATTTACTTTAAATCTATATTGATTATTAAGATCTAAATAACCTAATAATTAAGAATCATTATCTATTACTATAGATTAATAAGATATTAGACTGCTTAATAAAATTAAAATTCTTTATTAAGATAGATCTTTAAGATATTTATTATTAAATAAGAATAAAGTATAAAGATAAATAAAAAATAGTATTCTAAATATACTATAGCTATTTTAAATATCTAGTTATATTATTTAAATTAATCAATATTTTAATTATATTTTAATTCTATATTTATCAGACTATATATAGTCTAATTAATAACTTTATTATTATTTATTTAGATAATATTTTTATTTTTTCTAAGATTAAGAATAAATATATAAAATATATCAAAACTATATTATAATAACTTTAAAATAATCATCTCTATACTAAAATTTTTAAGTATAGTTTCTATCAATAGAAAATTAAATTCTTTAATTATATAATCAACGAAAATAACATCTTAATAGATATAGATTAAATAGAAATAATTCATAGCTAGCTTAAACTAAAGTTAACTTATAAGATATAAATCTTTCTTAAATTTATTAACTTTTTTAAATATTTTATATATAATTTTTTATAATCTTTACTCCTTTAATAAAGATATTAAAAGTTAATAAAATAATATTTAAATAAAGCTTTAAGCTAACTTTATAAATAAGAAAAATCTTTAATAAGCTTAAATAGACCTTTAAAAACCCTTTAATAATATAGTATTTTAATCTTAAAAAAAAGATTAAAATTATTATAGATATATTAATTATTAGGATTATAATTATATTATTCTAGTCTAAAGCTGAATTAACTTTAATTCAAAGCTAATATACTTAATATCTAATAATATTCTTATTATAAAAATATATTAAAGCTAAATATTAATAAAAGATTTATAATTAAAAACTTAAAATAATAATATTTATCTTTAAAAAGTGGTATTACTATCTAAAGAATAGTAAATATATTATTTATATATAGACAGATTATAATAATTTATAGTATTTCTTTATTATTAAAATTTTTAATATTAAGTAGATAAGATAAATATAATTATTAATAACTTATAATTTTTAAATTAAATATAAGTCTAGAATTATGAATCTAGCTAATATTCTATCTTAATATCTGGATTTCTTTAAAACTAAGATCAAGAAATTATAGATAGATTTACTATCCACCTTATAACAAAAATTAGAAATATAGATCAGTGAATCTATATTAATAAAATCAATATATTTCTAAAAAATATAAATATTAAAGTCTATAATAACAAGATTAACATATCTCTATAAAATATAGATTAAAAAACCTATAATAATAGGATTAATATATCTTAAAATATTAAATAAAGAGATTTCTAAAGTCTATCTATCTAGAAGATTTATATAAGAAATAATATAAGCTAAGAACATTTTTAATAATATAAGTCTATTAATGTTAAAGCTTATTATTTACTTATAAAGAAGGAATATCTTCTTTAAAAAAAAAAAGTTAGTTTAAATAAAACTATCACTCTCATATTAACTGACTTAAAGAAGATTTAAAGCTAACTTAAAAATAGTTTCTTTAAGATAATATAAAGTCTTAAAGAAAACCTTTTATAATATAAAAATCATATTTATATTTCTAAAAACTTAGCTCTATAAGCTAAATTCATAAAGTTATATTATAATTATCTATATATAGACTACTTCAGTGCTATTAAAATCAAGAATTTACTTAGTTAGAACTATTTTTAACTAAATATAAATTAAAATATCAAAGATTATATTTAGACATATAAAATTTATTAATTAATAAAAATATATTAATACTAACTATATAAGTAATTATAATCTCTTTCTATTCTTAATTAATCTAAATAAAATCTAATAATAGATTTTATAATAGATTTACTATCTAATAAATAGAAATTTAAAGTTTATAACTCTATTTTAATTATAATAGATTAATATACTAAGTTTATAATCTTTATTTCTTTAAAAAAGAATATAAATGTTAAGAAATTTATAGATATAATTATTAAATATATATTTAATTAGATTAGCTACTCTAATAATATTATATCGAATTAAAAAAGTATATTTATTAATCAATTTTAAAAGAAAATCTATTTCTAATTCAGAACTAGATATTAACTTAGCATAGCTTTTTATCTATAAATCAATGATCAGACTAAATACTTGAATTAAATCTTAAAATATTATTTATATTGCTTTTCAAATCAGTAATAAGATAATTAAGCTACTTATCTAGCAGCTACTTAATTTATATATAATAATTCAAAGCATTTAAATATTAAGATATTATTATATTAAGCTTTAATTAGCTTTAATCTAAAGGCTCCCTTTAATAAATATATCAAAGAATTAAAAAATTAAATAATATAAAAAAGAGTCAAAATATTCAAAAAAATCTATAAAAAATTAGAAATAAATCTAGATTAAATATTAAAGACCTAAACTAAGACATATAATAGCTATCATAAACTATAAGAATATATAATTAGAAATTAAATTCTTCTAAATTTAAAAAATATACACACTTATAAGCCTAATAAAAAGTTAGATTAAAATTTTGAAAAGCTTTTTAAAATTATTAAAAAAATCAGTAAATAAATTTATTAACTTTAACTTTCTATTTAATGATATAGAATTCATTTAATATTCTATATTTCTCTTCTAGAACTATATTATCTATATTAAAAAGTTAAAGTAAAGGAAATTTAATCAATTTTAATTAATAAAGAAAAAAAATAAAAAATTAAAATCATTATTATCTATTAAAAATAAAGAAACTATATTAAATATCTAATCAAATGGCTTAATTATCTCTCCTATAAAAATATATAGATTAATAAAGCTAGACTAGAATATGTTTAAGAACTTCTATAAGAATATAAATAGTTCTTAATATATAAGATAATAAGAAAGCAATATTAAAGAATAAATATTTATTATAATTTTTATTAACTAAATATTAAAAAAATAGTAAAACTTAAAGTATCTTTTTTAATCTTAAAATAATACTGAGAAGAAGAATTTAATAAATTTTTTTTTATTAAAGATTTTTATAATATTAGATCTTTACTTTAAAGCTAATTTAAAGTCAATTTAAAGATAATAGAAATTTTATAAGAATAAAATCTTATCTAATATTATAATATCTTAAAGCTTTATATATAGATCAACTTAATATTAATTTAAAGCTAAGTTAAAATTTCAATATATTTATCTAGTTAAAGATTACTTTTCCTATTTCTTTTATAAGATTTTCAAATTTAATAAGAATCTAATAGATATATATAAAAAAAAAAAATAATAATATTATTAAATATAGGCTGTCATTTGGTTTGGTTCGAACCGAACCAAAACCGATCTGAAACCCGAATGGTCCGGTTCTGGTCCTATATACAGTGAACCGATGTGGTTCAGTTCACCAAGTCTAGGACTATATGGTTTTTTGGGGCCTATTTGGGTCTAGTTTGGTTTAGGTTTTTAGTTCAGTTTTATCTGAATATCTGAATACTAGTGGATTTTCATTAATAATACTAAAATATTTAGGGCTAATCCTAATTCTTTATAATTATTATTGATTATATAATCATTTCCAAAATAGCTTTTCATAAATTGAATTCTTATTTTTTGAATTAAGATTTTATTTTAGATATTTTTATAAATATTATAATAAATTCTTAATATTTAGATTATAATCTAAGAATTATCTAGATGATAATAATATCTTTTCTATTTTTTATTTATACTTTTTAAATTATGTTGTATGGCTAATCTCTTTATTAGAGAAAAAATATATATATTTCTATATCTGTTTTATAATATAATTAGTATTCATCATTATCTATCTATTTTTTAAGTATATTTTAATAATTAGATAGAAAATTATAATTTAAATAATTAATTCTAATTTTTATATTATTTATCTATTAAATTCACTAAAATTTAGAAAGATTTTAATATATTTTTAAAGATAAAATCTAATTATAGTTAAAAATTCTTTAATATGGTTCGGTTATCTGAATGAAAATCAGATCAGATTCGCATTAATCTAATTATAATTAGTAATTCTTTTTTAACGTGGTTCGGTTTCAGTTTGGAGAGCTAGAACTGTTCGGTTTTCGGTTCTGGTTCCAATATTAAAGACTAAACCGAACCGACCCACTTTTGGGTTTGGTCCAGAAACTCAGGACCAGAACCGAACCAAATGACAGCCTAATTAAATATATTAAAAAATTAAAATAAATTTTTAAAAGAGATTCTAAATAATATCTTTATAATATTTAATAGCATTCTTTTTTTTATCTTTTTCTTTAAACTAACTCTAAGCTTTTTATCTATATTTTATATTAATATTTATATATATTACTATTTATTTATATATCTATATAGCTATAAAAGCATTTATAATATATTCTAATAATCTAAAAGACTATAACACTTTTTTATTTAACTAAATAACTTAATGTTTAAGCATTATTATTTAGTCAATAGATTTATACTAAGGCCTAGTGTCTTTATAATAAGTAAAGATTAAAAAGATATTCTTTTAGCTAATATTCTCTATAGACTGAATTTACTTACTTAAGATCTAGTACTCTATAGTAATATTCCTAGATTAGTAAAGGCTCTATATATAATAAAAATTAGACAAAAATATTTTAAAGATAGAATTATAATATATTACTAAATTAATATAATAATAATATTTTTATTTAAGTAGCTATATATATAAAAGCATTATTTAAAATCAGCTTTCTTAATATAATATAGATATAGCTATTCTATTTAAATAGCTAAATATCTATTCCTTTTAAAAAAAGCTTTTAAATAATATAATTAAGTAAAATTAAATTATTTATTCTTTATAGTAGAGAACTTATATAAATATTAGATATTAAATATAGATAATTCAATCTTAATATCTAAATTAACAAGTTTAAAGCCTTTAAAAAAAGCAGCTTCCTTAATCATTATAATATCAAACTAAGTTAATCTAAATATCTTAGTAATAGTTTAAATAAATATCTCAATAATAGTCTATTGCTATAAAGTAGTTGATTAGATATCTTTCATTAGAATTTATATATTAAAGGTCTTAAAGACACTCTAAATAATATTGTAGATAAATATTTTAATCTAAATGATAATAGCTATCTCTTAATTTTATTAAATTAGTAAAATATTTAATTTTATAAATATATATTTATACTTTCTTAGCTAGAATATCTTTAGCTATAGCTATAAAACAGTTCTTTTAACTTCTATTAAAAATCAATTAAAAAGAGAAGAGCTATATAATAAAGCTTTAATATTTATAGAAGAATTCCTTAATAAAAACATATCAATAGAGCTAGATAGAGGGCAATTAACTGCTATCCATTAACAGTTAAATAACAAAGAAGCAGGCTCAAATAAAGAGACAAAAATAAAAATAAAGAGATTATTATTAAACTATATAATATTAATATTAAATCCTTTTATTTAAAGCTAATTTAAGATCGACTTAAAGCTAATATAAGATTATATTAGTATAATATAGCTTCTTAAATCTATATTATTAATAACCCATTTAAATATTAACTCAAAGCTATAATAGCTTTAATAAAAAGAGAATTATTTACTTTAAATATATCTACTTTTATTTTATAAATAAAGACTTCATTTAGCTTTTAATTATAAAGGCTAGCCCTTTATAAAGATTTCTAAACATAAGTATCACATCTAATATATAAAGATCTAGATAGAATCAGAATTTTCTATATTAAATAATAACTATATTAATATTATATATTCACACATCTCTAATAATATATATACAGATTTGTAAGATACTATCTCAAAAAATAATAAGAAAGAATAATAGAAAAATTAAGATTATTATAAATATATATATATTTATTAGTTAAATATTCTTATAGATTCTAAATTTTATTTATATATATTAAGATTAGAAAGTAATTTATCTAGCTATATTCTTTACTTAAAAGAAAAAAAGAGATGAAAATTTTGAAAATTTAAATATATATTTATATATATATATAAAAGTGCTAATCTATATTTAATATTATCATCTAAAAAATACCTTTGAAATTGATATTAATATCTTTATTCTAGAATTTCTATATCTCCAATATAAAGCTATTTATATTCATTAAGAACTCGACTTAAGGCTGAATCTTCTTAAAAAAGGAAGTCTGTAATAGAAATAGATCTAGAGAATATATTCAAGCTTAATCTAGTAGAATTAGAGGGCTTAGAGATACCTTAAAGACAATTATAATATATCATAATTAATATTATAAAACCTTAGACATGATATTAATACCCTTTACCTCACTATATATATCTTTATCTAATTAGATTAAATATCAATAATCTAAAATAAAGATTTAGATATATAGACTTAATTTTCTATTTAAAGAAAGAAAATTAAGTAATATCTTTTATATAATTTTTAATATAATTTTTAATATAAATCTATTTAGCTTTAAATAATCTTTAGCTTGAAGTCTTCTTTAACTATATAATCTAAACTGATAACTCTCTCTTTAGTAGCATTACTCTATAGCATTAATATCAATCGGTGAAGCTTCAATTCACCCACATCGAGTCTATCCAGACACCCCCGGACACGGTCCTGCCAGACCGTGTTACACCTAATTCAAAAAATAAGAATTCAATTTATGAAAAGTTGCTTTAGAAATGATTATATAATCAATAATAATTATAAAGGATTAGGATTAACTCTAAATATATTAGTATTATTAATGGAAATCCACTAGTATTTAGATATTCAGATAAAACCGAACCGAAAATCTAAATCGAATCAGATTCAAATGGGCCTTAAAAAACCATATGGTCCTGGACTTGGTGAACTGAACCATATCGGTTCACTGTATATAGGACTAGAACCGGACCATTCGGGTTTCAGATCGGTTTTGGTTCGGTTCGAACCGAACCAAATGACAGCCTAAGTAGGATGAAATTACATCGCTACCACTCTCTCAGCTGTATTTATTCATTTAGTTAACAACAAATTATCAAAAGCTTCTAAAGTAACAAATCTTATATAATATCCTTTAAAATACGCTTTTCCCTCTATAGAAAGGAAATATATAATCTAGGATATAAACCCTCTATATTCTAAAAAAATTTATACTATAGTTATTATCTTTCTATTGTATATCTGTCAAATCGTATTGCAACGCTTCGTCTGAGGTCGAAGAAAGTCACTCAGGGTATTCTGCTAACGTAGTGAAGAAGTTTATAAGCAACGTCTAGGAAGGCTATTTTATCATAAGATAGGAATAGTAAAGTAAGTCGTTATGATACTAATAGTAGTATACTATTCAAATATAAATATAAAACACGATCCATTAAATATATAATGGTAAACGAGTGTCTATATATACTATAATGAATATATCTATGAGTATGATCCTTCAGAGCCCTTAGTCTGACATGTCATAGCAAAGGATATGCTCATTCATATCCTGGCTCTGAGAAGTCACGTGTCGTGGCGTATACTGGAATAAAACATCAATTCATAATACCAACTATTACTATATCAATAGTTGTGGCTAGGTGAAAGTATAGCTACTTTCAGCCTTGCTTCCACAATACCTAATTATACTTAATAACAATCATGATCACTACTGCTCTCTGAGCGGTCTCCACTTGGTGCCCGTCTTTCGCACATATTATCTATATATATAGTACCTATATACTTTCTCATTAGCTGCTTATATAATAGCGTCTGCTATAACATTCATTGGTCATGGTTTATCGATTCTTGTGACAATATCTTAAGGAGTTTCTTCTTTAGTCTTTATAGGGTTCTTTATTATTTCTATTTAGTCTTAAGAGGTTCCTTAAATATATTAATTAAGTTTTTAATTATATTTCGAATTATTGTAGATATATAGACAGAAGTCAACGTATTATTCTTAGCGGGCATCTACGGTTGGAAATATACAAAAGATATTGTTTTGGGATAGATATAGTAATAAAGAAAATTAGAAAAATATTATTAGTAAACTTACTTCTTAACTTACTTATAAAAAAAAGATAGTATTAGCGTCTTAGCAAATTAATAGTTCTACTTAAAATAAATTAAATCGATAATCTACTTAACTAACCCTCTTAGAGATATTACATTAAGAAGTTGACTAATTATATAATACCATCTAAGTCTAACAAGATTAAACTGTAGAGGTTTTAAAGAAGATAAATTTTATAATATAGATAGTATTAGAACTCTAGATAAATAAGTAGTTACTATATTTTACATACAATATAGATAAGACCTAAGTATAAGTTATCTAGGACACCTACAGTTAAATCTTAAAGAAAAATAATATTATATTATATATGTAAGTACAATCCTGATAAATGAACAACTAAGCAAGATATACTTTAAATATTTCTCTTTCTATTCCTATTGTTATATTAGGTCTTATGAAGACTATCTCCTTCCTTTGCATTAAAGACCTATACTAGAGCTAGAATTTTGTCTTCTCAACACTTTCCTTAGCTGCAAGCGTTTCTATATTAGTATTTGCTAGTAGAGATACCAAATTTGAATCTAGCGATCTTTCCCTACCAATGTTTCACGTGCCATTGGGTTTGTCTACAATCTTTCCTAGTATATTTGAGGTGAGTCTTATATTGTAATGATTAATCAAAACTAACAATTTAGATCATTTTATTTCGACAATTACTGTCTGGGAATGGTGCAAATCTACTTTGCTTATTATATGGCAGTTTCTCTTCTGTAATAAAGATTTTCCTATTACTTCTTATTCCTCTGCTGCATTCGTGGCTTTATAAGTTACTCACTATTGTCTTTGCTCTCGATTACTTATTCCTTGCGATTATTTGCTATTCAATTTCACGCCGAACTCCGCCAGATGGACCGTCATAAGTGGTATTGGTCCAAAGGGCTTTAGACTTTTTAAGATTGACGCTATATGCCTCTGTATTTTCGGTATTTGGTATGATTCATATATCAACCTGGGCACCCCTGAATGAGGTAATGCGCTTATACGATCTTATCCAACTATGGTTTGTCTGATCAATTTTTGCGATAGGTACTCGTTATTCTCGCAACCGGATTTATTTGCCACGCCCAGCCCGTGGTCAAACAGCAATCTGATCTGCCTAAGGGAGAGGGTGTTGACAAAAATAATACACTGTAATCTCCGGAATAAGTGGTACTGTCCGAGCTGATCTTCAAAACATGTATCCTTCGCACAATTTCATGTTATTGAGGATTTTGCAGACTGTGTCGCTTGGTATTGTATACCATAAGATGCTACCAAACATCAGGTAGAATAATAAATTTTTATGGATTTGACATTCAAGGAAATTTAGGAATTTAGCCTCTCAAAGGCTTCTTTACCCTTCTGATCTAGATCGGGATATTGTTTCAAACTGATCAAGTCCTTCCAAAGAGCCTTTGCATCGTCATATGCGTCACCATGTACACCTAGACGTTCTCGAAGAACCTTCTTCCATTCCACATCCATTTCTGTAAATGCGAAAGATGCGGAGATGTACTCATACCAAACAGGGAGATAAGCCGCATATTCCCAGTCAAGTATACCAACAACTTTTCCATCTCGAACCATAATATTGCCCAAGTTAAGATCACAGTGAGTGAGCACAAAAGGCTCACTTTTAGGAAAGCGCTTTTTCAAATTCTCAAAGATGGATTGAGGGAGATTGTCATAGGCTAGGGCAAGGGCATCCCAGAGCTCTTGCTCAGAATAAAATGGTCCATATGGTTTCATATCCAGAAACAGCAAGCCTGGATAACAGGGACCTTGGTCGATAGTTTGTATAGTGGTCGAGATGAAATTAGATCGAAGCTGTTTGCGAACTTGGACGACCTGATCTGCAATGGAAATCTTTTGAGATTCTGATAAAGACGGCCATGCTTGCTCGAGTGTTTGACCCTGTATGCGTTCGGTCAGGGTAAAGTATCGCCCATCACGATCGACCCAATCACGTATGTGTTTTGGAGCGGGGATTTCAATGTTCATGGCAGCAGTGGATTTTGCAAGAAAATCCAGGGTTTTCGCTTCGATTGTGGCCTTTGAGCCTTCATCCGGACGATCTTTAAGGATTACATCGGAACCGATAGACCAGACGCCGCGCTTGGACGCGCCGTAGAAGAGTTTCACGTGGCTTGCATAGTCGCACCGATTTTGCTTGAAAGTTGTCCAGCCACATGCGATACAACCATTGTCAGTGTCTGATTGTTCAGTCATCGCCACACAAGCTCGAGTATTTGGACTTTCAACGAAAAGCAGAATCGAGATGAATAAGTGACGGCGATCGAGCAGGGAGGGTTCGGCTGGGACAGGAGATGTATTATTATGCTGTAGGTTCACCGCTGTTTTGCCGCCTGTCTGGCACCACGTGACTTGGTAGGCTACCTCCTGTGGAAAATACTATTTCAGGTGACTCGACTAGCAACAATTAGTAGGCCTATTCGTAAAGACACGTAATACTCTGACGCGAGCTAGGAAGAAAATGCTTTCTTCCGATTGGATTGATTCAGCGGTTACACCATGTGTTCGTACATTTCCGATTTTAGGGTGTCCTTTTCCAGGGTTAGCGCCGTCTAATTTATAGGACCCTAACCAAAATACCTGAGTGTAGTGAGCTGTACTACAATCACAAACTCTATTTTAGGGTTATTTTTGCTAGTTAAATCTAGGATTAGTGTCGTGGATTATAATTAAAAACTTTTATATATTATAATCAGCTTTTATCGCCTAATTATTCTAAAATTTAGATCAGTTATTTTTATATTATTTAATTACTTATTATTGAAGAATTAGTAATATCTAATTAAAATTATTCGCAGTATTATCAATTGAAAAGGATATATTTATTAGATAATGTTAGTTGAGTGTAATTAGCACTAGTAGCTAGGATATATTAGAGTGCGCTATAGTGGATTGTTAGGGGTTTCTATATATTAAGATATAGTGATATTAGATATTATTTATATAATAGATTATTATTATAATTATAGATTGTATTAATATTTATTATACAGACTAAGATGATTAATTATTATTACTATATATAATACATTTTTTGAGTAGCTAGTGAAGTTTTTTATTATAATATGCTAAGAGTGTTACTATATAGTGTAGTCTAGCTAGATTGAAGTATATTTACATTATATATATTGTTATATATCTATCATTATGCATATTATGCTGGTTGATGATGTTTAGATATGGCTTAATATTGTATATAACCTAATTAAATTAGATATTCTAGCTATTTAGACTATAGCTATCCTGTAGTTGATTATATTTATCTATAGATATTAATGTTAATTGAGCCTCTATTCATACTAATATATATATATTACTATGCTTAATATATAGCAGTATTAGATTAAGTATTATTAATAATTCTGGATTTAGAAAATTAAATAGTCTATCTATATAAAATAAAAATAGATTTAGTATGAGTAAAATTAGATATATTATTCTATTTAATATTAGTAATTATTTTCTATTAAGGCTAATATGCAATATTTTATCATTATTTTTAAGATAGATAAAATAATGATCTTTAATAGTAATATATATAAGATATTGATTTAAAATATGCAATTATATTGGTACTATATTTAGAAAACTATAGATTAGAAGATTTAAACTGATTAAGTTGATGAGGCTAATCTATAATTATAGTAAATTAAGTGGGTGAAGTATTTAGAGAAGCTTAATATGTCTAATTTAATAAAAAGTATAAGCTTATTTTCTATAAATATTAATAGCTAGCTGTTTATTAAGCTAGAAGCCTATACTATTTAAATGGCTATAATGTGGTTAGCTATTATTAGCTAGTTATCTATAATTTATTAAATTGGAGTGTTTATGTGATTAGAAACCATCTGGATAGAGTAGTATTAAATGTAGTATACTCTATTAGAGGTGTACTAGAATAAGAAGTTAATTGTATAGTAGGTATGTTTATAGTAGAAGATATTGATATTTTTTTAGTGTATATAGCAGCTGTATAAGTGGGTTAATCCCTTATATTGATTTATATGACAACAGTGCATGGTATGGGAGCAGTTGATTAATGCGGTGTGGATTTTATCCATCCACCAGATGAGTCAGGGCAAGGTGATTATCAGATCTGGGGCCATGCGGGTGCTGTGGATAGAAGAAGAGGAGGAGGAGGAGGACACTATATCGGTTGATTCGTTGTCTGTGGATAGCAACAAGCCTGATTTTTTTAATGATAGAAGCAATGAGATGGACTAGATGATAGAGACAGCTGTGGGGATAATAGATGATGTGGATGTTGTATTTGATATTAAGTATTTTTTAAAGAATAAAGATGAGATTAGCAATATTATTATGCTGTTATTGAGCCTTATGGAGTGGGCATATTTGGATTTTTGTGTTGAATTATTGAATCAGTAAATTATTTAATAGAAGTATGACAGTATATTAGTATATACTATAGTTATATTAAAGATTTATAAAGATAGTTTCTATATACTGAAAGATTATCTACCCATTTTATTGCAGATGATTAAAATAGTGCGGTTCATAGTTATAAAGAAAGTAATAAAGTTAAGTAATAAATTGGAGAAAGAAATGGCTAACTTATTTAATTTAATGAATAACATAGATTAAAATAGTATATATAGTATATCATTGCTATTTAGTCTATCTAGCTGTAAAGAATATTTGTAATGAATAATATAGATGATAAATTGGTTTATAATGTATAGATTGTAGAGCTTAATATAATGAATATTGAATTTATATATATATAGATTAAAGATTTATTATAATATTATAAGTATTAAACATATATAGTGATAGAATAAAAATAAGTTATATTATAAGAACTAATAGTTTATTATAAATAAGTTTTATAATATAATATATATAGTGATTTAAAGTGTATAGTATATATTAATTAATAATATACTAGAATGTCTAACCAATATTATATCTGTTATTCTATGGGATTATTTATATAATAATCTTAACAATAATCAGATACAATAGAGTTTTTTATAAAACATCTAAACTCTATAGCCTATGAATAGAAAGTATTAGATATAGTATTAGATCTGTTATAATCTAGCTATTCAATGTTAATTCATCTAGATTGACAGATAAGGATTTTATTCTATGTGATAGATAGTATATTAAAATTAGATCATTATATTTTTAAAAAGTTATTAATAGTCATTTAGTTTATATAAGATTAATTTATATAGGTCTTTAAGTTATTGAATATTTGGTATAAGAATAGCTTTATAGATAGAATCTATAATATATTTATTAAGGATAGGATAATGATATTGATTATATAATATTATAAAAGATATCAGTTAAGTGAAGATGTTAAGATTATCTATTAATATTTATTATATAAAATTAATAAGTTGTTAGTATAGTATTTATAATTAATATAATTATTTAAATAGATGATTAATAAAAATATATATTTATATTATAAGGTGTTTAGCTATATTTAGATCACACGCCCATACTAAGCTTAATAGAATTCTAAATGATTATGATATATATTGTAATAAAAGAGTGTTATAGGCTTATATAATCAATTATTATACATTATATTATATCACGAGATTGTGATTATTATCAGCTAGCAGTATTTATATTATAAATATCAATTTACTATCAATGATAGAGATGACTCTAAGGCTATGGATAAGGCATAGTTATTAGCTGATATAGCTGATTATTAAGCTAAGTATGATTTGTATATAGCTGGTGATATACATATCTAGAAGAGCTATGAGTTATTTAGTATTATAATATTAATATAAGAGCAGTATTATAACAATAGTTAGAATTAATATATATAATTAAGATTTATATTATACTAGCTGCTATATAATCTAGATAGAGATCTATTTAATGCGTCTTTAGCATTCAGCATGTTGTGATTCATAGATAAAGTGCAGTATAGCTGAAAGAAATAGTAATAATAGATGTAGTATATAGATATTGATTAGATATTATATAATATAATAGAACTAGATACTATATTTTATGGACTATAGAAGTAGATTATACAGGCTGTAATCTAGGGATAAAGCCTAGTCATTGATATGATATCTATTGATAGTGATAAGAGTTTATTATTCATATTGCTGGTATAGATAATCTATAATAGTATAATGATTATTATCATTCTATTAGTGTTATTATAAGATAATTTATAATATTAATATGTAGAGTTAAATATTTAATATGTTATATAGAATTCTTATAAGCCTATTAATAGTATATTAATTATATTGATTATATCTAAATCTATTGTATATAATAAAACATTTAGTATATTTTTAAACTATAAGCAGTTCACTAGCTAGTTAAATTAGATTATGATTGATAAGTATTATATCATATTATATTACCAGTATGATTTCTGTAAGTTGATGATATAGTTAAAGTAATTGATCTAGTACTATACTCTTATATTATTGTTGATAGTGATGATACCTTAAGAGGATGAGAAGCAATTATGTCAGTAGATATATTTCTCTTCTAGTATTATATATTGAATCTATGTATAGATCAGTCGCTATAATATTATATATTAGATAGTCTGTATTACATAACTGTAAAAGTATAGTTGACAAGAAAAGATGGGAGTAACTATTATAATGTAGATTAAATAAAGGATTCTACATTATTTATCTAATAAAATAATGGTATACATTAATAGTTAGTATTAGATGGAATAGATTATAAAAGTATTAGGATGTAGTGTATATCATTTTTATATAATTGATTGAGCTGGGATGTTAAGCATGTTCTAAAAGATACTTAATGATATGATTATAGTTATTAGTATATTGAATATAGATATTAATATTTCTGATATCTAGTATATAATCTACATAGGTTGATTTTGATTATTATTAGATTATGTCTAGGAGAGTGGACGTGTTAGATAAGATGGGTAGGGCAGCATTGTAGTGATAATATTGAATAGTAATGGTAATAGATAGAGAGATTCTATTATTAATTAAGATGAGAGATTATTGTGAGTATTAGAATAGGTTTAGTGATATATTGATTAGCTATGTTAATGAGATGTATTGAATCCATATTTGGATAGAGAGGTGGATGGGTATTAGTAGTAACAATATGAGAAAGATAAAGTGATATATGATAGATGTTATGTAATAGCTATATCTGTTAAAATATAAGCTATATTATTGATTATATTAAGTTAGATTCTAGCTATATCATTAGATAGATTAGTTTAGGTTTAGACATTATTATTAGCTCTAACATTAGTATAGTCTCTAAAATAAAAATTTTAGAAGGTATTTATTATTATAGTAATACTATATACTTTGTAAAGAGAATATTATTAATTATAAAAGTAATTCTAATTATATATTGAGTATAAGATATAAATAATAGATTCTATTTAAAAGCATTTTGACTGTTAAGTAAGATAATACTGGATTTATATGATGTATGAGGAATCTAATAAATATTTTATATATTAATATCTTTAGACTAAAGACTAATAAATAGTGATATAAATAAATAAAATGATCTATAAGATTACTAAGAATTAATAAAAGAATAGAAAAAATAGATATAAAGATTATATAATATATTTCTAGTATTATTTATTATAGTAGATATATTTATAATGGATTTATATAGATTATAGTGGATATCAACATATTAAAGAAAAATATTGATATTTCAATATAGTTATATATATGATAGCGCAATTATTGTATAGATTAATATAGAATATAATCTAGATAGTATAGGAGTAATGATTAAAATAAATATTAAAAAAAGAAGTCCTATGTAAGAATAAGATAGTATTGATTTAATATTTTCAATAAAAATTTGAAAGATATAGAGAAAAGTATAGCAGATTAATAAAAAAGATGATATAGATATATTTATAGATTAATAATATAATATAGATCAATATTAAGATTTAGAAGTCTTAAAAGAGATACTATCATAATTTAATTATAAATTATATATTAGGATGTATATAGCTTATTCTAATCATTATAAGAAATATAGAAGATTTAATAGAGATAACCTGCATAATAGTTAGAATAAGATTTAATAGATATAACCTGGATAACAGTTAAAATAAGATTTAATAGATGTAGCTTGTATAATGGTTAGAACAAGATTTAATAGGTATAGCCCACATAATAGTTAGGACAAGATTTAATAGATGTAGCCTATATAATAGTTAGAATAAGATTCAATAAATATAGCCCATATGATAGTTAGAATAAGATTTAATAGATATAGCCCACATAATGGTCAGAATAAGATTTGATAGACATGGCCTGTATAACAGTTAGGAAGAGATTTAATAAATATAAATCTATATAATAATTAAAGTAGAATGATATATTTATATAGATATATTAGAATTTAATAGATTATTAAAATCAGAATAGAATATATATATAAAAAGAATAGAAGATTCAATAGAGTAGGATAGAATATATATATATAATATAGATATTTTATTAGATTAGTAATAATATTATATAACTATTATATAATAGAAAAAAGATATATTAATAAAGAGGTTATATATATAATAGATATAAATAAAATTATATATAAAGAAATATCAAAGGCTAAAAGAAGATAAAAAGAAAAAGTAAAGTAAAGTAAAGAAAAGAATTAAAAGAAGAGATATAATTGATTATAACTAGGATTTAGAATATATATAATTAGATATAAAAGAGAGATATAGAATTAGATTATATATTAATATCAGTAAATAAATCAAAAAAAAAAGAGAAAATTAATTAAGAATATGAAGGAAAAGATATATAAAAGAAAAAAGAATAAAGAAAATAAAAATAGAGAATATAAAGAGAGAAAAAAAAGATTAAAGAAAGAAAGAGATAAAGAGTTAAAAGATAAAAAAAAGAAGAAAGAAAAATTAGATAAAAAGAATAAAAAGATAAAAGAAGTGATTAAAAAGTGATTAAAAGAATTAAAAGAGATAAAAAAAAGAAAGATTAGATTAAAATTAAAAGTAGATAAAAGAAGAGAAGAATTAAGATAAAGATAAAAAAAGATTAAAAGTTATAAAAAAGGATAATAAATAGAAGTAAAAGAAAAAATAAATAAGATAAATAGAATAAAGAAAAAAATAAAAGAAAGAGAGAAGAAGAATAATATTAGAATTAGAAAGAAAAGAGTAGAGAAGAGATAAAAAAAGATAAAAAAAGATAAAAAAAGATGAAAAAAGATAAAAAAAGATGAAAAAAGATAAAAAAAGATGAAAAAAGATAAAAAAAGATAAAAAAAAATAAAAAAAGATGAAAAAAGATGAAAAAGAGATAAAAAAGATAGAAAAAAAGGAAAAAAAAAAAAAGATTAAAGAAGAGTTAAGATAGAGAAAAGAAAAGTAAAAATGAAATTAAGATTAAAAGTATAAAAAAATAAAAAAGAAAATAAAAGAATAGAATTAATAAAAGTAGTTAAAGAATATAAAAAAATAAAAGAAAAGAAAAAAGATGAATTGAAGATAAAAAAGAATTAAAAAAGATAAAGATAAAGAAAAAGATTAGAATTAGAATGAAAAAAAAAAAAAGAGTGAAATTAGAAATAAAAAAAGAAGAATTAGATAGAAGTTAAATATAAAAATTAAATAAAGTTAGAGTTAAAATAAAGAATATTAAGATTAGAATAAAAAAAAAAAAAAAAAAAAAAGAATTAGAATTAAGAGAAAAAAGTAAAAGAAATTAGAAAGAAAAAGAAAAAAGTATAAAGAGAGAAAAAGAAAATAGAAATAAAAAAGATAATAAAAAAGAGTAATTAAGAAGAAAGAGAGAGAATATAAAAAGTTAAAAAAAGAGAAGAAGAGTAAAGAAGAGATTAAAGAGAAAGAGGAAAAAGGATGGTTAGAAGAGGGTTAAGAAAAGAGTAGAAAGAGAAGGAGGTAGGGGTTAAGTTAGTAGTTAGAAGTTAGGAAGAAGGAGAAAGGGGGGGAGTCTATAAGGCAAATGTATGGTTATGGACAACTATAAATACAATTGATATATCTATATTATTAATACTATTAGAAAGCGCTTCTCTTCCAGATTCTAAATATATTTTTTATTTTTCGATTGACCTATTTATTATTAAGATATTTAATAATTAATCTATCTATCTTGTGCTGGTATAGTTCTAAAAAGAGAATAATATCAAATGAGCACTAACTATATCCAAATTTCCATTACATAAACTAACCACATTTAGATTTCTGTTTCATACCCTTTATCTCATTAATATTAATCCTAATTAATATGAAAATTAATATATCTAATTATAATAGTTTCTAGATTTAACTATTCAAAATTCAGAAGGATATATAAGATATTAAATAAGAAATTAAATAATATTCTCATCTTATAATTAAAAGATAGTAAGAATTATAATCTTATAAATCCTACAAACCCTCTAATATATAACAGTTTAGTCAGTTCCAGCCTAACCAGCTAGTCAGCTCAGTTAGTAACTAAGTATTATTAATAACACACATAGTATATATTATATCCACACTGCATATCATATACATAATGTATACAATATATATAATGTATACAATGTATACATCATGTATTCTTACTGAATCTATTTACTATAAATATCCTTCATAAAACTTATCCTTTATAAGCCATCCTTAAAGCTTACAAGTCTATATAATCCTAAGTCAATCTATTATAATCTTATAAACTTATTTCATAAAAATATTCGTGAAACTTATCTTTAATAATTCAGTATTCAATATACTTATAAATCTCTATACTTCAAACCCATTCTTTTAAATCTTACAAATCTATTAAATTAAAATCATTTGCAAAATAGCTAAGTAATATTAAAATTCAATTTTAATTCTTAGTCTAATCAATATTTATTTTTTCTAAATATTGAGTTTGCAAGCTTAACCATAAAATAAAGATAAAAAAAAAGAGATTTATAGAATGTTCAGAGTTAGTATATTATCTTTATTTTATACTCACATAATGATTATTAAATCATGAAAGAATATTAGCCTCATTATAATTATTCTATAAAATCATATATTCAGCTTTTATTAACTGAATCACCGCCTCTGTGTTGGAATATTAAGAAAAATCAAAAAATATAAGAGAGAATCTTTTATATTAAAATATCACTCGTGAAGGTTTTATTAATCAGTTCACAAAAATAATTTAAAAAGCTAAATAATTTACAAAAACAATTCAAAGAATTAAATAGTTTATAAAAGCAATTCAAAGAACTAGATAGTTCGCCAGAGCACTATCTAGAATAGATAGATTCATAAAAAATTTCTTAAAATAGAATAATTTACAAAAGCACTATCTAAATTAGATAGATTCACAAAAGAACTTCTTAGAATAAGATAGTTTATAAAAGCACTATCTAGAATAAAATCACTTATAAAATAATACTCCAAATAATTTTATTCCTAAAAGTATAAGTTAAAGATAAAATATTAATAGAAACATATATTAAAACTAATAAATAACAATTTTTACAATCTATGAATAAAATACTCAGCTTATATTTTTATAAAAATAATATACTGAAAATGCTCCTTAGCACTCTAAAATATCAAAAGAGAAAGACACTAAATAATAATTAAATACATCTAATCAACACATATCACCCCATCAATACTCTATTAGCAGAGTTAATTTAACCTTAAAATAAGCAATATATATATCTATAGTATAAATAATTATTACATTTCTATTCAATTCTATTGGATATATAGATAGTGAATATATGTAATACTTATTTATTTTGATATTCTATATATTTCTTATCAATAGAAGGTTATCACTTAGCTTTAATAACTAGGATTGCCTTATAGAGCTGAGTTCTTCTAACTAATTTATTTAATATTGTTAAGTAACTATAATTGACTGATTGCAAAATTGATTTATAGATCTATGAGCGTTTACACCTGTTAAGCCTCTATTGATTGGTTTAAGATAGTAAATCTAAAACCATTATTTCATTACCTTTTGCCTTGGTATTGTAATAGATATTATTAAACTGCTTGATAAATGGTTTTTGAGCCTAGTCCACTATAAAGATAGAGATTAGAGGTTGGTAATCTTATTTATTACAAAGAGTGCTCTAATCTAGAATTAAGCTGATAAAAGAGTTTAACTACAGCTAATATTAAAAATATTAAATAATGACTTCACTAGAACACTTATTATCATATCCAATAACATAATATAAATACCAATCAGATAATAGTTTAATTCTTTTTTAATAACAGTTTGATTAGCTGTCTAAATAAAGCTTAAAGATGGAAGCAAGATAGAAGGAATAATTAGAAAAGAAGTTGATATAATATCAATCTATTTTTAACATCAATATAAAGTCTAATGTAAAATCTTAATGAGGTTAGCATATACTCACAGTTCTGTGTCTGTGCTTACACCCACATCTATCTCTATGTTTAGAAGGTGGATTTGAAGTTGATAAGGACATTATAAAAGCAACAGTATTAATCATTATATTTAAAGAATGAAGATATAATTCTAAACATATTATATAATATAGAAATAATTATAATAAAACTTAATATATTTTAATTATTTAAAACTAACAATACTGATTATCAAAAAAAGAAGAGTGAAAGAAAATTAACTAAATGGATAGCTATTTAATGATCCTATAGAATAGATAATATTTATATCTAATTAGTATTACATTGCTCAATAGGCTTCTATAGAAATCAGAAGATATCTCTAGATCATAAGATAGTGGTTAAAATAAGTAGAATCAACATACCAAGTTACTACAGAATACTAGCAATACTCAATTTAGAAATATAAGAGAGAGTATACTAACTATATTTATGTTTATTAATAAATCTAATAGATTAATCGATTTAACCCTGATTGGTTATAAAGAGGAACATTAAGATAATAA